>NC_069800.1:15412908-16037908 GCF_027406575.1 Nycticebus coucang | reverse complement strand
AGCTACAGATAGCATGATGACTGGGAAAAACATCCCCATAGTTGGCTGTGGAAGTCTGCAAAAATCGCAAAAATGGCCACTCTTGTTCATTTTTTACTGTATCCATTTGTCTTACAATGGGACTTTGCAGCTTCTTCCGTTGGGAAGGGAGTCTATTTCTGTGCCCCTTGAATCTGGCCTTTGACTTGCTTTAACCAGTAGCCTACAGCAGAGGAGAGGACAGGCCAGTTCTGGCACTATGCCTCAGAAAGACACATATGTTCAGCTTGTTTTCTTTGGACCTCTGCCCCACCATGAAAACAAGCCAGGGCTGACCTGCTGTGGGATCAGGGATCTAGTGCCAGGGCCAAGTATCCAAGTTAAGGCCCACACATGTGAGAGAGCCCAGACAAGACCAGCAAAGCCAACTTGCTGCTGATGGGGGCATCTGATGAGACCAGCAGAATCGCCAGCTGAGCCCAACCTAGACTTCTGATTCACAGAGCTAAATAAATTGTTCCGGTTTCAGAGAAGTTTGTTACAGAGCTATAGATAACTGAAATACCATCTGTTGGGTGGCCCAGGCTCTGTTCCCACTTGCTGGTGGCCCAGCAATATCATCTAGGGGCATGGTGGGTGTGTGGGCATCTTCTCACAGGTCCCCATCACTACCCTCATTTTCTGTGGGAGGAAACAAAAGAAACTCCGTTGTTTCTGAGCTTGGGAAACCTCCCTTCTTTCCCTCCTTGGGCGGGCAAGGGGAGAGAAGCAAAGTCGTTACTTCTGGCTTCATAGTCCATCCACGAGCTGAAAGCCAGAGTCAGTGCCTTGTCCAGTAATACTCCTCTCCACACGGCTTCCTCTGTCCTGACTCCCCTATTTATCTATGGAAGCAGCTGCTCCCCAGCTTCTGGCTTGTCTGCATTTCAAAGCTAATGGCCTTTCACAAAAGGCAGACTCCAGAAGCAAAGAATTCTCCCGTCTTGGCTGTTCAGCTGCCTACTGAGCCATTCAGGAAGCAGTGGGGACCTGCCTCTGTGTTGCTCTAAATGGGAAATTAACAAACACAATATGGTAAAATTGCCCCAAATTGGAAGGATCAGTGTAAGGATGTGAGATGGACTGAAGCAAAAACTGCAATCAGGAACAATGGTGGGCGATGAATGGTGGGAAATGAGAACGCCCTTGCAGCACCCAGAGCCCTGTCTGGCTGTTCCCTCCCCCACCTTCCTCCTCTGCAGGCTACAAGCTGATCTTGTTTATCAAATTTCTGCCACTTTGCTCTGGGATGCCTACACGTCCACATTTTTCGCAATAAAAAGATAGTGTAAATGCACCCCATATCCCTTGTCTTAAGGACTTGACTACTCTTGAAATGCAGGTCCTGTGTCTACAGAGTGTTCTTAGAGTAAATTCACTGGTAGGGGAATGACTTAGCTTGGTGCTTCCCAGCCCATATTGACTCCTAGACTGGTGAATCAGCAAAGTTGTGTTTTTAATCTCAACCTGAAGAGAAGGCGAAGGGAGTCTGCGACCATGGGTCCCACAGAAAGAGGTGGGATTGGAAGCTAGGCAGTGAGGAGTTCTTTCTGGTGAGTTTCTTTATTTGGGAAGTCCTGAACTGAATGCCTTTCCAAAATTGGAATTATATTCCCAAGAAACAAATCATAATATACTGATCTGGAAACCTGAAGATTGGTTTGATGTACTTTGGGATGACCATCAACTATGCTCAAACGCGCCAACTTTTGAGCACTTGTCAAAGACGAGTGTTCTCCAGAAAGGTTGACTCGATGTCTGTGGCTTCCAGAAGTGTACGAGGGGCTCATTTACTCAGCTTACCATCAGCACCAGGAGTTAGCGTGGAATTGGGTGGTGAAAATGGTGTGTCATATTGATTTACATTCTGTGTGTGTGTGTGTGTGTGAGAGAGAGAGAATGATATTTGTATTTATTCTTTTGTAAATTCCTTAAGTTGCCTTTTTTCTCTTTTGTAGTTTTATTGGTTTTATTTTTAATTTTTTCTATTTATTTTTATTTGTATATATTCATAGGGTACAAGTGCATTTTGCAGCATTGATATATTGCATCGTGGTTAAGTCACAGCCTTAAGTGCGTCTGTCAATGGAGCAAGGTACATGGTGCCCAGCAGGAAACCTCCCACTGTCCATCACCCTCCCAACTCCCTCCCCACTCTAAGTCTCCGTCTTCCATCACTCCCTGCCCTGCTTTCACGTGTACACATGACTTAGTGCCCATTATAAGGGAGAATGTGTATATTTTTCTTTCTGTCTGAGTTGTTTCACTTATGATAATTACCTTCAGTTCCATGTATGTTGCTGCAAAAGATAGGATTTCATTCTTTTTCATGACTGAATAGTATTCCACTTGGATACATAGATCACATTTTCTTTATCCAGTCCTCCATTGACAGATACGTAGGTTGATTTGATATCTTTTCTATCTATGTGTGATTAAACATGTGAGTGCAGGTGTCTTTTTATTTATTAATTTCTTTTCCTTTGTCTAGATACCCAGCAGCAGGATTGGGGGATTGTATGGTGCTTCTGCTTTTAGCTCTTTGGTAAATCTCCTTTAGAGTTTTAAAGACTGATTTTTAAAAGGTTGTTAACTGTGTCATTTTTATACCGCAAGCTATACCTAATTGGCATGGCCAATTAACTGGAACTGTGGTCAGTTGAATTACTTGTAAATGGTAAAATTATTATTTTTTTTTTAAGAAAAAGAGAGATAATCTTCCTAGAAGTGAATGACTTAATTTTGGAAAGATGAAGCTCTCTCCAAATTAATGAAAAGATTTAAGTCAATTCTTTTTTTTTTTATTGTTGGGTATTCATTGAGGGTACAATAAGCCAGGTTACACTGATTGCAATTGTTAGGTAAAGTCCCTCTTGCAATCATGTCTTGCCCTCATAAAGTGTGACACACACCAAGGCCCCACCCCCCTCCCTTGTCCCTCTTTCTGCTTTTCCTCCTCCCCCATAACCTTAATTGTCATTAATTGTCCTCATTTAAATGGAAATGAGGAAAAGTCGCCCCACTCCCCACACCAGTGGCACCTTGAATCAAATGAAACCTGGATGGACGTGAAGACATTATTCTTAGTAAAGCATCACAAGAATGGAGAAGCATGAATCCTATGTACTCAATTTTGATATGAGGACAAATAAATGGTAAAATTATTAACCAATTTTCTTTTCTATATGTGCACTTCCTCCTGCCCCAGACTGAATTTGACTTTAAAGTTAGAATGTATGGGTGTTCTTTCGCCATTTAGAAAAATGTGAATTTGGTATAATGGGATTGATCTTTTCTTTCATCATTTATTCCTTTATTGAGTAGAAAAAAACTGTACCTGAGATTATGGGTAGCTCTACTAAATTTTATTATAATTTAATCTCTGACATCTAACTCCTTAAAGCAGCTGGTATTTATTTTGTGGTTTCCTATAAGGTAGGGACCTTACTTTAGGAAATAGTATTTAGATGCTTCAAAGAGGCTATGGTTCCAAACCTCCTAGGTAGGCATCAGGGGAAAGTCGCCCCACTCCCCACACCACTGGCACCTTGAATCAAATGAAACTTTGTTGCACCAAGTCAGAGCATCCTCCAGGGTGGGGGCGAGGCTCCTCATGGGACAGTTAAACACACCATTCTGATGGAATCAGAGTAGGTAGGGCACTGGGGGGAAGTGGACATGAGGTTAACTTTGCCACCCCCAAGACACACTGTTCAGGGTATACGCATTGCTACAAACAGTGTAATTGGAAAGTGAGCACCATATAAAGAGGTGAAGGGCCCGGGAAGGACAAAGGGTCTTATTTATTGGTTTCCTGTGGTTGCAGTGACAAATCATCACGGTCATAGTGGTTAAGTGACACAAATTTATTGTCTTACAATTCTGGAGGTTAGAGTCTGACATCAGTCTCACTAGGCCAAAATAAAGGTATGGGCAGTGCTGGTTCCTGGAGGATCTGAGGAGGAACCTGCTTCCTTGCCTTTTCCTCCTGATTCCTGAGGGGCAACCTGCATCCTTGCTCGGGGCCCCTTCCATCTTCACTGCACACCGCTGCCAACGTGCTTTCATCATCGTCACCTCCATGACTCTGACCCTCCTGCCTTTCTCCTTACAGACCTCCTTTTACATCTTATACCCACCTACATCTACTCAGATAATCCAGGATAATCTCCTCACTTAAAGACCCTTAATTTAATTGCATCTGCGGAATCCCTTTGCCGTGTAAGAAAACATTTGTAGGTTCCAGCGACTAGGGGAATTCACTACTCAGCTTACCGCAGGGTCACTTGACCAAGTTTTTGGAAAGTGAATCATATAGTCAGTCAAGGCCAATGAATCCAAATAGAATATTTCTCTCCAAAGAATGGTAACACCTTTGACTGTGACACTGCATGTCCCAATTAGGTATAGAAAATTGGAGGCAGCAAGTCCCCAAAACAATGCTCCTTGCCAGGTTATAAAAGGCCAAACACCTCCAGAGCCAGTGGGCACGCTGATGGAAGTGGAGGCCATGCACACAGCAGGTGGCATCACGGGAGGCATGACCCGGACACGGCATCGTGGAAGGAAGCCCTGGGGAAGCAGCCAGATGGAAGCCCATAGAGCCAGGAGAGAGATGGAAGACTCTGCTTCTTGCAAAACATAGACCCTGGGGTTTTCAGAGGTGCTCGCTGGCCTGGCTGCATTTTCCTCTCAGCTTTTGAGTACCCGAGTTTCTGTTTCCATTCCGCCACTGGCTCCACTGTCTGCAAACATGTGGGAGGTTTTGTATAAACTGCATTGGAGGGAATTTCACAGCAGCCTACACGTAGTCCACAGCCAGCAGAGCGGAGGACAGTGGGGGTGGGTTCTTTTCCCCTCCTGACAATGTTTACAGGCTCAGGCGCTGGCCTCGGGGGAAGGACAGAGCAGATGCCTTCCCTAACAGGGAGGACCCGGAGGACGTGGTACATGTATTTCAGAATGGGACAGAGAAATCCCAAACCCTGCCCAGACTGAAAAAAAATAGAAAGTGGTTTGGATAGGAAGTAGGACTCCAAGACCATGAAGGCCAAGGCTATATTTGATACATAAAAGAAGAAAATCCCAGGAACACCAACAAAGGACGGGTGAACGGGCATCCTTTCCTTCTGTTCTACTGTACCCTGCCCCCACGCACGGCCCCCTTTTGGTCACGCAAGTGGACCCACAGCTGTGATCAGGAAAATGTTACTTTCTAAATAGGGAGTGTGTAGTGTGAGGGAGTAAGAATCCAGGAGCTCTGGATTTGGGTCCCAATCTCCTTTTCGAAGACCCCCCCAACTCTATAGCCCCTTTGTGAAGCGAGGACTTTATCTAAATCAATGGTTTTCAATGCTGTTGGGTGTCAGGCCCTCCTGGAGGATTCCCACCTAGTCGCACTGTATATGTGATTTAATTAGGAGATGACACAAGAAACCATGGCATCCTACTGTGTTCCACCAAAAGCAGAGTCCATGGCAAAGACCTGAGTGCTGAGAGTTGTATTTGAGAGGTGATTTTGAGGAGGTCGTCATGGGGTGAGGGAGGTGGAGAGGATGAGATTTGAAAGTAAAGAAGCCGACAAAATGTCTGCTAGTGAGCAGGGTGGCCTCTGCAGCCAATGGGGCTTTCATGCCACTAGACATCCCAGAGGGGACCCCTGGACCACAGCTTGTGCATAATCGGCATGCTTGTTAGAAATTCGGAATGTGAGTCTCCACCCGGTGGGACTCAGCAATTCCTGTTACTCATGTCTCCGGGAGACTGTGTTGCACACTGAAGTCTGAGAGCCACCAGGACAGAATGTGTCACAGACCCGTCCCGCTGAGAGGCTGAGGGACAAGGAGGCTGGAGTGACCATCCGCCAAGTCTCCTGTCTCACGGGGTGAGGTTGCTTGGGGATGTGGACTCCTCAGGATGCCGAGCTGCCCTGTGCACGGTCCAGGCAAGGTCCCCCTGGTACTGGAGAGAGCTCCCAGGTGGAGGAGCTGAAAGGTGCAGGTGCCTCCTGGGGATGCTGCCCGTGGAGACAGGACTCTCCAGGGAGGTGCCTGTGGAGCCAAGGGTGCCAGGGTGGGACAGCAGCAGAATGAACAGGGGGCGACTTTGAAGTTTCTCACACTTTCCTACCAAGTGGCTCTCATGTCATGAGAGGAGAAAATCACACTTTGAGAATGGAGAGTGTAGCTTTATGCCCCCAGCCAGGCACAAGAGGTTCCTGGAAACTTGTATTCTACTCCATGGTGTACCTGTAATTTAGGGGAAAAAAGGTTTGAAAGTATTAACAATGAAGTTGGACTGAAGCTGCATTGGGGTTTTTACAGCCTCAGCCAGTGGCTTTCAGCCCTGTCTGCCTCCTGCACAGCCACCTGTTCCCAGCTATAACTCTGGGGGATTTAAGCCTGCAGTTCAGAAGCATGAATCGTCACCCACTTTGTCTCACAAATTGCCACTCAGATTCAGAGAAGTGAAGTGGCTTCTCTAAGGTTACACAGCCAATTTGTAGAATAGCCAATTTCCAGAGCCTGATCCTCTTAACCAGCAGCCAAGGAAAATGAATTATACAAAAGAACCTCCCCCCTTTCTCTACCTTGCCTTTCCTCCTTGTTCCTCAAGAAGGGGTAGGGAGATTTGGCTGAGTGCCCCCTCCTTTGCCAAAGGGAGTTTTGGAATGGTTTCAGGGGTCCTCAAACTTTTTATTTTATTTTATTAAATCATAGCTGTGTACATCAATATGATCATGGGGCACCATACACTTGGTTCATAGAATATTTGACACACTTTCGTCAAATTAGTTGACATAGCCCTCCTGGCATTTTCTTAGTTACTTTGCCAAGACATTTACATTCCACATTTGCCAAGCCTCACATGTACCCTTGAAGATGCACCACAGGTGTGATCCTTTCAATTCCCCTCCCTCTACCCACCTCCCCCCTCCCTCCCCACGCTTTCCCCCTTCCCCCTGTTCTTAGGTTGTAACTTGGTTATAGCTTTCATGTGAAGGTCCTAAGTTAGTTTCATAGTAGGGGTGGATACATTAGATATTTTTTCTTCCATTCTTGAGACACTTTACTGAGAAGAATATGTTCCAGCTCCATCCATGTAAACATGAAAGAGGTAAAGTCTCCATCTTTCTTCAAGGCTGCATAGTATTCCATGGTGTACATATACCACAATTTGTTAATCCATTCGTGGATCGATGGGCACTTGGGTTTTTTCCATGACTTAGCAATTATGAATAGGGCTGCAATAAAGATTCTGGGACAAATATATTTGTTATGATGTGGTTTTTGGTCTTCTGGGTATATGCCCAGCAGAGGAATTACAGGATTGAATGGCAGATCTATTTTTAGATCTCTAAGTGTTCTCCATATATTTTTCCAAAAGGAATGTATTAGTTTGCATTCCCACCAGCAGTGCAAAAGTGTTCCCTTTTCTCCACATCCACGCCAACATCTCTGGTCTTGAGATTTTGTGATATAGGCTAGTCTCACTGGAGTTAGATGATATCTCAAAGTAGTTTTGATTTGCATTTCTCTGATGATTAAAGATGATGAGCATTTTTTCATATGTCTGAAGGCCGCTCACCTGTCTTCTTCAGAGAAGTTTCTTTTCAAGTCTCTTGCCCAGCCTGTGATGGTATCCCTTGTTCTTTTCTTGCTAATGCGTTTGAGTTCTCTGTGGATTCTGGTTATTAAACCTTTGTCAGAGACATAACCTGCAAATATCTTCTCCCATTCTGTGGGCTGTTTGCTTGCTTTACTTACTGTGTTCTTGGCTGTGCAGAAGCTTTTTAGTTTGATCAAGTCCGAAAAGTGTATTTTTGAAGCTGCTTCAATCGCCCGGGGGGTCCTTCTCATAAAAAATTTGCCCAACCCAATTTCTTCAAGGGTTTTCCCTGCGCTCTCTTCTAGTATTTTTATAGTTTCATGTCTTAAGTTTAGGTCTTTAATCCAGTCAGAGTCTATCTTGGTTAGTGGTGAAAGGTGTGGATTCAGTTTCAGTCTTCTACAGGTTGCCAGCCAGTTCACCCAGCACCATTTGTTAACTAGGGAATCTTTTCCCCACTGGATGTTTTCAATTGGCTTGTCAAAGATTAAATAATGGTAAGTAGCTGGGTTCATCTCTTGGTTCTCTATTCTGTTCCAAACATCTACTTCTCTGTTTGTGTGCCAGTACCATGCTGTTTTGATCACTATCGATTTGTAGTATAGTCTGAGGTCTGGTAGCGTAATTCCTCCTGCTTTGTTTTTATTTTTGAGTAATGTCTTGGCTATTCAAGGTTTTTTCTGATTCCACATAAAACGAAGGTTTGTTTTTTCAATATCTTTAAAGTATGACAGTGGAACTTTAATAGGGATTGCATTGAAGTTATATATTGCTTTGGGTAGTATGGACATTTTAACAATGTTGATTCTTCCCAGCCATGAGCGTGGTATGTTTTTCCATTTATTAACATTCTCGGCTATCTCTTTTCTTAGTTTCATAGTTCTCTTTATATAGATCTTTCGCATCCTTTGTTAGATAAACTCCCAAATGTTTCATCTTCTTTGGCATTACTGTGAATGGGGTAGAGCCCTTAATTGTTTTTTTCAGCTTGACTATTGTTGGTATATATAAAGGCTACCGATTTATGAATGTTGATTTTGTAACCTGAGACGTTGCTGTATTCCTTGATCACTTCTAAGAGTTTTGTAGTAGAGTCCCTAGTGTTTTCCAGATATACAATCATATCATCTGCGAAGAGAGAAAGTTTGATCTCTTCTGATCCTATGTGGATGACCTTGATAGCCTTTTCTTCCCTAATTGTGGTGGCTAAAACTTCCATTACAATGTTAAAAAGCAATGGAGACAATGGGCAGCCTTGTCTGGTTCCTGATCGGAGTGGAAATGATTCCAATTTAACTCCGTTCAATATGATATTGGCTGTCGGTTTGCTGTAGATGGCCTCTATCAGTTTAAGAATGTCCCTTCTATACCGATTTTCTTAAGTGTTCTGATCATGAAGGGATATTGGATGTTATCAAAAGCTTTTTCTGCATCGATTGAGAGAATCATATGATCTTTGTTTTTTACTTTGTTTATGTGCTGAATTACATTTATAGATTTACGTATATTGAACCAGCCTTGAGACCCTGGGATAAAGCCAACTTGATCATGATGTATGATTTGTTTGATATGTTGCTGGATTCTGTTTGTTAGGATCTTGTTGAATATTTTTGTGTCTATATTCATTAGTGATATTGGTCTATAATTTTCTTTTCTTGTTGGGTCTTTTCCTGGTTTTGGGATCAGGGTGATGTTTGCTTCATAGAACGTGTTGGGTAGTCTTCCTTCTTTTTCTACATTTTGGAACAGTTTGAGTAATATAGGTACTAATTCCTCTTTAAAGGTTTGGTAGAATTCTGATGTGAAACCATCTGGTCCCGGGCTTTTCTTTTGAGGGAAGTTTTGTATGGTTGATGTTATTTCCGAACTTGAAATGGGCCTGTTCAACATTTCCACTTGATTCTGGTTAAGTCTTGGAAGGTGACGAGCTTCCAAGTATCGGTCCATTTCCTTCAGATTTTCATATTTCTGAGAGTAAAGTTTCTTGTAATATTCATTAAGGATTTTTTGGATTTCTGAGGAGTCTGTTGTTATTTCGTCTTTGTCATTTCTGATTGATGAGATTAGAGATTTTACTCTTTTTCTCCTGATTAGGTTGGCCAACAGTTTATCTATTTTATTGACCTTTTCAAAAAACCAGCTTTTTGATTTATTGATCTGTTGTATTGTTCTTTTGTTTTCAATTTCATTTAGTTCTGCCCTGATTTTGGTTATTTCTTTTCTTCTACTGGGTTTGGGGTTGGAGTGTTCTTCCTTTTCCAGTTGCTTGAGATGTCCCATTAAGTTGCTAACTTCCTCTCTTTCTGTCTCTTAGAACTGCCTTTGTGGTGCCAGAGGTTCTGATAGTTCATGTCTTCATTGTTGTTTTGTTCCAAACATTTGGCAATTTCCTTCTTGATCTCATCTCTGACCCAGCTATCGTTCAGCATGAGGTTATTTAACTTCCATGTTTTTGTATGAGTATGTAGATTCCTGTTGTTACTCAGCTCAAGTTTTATTCCATGATGGTCCGAGAAGATGCATGGAGGAACTTCTATTCCTTTAAATTTACTGAGGTTAGATTTGTGACCTAAGATGTGATTGATTTTGGAGTAAGTTCCATGGGCTGATGAGAAGTATGTGTATTCAGTTTTGTTAGGATGAAATGTTCTGTAGATGTCTGCTAGATCTAAATGCTGGATGGTTAGATTTAAATCTAAAATTTCTTTACTTTTTGTTGGAGGATCGATCCCTCACTGCCAAAGGAGTTTTAAAATCTCTGACTATTATGGAGCTGGAGGAAATCACGTTGCTCATGTCTGTTAGAGTTTCTCTTATGAATTGAGGTGCATTCTGATTGGGTGCATAGATATTAATAATTGAAATCTCATCATATTGAGTATTACCCTTAACAAATATGAAGTGACCATTCTTGTCCTTCCTTACTTTTGTTGGTTTAAAGCCTATTGTGTCTGCAAATAAAATTGCAACACCTGCTTTTTTCTGGTTACCATTTGCCTGAAATATGGATGACCATCCTTTCACCCTGAGTCTGTATTTGTCTTTTAAGTTAAGATGTGACTCTTGTAAGCAACAGATATCTGGTCTGAGTTTTTGTATCCAGTCAGCTAACCTATGTCTCTTTAGAGGACAGTTTAAGCCATTCACATTAATGGAGATTATTGATAAGTTTGGTGAAATTTTGGGTATCGAGTTTTTCAAAAGTCCAGTGGACAATTTTAATCTTTTCACCATTGTAGAAGTTGGAGTTTGATCAGGAGTTTCTGAGTGAGTTTACGTTTGTAGTAGAGGATTGGGTTGGTCATTATGGAGGATACGTCTGAGAATATCCTGAAGGGCTGGTTTGGTTGTGGCAAATTTCTTCAACATATGAATGTCGTTAAAGTATTTAATTTCTCAAAAAAAAAAAAGTATTTAATTTCTCCATCATAGATGAAACTCAATTCAGCTGGGTACAAGATCCGGGTTTGAAAGTTATTTTGCTTTAGGAGATTAAAAGTCGATGACCACCCTCTTCTGGCTTGAAAAGTTTCAGCGGTAGATCTGCAGTGATTCTAATGTTCTTACCTTTGTAGGTAATGGCTTTCTTTCGCCTGATAACCTTGAGAATTTTCTCCTTCATGTTGACTTTAGTGAAGTTAATTATGATGTCTGGGGGATGACTTATTGGGGTTGAATCGTGCTGGAGTTCTGAAACTGTCTGCTATCTGAATTTCAGAATCTCTAGGCATGTCTGGAAAATTCTCTTTCATAATTTCATGCAGAAGGGCCTCTGTGCCCATCGATGCCACTTCATCATTTTCTGGAACTCCTATTATTCATATATTAGCCTTCTTCGAATTATCCCAGAGCTCTCAGAGAGAATGATCCGTTTTGCTCTCCATTTCTCTTCCTCTTTGAGAGTTTGGGAGCGTTCGAAGGCTTTATCTTCGATGTCAGAAATCCTTTCTTCTGCTTGGTCCATTCTGTTGCTGAGGGAAAAAAATCCATTCTGTATTTTTCATATCTTTAAGGGCTGCAAATTCTTGCTTCAGTGTGTCTAAGTCTTTGGTGGTTTTGTCTTTAAATTCATTAAATTCTTGAGACAACTTTTGAATTTCTCCTCGGATTCCTAATTCCATTTTATCAATCTGGTATGCAATCCAAATTCTGAATTCGATTTCTGATATGTCTGCCAGTTGTTTATGAATGGGATCTTCAATTACATCCGCCATTTCTTTCCTTGGGGGGGTTGATCTATTCTGGTTATTCATGTTACTGGAGAGTTTCCACTGATTCCGCCCCATGGTTGTTTTACTCCCTTTGATTTTTCCCCTAGGGTTTTGTTGAGGGTCCGTTCAGTGTTGTAGCCTGAGAGACTAGGACCCTGTCTGGTGTGGTGGGGCTGAGTGGTTCTGACTTATTGTCAGCTAGCTTCTGTTTGACCCTAGTGAAGCACTTACTCTGGGTTGAAGTCTCAGTTCTCTGAGTCGGCCCTACCCTGGATGTTTCTGGGGTCTGTGAGTCACCTCAGGCAAATCCTATGCTCAGGGGTGGCCTCCTCTGGTTGCCCAGGGAGGCAGGGGGTATGGCTTCAGCTGTCAGGGAATTGCCGTCTGATGTGGGTCTCCCCCAGCCTCACTCCTGTGTCCCAGAGTCAGGACAGACCAGCCACAGTTTGGGCACTGTCCACACCCCGACAAATCCCTCAAGAATCTGGACTCCCGGGGGACAGGCCTCCAGATCCCAGAGTGAGGGTGGGGTGGGGCACTGGGAGCTCAGAACCGCCAGCAGCAAGCTCATTCAATTCCTCCCAATCTTTGGCTCCACCGCACCACCACAGCCCGAGCCTCCAGGCTTCAGAGTGAGGGCGGGGTGGGGGAAGTGGCTGGAGCCCAGAACCGCTGGGCAGTGAAAAACAGACTTAGCTCCACCCAGCTCCCTGCCTGGTCACACGGCAGGCGCTCAGGTCTTCAGACCACAGAGCGAGGGCGGGGGGAGGACCAGGAGTTCAGAGCAGCAGGGAGCTCAGAGCAGCTGGTAGCGAGGTCCACACAGTTCGACTCAGTTACATGCCTGGTTGTATTGTTGCCCAAGGAGGGCTGCTGCACCTCACCTTGGGGAAGCGCCACCCTGGTGAGGGTCTCCCTCTGCTGACTGCCCTCACCTCTCTCCTGTGCCCCAGAATCAGCGCTGACCAGCCACAGCTCGGGGACTGTCATCTCCCCTTTAGGAGTCACCCAAGAATCTGAACTCCTGGGGGACAGGCTTTCAGACCTCAGAGAGAGTGGAGGGAAGTGCTGGGAGCTCAGAGTTGCTGGCAAAGGATATTTACAGATTTATACAGTTTTATGCCTGGCAAGAGAACACCTAGGTATCCTAGTAAGGGGGGTAGGTCCGGTTTGTAGTAGGTCTCTCCCGTGAAGTATAGTGGGAGGGCCTTTGATTTCTGCCCTTTTGTTTGTGGGGCCCTTAAGCCGATCAGGTGGGGGAGGGAGGACTCCCGTCTGCTTGTTGATGGGTTTTATACCTTTTGTTTGCTTCCTTGTGGTAGCAGCTCTCCTCAACGGGGTTGATGTGCATTCTTCAACTTTCTCGCTTGGTGTTGCTCGAATCCATCAGGTTACTTGCTAAATTTTTGTCCCCTAACTCTCCTTCAGGATGGGAGCCTCTGTGGAAAGCTGGCTTCAGTCCGCCATCTTCCCATCATCCCCCCCTCAAACTTTTTAAACAGGGGGCCAGTTCACTGTCCCTCAGACCGTTGGAAGCTGGACTATAGTTTAAAAAAAAAAATCTATGAACAAATTCCTATGCACACTGCACATATCTTATTTTGAAGTAAAAAAACAAAATGGGAACAAATACAATCACACTGCCTTGTATGGCCTGTGGGCTGCAGTTTGAGGACCCCTGGTTTAGATCCTAATCTTGCGCCTGCTGATGAAGTAATTGCCACCAGTTTCTAAGAGAGAGGAAGGGAGCTCTAGTTTTGTAGGCAAATAAAATCCACCCTTCTCTTTAAGCAATCTCAGGATGCAAGCACACATGAAATTCACATGTTAATATGCCAAAATGGGATGCCAGCAAGTGGCAACAGCGATTAGAAACACAAGCATCAAACTCTAGGAAACTGCCCAGAAATAGCAGCCTCCTCCAGCCCCCTGGCGGGGATATTAGCATGTAAGGGGGAAAGTGACAGTGGGGCAGGGAGACATTTGGCTCCGTGTTCCATGTGTTGGCAGAGCAGGCATCTCTCTCTGCCTTTCATGCAAGACATCAGGTAGGGCCAGCCAGACCCACACCTTAGACAGATTCTCAACCCAACAGCTGCACCTGCAGGGTCCTGCTGCTTGAGGGCTATGAGCTGGCCTGCAGGTGTCCACTTAGACACCAGCACTTGACAGGCTCAGTGTGCAGAGGGGCGGAGCCACACTGTGATGAGTTCATCACCAAGCATCCCTAAAAGGCAGAAAGAGACAGAGATCTGATTTCTGTTCGTGAATCTGCTATGAACTTGTGTGACTTTGGGCAAGTCACTCCACCTTGCTGGAACTGTCTCCTCACCTGTAAAAGGTTGTTCATTCATTCTCTGCTGAACTCGAAAACAAGTATTAAGCTTTTACTCTGTGCCTGGCACAATGATAAGCTCCTATGAAACAAGATGAGTATGATAGGACCCCAACCACAGGAGCTTGGGGTAGAGGCGCAACACTGCAGCCCACTGTGGGTCTCGTCTCTCCCCCTTTGCATTTGGTTTTGCAGCATCTCCCACTGAAGAGGTAGGGTCTGTTTCCCCAGCCCTTGACTTGGTGTTAGACTACAGGTCTTGCTTGGGATCCTACATAAAATGAGATGGAAATAAGAGTGTGCCTGGCCTTAAGGGACCTTCTCAGGTCTCCTTACTGTGTCTGAAAAGTACATGCCCCTGCGAGCCTGCTAGTTCCAGGAGGAGGATGAGAGACACACGGGGCAGAGACATGCCAGCCAAGGTTAACCTACATCAGCTGACTCCAGTCAACTCAGAGACACATAAGCCAGGCCCACGTCAGCAGAGCCTCTCAGGATGGATCAGTACCTCCTTGGCTGACCTGTTTGTTATGCACCATCATTGTGGCCATAGTTAGCTGTGTAGAGCACTCGGACAATCAGCTGTTTCCATACGGTGGGAAGGAGACTCAGATAGAGGTGAGTAGAGAACAGTGGGGAGAAGGGGGATTCTAAGTACGGAGAAAGGCACTGAGCGTCTGAGGGGCTCAGGAGAGGGTCAGGAGGAGACCAGTCACTCCCTAAGTCCTAGATCATGAGGGCAACGTAGTCAGATGAAATGAGGCTAGGCTAAGGAGTGAAAACTTGTGGCTTGAATACTTTTTTGTGTGATTCATTGTTGTATTTTGTTTGTCCTGTACAGTGTTTCAGAACTTTTAAATCAGTTGCCAACATTTAGAAATGAGAATATTTCTTATTAAAATCTATTTCTTTTTCTAGAAAAATTGCAAAGCCTGGTGACATTGGGCCTGCTTCCTTGGAGGTGAGTAGCATGTGCCTCTTTTGAAGGGGTGTGTTTGTTCCCTCTGGTTCCCTCCAGTCCCTGGTCACCCCACTTCAATCATTTATAAGACTTCCTTCCCTTGCGGACTTTTGAGCCTTCCTGGTTCTGGCCTGGATGAACTTCCTGGGCCCTGTTGGTTCCAATCCAGGTAATCTCTTGACTCTGTCCAGTGGAGGTCACCCCATCTATTGCACTATATTTTTTTAATTTCCAAAATGTTGGATCAGTCTTTTCTTTTCTTTTTTTTTTTTCAGATTTTCCTTTTATTTTTTTAATTAATTAATTAATTTATTTATTTATTTTTATTAAATCATAGCTGTGTACATTAGTATGATCATGGGGCACCATACACTTGGTTCATAGATCGTTTGACACATTTTCATCACACTAGTTAACATAGCTTTTGTACCATTTTCTTAGTTATTTTGCTAAGACCTTTACATTCCACATTTACTAGGATTCACATATACCCTTGTAAGATGCACCGCAGGTGTAATCCCATTAATCCCCCTCCCTCCACCTGTCTCCCCCCTCCCTCCCCTCCCTTTCCCCCTTCTCCCTATTCTTAGGTTATAACTGGGTTATAGCTTTCATGTGGAGGTCCTACATTAGTTTCGTAATAAGGGTGAGTACATTGGGTACTTCTTCTTCCATTCTTGAGACACTTTACTAAGAAGAATATGTTCCAGCTCCATCCATGTAAACATGAAAGAGGTAAAGTCTCCATCTTTTTTTAAGGCTGCATAATATTCCATGGTCTTTTCATGTACATCTGTTCTTTAAAATTTTACTTTTGAGATAACTGTGGGTTCATAGTCATTTGTAAGAAATAATGCAGAGAGATCCTATATACCCTTTATTTAATTCCCTTTAATGACATTTTGCAAAGCTGTAGTATAATATTACAACAAGGATGTGGACATTGATACTTAGTTCAACTCACCCACCCTCTTGTTTAGATTCTCTTGGTTTTACTGGTACTGTGTGTGTGTATTTGGCTCTGTGCAATCTCCTCGCATGTGTGGCTTTGTGTATGAACCTCCACAGACATGACGCAGGACATTTCCAGCACTGTAAACAGCCATCGTGTTGCTATTTTTTTTTCCCTACCCAGTTTTTACCGTGCAAACAATGCCCTGTTCTGTATTTCTATAACAGAATCACGTAATAGGTGAACTTTGGGATTTGTGTTTTCACCGAGCATAATTCGCTGAAGATTCATCCAAGGTGATGCATGTATCAATAGTTCATTTCTTTTTATTGTTGAATAGCACACAATGGTGTGGATGTACCACAGTTTATTTACCCTTCACACGTTAGAGGACGTCTGGGCTGTTTCCATTTGGGGCTATTATGAAAAAGGCTGCTCTGAACACTCATGTACAGATTTTTGTATGAACAAAAATTTTCATTTCTTTGGGATAAGTACCCAAGAGTGCACTTCTTGAGTCGTATGGTAATTATATATTTAGTATTTAAATTTTTAATTATGGTAAATTGTGGCTGAATAATATCCCATTGTAAGTATATGCCACATGTGGTTTATCTGTTTAGCTGCTGATGAACATGAGTTGCTTCCACCTTTTGGATATTGCAAATAAAGCTGCTATGTGTCCAGGTGTATAAATATCTGTGTGAGGCCCTGCTCTCAGTTTGTCTTGGAATATATATCCAAAGTGGATATTGCTAGTAATTCATTTTTTAGCTTTTGTTTTTTGTAATGGCTGCACCCTTTTACATTCCTATCAGCAGTGTGAGAAGGTTCCCGATTTCTCTACATCCTCAGCAACACATGTTATTTTCTATATCATTTTGTTTGTTTTTTAATAATGACCATCCTAATGCATGTCAAGTGGCACCTTACTGTGGTTCTGATGTGCCTTCTACTAACAATTAGCCATTTGTTCAGTACGTATTCTTTGGGGAAATGTCTAGTCAAGTTCATTGCCCATTTTGTAATTGGAATGTTGTTTTTTTATTGTTGATCTGTGGATAGTCTCTATATATTCTGGATATTAATCCTTTATCAGATTTATGATTTACAAATATTTCCTCTCATTATCTGGATTGCTTTTTTATGATTGTGTCCTTGGATGCATAAATATTTTTAATTTTGGCAAATATGAGGATTGTTTTGTTGTTGTTGCCTGTGCCTTTGGCTTCACATCCATGAAATCATTCCCAAATCCAAAGATAGGAAGATTTCCCTCTATGTCTTCTTCTAAGAGTTTTATAGTTTTAAGTCTTACATTTAGGTCTTTGATTCTTTTGAGTTTATTTTGTGTATGGTGTAAGGTAGGAGGAGTTCATTTCATTCTTTGGCATGTGGATATCTAGTTTTCCCAACATCATTTGTTGAAAAGACTGTTCTTGCCCCATGAATGGTCATGACAATTTTGTTGAAAAGTATTTGACCACATAGATGAGGGCTTACTTCTGGGCTTTCTATATATATATATATATGTTTTTTTTTTTTTTTTTTTGGCCAGGGCCAGGTTTGAACCCACCACCTCCAACATATGGGACCAGCACCCTACTCCTTGAGCCACAGGCACCATCCTGGGCTTTCTATTCTATTTCACCAGCTAATATGTCTGTTTTTATGGCAGTAGCACACTGTTTGGATTCCATAGCTTTGAAGTAAATTTTGAAATCAGAAATTGTGAGTCCTGAAACTTTTTCAAGATTGTTTCACCTATGTGAGGTCCCTTGAAATCATGTATGAATTTTAAGGAGGATTTATCTATTTTTGCTTTAAAATACTGCTGGTATTTCGATAGGGATTGCATTGAATATATAGATCACTTTGGGTAGCACTGACATCTTAACAATATCAAGTCTTTCAATCCATAAATACAGGTTGTCTCTTTAATTTCAGCAACATTTTGTAGTTATCAGCATACAAGTCTTTCACCTCCTTGGTTACATTTATTCCAAAGTATTTTATTCTTTTTGATGGCATTTTGAATGGAATTGTTTTAATTTCCTTTAGGATTGTTCATTGTTAGTGATTAGTAATGCCTCTGATTTTTGTGGTTGATTTTGTGTCCTGCTACTTTGCTGCATTTACTAATTCTGACAGGTTTTTCTTTTGTGTGAACTCTTCAGTGCTTTCTACATATAAGGTCCTGTTGTCTGCAAATAGATCATTTTACTTCTTCCTTTCTAATATGGATACATATTGTTTCTTTTTCTTGCCTAATGATCTGGCTAGAACTTTAAGCATTACTTTGGATAGAAAGGGCAAAAATGAACACCCTCGTCTTGTTTCTGATCTTAGAGGAAAAGCTTTCAGTCTTTTATTATTATTATTTAATTAATATTAAATCATAGCTGTGTACATTAATGCAATCATGGGGTACCATGTATTGATTTTATAAACAGTTTGACACATTTTCATCACACTGGTTAATATAGCCTTCCTGGCATTTTATTAGTTATGTGTTAAGACAATTATATTCTACATTTAGTAAATTTCACATGTACCCTTGTAAGATGCACCACAGATGTAATCCCACCTATCACCCTCCCTCCACCCATTATTCCCCCTCTCCTTCCTCTCCCCATCTCCCATATTCTTAGGTTATAACTGGGTTATAGCTTTCATGTGAAAGCCATAAATTAGTTTCATAGTAGGGCTGAGTACATTGGATACTTTTTCTTCCATTCTTGAGATACTTTACTAAGAAGAATATGTTCCAGCTCTATCCATGTAAACATGAAAGAGGTAAAGTCTCCATCTTTCTTTAAGGCTGCATAATATGCCATGGTGTACATATACCAAGGTTTATTAATCCATTCGTGGATTGATGGGCACTTGGGCTTTTACCATGACTTAGCAATTGTGAATTGGGCTGCAATAAACATTCTGGTGCAAATATCTTTGTTGTAATGTGATTTTTGGTCTTCTGGGTATATACCTAGTAGAGGAATTATAGGATTGAATGGCAGGTCTATTTTAGATCTCTAAGTGTTCTCCAAACATCTTTCCAAAAGGAATGTATTAATTTTCATTCCCACCAGCAGTGTAGAAGTGTTCCCTTTTCTCCACGTCCACGCCAACATCTCTGGTCTTGGGATTTTGTGATATGGGCTAATCTTACTGAAGTTAGATGGTATCTCAAGGTAGTTTTGATTTGCATTTCTCTGATGATTAAAGATGATGAGCATTTTTTCATATGTCTGAAGGCCGTGTGCCTGTCTTCTTCAGAGAAGTTTCTCTTCAAGTCCTTTGCCCAGCCTGCGATGGGATCACTTGTTCTTTTCTTGCTTATACATTTGAGTTCTCTTGTGAATTCTGGTTATTAAACCTTTGTCGGAGACATAACCTGCAAATATCTTCTCCCATTCTGAGCGCTGTCTGCTTGCTTTACTTACTGTGTTCTTGGCTGTGCAGAAGCTTATTAGTTTGATCAGGTCCCAGTAGTGTATTTTTGAAGTTGCTTCAATTGCCCGGGGGCTCCTCTTCATAAAATACTCGCCCAGACTGATTTCTTCAAGGGTTTTCCCTGCACTCTCTTCTAGTATTTTTAGTCTCATGTCTTAAGTTTAAATCTTTAATCCAGCGAGAGTCTATCTTAGTTAATGGTGAAAGGTGTGGGTCCAGTTTCAGTCTTCTACAGGTTGCCAGCCAGTTCACCCAGCACCATTTGTTAAATAGGGACTCTTTTCCCCACTGAATGTTTTTAATTGGCTTGTCAAAGATCAGATAATGGTAAGTAGCTGGATTCATCTCTTGGTTCTCTATTCTGTTCCAGACATCTACTTCTCTGTTTTTGTGCCAATACCATGCTGTTTTGATCACTATCGATTTGTAGTATAGTCTGAGGTCTGGTAGTGTGATTCTTTCTGCTTTGTTTTTATTTCTGAGTAATGTCTTGGCTAGTCGAGGTTTTTTCTGATTCCACATAAAACGAAGTATTATTTTTTCAAGATCTTTAAAGTGTGACAGTGGGGCTTTAATAGGGATTGCATTAAAATTGTATATTGCTTTGGGTAGTATGGACATTTTAACAATGTTGATTCTTCACAGCTATGAGCATGGTATGTTTTTCCATTTGTTAACGTTTTCAGCTATTTCTTTTCTTAGAGTTTCATGGTTGTCTTCTTAGAGATCTTTAACATCTTTTGTTAGATAAACTCCCAAATATTTCATCTTCTTTGGCACTACTGTGAATGGAATAGAGTCCTTAACTGTTTTTTCAGCTTGACTATTGTTGGTATATATAAAGGCTACCGATTTATGAATGTTGATTTTGTAACCTGAGATGCTGCTGTATTGCTTGATCACTTCTTAGAGTTTTGTAGTAGAATCCCTGGTGTTTTTCAGATATACAATCATATCATCTGCGAAGAGCAGAAGTTTGATCTCTTCTGACCCTATATGGATACCCTTGATCACCTTTTCTTCGCTAATTACGATGGCTAAAACGTCCATCACAATGTTAAAGAGCAGTGGAGACAATGGGCAGCCTTGTCTAGTTTCTGATCTGAGTGGAAATGATTTCAGTTTAACTCCATTCAATACGATATTGGCTGTGGGTTTGCTATAGATGGACTCTATCAGTTTAAGAAATGTCCCTTCTATACCAATTTTCTTAAGTGTTCTGATCATGAAGGGATGCTGTATATTATCAAAAGCTTTTTCTGCATCAATTGAGAGAATCATATGGTCTTTGTTTTTTAATTTATGTGCTGAATTATACTTATGGATTTATGTATATTAAACCAACCTTGAGACCCTGGGATAAGACCGACTTGGTCATGATATTTAATATGTTTGATATGTTGCTGGATTCTGTTTATTAGAATCTTATTGAATATTTTTGCATCTATATTCATTAGTGATATTGGTCTATAATTTTCTTTTCTTGTTGGGTCTTTTCCTGGTTTGGGGATCAGGGTGATGTTTGCTTCATAGAACGTGTTGGGTCGTCTTCCTTCTTTTTCTATGTTTTGAAACAGGTTGAGTAATATAGGTACTTGTTCCTCTTTAAAGGTTTGGTAGAATTCTGACGTGAAGCCATCTGGTCCCAGGCTTTTCTTTTTAGGGAGGTTTTGTATGGTTGATGCTATTTCAGAACTTGATGTGGGCCTGTTCAACATTTCCACTTGATTCTGGCTAAATCTTGGAAGGTAATGTACTTCCAAGTACTGGTCAATTTCCTTCAGATTTTCATATTTCTGAGAATAAAGTTTCTTGTAATATTCATTAAGAGATTTTAGAATTTCTGAGGAGTCTGTTGTTATTTCATTTTTGTCTTTTCTGATGGATAAAATTAGAGATTTTACTCTTTTTTTCCTGGTTTGGTTAGCTAAAGGTTTATCTGTTTTATTGACCTTTTCAAAAAACCAAGTTTTTGATTTATTGATCTGTCGTATAATTCTTTTGCTTTCAATTTCATTTAATTCTGCTCTAATTTTGGTTATTTATTTTCTTCTACTGGGTTTGGGGTTGGAATGTTCTTCCTTTTCCAGTTGCTTGAGATGTCCCATTAAGTTGTTAACTTCCTCTCTTTCCATTCTCTTGAAGAAGGCTTGCAGTGCTATAAATTTCCCTCTTAGGACTGCCTTTGTCGTATCCTAGAGGTTCTGACATTTCGTGTCTTCATTGTCATTTTGTTCCAAACATTTGGTGATTTCCTTCTCAATCTCATCTCTGACCCAGCTATCATTCAGCATAAGGTTATTTAACATCCATGTTTTTATATGAGTTTGCAGATTCCTGTTGTTACTGAGTTCATCTTTTATTCCATGGTGGTCCAAGAGGTTGCAAGGAATAATTTCTATTCCTTTAAATTTACTGAGGTTAGACTTGTGACCTAAGATGTGATCAATTTTGGAGTATGTTCCGTGGGCAAATGAGAAGTATGTGTACTCAGTTTTGTTGGGATGAAATGTTCTGTAGATGTCTGGTAAATCCAAATGTTGGATGTTTAGGTTTAAATCTAAAATGTCTTTGCTCAGCTTCTTCTTGGAGGATCTATCCAACACTGCCAAAGGAATGTTGAAATTTCCGACTATTATGGAGCTGGAGGAAATCAAGTTGCTCATGTCTGTTAGAGTTTCTCTTATAAATTTTGGCGCATTCTGGTTGGGTGCATAAATATTCATAATTGAAATCTCATCCTGTTAAGTATTACCCTTAACAAATATGTAGTGACCATTCCTATCTTTCTTTATTTTTGTTGGTTTAAAGCTTATTGTGTCAGCAAATAGAATTGCAATACCTGCTTTTTTCTGATTACCCTTTGCCTGAAATATGGACGACCATCCTTTCACCCTGAGTCTATATTTATCTTTTAAGGTAAGATGTAACTCTTGTATGCTGCAAATATCTAGGCTGAGTTCTTGTATTCAGTCAGCTAACCTGGGCCTCTTTAGAGGACAGCTTAAGCTGTTCACATTAATGAAGAATATTGAAAAGTCTCGTAAAATTTTGGGTATCGAGTTTTTCAAAAGTCCAGTGGACAATTTTAATCCTTTTGCTATTGTGGAAGTTGGAATTTGATCAAAAGTTTCTGAGAGAGTTTATTTTTGTGGTAGAGGATTGGTGTGGTCATTATGGAGGAGATGTCTGAGAATATCCTGGAGAACTGATTTGGTTATGGCAAATTTCTTCAACATATGAATGTCATTAAAGTATTTAATTTCTCCATCATAAATGAAACTCAGTTTAGCTGGATATAAGATCCAGGGTTGAAAGTTATTTTGCTTTAGGAGGTTAAGAATCGATGACCACACTCTTCTGACTTGAAAGGTTTCACCAGAGAGATCTGCAGTCATTCTAATATTCTTCCCTTTGTAGGTGATAGATTTATTGCATCTAGCTGCTTTCAGAAGTTTCTCCTTCATATTGACACTAGTGAAGTTAATTATGATATGCCTGGGGGATGTCTGATTGAGTTGTGCTGGGATTCTGAAACTGTCTGCTATCTGGATTTCAGAATCTCTTGACATATCTGGAAAATTTTCTTTCATAATTTCATGTAGAAGGGCCTCTGTGCCTTGCGAGGCTACTTCATCACTTTCAGGGATTCCAATGAGGCAGATATAAGCCTTCTTTGAATTATCCCAGAGTTCTCTGAGAGAATGATCCATTTTTGCTCTCCATTTCTCATCTTCTTTGAAAGTTTGGGAATGTTCTAATGTCTTGTCTTCAGTGTCAGAAATCCTTTCTTCTGCCTGCTCCACTCTGTTACTGAGGCATTCTACTGTGTTTTTCAGATCTTGGAGGGCTGCAAATTCTTGCTGCAATGCATCAAACTCTTTGGTGGTTTTGTGTTTAAATTCATTAAATTCTTGAGACAATTTTTGAATTTCTCCTTGAATTTCTAATTCCGACTTTTGAATTGCTCTTTGGATTTCTAATTCCAAATTTTCCTCGATTCTGTTAATCTTGTTTGCAATCAAATTCAAATTCTGAATCCAATTTCTGACATCTCGGCCAGCTGTTTATGAATGGGATCTTTAGTTACATCTGCCATCTTTCCTTGGCGGGGGGGTTGAATTATTCTGGTTATTCATGTTACCAGAGTTTTCCTGCTGATTGCTCCCCATGATTACTTTACATTATTTGTTTTTTTTTTTATTAAATCATAACTGTATACAATGATATGATTATGGGGCATCATACACTCACTTCATAAACCATTTGACACATTTTTATCACAGTGGTTAACATAGCCTTTCCGGCGTTATCTCAGTTACTGTGCCAAAACCTTTACATTCTACATCTACCAAGTTTCGCAAATACCCCTGTAAGATGCACCACAGGTGTGATCCCACCGATCCCCCTCCCTCTACCCACCTACCCCCCCTTTCCCACTTCCCCCTATTGTTAAGTCGTAGCTGGGTTATAGCTTTCATGTGAGAGTCCCAAATTAGTTTCATAGTAGGGCTGTGTACATTGGGTACTTTTTCTTCCATTCTTGGGATACTTTACTAAGAAGAATATGTTCCAGCTCCATCCATGTAAACATGAAAGAGGTAAAGTCTCCATCTTTCTTTAATGCTGCATAGTATTCCATGGTATACATATACCACAATTTATTAATCCATTCATGGATCGATGGGCACTTGGGCTTTTTCCATGACTTAGCTATTATGAATTGGGCTGCAATAAACATTCTGGTACAAATATCTTTGTTATGTTGTGATTTTTGGTCTTCTGGGTATATGCCCAGCAGAGGAATTACAGGATTGAATGGCAGATCTATTTTTAGATCTCTGAGTGTTCTCCATATATCTTTCCAAAAGGAATGTATTAATTTGCATTCCCACCAGCAGTGCAGAAGTGTTCCCTTTTCTCCGCATCCACGCCAACATCTCTGGTCTTGAGATTTTGTGATATAGACTAGTCTCATTGGAGTTAGATGATATCTCAAAGTAGTTTTGATTTGCATTTCTCTGATGATTAAAGATGATGAGCATTTTTTCATATGTCTGAAGGCCGTGCGCCTGTCTTCTTCAGAGAAGTTTCTCTTCAAATCCCTTGCCCAGCCTGTGATGGGATCCCTTGTTTTTTTCTTGCTGATGCGTTTGAGTTCTCTGTGGATTCTGGTTATTAAACCTTTGTCAGAGTTATACCCTGCAAATATCTTCTCCCATTCTGAGGGCTGTCTGCTTGCTCTGCTTACTGTGTTCTTAGCTGTGCAGAAGCTTTTTAGTTTGATCAAGTCCCAGTAGTGTATTTTTGAAGCTGTTTCAATTGCCCGGGGGGTTCTCCTCATGAAATACTCACCCAGACCAATTTCTTCAAGGGTTTTCCCTGCATTCTCCTCTAGAATTTTTATAGTTTCATGTCTTAAGTTTAAATCCTTAATCCAATGAGAGTCTATCTTAGTTAATGGTGAAAGGTGTGGGTCCAATTTCAGTCTTCTGCAGGTTGCCAGCCAGTTCACCCAGCACCATTTGTTAAATAGGGAATCTTTTCCCCACTGAATGTTTTTAATTGGCTTGTCAAAAATCAAATAGCGGTAAGTAGCTGGATTCATCTCTTGGTTCTCTATTCTGTTCCAGATATCTACTTCTCTGTTTTTGTGCCAATACCATGCTGTTTTGATCACTATCGATTTGTAGTAAAGTCTGAGGTCTGGTAGTGTGATTCCTCCTGTTTTGTTTTTATTTCTGAGTAATGTCTTGGCTATTCGAGGTTTTTTCTGATTCCATATAAAACTAAGTAATGTTTTTTCAAGATCTTTAAAATATGACAGTGGAGCTTTAATGGGGAGTGCGTTGCAATTATATATTGCTTTGGGTAGTATGGACATTTTGATAATGTTGATTCTTCCTAGCCATGAGCATGGTATGTTTTTCCATTTGTTAACATTTTCAGCTATTTCTTTTCTTAGAGTTTCATAGTTCTCTTTATAGAGATCTTTCACGTCTTTTGTTAGGTAAATTCCCAAATATTTCATCTTCTTTGGCACTACTGTGAATGGGATAGAGTCCTTAACTGCTTTTTCAATTTGACTGTTGTTGGTGTATATAAAGGCTACCGATTTATGAATGTTGATTTTGTAACCTGAGACGCTGCTGTATTCCTTGATCACTTCTAAGAGTTTTGTAGTAGAGTCCCTAGTGTTTTCCAGATACACAATCATATCATCTGCGAAGAGCGAGAGTTTGATCTCTTCTGACCCTATATGGATACCCTTGATCGCCTTTTCTTCCCTAATTGCGGTGGCTAAAACTTCCATTACAATGTTGAAAAGCAATGGAGACAATGGGCAGCCTTGTCTGGTTCCTGATCTGAGTGGAAATGATTCCAATTTAACTCCATTCAATATGATATTGGCTGTGGGTTTGCTGTAGATAGCCTCTATCAGTTTAAGAAAAGTCCCTTCTAGACCAATTTTCTTGAGTGTTTTGATCATGAAGGGATGCTGGATATTATCAAAAGCTTTTTCTGCATCAATTGAGAGAATCATATGGTCTTTGTTTTTTAATTTGTTTATGTGCTGAATTACATTTATAGATTTACGTATATTGAACCAGCCTTGAGACCCTGGGATAAAACCAACTTGGTCATGATGTATAATTTGTTTGATGTGTTGCTGGATTCTGTTGTTAGGATCCTGTTGAATATTTTTGCATCTATATTCAATAGTGATATTTGGTCTATAATTTTCTTTTCTTGTTGGGTCTTTTCCTGGTTTGGGGATCAGGGTGATGTTTGCTTCATAGAACGTGTTGGGTAGTCTTCCTTCTTTTTCTACCTTTTGGAACAGGTTGAGTAATATAGGTACTAATTCCTCTTTAAAGGTTTGGTAGAATTCTGACGTGAAACCATCTGGTCCCGGGCTTTTCTTTTTAGGGAGGTTTTGTATAGTTCATGCTATTTCTGAACTTGATATGGGTCTGTTCAACATTTCCACTTGATTCTGGTTAAGTCTTGGAAGGTGGCGTGCTTCCAAGTATCGGTCTATTTCCTTCAGATTTTCATATTTCTGAGAATAAAGTTTCTTGTAATATTCATTAAGGATTTTTTGGATTTCTGATGAGTCTGTGGTTATTTCGTCTTTGTTGTTACTGATTGATGATATTAGAGATTTTACTCTTTTTTTCCTGATTAGGTTGGCCAGAGGTTTATCTATTTTATTGACCTTTTCAAAAAAACAGCTTTTTGATTTATTGATCTGTTGTATTATTCTTTTGTTTTCAATTTCATTTAATTCTGCTCTAATTTTGGTTATTTCTTTTCTTCTACTGGGTTTGGGGTTGGAATGTTCTTCCTTTTCCAGTTGTGTGAGATGTCCCATTAAGTTGTTAACTTCCTCTGTTTCCATTCTCTTGAGGAAGGCTTGCAGTGCTATAAATTTCCCTCTTAGAACTGCCTTTGCAGTGTCCCAGAAGTTCTGATAGCTTGTGTCTTCATTGTCATTTTGTTCCAAAAAATTGGTGATTTCTTTCTTAATCTCATCTCTGACCCAGCTATCATTCAGCATAAGGTTATTTAACTTCCATGTTTTTGTATGGGTATGCAGATTCCTGTTGTTACTCAATTCAAGTTTTATTCCATGATGGTCCGAGAAGATGCATGGAATAATTTCTATTCCTTTAAATTTACTAAGGTTAGACTTGTGACCTAAAATGTGATCAATTTTGGAGTAAGTTCCGTGGGCTGATGAGAAGTATGTGTATTCAGTTTTGTTGGGATGAAATGTTCTGTAGATGTCTGCTAAATCTAAATATTGGATGGTTAGGTTTAAATCTAAGATTTCTTTGCTCAGCTTCTTTCTGGAGGATCGATCCAACACTGCCAAGGGAGTGTTGAAATCTCCAACGATTATGGAGCTGGAGGAAATCAAGTTACTCATGTCTGTTAGAGTTTCTCTTATAAATTGAGGTGCATTCTGGTTGGGTGCATAGATATTAATAATTGAGATCTCGTCATATTGAGTATTACCCTTAACAAATATGAAGTGACCATTCTTGTCCTTCCTTACTTTTGATGGTTTAAAGCCTACTGTATCTGCAAATAAAATTGCAACACCTGCTTTTTTCTGATTACCATTTGCCTGAAATATGGATGACCATCCTTTCACCCTGAGTCTGTATTTGTCTTTTAAGTTGAGATGTGACTCTTGTATGCAACAAATATCTGGCTTGAGTTTTTGTATCCAGTCAGCTAACCTATGCCTCTTTAGAGGACAGTTTAAGCCATTCACATTGATGGAGAGTATTGATAAGTCTGGTGGAATTTTGGGTATCGAGTTTTTCAAAGGTCCAGTGGACATTTTTAATCCTTTCGCCAGTGTGGAAGTTGGAGTTTGATCCGAAGTTTCTGAGTGAGTTTACTTTTGTGGTATAGGATTGGGTTGGTCATTGTGGAGGATAGGTCTGAGAACATCCTGAAGAGCTGGTTTACTTATGGCAAATTTTTTCAACATATGAATGTCATTGAAGTATTTAATTTCTCCATCATAGATGAAACTCAGTTTAGCTGGATACAAGATCCTGGGTTGAAAGTTTTTTTGCTTTAGGAGATTAAAAGTTGATGACCAGCCTCTTCTTGCTTGAAAAGTTTCAGCAGAGAGATCTGCAGTTATTCTAATATTCTTACCTTTGTACGTTATAGTTTTCTTTCGCCGGGCTGCTTTGAGAATCTTCTCTTTCATGTTAACTTTAGTGAAGCTAATTATGATATGTCTGGGAGATGGCTTATTGGGGTTGAATCGTGCTGGGGTTCTGAAGCTGTCTGCTATCTGAATTTCAGATTCTCTAGGCATGTCTGGAAAATTTTCTTTCATAATTTCATGTAGAAGGGCCTCTGTGCCCTTGGCAGCCACTTCATCATTCTCCGAAATTCCTATAACCCTTATGTTGTTTTTTTTCGAATTATCTGAGAGTTCTCTGAGTGAGTGATCCATTTTTGCTCTCCATTTCTCTTCCTCTTTGAGAGATTGGGAGCGTTCGAAGACTTTATCTTCAATGTCAGAAATCCTTTCTTCTGCTTGCTCCATTCTGTTACTGAGGGATTCTACTGTATTTTTCATATCTTTGAGGGCTGTAAGTTCTTGTTTCAGTGTGTCTAAGTCTTTGGTGGTTTTGTCTTTAAATTCGTTAAATTCTTGAGACAATTTTTGAATTTCTCCTCGAATTCCTAATTCCATTTTATTAATCTTGTCTGCAAACCAAATTCTGAATTCGACTTCTGACATCTCAGCCAGTTGTTTATGAATGGGATCTTCAATCACATCTGCCGTATCTTTTCTTGGGGGGGTTGATCTATTCTGGTTATTCATGTTACCAGAGTTTTTCCGCTGATTCCGCCCCATGGTTTACTCCCTTTGTTTTTTCCCCTGGGGTTTTATCGAGGGCCCGTACAGTGTTGTGGCCTGAGAAACTGGGGCCCTGTCTGGTGTGGTGGAGCAAAGTGGTTCTGTCTTGTTTTCAGCTGGTTTCTGTTCGATCCTATTGCAACTTCTACTCTGGCTTGAAGTCTCAGCTGTGTGGAAAAATCAGCAATTAAGTCACCCCGCCTGCCCACCTCTGGCCCCAGTTGGAAAAGGAGAATCAAACCTTGCTACAATCGCACACCCAGGGCACCGCCTGAAAAGTCCTCAGTCTATTAGCTCAGTTCAAAAGGTCCGAATCAACTGTCTCAATCGGCACTTGTCTCGGGTGGAAGGGTTCAAGAGGTCTCTGGGAACTGGATCACAGGGGCCTGGTGACTCCTCTGACACAGCTCACCCCAGTGCAGCGTGGAGTCAGGAGGAGCCACCCAACAAACAGAGCAGTCTGGGAAGGTTGACGTCTCCTTCCCCACTTTGCCCCTCCGTCGGACCCAGTCACTGGTATCTCTGCAGATGGCTAACCCAGTTGCCTGCAGTGAACAGACACTCCAGGTGTTTGCACGTGCCTGAATCGCAAGGAAGTCTGCCAGGCCCCCGCAGACTGCCGCTATCTAGCAGGAGGAGATGGGGCCTGACATCTTTGAGTGTTTGATGCAGGTGATGGGAAGGAGGTGTTCACTCAGGCTTAGCCCCGTGCCTGATGGATGCTGCTAACAGAACAGAACAGAACAGAACAGAACAGAACAGACAACTTTGTGAGGTTCTGTCTCTGTTCCTGTCATCGCCTACAGAAGACGCGCTGTTTTGAGTTCAAATGTCTTTGCTGCTGGAGAATTGCGTCTGAACACCTCTCTGGGTCCGCCCCGCCCTGGAAGCTTCCCAGGTTTGTGAGCCGTGTCACCGGTGGCCTCCTCTGGTTGCCCAGGGAGACAGGGGGTGTGGCCTCAGAATATCCAGAAGTGAGTGTTCTGCCGTTAAAGAAAAAACGGCTGTTGATCTAACTCCAGGGAACTGCTGCTCTGGTGTGGGCACTCAGGCGACCCTTTCCTCCTCTGTCCCACGCCCCAGAGTCAGCACTGAGCGGCCGCAGTTTGTGCTGGGTCCACACCCCTTAAGAGATCCCCCAAGAATCAGAACTCTTGGGGGATGGGCCCCCAGACCCCGATTGGGGGTGTGGGGGGAAGCTAGAGTTTCATTCAGTTTTACGCAATACTACGGTCTGGGGAGGGCTCCTGCACTGCACCGCAGGGAAGTGCCGCCAAGGCTTGATTTCCCCTCAGCAGAGTGCCCTCTCCTCGCTCACGTATCCCAGAGTCAGTGCTGACCTGACGCAGCTCAGGCACTGTGCACTCCCCTCGAGAAATCACCCAAGGAGCCGAACTCCTGGGGGATAGGCCCTCAGACCCCGAGTGAGAGTAGCGTTTCTCAGCTCTCAGCGGGGAAGCTAGAGTCTTATTCAGTCTTGTGCCCCGTAATGTTGCCCGGGGAGGGTTGGTGCACTGCACTGCAGGGAAGTGCCGCGAGGCGTGACTCCCCCGTAGCCCGGTGCCCTCTCCTTACTTGCGCGCCTCAGAGTCAATGCTGACCAGTCGCAACTTGGGGACTGTCCACTCCCCTTGAGAAATCACCCAAGGATCCGAAGTCCTGGGGGACAGCCCTCCAGACCTCAGTGGGCGGGAGGGGAGCACCGGGGATTCAGGGTTGCCGGCAAAGGATTCCTAAAGTTTTATTCAGCCCTATGTCCGCAGGAGAACAGCACGGCACCCCAGTAGTGGAGGTAGGTCCAGTTTTTAGAAGTTCTCTCCCGTGGAGTGTAGTGGGAGGGCCTTTAATTTCTGCCCGCTTGTTCAATTGTGGGGCTCATGAGCCTGTCTCATGGGGGAGGGGGACTCCTGTCCGATTGGTGGTGGATTTTGTACCTTTGTTTGCGTCCTTGTGATCACAACTTGCCTCAGCGGTGTTGATGTGCGTTCTTCAGCCTTCTCTCTTGGTGAGGCTCAAGTCCACCAGGATACTTACTAAATTCCTGTCCCTTAACTCTCCTTCTGGACGGGAGCCTTTGTTGAAAGGTGGCTTCAGTCCGCCATCTTGTCTCTACTTTACATTATTTGATTTTTCCCCTGGAGGCTTGTTGAGGACCCGTGCAGTGCTATGGCCTGAGATGTTGGAGAACTATTTGATGTGGTGGGGCTAAGTGGTTCAGTCTTGTTTTCATCTGGTCTCTGTCTGACCCTAGTGAAACAGTTCCTCTGGGTTGAAGTCTCAGCTGTTGAGAAATACCAGCAATTAAGTCACGCCACCCCCCACAGGCAACAATTGGGAAAGGAAAATCAAACCTTCCTACAACCACATAGCCAGGGCAACACTTGAATAGTCCTCAGGTGATTGGCTCAGTTCAAGAGGTGCAAATCAATTGTCTCAGTCAGCACCTGTCTCAGGTGGGTGAGTTAAAAAGTTCTCTAGGAACTGGAATGCAGGGGTCTGGTGACAACTCAAATATGATTTGCTCTGGTGCTCCGTGAAGTCCAGAGGGCCCACCCAAAACAGATTAGTCTGGGAAGGTTGATGCCTCCTTCCTCACCTTACAGCTCTGTCACACCCAGTCACTGCTAGCCCCGCAGGGCTGTGACCCAGTCAGTTGTCTCCAGTGAGCAGATACTCCAGAGGTTTGCACCTGCCTAAATCACAAGAAAGTCTGTATCCACTCAGCCAGGCCCCTGCTCTCTGCCTCTATCCAGCAGGGGGTGGTGAGGTCTTTCAACCTTGGGCGCTTGATGGAGGTTGGGGGGCGTTCACTCAGTTCTAGCCCTGCCCATGATTGATGTTACTGGCAGAACAGAACAACCTTGTGAGAGTTTGTTTCTGTCCCTGCTAAATTCCCCTGCAGAAGAGGGGCTGATTTGAGTTCTCAGAACCTGTGCCTCAGGCCCTGTCTTTACTCCTGAAGGTTTGTATTCACAGCATGATTAGCTGTCAGCTTTAGTGTCCTGTCCTTCTTTGTCTAGAGGCTGATGATCCCTTGAGGGCTGGGTGTGTCTTAGGCTCAGTAAAGCAGTCCTCTGGGTCAGCCCCACCCTGGGAGTTTCCCGGCTCTGTGCGTGCGTTTTCTAGTCCCCGCGTTCCACCCAGGCCAGTACTGCCTCAGGCAAACCCTTTACTCACAGGGCCTGATCTGTTCAGTGGTGGTTGCCCTCTAAGAAGATGCCTGGCCTCCTCTGATTGCCCAGGGAGACAGGGGAAGTGGCTTCAGGATATCTGGGGGTGGGCCTTATTATTGCTAAAAATGGCTGCTGCTCTGCACCTTGGGGCAGTGCCGCTCCAGCATGATTCCCTCGCAGCTGACCATTGTCTCCTCACTCCCATGCTGCAGAATCAGCACTGTCCAGCTGCAGTACAGGTCCTGTCTATACCTCTTGAGAAATCACCCAAAAATCTGGACTCCTGGGGGACAGGCCTCCAGACCTCAGAGTGAGAGTGGAGGGGAATGCTGGAAGCTCAGAATTGCAGGTCGTAACACCAAGCTCATTGAGACAAAATGAGCAAATAAACAGATACAAAGGATACCAGACACACGAGCCCATAGATGCACAAACAGATGGAGACACGTAGACATACAGACAACACCCACGACAACAACAACAAAAAACAACTACAATAAAAATAGTGATAATTGTAAAATAATTGAAAAAAAAGAAAAAAGTGTTGTTCATAGAAAAGTCAAAAGAGAAAAAAGGAGAAATTAAAAATAGAAAAAAATAGAAATAAAAAATATATCTATAAAAAATAAAAAATTAACAATAGCTCCTCCAAGAAAATGGTGAGAAAAAAAGGAACAGAAAAAAATGAAAAAGAGAAAAAAAAAAGGAACCAACCACAAAAATGTTATTCTTATATATATGTAGAAATATACATCTATTTGTATGATGTAGGATCAACTTTTGTAGGAATATATTTATAATGCAATATACTTTCTGGACACCAGGTGGCGCTGTGAGTGGTTCCCAGGCTTTTACCTGATTCACAGTTAATACTGTTACCTTGATAACCACCCTATCTGGCGGATCTCCATTTTGGAGTTTCTGTAAAAGTTTGTCACCTAACTATTGTGCAACCTCAGCTGCTCTGTTCCAGATGGCACTCCTATCCGACCTCCCCACTCAGTGCAGGAGTCCACGCTTCACAAATCTTTCCACTCTGCTCCCACATTCTCCTGTAGACTGGCGACTGCAATCGGCTGTTGGGGATGGTGCTGCTGCTTGCTCCGCGGCTGCTGAAGGGTCCCGCAGCTGCAGCACTTGGGGACCTTATTCTCAGTTTTGTGGTTCAGAGTCTCCCTTTTGAATTGGGACTTTTGAGTCCAGCCACCCGCCAGTTCGCCGCGCAGCCTGAACTGCCAGCCCCCTCCAACATTCCCCACCAGGAATGCTCCAGTCTATTTAATCACTCCTGTTGTACTGGGGGAAGGTGTCTGCCATTTCGGATAGTTCAAATTGTCTGTTTCCTGGGCGGGAACCCTTCCCTTCAATTTTCCATAGGGTTGCCCAGCTCCCCCTGGTTTTGAGTGGCTCTCTTTTTGGGTGCCACCCTCAGCTCAGGAATAAATTTTGGTCAATTGGGTTTTGCCAGTATTTGCAAGCTGCTGTCCTCCATAAGGGAGGGACCTGCCGGCCAGCATGGCCAAGCAGGGAAAAAATCTCTACAACAGAGTCTGTGGTTTTAAATTACCCCTCATATATAGCAATCCACCAATTCACTGAGCATCTCCAGCTGTCCGTCCACACCAATAATCCATGCATAGGAAAGGTTCAGACCCCTCTTCCTCTCACCTGATGACTTGGCTCAGTCTTTTATTACTGAGTATATTAACTTTGGTTTTTTTGTATATGGCTTTTATTATGTTAAGGTAGTTTTCTTCTATTCCTAGTTTGCTGAGTGTTTTTTAATCATCAAAGGATATTCAATTTTATCAAATGCTTTTTCTGCATCAGTTGAGATGTTTATGTGTTTTTTCCTGTCATTCCGTTAATGTTGTATTGTATTAGTTTGTTTTCTTCAGAAAAACAGAAGCAATAGAATACGCGTAAATATAGAAAAAAGTTTATTTTAAGGAATTGGGACATGTGATTATGGAGGCTGACAAGCTCACAATCTGCAGGGGTGGCTGGCAGACTGGAGACCCAGGGAGGAGCCATTACTGCAGTCTGAATCTGAAGGTCATCAGGCTGCGGAACCTGGAAAGAATCCGGAAAGAACCCACACTGTAGATGAAGTCTGAAGGCTCTTGCCACAGAATGTACTCTTGCTCAGGGGAGTCTGGTGTTTGGTTCTGTTTAGGCCTTCAACTGGTTAGATAAAACCCACTTATTGTATAGTAGGCAATCTGTTTTACTCAAACTCCTTCCATTTAAATGTTAATCTCATCCATAAACACCCTCACAGAAACATTTAGAATGTTTGACCACATATGTAGAAATTGTGGCTCAGCCAAATAGACACTTCAAATCAGTCATCACAGGTTTATTAATTACATTAATAGATTTTCATATGTTAAACCATCCTTGCATTCCTGGGAATAAATCCCACTTGGTCATGGAATATAATCCTTTTTTTTTTTATATATGTAATCTTTTTAATATAATGCTAAATTGATTTGGCAGTATTTTGTTGAGGATTTTTGTATTAATCTTCTCAAGGAATAACAGTGTATAGTTTTCTTATGTGTGTCATTGTCTAGTTTTGGTATCAGGAAAATAATAGCATCATAGAATGAATTAGGATGGTACTTCAATATTTTAGAAGAGTTTAAGAAGGATTTGTGTAAATTCTTCTTAAAATGGTTGGTAGAATTCACTAGTAATGCCATTTGGTTGAGCAGTTTTCTTTGTTGATTACTAATCTCTTTACATCAAACATCTCTTTCTGGATGTTTGTCCATTTCACTTAGCTTATCCAATTTGTTTGCACACAATTGTTTATATTATTCTCTTACAATCCTTTTTATTGCTGTAGATTGGTAATAATGTCATCATTTTCATTTATGATTTTAGTTATTTGAGTCTTCTCTCCTTTTTCTTGGTAATCTACCTAGAGTTTTGTCCATTTTGTTAATCTTTTTTGAAAGACAAATTTTGATTTTGTTAGTTCTCTCCATTTTCCTATTTTCTATTTTATTTATCTCTCCTCTTATCTTTATTATTTTCTTCTTTCTACTACTTGAGACTGGGCTCAAGCAATCCTCCCACTGCAGCCTCCCAAAGTGTCTATCAGTTTTGAAGAACAATTTTGCCAGACATAGGATTCTTGGTTAACTTTTTTCCTCCAGAACCTTGAATATACCAGCCCAATGCCTTATATACTCCAATGTTTCTAATGAGAAATCTGTTGTTTATAATATTGGTGGTCTTTTATCTATGATAAGTTGCTTCTCTCTTCTTGCTTGGAAGATTCTCTTTCTGTCTCTGGCCTTTCTTTCCCTTTCTTTCCTTTATTTGTTCTTTCTTTTAGACAGGGTCTCACTCTGTCACCCAGGATGGAGTGCGGTGACATGATTACAACTCAGTGAAACCTCAAACTCCTAGATTCAAACCATTATCCTATTTCGGCATCCCAAATAGCTAGGACCATAGGCATGTGCCACCATGCCTGGCTTTTTTTTTTAACACATGATTTTACTGATCTTGAATTCCTGACCACAAGTGATTCTCCTGCATTGACTTCTCAAACTGCCTGGATTACAGGATGCCACTGCATCCAGCTTGTCTCTGGTGTTTGACACTTTCTTTCTTTCTTTTTTTTTTCTGGTGAAATTTTCTTTTCTTTTTTTTTTATTGTTAAATCATAGCTGTGTACATTAGTGCAATCACCTGTACCCATTCTAAGATGTACCATAGATGTGGCCCCACCCATTAAGCTCCCACCACCAAAACCTCCCCCCTCCCTTCCCCTTCTTGGCCCTTTCCCCTGAGGGCGGAGCTTGTCGGGGCAGTTCTTTCACAATGGCTTCCTGCTCCCAGCTCAGTGGGTCAGTCTGGGGCCCCAGACAATGCCCAGAGTTCTCCACACTCCTGCTCAAGCTCTCCCCAAGGCAGTTCAACTGAGAGCCAAGTCCAAGAACACTGAAACAGTTTACAGGTAAGGCCTTTCTGGTTTGCATTCTCACTGCTGCTTGTACTTACGGTTGCCGGCGTGATTAGGTCGATAGAACACATGCAACCACTTGCCAGTTTTCCACTGTTTTTGTCCTCCTCTTGGGGTTCAGAAGTCCCTTGCTGGCTCCCTGTATCCTCAAAGGGATCATTATAGGCAAATCCCACCGGTGAGAGATGCCTGGAGTCTTGTCTCCCCAGACTTGCTGTTCCCAGTTGCAGGGAAGCTGTTACTCGGCCGCCATCTTTTCAGAAAAAACGACACTTTCATCATAATATGTCTTGATGTGTGTTTCTTTGAGTTCATCCTTCTTGGAATTTGTTGAGCTTCTTAGATGTTTTTATTCATGTCTTGTATCAAAGTTTGGAAGCTTTCAGCAAATATTGTTTCAAATAATCTCTCTACTTTTCTTCGTACTCCCACAATATATCTATTGGTCAGTTTGATGGTGTCCCATTGGTCCCTCAGATTCTGTTCACTTTTCTCTCAATCTTTTTTCTTTCTATTTCTCAGACTGGTTAATTTCATTCATCCTTTCTTGAGGTTTGCTGATTCTTTCTTCTATTTTGAATTCTTCTAGAGGATTTTTCATCTTGGTTATTGTACTTTTCAGCTCCAAAATGTCTTTTTGGTTCCCTTTGGTTTTATAGCCTAATGTTTTATGTTTTCCAATCCATAATGCTCCAATTATATTGTCTTTATCTACATTCCATTTGTTCATACATCATTTTCTTTCTTTCTTTCTTTCTTTATTTCTTATTGTTAAATCATAGCTGTGTACATTAGTGCAATTGCCTGTACCCATTCTAAGATGCACCATGGGTGATTACCCTCCCTCCACCAAAACCTCCCCCCTCCCTTCCCCTTCCTTGGCCCTTTCCCCATAGTCTTGTGCTACAGTTGGGTTATAGTCTTCATGAGAAAGCTATAATTTAGCTTCATAGTAGGACTGAGTACATTGGATACTTTTTCTTCCATTCCTGAGATACTTTGCTAAGAAGACTATGTTCCAGCTCCATCCATGTAAACATGAAAGAGGGAAAGTCTCCATCTTTCTTTAAGGCTGCACAGTATTCCATGGTATACATGTAGCACAATTTGCTAGTCCATTCATGGGTCAGTGGGCACTTGGGCTTCTTCCATGACTTAACAATTATGAATTGGGCTGCAATAAACATTCTGGTACAGATGTCTTTGTTATATTGTGATTTTTGGTCTTCTGGGTATAAACTTAGTAAAGGAATTATAGGATCGAATGGCAGGTCTATTTTTAGGTCTCTAAGTATTCCCCAAACATCCTTCCAGAAGGAACGTATTAGTTGGCATTCCCACCAGCAGTGTAGAATTGTGCCCTTTCCTCCACATCCACGCCAACATTTCTGGTTTGGGGATTTTGTTATGTGGGCTATTCTTACTGGGGTTAGGTGATATCTCAGAGTAGTTTTGATTTGCATTTCTCTGATGATTCAGGATGATGAGCTTTTTTCATGTGTTTGTAGATCTTGTGTCAGTCTTCTTTAGAGTAGTTTCTCTTCAAGTCCCTTGCCCACCCTGAGATGGGGTCACGTGTTCTTTTCTTGTTAATACGTTTGAGTTCTCTGTGGATTCTGGTTATTAGACCTTTATCAGAGGTATAACCTGCAAATATTTTCTCCCATTCTGAGGGCTGTCTGCTTGCTTTACTCACTATGTTCTTGGCTGTGCAGAAGCTTTTTAGTTTGATCAGGTCCCAGTAGTGTATTTTTGATACTGCTTCAATTGCCTGGGGAGTCCTCCTCATAAAATATTCACCCAGGCCGATTACTTCAAGAGTTTTCCCTGCACTTTCTTCAAGTATTTTTATAGTTTCATATCTTAAGTTTAAATCTTTTATCCAGTGAGAGTCTATCTTAGTTGATGGTGAAAGGTGTGAGTCCAGTTTCAATCTTCCACAGGTTGCCAGTCAGTTTACCCAGCACCATTTGTTAAATAGGGAATCTTTTCCCCACTGAACGTTTTTAATTGGCTTGTCAAAGATCAAATAACGTTAAGTAGCTGGATCCATCTCTTGGTTCTCTATTCTGTTCCAGACATCTACTTCTCTGCTTTTGTGCCAGTACCATACTGTTTTGATTACTATGGATTTATAGTACAGTCTCAGGTCTGGTAGCATGATTCCTCCTGCTTTGTTTTTATTGCTGAGTAATGTTTTGGCTATTCGAGGTTTTTTCTGATTCCATATAAAATGAAGTACTATTTTTTCAAGATCTTTAAAGTATGACAATGGAGCTTTAATAGGAATTGCATTAAAATTATATATTGCTTTGGGCAGTATGCACATTTTAACAATGTTGATTCTTCCCAGCCGTGAGCATGGTATGTTTTTCCATCTGTTAACATCTTCAGCTATTTCTTTTCTTAGAGTTTCATAGTTCTCTTTGTAGAGATCTTTCACGTCCTTTGTTAGGTATATTCCCAAATATTTCATCTACTTTGGCACTACTGTGTAAGGAATAGAGTCCTTGACTGTTTGTTTGGCTTGGTTATTGTTGGTATATATAAAGGCTACAGATTTATGGGTGTTGATTTTGTAGCCTGAGACATTGCTATATTCCTTGATCACTTCTAAAATTTTGCAGTAGAATCCCTAGTGTTTTCCAGATATACGATTATATCATCTGCGAAGAGTGAAAGTTTGATCTCTTCTGACCCTATGTGGATACCCTTGATCGCCTTTTCTTCCCGAATTGCAATGGCTAAAACTTTCATTACAATGTTAAAGAGCAATGGAGACAATGGGCAACCTTATCTAGTTCCTGTTCTAAGTGGAAATGATTTCAATTTAACTCCATTCAATACGATATTGGCTGTGGGTTTGCTGTAGATGGCCTCTATTAGTTTAAGAAATGTCCCTTCTATACCAATTTTCTTTTTTTTTTTCTTTCTTTCTTTTTTTTTTTTTATTGTTGGGGATTCATTGAGGGTACAATAAGCCAGGTTACACTGATTGCAATTGTTAGGTAAAGTCCCTCTTGCAATCATGTCTTGCCCCCATAAAGTGTGACACACACGAAGGCCCCACCCACCTTCCTCCTTCCCTCTTTCTGTTTCCCCCCCCAATAACCATAATTGTCATTAATTGTCCTCATATCAAAATTGAGTACATAGGGTTCATGCTTCTCCATTCTTGTGATGCTTTACTAAGAATAATGTCTTCCACGTCCATCCAGGTTAATACGAAGGATGTAAAGTCTCCATTTTTTTTAATGGCTGAATAGTATTCCATGGTATACATATACCACAGCTTGAAACAATAAAAATCCTCCAAGAAAGCATAGGAAAAACACTGGAAGATATTGGCCTGGGAAAAGACTTCATGAAGAAGACTGCCATGGCAATTCCAACAACAACAAAAATAAACAAATGGGACTTCATTAAACTGAAAAGCTTCTGTACAGCTAAGGACACAATAACCAAAGCAAAGAGACAACCTACACAATGGGAAAGGATATTTGCATATTTTCAATCAGACAAAAGCTTGATAACTAGGATCTATAGAGAACTCAAATTAATCCACATGAAAAAAGCCAACAATCCCATATATCAATGGGCAAGAGACATGAATAGAACTTTCTCTAAAGACGACAGACGAATGGCTAACAAACACATGAAAAAATGTTCATCATCTCTATATATTAGAGAAATGCAAATCAAAACAACCCTGAGATATCATCTAACCCCAGTGAGAATGGCCCACATCACAAAATCTCAAAACTGCAGATGCTGGCGTGGATGTTGAGAGAAGGGAACACTTTTACACTGCTGGTGGGACTGCAAACTAGTACAACCTTTCTGGAAGGAAGTATGGAGAAACCTCAAAGCACTCAAGCTAGACCTCCCATTTGATCCTGCAATCCCATTACTGGGCATCTACCCAGAAGGAAAGAAATCCTTTTATCATAAGGACACTTGTACTAGACTGTTTATTGCAGCTCAATTTACAATCGCCAAAATGTGGAAACAGCCTAAATGCCCACCAACCCTGGAATGGATTAATATACCAATTTTCTTAAGTGCACTGATCATGAAGGGATGCTGGATATTATCAAAAGCTTTTTCTGCATCAATTGAAAGAATCATATTGTCTTTATTTTTAAGTTTGTTTATGTGTTGAATTACATTTAGATTTATGTATATTGAACCAGCCTTGAGATCCTGGGATAAATCCGACTTGGTCCTGGTGTATAATTTTTTTGATGTGTTGTTGGATTCTGTTTGTTAGGATGTTATTGAGTATTTTAGCATCTATATTCAGTAATGATATTGGTCTATAATTTTCCTTTCTTATTGGGTCTTTCCCTAGTTTTGGGATCAAGGTGATGTTTGCTTCGTAGAATGTGCTGGGTAATATTCCTTCTTTTTCTATATTGTGGAAGAGGTTTAGTAGTATAGGTACTAGTTCTTCTTTAAATGTTTGGTAGAATTATGACATAAAGCCATCTAGTCCTGGGCTTTTCTTTTTAGGGAGATTTTGTATGATTGATGCTATTTCAGAACTTGATATAGGCCTGTTCAACATTTCCACTTCGTTCTGGCTAAGTCTCGGTAGGTGGCGTGCTTCCAGGTATTGGTCAATTTCTTTCAGATTTTCATATTTGTGAGAGTAGAGTTTCTTGTAGTATTCGTTAAGGATTTTTTGAATTTCTGAGGGGTATGTTGTTATTTCATCATTACCATTTCTGATTGATGAAATTAGAGATTTTACTCTTTTTTTCCTGCTTAGGTTGGCCAAAGTTTTATCTATTGTTTTGATCTTTTAAAAAAACCAGCTTTTGGATTTATTGATCTTTTGTACAGTTCTTTTGTTTTCAATTTCATTTGATTCTGCTGTGATTTTGGTTATTTCTTTTCTTCTGCTGCGTTTGGGGTTGAAGTGTTCTTCTTTCTGAAGTTGCTTGAGATGTTCCATTAAGTTATTGACTTCCTCTCTTTTTGTTTTCTTGAGGAAGGCTTGCAGTGCTATAAATTTCCCTCTTAGGACTGCCTTTGCAGTATCCCAGAGGTTCTGGTAATTTGTGTCGTAATTGTTGTTTTGTTCCAAAGATATGGTGATTTCCTTCTTAATCTCGTCTATAACCCATGTATCCTTCAGCATAAGGTTGTTTAGCTTCCATGTTTTTGTCTGGGTATGCAGTTTCCTGTTGTTATTGAGTTCAACTTTTATTCCATGTTGGTCTGAGAAGATGCAAGGAATAATTTCTAGTTTTTTAAATTTGCTGAGGTTAGATTTGTGCACTAGGATGTGGTCAATTTTGGAGTATGTTCTGTGGGCTGATAAGAAGAATGTGTATTCAGTTTTTTTGGGATGAAATGTTCTGTAGATGTCTGTTAAGTCCAGATGTTGAATGGTTGAGTTTTAATCTAAAATTTCTTTGCTTAGCTTCTTTTTGGAGGATCTATCCAGCACTGCTAAAGGGGTTTTAAAATCTCCAATTACTATGGAAGTGGAGGAAATCGAGTTGCTCATGTCTGTTAGAATTTCTCTTATAAATTGAGGTGCGTTGTGGTTGGGTGCATAAATATTAATAATTGACATCTCATCACATTGCATATTACCTTTAACAAATATGAAGTGTCCATCCTTATCCTTAATTATTTTGCTTGGTTTAAAGCCTATTGCGTCTGCGAACAGGATTGAAACACCTGCTTTTTTCTGCTTTCCATTTGCTTGGAATATAGATGACCATCCCTTCACCTTGAGTCTATACTTGTCTTTTAATGTAAGATGTGATTCTTGGATGCAGCATATATCTGGCTTGAGTTTTTGTATCCAGTCCGCCAACCTATGCCTCTTTAGAGGACAATTTAAACCATTCACATTAATTGAGAGTATTGATAATCCTTTCGAGAGACCGGTGGACATTTTTAATCCTTTTGCGACTGTAGAAGTTGGAATTTGATCAAAAATTTTTTGGGTGGGTTTACTTTTTTGGTGGAGTATTATGCTTGTCTTTATGGAGGATAGGTCTAAGAGTGTCCTGGAGAGCTGGTTTAGTGGTGGCAAATTTCTTCAACTTGTGAATGTCGTTGAAGTATTTAATTTCTCCATCATAAATGAAGCTCAGTTTAACTGGGTACAGGATCCTGGGTTGAAATTTATTTTGTTTTAGGAGATTAAAAGTCGATGACCATCCTCTTCTTGTTTGAAAGGTTTCAGCAGAGAGATCTGCAGTTATTCTGGTATTCCTCCCCTTGTAGGTAATGGTTTTCTTTCATCTGGCAGCTTTCAGAATTTTCTCCTTCATATTAACTTTAGTGAAATTGATTATGATGTGTCTGGGGGATGTCTTACTTGGGTTGAGTCATGCTGGAATTCTGAAACTGTCTGGTATCTGAATTTCAGAATCTCTTGGCATTTGTGGGAAGTTCTCCTTCATAATCTCATGGAGAAGAGACTCTGTTCCTTGTGAAGCCACTTCATCACTTTCAGGGATCCCTATAAGACGAATATTGGTTTTCTTCAAATTATCCGAGAGCTCTCTGAGAGAGTGGTCTGTTTTTGCTCGCATTTCTCTTCTTCTTTGAGGGTTTTGGAGCATTTGAAAGCTTTGTCTTCAATGTCAGAAATCCTTTCTTCTGCTTGCTCCATTCTGTTACCGAGGGATTCTACTGTGTTTCTCAGATCTTTGAGGGATGCAACTTCTTGTCTCAATGTGTCGAAATCTTTGGTCATTTGGTCTTTGAATCCGTTGAATTCTTGAGATAACTTTTGGAATTCTAATTCAATCTTATTTGCTATCCAGATCCTGAATTCTATTTCTGACATCTCAGCTATTTGTTTGTGCATGGCGTCTTGTGCTGTTTCTGCCCCATTGATCCTTGGGGGAGTTGATCTACTCTGATTATTCATATTGCCAGAGTTTTTCTGTTGATTTCACCTCATGGTTGTTTTTCACCATTGCCTCTGGCCGTCCTCAGAGTTGGGGAGGTGTCTCTCCAAGATTAGACCCCAGCGGGATCACTCTATTGTTGCTGGATCCTTGTAGGGAGTGACCCTGTGTAGTTCCTCTGGGGCTGCTCTAGCTAGGGCGTTCTGGTTGTGGAAGGAGCTCCGGTGTGTGACACACCCAGATCCAGCAACAGGGCTGGGGGTGGTGCGCATGGTTCTGGGAGTGCCAGGCGCCCAGTGACTTTGGCACAGAGAGCCCACGGCTCCAGCAGTCTCTGGCCAGGAGAAGAACTCTGTGCAGAGGCAGGGAGGGCTCCAAAGGGCACGCAGCTACCAGAGTTCCTGCCCAGATGTTGAAGCTGGGAGGACAAAGGAGGGAGGACGCAGGGTTGCATGGCTCCCACAGTTCCTGGTCAGGGAATGTGGAGGCCCAGTGAGTGCGGGTCACTGGTCGTTGTTTGCTGCACAGCTCTTATGGAGGTCTGGGTGGCGCCAAGCCCAGGAGTTTGAGGTTGCTATGAGCTGTAACGTCATGGCACTCCACCCCAGGGCAAAAGCCCAAGGCTCCAGTTTGTCAAAGCCGTCTCACTCTGCCCCTAAGGATTAAGGCTGTAAGGCAGCTCGGTCCCCGCCTTTAGGCTGCTCAGTCAGTAGGTTACTTTGACCCGCCCAATCCTTGCTCTGAGACCCTGAGGGCGGAGCTTATCGGGGCAGTTCTTTCACAATGTCTTCCTGCTCCCAGCTCAGTGGGTCAGTCTGGGGCCCCAGACAATACCCAGAGTTCTCCACACCTCTGCTCAAACTCTCCCCAAGGCAGTTCAACTGAGTGCCAAGTCCAAGAACACCGAAACAGTTTACAGGTAAGGCCTTTCCGGTTTGCAGTCTCACTGCTGCTTGTACTTACGGTTTCCGGCGTGATTACGTTGATAGAACACACGCAACCACTTGCCAGTTTTCCACTGTTTTTGTCCTCCTCTTGGGGTCCAGAAGTCCCTTGCTGGCTCGCTTTATCCTCAAAGGGATGATTATAGGCATATCCCACTGACCAGAGATGGCTGGAATCTTGTCTCCCCAGACTCACTGTTCCCAGTTGCAGGGAAGCTGTTATTCGGCTGCCATCTTTAATCTCTCTCCATATATCATTCTTCATGTCATCATTTGTCCATGCCTTCTTTTAGCGCTTTCAGAATCTTTACAACAGTTATTTTAAAGTCTTTGCCTAGTAATCTTCCATCTGTTTTTACTTCTTAAGGATAATTTCTGTTGATTTATTGTCTTCCTTTAAATGGGCCGTACTTGTCTATTTGTATGCTTTTTGATTTTTTTTTTTAATTTTTTTTATTAAATCATAACTGTATACAATGATATGATTATGGGGCATCATACACTCACTTCATAAACCATTTGACACATTTTTATCACAGTGGTTAACATAGCCTTTCCGGCGTTATCTCAGTTACTGTGCCAAAACATTTACATTCTACATTTACCAAGTTTCGCAAATACCCCTGTAATATGCACCACAGGTGTGATCCCTCCGATTCCCCTCCCTCTACCCACCCTCCCCTTTCCCACTTCCCCCTATTGTTAAGTTGTAGCTGGGTTATAGCTTTCATGTGAGAGTCCCAAATTAGTTTCATAGTAGGGCTGTGTACATTGGGTATTTTTTCTTCCATTCTTGGGATACTTTACTAAGAAGAATATGTTCCAGCTCCATCCACGTAAACATGAAAGAGGTAAAGTCTCCATCTCTCTTTAAGGCTGCATAGTATTCCATGGTATACATATACCACAATTTATTAATCCATTCGTGGATCGATGGGCACTTGGGCTTTTTCCATGACTTAGCTATTATGAATTGGGCTGCAATAAACATTCTGGTACAAATATCTTTGTTATGTTGTGATTTTTGGTCTTCTGGGTATATGCCCAGCAGAGGGATTACAGGATTTAATGGCAGATCTATTTTTAGATCTCTGAGTGTTCTCCATATATCTTTCCAAAAGGAATGTATTAATTTGCATTCCCACCAGCAGTGCAGAAGTGTTCCCTTTTCTCCGCATCCACGCCAACATCTCTGGTCTTGAGATTTTGTGATATAGGCTAGTCTCATTGGAGTTAGATGATATCTCAAAGTAGTTTTGATTTGCATTTCTCTGATGATTAAACATGATGAGCATTTTTTCATATGTCTGAAGGCCATGCGCCTGTCTTCTTCAGAGAAGTTTCTCTTCAAATCCCTTGCCCAGCCTGCGATGGGATCCCTTGTTTTTTTCTTGCTGATGCGTTTGAGTTCTCTGTGGATTCTGGTTATTAAACCTTTGTCAGAGATATACCCTGCAAATATCTTCTCCCATTCTGAGGGCTGTCTGCTTGCTCTGCTTACTGTGTTCTTAGCTGTGCAGAAGCTTTTTAGTTTGATCAAGTCCCAGTAGTGTATTTTTGAAGCTGCTTCAATTGCCCGGGGGGTTCTCCTCATGAAATACTCACCCAGACCAATTTCTTCAAGGGTTTTCCCTGCATTCTCCTCTAGTAGTTTTATAGTTTCATGTCTGAAGTTTAAATCTTTAATCCAATGAGAGTCTATCTTCGTTAATGGTGAAAGGTGTGGGTCCAATTTCAGTCTTCTGCAGGTTGCCAGCCAGTTCACCCAGCACCATTTGTTAAATAGGGAATCTTTTCCCCACTGAATGTTTTTAATTGGCTTGTCAAAGATCAAATAGCGGTAAGTAGCTGGATTCATCTCTTGGTTCTCTATTCTGTTCCAGATATCTACTTCTCTGTTTTTGTGCCAGTACCATGCTGTTTTGATCACTATCGATTTGTAGTAAAGTCTGAGGTCTGTTAGTGTGATTCCTCCTGTTTTGTTTTTATTTCTGAGTAATGTCTTTGCTATTCAAGGTTTTTTCTAATTCCATATAAAACGAAGTATTGTTCTTTCAAGATCTTTAAAATATGACAGTGGAGCTTTAATAGAGAGTGCATTGAAATTATATATTGCTTTGGGTAGTATGGACATTTTGATAATGTTGATTCTTCCCAGCCATGAGCATGGTATGTTTTTCCATTTGTTAACATTTTCAGCTATTTCTTTTCTTAGAGTTTCATAGTTCTCTTTATACAGATCTTTCACATCTTTTGTTAGGTTAATTCCCAAATATTTCATCTTCTTTGGCACTACTGTGAATGGGATAGAGTCCTTAACTGCTTTTTCAATTTGACTGTTGTTGGTGTATATAAAGGCTACCGATTTATGGATGTTGATTTTGTAACCTGAGACGCTGCTGTATTCCTTGATCACTTCTAGGAGTTTTGTAGTAGAGTCCCTAGTGTTTTCCAGATACACAATCATCATCTGCGAAGAGCGAGAGTTTGATCTCTTCTGACCCTATATGGATACCCTTGATCGCCTTTTCTTCCCTAATTGCGGTGGCTAAAACTTCCATTACAATGTTGAAAAGCAATGGAGACAATGGGCAGCCTTGTCTGGTTCCTGATCTGAGTGGAAATGATTCCAATTTAACTCCATTCAATATGATATTGGCTGTGGGTTTGCTGTAGATAGCCTCTATCAGTTTAAGAAAAGTCCCTTCTAGACCAATTTTCTTGAGTGTTCTGATCATGAAGGGATGCTGGATATTATCAAAAGCTTTTTCTGCATCAATTGAGAGAATCATATGGTCTTTGTTTTTTAATTTGTTTATGTGCTGAATTACATTTATAGATTTACGTATATTGAACCAGCCTTGAGACCCTGGGATAAAACCAACTTGGTCATGATGTATAATTTGTTTGATGTGTTGCTGCATTCTGTTTGTTAGGATCTTGTTGAATATTTTTGCATCTATATTCATTAGTGATATTGATCTATAATTTTCTTTTCTTGTTGGGTCTTTTCCTGGTTTGGGGATCAGGGTGATGTTTGCTTCATAGAACGTGTTGGGTAGTCTTCCTTCTTTTTCTACCTTTTGGAACAGGTTGAGTAATATAGGTACTAATTCCTCTTTAAAGGTTTGGTAGAATTCTGACGTGAAACCATCTGGTCCCGGGCTTTTCTTTTTAGGGAGGTTTTGTATAGTTCATGCTATTTCTGAACTTGATATGGGTCTGTTCAACATTTCCACTTGATTCTGGTTAAGTCTTGGAAGGTGGCGTGCTTCCAAGTATCGGTCTATTTCCTTCAGATTTTCATATTTCTGAGAATAAAGTTTCTTGTAATATTCATTAAGGATTTTTTGGATTTCTGATGAGTCTGTGGTTATTTCGTCTTTGTTGTTTCTGATTGATGATATTAGAGATTTTACTCTTTTTTTCCTGATTAGGTTGGCCAGAGGTTTATCTATTTTATTGACCTTTTCAAAAAAACAGCTTTTTGATTTATTGATCTGTTGTATTATTCTTTTGTTTTCAATTTCATTTAATTCTGCTCTAATTTTGGTTATTTCTTTTCTTCTACTGGGTTTCGGGTTGGAATGTTCTTCCTTTTCCAGTTGCGTGAGATGTCCCATTAAGTTGTTAACTTTCTCTCTTTCCGTTCTCTTGAGGAAGGCTTGCAGTGCTATAAATTTCCCTCTTAGAACTGCCTTTGCAGTGTCCCAGAAGTTCTGATAGCTTGTGTCTTCATTGTCATTTTGTTCCAAAAAATTGGTGATTTCTTTCTTAATCTCATCTCTGACCCAGCTATCATTCAGCATAAGGTTATTTAACTTCCATGTTTTTGTATGGGTATGCAGATTCCTGTTGTTACTCAATTCAAGTTTTATTCCATGATGGTCCGAGAAGATGCATGGAATAATTTCTATTCCTTTAAATTTACTAAGGTTAGACTTGTGACCTAAAATGTGATCAATTTTGGAGTAAGTTCCGTGGGCTGATGAGAAGTATGTGTATTCAGTTTTGTTGGGATGAAATGTTCTGTAGATGTCTGCTAAATCTAAATATTGGATGGTTAGGTTTAAATCTAAGATTTCTTTGCGCAGCTTCTTTCTGGAGGATCGATCCAACACTGCCAAGGGAGTGTTGAAATCTCCAACGATTATGGAGCTGGAGGAAATCAAGTTACTCATGTCTGTTAGCGTTTCTCTTATAAATTGAGGTGCATTCTGGTTGGGTGCATAGATATTAATAATTGAGATCTCGTCATATTGAGTATTACCCTTATTAAATATGAAGTGACCATTCTTGTCCTTCCTTACTTTTGATGGTTTAAAGCCTACTGTATCTGCAAATAAAATTGCAACACCTGCTTTTTTCTGATTACCATTTGCCTGAAATATGGATGACCATCCTTTCACCCTGAGTCTGTATTTGTCTTTTAAGTTGAGATGTGACTCTTGTATGCAACAAATATCTGGCTTGAGTTTTTGTATCCAGTCAGCTAACCTATGCCTCTTTAGAGGACAATTTAAGCCATTCACATTGATGGAGAGTATTGATAAGTCTGGTGGAATTTTGGGTATCAAGTTTTTCAAAGGTCCAGTGGACATTTTTAATCCTTTCGCCAGTGTGGAAGTTGGAGTTTGATCCGAAGTTTCTGAGTGAGTTTACTTTTGTGGTATAGGATTGGGTTGGTCATTGTGGAGGATAGGTCTGAGAACATCCTGAAGAGCTGGTTTACTTATGGCAAATTTTTTCAACATATGAATGTCATTGAAGTATTTAATTTCTCCATCATAGATGAAACTCAGTTTAGCTGGATACAAGATCCTGGGTTGAAAGTTTTTTTGCTTTAGGAGATTAAAAGTTGATGACCAGCCTCTTCTGGCTTGAAAAGTTTCAGCAGAGAGATCTGCAGTTATTCTAATATTCTTACCTTTGTACGTTATAGTTTTCTTTCGCCGGGCTGCTTTGAGAATCTTCTCTTTCATGTTAACTTTAGTGAAGCTAATTATGATATGTCTGGGAGATGGCTTATTGGGGTTGAATCGTGCTGGGGTTCTGAAGCTGTCTGCTATCTGAATTTCAGATTCTCTAGGCATGTCTGGAAAATTTTCTTTCATAATTTCATGTAGAAGGGCCTCTGTGTCCTTGGCAGCTACCTCATCATTCTCCGAAATTCCTATAACCCTTATGTTGTTTTTTTTCGAATTATCTGAGAGCTCTCTGAGTGAGTGATCCGTTTTTGCTCTCCATTTCTCTTCCTCTTTGAGAGATTGGGAGCATTCGAAGACTTTATCTTCAATGTCAGAAATCCTTTCTTCTGCTTGCTCCATTCTGTTACTGAGGGATTCTACTGTATTTTTCATATCTTTGAGGGCTGTAAGTTCTTGTTTCAGTGTGTCTAAGTCTTTGGTGGTTTTGTCTTTAAATTCGTTGAATTCTTGAGACAATTTTTGAATTTCTCCTCGAATTCCTAATTCCATTTTATTAATCTTGTCTGCAAACCAAATTCTGAATTCGACTTCTGACATCTCAGCCAGTTGTTTATGAATGGGATCTTCAATCACATCTGCCGTATCTTTTCTTGGGGGGGTTGATCTATTCTGGTTATTCATGTTACCAGAGTTTTTCCGCTGATTCCGCCCCATGGTTTACTCCCTTTGTTTTTTCCCCTGGGGTTTTATCGAGGGCCCGTACAGTGTTGTGGCCTGAGAAACTGGGGCCCTGTCTGGTGTGGTGGAGCAAAGTGGTTCTGTCTTGTTTTCAGCTGGTTTCTGTTCGATCCTATTGCAACTTCTACTCTGGCTTGAAGTCTCAGCTGTATGGAAAAATCAGCAATTAAGTCACCCCGCCTGCCCACCTCTGGCCCCAGTTGGAAAAGGAGAATCAAACCTTCCTACAATCGCACACCCAGGGCACCGCCTGAAGAGTCCTCAGTCTATTAGCCCAGTTCAAAAGGTCCGAATCAACTGTCTCAATCGGCACTTGTCTCGGGTGGAAGGGTTCAAGAGGTCTCTGGGAACTGGATCACAGGGGCCTGGTGACTCCTCTGACACAGCTCACCCCAGTGCAGCGTGGAGTCAGGAGGAGCCACCCAGCAAACAGAGCAGTCTGGGAAGGTTGACGTCTCCTTCCCCACTTTGCCCCTCCGTCGGACCCAGTCACTGGTATCTCTGCAGATGGCTAACCCAGTTGCCTGCAGTGAACAGACACTCCAGGGGTTTGCACCTGCCTGAATCGCAAGGAAGTCTGCCAGGCCCCCGCAGACTGCCACTATCTAGCAGGAGGAGATGGGGCCTGACATCTTTGAGTGTTTGATGCAGGTGATGGGAAGGAGGTGTTCACTTAGGCTTAGCCCCGTCCCTGATGCATGCTGCTAACAGAACAGAACAGAACAGACAACTTTGTGAGGTTCTGTCTCTGTTCCTGTCGTCGCCTACAGGAGACGGGCTGTTTTGAGTTCAAACGTCTTTGCTGTTGGAGAATTGCGTCTGAACGCCTCTCTGGGTCGGCCTGCCCTGGAGGCTTCCGGGTTTGTGAGCCGTGTCACCGGTGGCCTCCTCTGGTTGCCCAGGGAGACAGGGGGTGTGGCCTCAGAATATCCAGAAGTGAGCGTTCTGCCGTTAAAGAAAAAACGGCTGTTGATCTACCTCCAGGGAACTGCTGCTCTGGTGTGGGCACTCAGGCGACCCTTTTCTCCTCTGTCCCGCGCCCCAGAGTCAGCACTGAGCGGCCGCAGTTTTTGCTGGGTCCACACCCCTTAAGAGATCCCCCAAGAATCAGAATTCTTGGGGGATGGGCCCCCAGACCCCGATTGGGAGTGGGGCGGGGGGAAGCTAGAGTTTCATTCAGTTTCACGCAATACTACGGTCTGGGGAGGGCTCCTGCACTGCACCGCAGGGAAGTGCCGCCAAGGCTTGATTTCCCCTCAGCAGAGTGCCCTCTCCTTGCTCACGTGTCCCAGAGTCAGCGCTGACCTGACGCAGCTCAGGCACTGTGCACTCCCCTCGAGAAATCACCCAAGGAGCCGAACTCCTGGGGGATAGGCCCTCAGACCCCGAGTGAGAGTAGGGGTTCTCAGCTCTCAGCGGGGAGGCCAGAGTCTGATTCAGTCTTGGGCCCCGTATGCCCGGGGAGGGTTGCTGCACTGCACCGCAGGGAAGTGCCGCGAGGCGTGACTCCCCCTCAGCCCGGCGCCCTCTCCTCACTCGGCACGCCTCAGAGTCAATGCTGACCAGTCGCACTCAAGGGGACTGTCCACTCCCCTTGAGAAATCACCCAAGGATCCGAAGTCCTGGGGGACAGCCCTCCAGACCTCAGTGGGCGGGAGGGGAGCGCCGGGGATTCAGGGTTGCCGGCAAAGGATTCCCAAAGTTTTATTCAGCCCTATGTCCGGCAGGAGAACGCCACGGCACCCCAGTAGGGGAGGTAGGTCCAGTTTTTAGAAGGTCTCTCCCGTGGAGTGTAGTGGGAGGGCCTTTAATTTCTGCCCGCTTGTTCAATTATGGGGCTCTCGAGCTGGTCTCATGGGGGAGGGGGACTCCCGTCCGCTTGGTGGTGGATTTTGTACCTTTTGTTTGCGTCCTTGTGATCACAACTTGCCTCAGCGGTGTTGATGTGCGTTCTTCAGCCTTCTCTCTTGGTGAGGCTCAAGTCCACCAGGATACTTACTAAATTCCTGTCCCTTAACTCTCCTTCTGGACGGGAGCCTTTGTTGAAAGCTGGCTTCAGTCTGCCATCTTGTCTCCCCTTCTGCTTTTTGATTTTTGGTTGAAATTGTACATTTGAATCCTGTAATGTGGTAACTCTGAACATGATATTCTTCCCCATGCTTTCTTTTTTTTATTTTTATTTTTCCTTTTTTGTTCACATTGTTTAGGGTATGTCTGTGCCAGGAATCAGCCTGAGGAGTAAGCTTAAGGTCTTCTTGGTCTTTTTTGAGCCTGCTTCCTTTCCATAGGTATGCATGGTAACTTTATAAATTCCCTCCATATGTGTGAACATCTAGTTCTTAAATATCTGCCTTCCAAAATGGAAAGGGGGAAATATTGGGGTGGGGGGGCAGGCATTGGCTCTTTAAATGCCATAGAAATTAATTCCATGCGACAATGGCTGCTCACCTCTGTCCTTGCACCTACATCATCAGAAGCAGCAATTAGCAATCAGAACACAGAACCCTGGTATTTGGGAGAGAGGGTTCTCATTGCCCAGGGTGGCTTCCATAGCTGTGTGCAAACTGCTGCTGGAACATGTGCCTGGCTCCCTGCCATGGTTTAGGTGGCAGAAGATGGTTAGCTGCTATGTGCTAAGAGATGAAATTTTCTGAAATCAACCCTACTTTACCATTCAAGTTTTACCCAGGAAGTTGTAAGACTTTAAGTAGACATCAGAGCTCCAAAGTAGTTATATCAGACATATTCTGCTAGTGTAATTGCTGTCTAGGTGCGAAGATTCCTTGTGCTTTCTCCTCTGCCATCTTCCCTGTTGTCATTCTGCATATGTAGTTTTATAAGAAACTGTCAAATTGTTTTCCAGCATGGATATACTATTTCATATACTACCAGCAATGAATAAGCAATCCAGTTTTTCTACATCTTTGCCACCACTTGGTATTGCCACTATTTTTTTATTTTAGCTATTCCAATAGGTGTGTAGTGATACCTTATTTTGGTTTCAATTTGCATTCCCTGGTGGTTAACAATGTTGGACATCTTTTCATGTTGTTATTGGCCATCTGTCTTCCCTCTTCAGTAAATCACTTGTTCTTAAGGTAGAGGTGTCTTGATTCAGCTCCTGGAATTAAGCTGGATTCAAATCCTTTTACCTTTCTGGGCCATAAAAGCCATAATTCCAGGCAGCAGCAGGCTACTTTCTTTTTGATAGTCTTTATAGAAGCCCACCCGAGCTCCCAGCTTTAAGCAGTGAACCTAGCTTGCTCTTTTGTCTCTAAATGGAACAATTTTATTCCAATTAGCTCAGCTGGAAAGTTCCAAACTGGCTGGGTTCTGAGGAAGTCCACAATGAAGATACTTTATTTTTGTTCACTCAGGGATCCCTGATTTTTAAATTCTTTTGCTGCCTAAATACCATTTATTGAGAGCTTACTGAATTGCAAAATAACACTATGTTCTTTTCTGTTATAAACTTTAATCCTCCTAGAAGCCCCATGGGATGGGTAGGATTGGCCCCATTTAACTGGGTAGGAAACCTAGGCCTGTAACTTTGTAATTTACCCAGCTAATAAATTGTGGAGTCAGCATTTGCACCTAGGTCTGACCCTGTAAGTGTGAGTTATTCACCATTTGGAATCATAGTGGGAAATGGAAAGAGATCCCAAGTCTCCTGGCCCCAGCCAAACTGGAGGGAGGTTAGAAATAGTTAACTTCTGGCTTCAAAGCTTTGAATTTCCATTCCCTCCATGGGACCCTGTTAATCACCAGGAGAGGGGTGGGAACACTTCTGTCAGGGGCTTTGGCCTCTTTTTTAGGATGTAGGGGAAATAGGGAGGGTGCAGATACCAGGCCTGATTGCATCCACTTCTGTAGTCCCAGGCCTCCCTGATTTTTCATTTCATCTGTTTCTTTGTTTTCAGCAGAACATGAATATCAACTCAGCCTCATGCATATGTGTTTTTTGTAGCTTCTGCGTGTAACAGCCATTTGGATGACAGATGACCAGGGGAGGATGCTTTGCTGCAGGGTAGGAGTTAGGCTGGGCCACTCTGGTGGATGCTGTTACTACCCTGTTTATATCTTCCCAGCCCATACCAGAGGGTATCTGCAGGCAGCTCTTGTACCCATCCTGGCTTTGGTGTCTCTACCTTAGGGCTTTAATGGTAAGCATACGCTTTGTCTATGAACAGGGCAGCATGAAAGTGTTAGGGAGTTAATACCCCAGAAGCAACCCTCAGAAAAATAGTACTAAGTGTTGGTAGATTAATACCTCTGCATCTTCCACACTTAGTGGTACAGTTTTACAGCTTGTTTTCATCAGACTTTCATGGTTTCCCCAGTGGGCTGAGCATCCTGTCATGTTTACTCATAAAAAATTGATGATTCTAAATAATTTGTATTTTGAAATCATTTTAGACTTAGAGGAAAGTTTTAAAATCATACAAAGGGATGATTTAACTCTTCACCCAGATACACCAAACATTAACATTTGTCACATTTGCTTTATCATTGTCTATCTGTCTGTCTCTGACATCCTCTCTCTCTTCTCCCTGCCTCAATTCTTCAGTGTGAATTTCTGAAAAAACAAAGATATTCTCTTGCATAACCACAGTGAAATCTTCAAAATTGTGAAATGAACACTGTCACAATACTGTTAGCAAATCTGCAGGAGTTCTTCCAATTTTGTCAATTGTCAACAGTATCCTTTACAACAAAACAAAGAACATTTCCTGGTTCAGGATTCCATCCAAGGTCATGAACAGTCTTTAGCTGTCATGTCACTCTTTCCCCCCCACCCCTAAGATCTGGGGCAGTTCTTTAGCCTTCCTTTGACTTTCATGATGCTGACATTTTTGAAGAGTATAGGACAGTTATTTTCTGGAATGTCCTTCAATTTGGTTCTGTCCAATGTTCCTCAGGATTAGATTTAGTTGGATGTGGTTTTGGTGAGCATTTCCCAGAAATGAAGTTTGTCCTTCTCAGTACAGGTAGTGTCATGTCAAGAAGGGTGATATCCATTTGTTCCATAATTGATGACATTAAGATTTTTTTTTTCAATGTAAGTAACTTAAGAGGTGGTCAACTAGGAGTTCTGAGTCCTCGCAGACATTCCTTATTCATATCACCCATCGAGATGACTTGCTCCTTGAGGCAGGAGTGTGCACAAGAGAAGGAGGGATGCTCCCATGTCACGCCAGAGCCCTGGACTTGGGAATTGTATGGGGTAAGGATTCTGGTCCTTTGCCCACCTCCTTGGATTCAGAGGAAGTTAGAAAATGGGGAGGTGGCACAGTAATGTCCCTCAGGTACACTCTGTTCCTCCAGCTCTGGTCAAGATGTAGGTTAATAACTCCAGTGAGACACATGCCTCTCTATGTAGACTTTAGTCTCTGACCATGGACTTGGGGTTCTGGCTGCCAAGGTGTATTTGTTGTTTTCTAATGCAGTGCTTCCTACAACCACTCTTAGGAAAATATCGTGTGAGTTCGAACAAGTTACCTAAAGCCTTAAGTGTTGTTTTTCTTCATCTGTAAAATGGTGGTCCTAATACATATCTCCTAGTGTAATTGTGAGAATTAAATTGTATAATTGATATAAAATGCAGCACATACCTGGAACACATCAATGCTAAATAAATATTTTATTATTGTTAATGGAATAACAACTAAAAAGAAGCCTGCATTGTGAGTTAGGGAATCTGGGTTTGAATCTCACCTTAACCTCTCCCAGGCTTTGTGACTTTAGTTAATCACCTAATCTCTGAGTCTTGTCTATAAATTGAGGGCAATAATATCATTCTTGGCTATTTCATTGGAATAATGAAGTGGGCTAATGTGTGTGAAAGTAAATGCCCAGTGGGAGGAGTTTGTAAACAGAGTGGACCCTGGTATTCCATCTCTATACCAGCTTGGGCTGTGCATTCATGAAAATGAGCTGGGGTTAGGTCAGAGCAATGTGGCTGGAAAGGACCACTGGTTCTAAGGCCCACAAGGGAAACCACTAAAAATACTACCTTGCTCCTCCCCGACTGTCCCTAAGTTTGGCCCCCAGTGACTCTTGGAATGGCCAGGGGCTAGCAAGTCCAAACTCTATAGTACAAGGCAATAGGTTGGAAATTTAGATAAGTGGTGATGTTGTAGTCTTGAGGCTAAAATTCACAGATCAGGTCACCAGGCTGAAAACTCAGGCAGGATTTGTATGTTGTGATGTTGAGACCATGTTCTTCCTTGGGATGCCTGGCTTTCCTTTTAGGGCTTCCAATTTATTGGATGAAGCCCATTCATATTATGAAGGGTTTACTGATTCAAAGGTTAATCACGTCTAAAAAATACTTTCACAGCAAGCGACATCTGGATTGGTGTTTGACCAAACAACTGGGCACCATAGCCTAACCAAGTTGACACATAAAATTGACCATCGCATGTGGGATTTAAGAAACAAAAAACTAGTCAGAACCCAGACATAAGTCATTTGGGGGCTTTCTAGCTTTCCATTATTGATTTCTAGTTTAATGACATTGCTGTCTGAGAGCAGACATTGTATTATTTATAGTTTTTACAACTTGTCAAGGTGTATTTTTTGACCCAGAATGTAGACTACCTTGAATTTTCTATGTGAGCTTGAGAAGAATGTGTATTCTGCTCTTTTTGGATGAAGTAGTTTATGGATGCCCATTAGTTCCAGTTGATTGATGATGTTATTGAAGTAAACTATGTCTTTACTAATTTTCTGCATGCTGGATATGCTCAGTTCTGATAGAGAAGTATTGAAGTTTCCAACTATAGCAATGGATTCATCTGTCTCTCTTTGTAGTACTGTCTGTTTTTGCCTTATATATTTTGATGTCCTTTTGTTAGGTGCATACATATTAAGGATTAATATGTCTTCTTAGAGAATTAACTCCTTTCTTATTATGTAATGCCCCTCTTTATCCAAGATAACTTTTCTTGATCTGAAGTCTGCTTTATATGAAATTAATATATCTACCCCAGATTTCTTTAGATTAGTGTTAGCATAATATTTATTTCTTTATCCCTTTGTTTTTAATCTGTATCAGTCTTTATATATAAAATGGGCTTCTTTTATACATCATATATTATAGTTGGGTCCTGTTTTTTGATCCAATCTGACAACTTCTTTTAATTGGTGCATTTAGATCATTGATGTTCAAAGTGATGATTGACAGAGTGGATTAATATCTACTATATTTGTTACTATTTTCTACTTGTTGCCCTTTTTCTTTTTATTATTGTTTGCTTTTTATTCCTATTCTGACTTTTGTTGTTTCATTGAGTTCTTAATGATTCAATTTTCTCTCTTTTATTAGCACATTAATTACCATTCTTTTTTTTAAAAAAAAAAACTTTTTTAGTTGTTGCCCTAGAATTTGTAATCACAACTAATTCAAATCCACTTTCCAATAATTCTACTGCTTCATAAGATGTGTGAGTACTTTATAATAATGAATAGTATCTCTAATGCTTTTCTCCTGGGCCCTGTATCATCACTGTCATTCATTTGCTCATACATGAGCATACATGAGTATAGTATATATGCACATGTACATAATCAAACATATTGTTGCTAAAATAAAAACTTTTATTCTCCCTTAAATTATTCCTTCTTTGATGCTCTTCCTTTCTTTATGTAGATATGACTTTCTTACCTTTATCTTTGTCCTCCTCTCTAAAGAATTTCTTTTAACATTGCTTTAGGGCAGTTCTCTGGGAAACAAATTCCTTCAATTTTTGTTTGTTTGAGGAAGTCTTTCTCCTTCACTTTTGAAGGATAGTTTTACAGGGTACAGAATTCTAGGTTGTATTTTTTTCAATATTCATCCCATTCTCTTCTTGATTGCATGGCTTCTGAGGAAAAGTCAGATATAATTGTGACCTTTGCTCCTTTATGGGTAAGGTATGTTTTTCCTCTGATTTCTTTAAGGACATTATCTCTGATTTTCTGAAGTTTAGATGTGACAAGTCTAGTTCAGTTTTCTTAACATTACCTTGCTTGGTGTTCTCAGGGATACCTGGATATGTGGTTTGATAGTTAATATTGAATTGGGAAAATTCTCAGTCATTATTGTTTCAAATACTTCTTTTGTTTCTTTCTCTCTTCTCCTTCTGGAAATTCCATAATGTGTATGTGACTTCTGTAGTTTTCCCACAGTTGTTGGATATCTTACTCTGTTTTTCTAGTCTTTTTTTCTCTTTGAGTCTCAGTTTTGGTAGTTTTTACTAAGAATCCTCAATCTTAGACAGTCTTTCCTCAACCATGTCCAGTCTACCAATAACAGGCCATCAAAGGCACCATTCATCTCGCTTAGTCTTTTTGACCTCTAACATTTCTTTCACAGTTATTTCTCAGACATTCTGTCTCTCAGCTCATGTTGTCCATCTGCTTTTACATGCTGTCCCCTTCATCTATTAGCATCTTTATCATAGTTCTTTTAAATCCTGGGTCTGATAATTCTAATCCCTGATAAATCTGAGTCTAATTCTTATGCTTTCTCTGTGTCTTCATATTGTGTTTTCTGCTTTCTTCTTGATAGCTAGGTAGGAGATGCTAGGTAAAAGGAACTGCTATAAACAGACCTTTATTTATAGGAAGTGTGGTGGTAAGGTGTAGGGAAAGGGAAGCATTCTACAGTCCTGTGATCAGGTCTTTGTCTTCTGCTGATCCCATGCCTCTGAACTCTCAACTTCACAAGTGCTTCTCAGTTTCCCCTTCCCTTTTGGTGGAACAAAGATCAGCGTGGACTGGCTTTGGGTTATTTCCCTTACCACAGGTCAGTTAGACTCTGATAAAACCATAGCTGGTTAGGCTATCATTAAATAGTTTCTCTCAAGGGCAGATCTTGTTAAGAACAAAGTGCTCTGATTTATTTCAGAATGTTCCATTTCCTCTTTCTCCTGCCAGAAGCACAAGAAATTTTTTCTTTGATCTTCTCTGGGAAAACCTGGTAGAGCTCCAGGGGGTAAAACTCACAAAGGTGTGGTGGCCTCTAGTATTAGGTCACCCTGAAGTTTTATCTCTCAGACTTATTCACCAGAAGCCTCTAGCATACTGTCAGTTACAGTTCAGGATCCCTGCTGTGGTACTGGCTTCTGCAGAGGCTGTTGCAAGTGGGTTTCTATCCTGGCGTTGACAATTTCCTGCATTTACTTGTTAGCTTTGCAAGTTGTGGTTTGCTCTATGACCTCACCTTTATGATGGATCCAAGAAGAGTTGGTGATTTTTCATTTTGTTCATCTTTCCCCCCATCAGCTTATTGAAGTATACTTGATGAATAAAAATTACATATATTTAATATTTACAATGTGATATTTTCATATATCTATACTTTGTGAAATGATTACCACAATCAAAGTAATTAGTATATTCATTACCTCAAATAATAATGATTTATTTTTTGTGGTAAGAACACTCTCTGAAGAAGACAGATGAATGGCTAACAAACATATGAAAAAATACTCATTGTCCCTAGTTATCAGAGAAATGCAAATCAAAACTACCCCGAGATATGACCTAACCCCAGTGAGATTAGTCCACATCACAAAATCCCAAAGTTGCAGATACTGGTGTGGGTGTGGAAAGAGGGGAACACTCTTACACTGTTGGTGGGACTGCAAACTCATACAGCCTCTTTGGAAAGAAGTATGGAGAATCCTCAGAGAACTCAAATTAGATCTCCAATTTGATCCTGCAATTCCACTACTAGGCATCTACCCAGAAGAAAAGAAATCATTTTATTATAAGGACATATGCACTAGATTATCACAGCACAATTTATAATCACCAAGATGTGGAAACAACCTAAATGCCCATCAATTCAGGAATGGATTAACAAACTTTGGTATATGGTATACCATGGAATACTATTCAGCCATAAAAAGATGGAGACTTTACATTTTTTGTATTAACCTGGATGGAGTTGAAATACATTCTTCTCAGTAAAATATCACAAGAATGGAAAATCAATTATCCAATATACTCAATACTAATATGAAGCCAGTAGATGATCTAATTCATGCCAATATTGGAGAAAAACTTATTTCAATTCAAGTTGGGGGAAGGCGGAGTGAGGGAGGGGGTTGAGAGAGGGGAGTTTGGGGTGCTGCCACTGAATGGGCACAATGTAGGGGTGTATGGCAAAGTTGTGGGGTGCAGGATGTAGCTACATTAGGGACTGTACCAAACAAATTCAAATATTGTGATTTAGTTGTTTGTACCCTCACATTAACCTGAAATTAAAACAAAAAAGAACACTCAAGACAGACTGTCCTGGCAAATTTCTAGTATATAATACAGTATTATTAACTATAGTCACCAAACTGTACATTAGATCTCCAGAACTATTCATCCCATATTCCTGAACCTTTGTACTCTTCGACTAACGGCTTCTCACTTTCTCTGCCCTCAGCTCCTTTCAACCATCTTTTTCTCTCTGCCTTTATATTTCAATTTTTAAGATTCCACATATAAGTGAGATCATGTGTTTTTTGTCTTTCTTTGCCTGGCTTACTTCACTTAGCATAATGTCCTCCGGGCTCACCTGTGTTGTCATAAATGGCAGCATTTCCTTCCTTCCACTGTGTGTATCTCACATTTTATTTATTTATTTGTTCATTGAGGGACACTCAGGTTGTTTCCATGTCTCAGCTAAATTGTGAATAATGCCACAATGAACACTGGGGTGCAAATAACTCTTTAAGATCCTAATTTCATTTCCTTTGATTATTTACCCAGAACTGGGATAATTGAATCATATGATAATTGTAATTGTAATTTTTTTTTTTAGGAATTATACCCTTTTCTGTAATAGCTATACCATATTACATATCCACTAACAGTGTATAAAGAGTCCCTTTTCTGTACATCTTCACCAACACTTGTCATCTTTTTGATTACCATTCTAACAGGTGTGAGATGATATCATATAATAGTTTAAATTTGCATTTCCCTGTTGATTAGTGATATCAAACATCTTTTCATATACCTTTTGACTATTTGTATGTCTTCCTTTGAGAAGTGTCTATTTGGGCCCTTAGCTCACATTTTTTCTTAGGTTATTATTTTTTTAATTGAGTTGTTTGAGTTCCTTATATGTAGAGTATCCCAAAAGTCATCCATTAAATCTCCATACATAGGGAAAATGGGAAATGGTAGCTAAATGTGCCTTTATACACAAAATATTCATTTACAAATTTGATAAAATATTCAAAAAATATTTCTATGCTTTGGCCACCTCTTTGTAAACTTTTGTAATGAACATTTTATAAACAAAGTCACATTTAGCTATGATTTCCCATTTTCACTATGTATGGACAAATTTCATGGACAAATTTTGGGATACCCTGCATTTTGGATATTAGCCCCTTATCAGATATCTGTTTTGCAAATATTTCCTTCCATTCTGCATATTGCCTTTTTACTCTGTTGATTACTTCCTTTGCTGTGCAGAAGCTTTTTAGTCTGATGCAATTTCCCTTGTTTTTGATTTTGTTGCTTGCACTTTTGGTGTCATATCCAAAAAATCATTACCTTATGTTTTCTTCTAGTAGTTTTATGACTTTAGTCCTTAAATTTAAGTATTTAATCCATGTTTGTGTATAGTGTAAAATAAAAGTCTAATCTCATTCTTCTGCATGGGGCTATCCAGTTTTCCAAAAACCATTTATTGAAGAAACCATCCTTTCCCCATGGTGTCTTCTTGGCACTCTTGTCAAAGATGATTTGACCATAGATTCATGGATTTCTTTTCTGGGCTCTCTGTTCTGTTTCATTGGTCTGTCAGTCTGCTTTTATGCCAGTACCATGTTTTGTTTTTTTTTTTTTTCGGCCGGGGCTAGGTTTGAACCTGCCACCTCCGGCATATGGGACCGGCGCCCTACTCCTTCAGCCACAGGCGCCGCCCAGTACCATCTTGTTTTGATCACTATAGTTTTGTAACACATTTTGAAATCAGGATATGTGATGCCTCCATCTTTGTTCTTCTTGATTAAGATTGTTTAGACTATTCCAGACAGAAATATTAATGAGAATACAACAGAACTGAACACTACTTTATACCAAATGGACCTGACAGATATATACAGGCCTTTCCATCCAACAGGAGGAACATACACATTCTTCTCAAACACATATAAAACATTCTCCAGGATAGGTCACATGTTAGCTTACCAAACAAGTATTAACAAATTTAAGAGGATTGAAATTATTCCAAGTATCCTTTCTAATCATAATGGAATAAAACCAGAAATTAATAACAGTAAGAAAAATGGAAAATTCACAAATATGTGAAACTAAAGAACATATTCTTGAATAATCACTGGGTCAAAGAGAAAATCAAAAGGGAATCTAAAAAGTATCTTGAGAGAAACAAAAATGAAAACACAACATACCAAAACTTATGAGATACAGCAAAAGCAGTACTAAGAAGGAAATATAAAGCAATAAATGCCTAAAGAAGAAGAAAGATCTCAAATAACCTAACTTTCCAGTGAGCTAGGAAAAAAATAGAAGAAGAAAGGAAATAATAAAAATTTGTTCAGCTTTTCACTTGTTAGGATAGAGTAGTGACTTCCAGCTTTTTACATGCTGAGTTGGAAACCAGAAACCTGATATGAGTCATTTTTAAAGCTTCCCTAGTGATTAAAGGTTGAGAACCACTGCTCTTATACTGTGTTTCTCCAAACTAGAATTATAAGTCTGTGGGAACTCAGAGGTAATCGGCCCCATGTGGACTTGGATTTCCCTGCAGGTCAGGAGGTGGGTGAAATTTAATTAGATGTTTAGCCAGGGCGCCAGCGTTATAGAAAGCAGGACATCCCCTTCAGGACATTGAAAAATAGTAACTAACATTTAACAGGCTTTTGCCAATTTGACCTAACATGATTTTGACCTCATGGCTTAATTTCAAAATCATCTGTCTATAAAAGTGTGGCTCTGGTGCACAAAGTTATTTCCTATTTCGTTTGGTTCCAATCATAATTCTACAAGGTGAGGACTCACACAGAACTCACTTTACCACTGGGAAAACTGAATCAAGTGATGCTGATTAGTGAAACTTCACTACTGTGGAGCGACGTCAGGCCCAAATCTAGGTCCTATGACTAGTTGGTTACTTGGGTACTCCTCTCTCCAACTTCTGGGGTATTTTCCACAACAGGACGAGACATAGTATTGTGAATATTTGCTATGATTTTTAAAAAGCATTGTATAAGAAATAGCATTCATATCACTCTCTTTCTGTTCAAATACTTGCTAAAAAGTTGTGAATAAATGAACAGACATATACATAGTCTTGTAACAGAATTTGGGTGTTTGCACTAATGACCTTTCAAATTCCCTGAACATTACGGGTGCTAATTTTATGGTCTTTGCCCACAGGTGACCTGCATCTCCTGTTCAGTTGCCATCATGCCTTAGTTCCCTACTCTTACAGCTGTCCTTTCTGGCATACAACTTGTAGCATGTCATGGAATGATAAAACTACCTTTTAAGCGGCTACTTTGAAAACAGTTGGGTTTAATCTTGCTTCTGCTACTAACTACCAATGGGAGCTTTTTTTAAAATTTTTTTTATTGTTAAATCACAGCTGTGTACATTTGTGCAATCAAGGGGTACAATGTGCTGGTTTCATATACAATCTGAAATATTCTCATCAAACTGTTCAACGTAGCCTTCATGGCATTTTCTTAGTTATTGTATGTAGACATTTGTATTCTGCCTTTAGTAAGTTTCGCCTGTACCCATTCTAAGATGCACCAATGTGAGTTTTTTAAGACATTTTTTTGGGTCTCAATACCTGTAGGTGAAAAAGGAGATCTGGACTTGACCAGGGGGAAAATAAAAGGTGTGTGAGTGTGTGTGTGTGAGAGTGTGAGTGAAGGTGTACATGTGTGTACATGTGTACACCGTCTCACCCATGCACAAGCCAGACCTTATTAAGTGATCATGCAGCGTCTCTCTCGCTACATTTGGAAACAGTATTAGAGTCTTTCTGAACTCAGAAAGTCACACAGACCTTACAGATTAACTGAAATTAGCATGGAAGATGAAACTGATTAGCCATTCTGGCCTTAGATGATATCCAAGTTGCTGTCCAGCTCTGCTCTTCCATGGTTCTAAAGCTGGGTTGCATGGAGACCATCCTGCAAGCTATCACATGAGAATATCCCAAAGGTGAAACTAACAGCATGACTCGGGATGCCCAGGGCACTGATGCGGCTCAGAAATTTCTTTTTTTTTTTTTTTTTCTTGGCCGGGGCTGGGTTTGAACCCGCCACCTCCGGCACATGGGACCGGCGCCCTACCCGCTGAGCCACAGGCGCCACCCCCAGAAATTTCTTTAAAGCTGTTGTTCCCAAGTTTAGCTGTACATTAGAATCACTTTGGCAGCATTTTCAAAAATTGAGGTAGAACTACATTACACATACTATAAAGTGCACACATTTTAATCTAAGATGTGCAGTTTGCTGAGTTTTTACCTAGATGACATCTGGTAATTGCTATCCTACTAGAGATATAGAGCGTTTCTAGTGCTCCCGATAGTGACCTTACGACCTCTCCCATTAACACCCCAAGGTAACTCTATTCTGTTTTCTATCACCACAGAGTAATTTCCCCTGATCTTCAATTCGATCTAATGTGTGCAGTCTTTTGAGTGTGGCCTATTCTCCTTAGCCTGAGTTTTTGCGATTCCTCTACGCTGTTGAGGGCATTGGTACTTCCTTCTTTTATATTGCTGTGTAGTATTCCGATGTCTGAATTTACCACACTTTATCCATTCTCCTGCTGGTGGTTTCCCGGTTTGAACTATTTTGAGTAAAGCGACTCTGAATGTTCTTACATTTATCTTGTACTCACTTCTCTAAGAGTGGAATTGTTGGATCCGAGGGTGGATGGAGCTTTGATCCTTATTATTCGTGGATTCTTTTTGAGGAATTTGCCTATTTGCCAAAATTTATCTGTAGCCTCAAAAATCAATGTGGTTCAAAAATCATGAACATGCCCAGAGAAGCAAAAATTTTGAGTCCCCCAGAATGCACATTCCTGGTGAGGACGGACAGGGCAACGCCATGCCTTCTTGTCTCGGCCCTGGTGCTGTAAATAGTGTCCTTTCATTGTACGGTTAGTGTCCTGTATTTTGCACTTTTGTGTATTTGGGGTGGTGATTTTACTGTTTAGAATGGTCCCCAAGTGTAGTGCTGAGAGGCTGGCTAGTGTTCCCACGCCCAAGAAGGCTGGAACGTGCCTTTCGGACAAAATATATGTTCCAGAGAAGCTTAGTCCAGGCACAAAGTCAACGTTAATGAACCAACGACATATATTAAATAAAGTTAAGAATTGAGTAGTTACTGACTCAGTGTTCACTGTGAATTTAAGGAACACGACTCCTGCAAATAACAAGAATCAACTGGGAATGCAACTACTGCAAATAGTCAGAATCAACTTTGTGCTCAATTGTAAAAAACACCACCTACCAGTTTGTTCAAGTGAGGGAGCTTTAGAAACTGGCCTTGGTCAGTCACACTTAGACCAAGTAAATTAGCATTTCTGGCAAGGGGAGCCAGGGACAGGGACTTTAAGCTGCTCAAGCGGCCCCACTCTACAGCTGGTGTGACCATCCCTGATCAAAATATATACAGAGAAGACAGGGCGAGCCTGTGCTTAGCTGCCACTCAATACATAGCTGTCATTTTACTTAAATGTGTACGCACTGGTTTCTTTTTATTCAGCATTTTACTCTCTTTTCTCTATGGATGGTTCATGCATATAAAAACATACAATCAATGGGGAAAAAGAGAATATAAGCTTGCTTGGAAAAGAAAGGATAAAAACTACCCCTGGGCTTGGCAAACAGACAAAAGAATTGCCTATGAAGCAAGTATGCATTTATCCTCAACTTGGTCTTGACCAAAGGAAGGGAGGAAAGCCATGCAGGGCTCAGAAAGGCACTGTGTCAGGAAAGGCAGGCAAGACTGATTGCCAAACACAAAAGAACAGCCCCTTCTTATCAGGAAATCAGTTTCCACTGCTCACAAACCAGCAGTACCAATTTCTGTGGTAGTCTGCAAAACTTTAGCCAAGAAAATCAAATTTCCACTGGCCCAAGAAGGTTAGCACTGTTGTTGAAATTGTTATAATCACACAGGTTAAGTGTGTGATTAAAATCTACCTCTCATTTACCAGGATGACCTGAGCTATCAAAGGCACCCACCTTACTTGGCCCTCAGGCACTTTGTGAAGGGATGTTAATATTTGCCTCCAGGATGGGAAACCCCAACCTTTACTAGAAAGGGTTCATTTGGAAATTATTGGCAGGTGTTTGAGTTGTCCAGTGGTTCTCAAGGTGTGGTCCCTGGACGAGCAACAACAGCATTAGCAGAAACTTGTTAGAAATGCAAATATTTGGGACGTAGCCCAGTAAGGCCGACAGATAAAATACAGCTAACTCCGAACGTTCATATATGTGTTAGTCCATTTTCTATGGCTGTAAAGGAATGCCTGAGGCAGGGTTATCTATAAAGAAGAGATAATTGTTTGTCTCACAGTTCTGCAGACTGTACAAGTGTACAAGTGTGGCACCAGCATCTGTTCTGGCAAAGGCCTCAGGGAGCTTCCAACCAAGGTAGAGGGTAAAGGGGGAGCAGGTGCAGCACAGAACGTTGCTAGAGCAGGGCCCAGAGAGGGAGGTGGAGCTGGGCTCTTTTACTTATTATTTAGCAGGCCCTGCCTGGGTTCAGACCTGCCACCCCCTATAAATGGGGCCAGGGCTCTAACCATTGAATTACAGATGGGCTCTTTTAAACAACCATTGTGGGCCCAAACTAGAATTCACTCACCAGCAGAGGGAGCGCACCAAGCTATGCATGAGGGATCCATCCCCATGACCAAAACACCACCCACCAGGCCCCACCTCCAATACTGGGGATCAAATCTCAACAAGAGATTTGAAGGGGACATACTATATATCCAAACTATATAAATAATCCATGATGAATTTTTAAGTGTAAGTTTATTCTATTCAATACTGGGGACTAAATACTAAAAAAAAAAAAAGTTGTTTAGCTGAGATTCAAACTTAACCGGGGAATCCTGAATTTTTATTTATAAATCCCGTCACCCTCCATGTCAGACCTCCAGAATCAATCTCTTGGTGGGGGCTCAGCAACATGTGCTTTGGTGAGCTTTCCAGGTGAGTCTGATGCTGAAGCTTGGGACTTACTGCTCTAAAGTTGAGCCTTCTAGCTTGTCTAGTTGGTACAGGAAAGGACTAATTCCACCCTAACAAATTGAATCTAAGCTTACAGAGAATTACATTTTTGGTGCAATGTTCTGTGCCCTGGCTTCTCGATCTTGTTTCAGTTGAATATGACAAGACTGACCCAATTCATATGATCAACTTTCACAAGGGCAAGGAGCTGGGATTAAAAAAAAAAAATACATTCCTTAACACTTGTCTGACTTTGGGGTTGAGACCCTACCTGCTTCAGGTGAGTTGTGGAGGTAGAAGAGGCACAGTGGTTGTGAGGAAGTGGAATGATTAGCTTGTCTGGGTGCGGGGCAGTAAGTTGGGGAAGGCGCACAGAGGAGGATGTTGAAGAGGGTCATGAGAGGAAGGGTCTTGAGAGGTGGGTGGATTGCCTGAGCTCACGAGTTCGAGACCAGCCTGAGCCAGAACGAGACCTTGTCTCTAAAAAAAAAAACTAGCTAGGCATTGTAGCATGCACTGTAGTCCCAGCTACTTGGGAGACTGAGGCAAGAGAATCACGTAAACCCAAGAGTTGGAGGTTGCTGTGAGCTGTGATGCCACGGCACTCTGCCAAGGGCGACAAAGTGAGACTCTGTCTCAAAAAAAAAGGCACTATCTCCAGCACAGTCACATTGGGGGTTAAAACTTCAACCTACGAAATTTGGGGGAACACATTCAGTCCACCGGAAATGGTGACAAGGATCTGAGGTCATCTGGGCGGAGGCTCCCTGACCCCCATCTCTGCAGGCTGAGCCCTCACAGAGCCTTCTCTAGTGACCACGTTGCATTCTGGGCTCACAGTGCATGGCCTGTGACCGCAGTTCTCATGTCTGGCCCCAGAGCTGTGTCCAGTCTGTGCCTGCACCACGGGCCACTGACATGCTCTCATCTTCGCCTGTCTTCAGGGGTGGAGCACTCCCCTAGAGCTGAAGGCACCTCTGAAAGAGCTGAGTCCATGGCCCATTTTGCAGGTGGAGGAAAGTGAGTCTGGGGTGGGCCAAATGCCTCCCTAGAAGCTGGCGTTTTGGTGGTGAAGCCGAGCTTACCAGCCAGACCTCCAGGCTTAGCAGGGAGCAAAACTGGAGACTTTCATTGGCTGCTACTTCTCTTCATGCATAAAAGAATGTGTGTGTGTTTCCCCCCATCAGATTTGCAAATTCTCTCCTTTTCCTCAAGGTTAATGGTATTTACAGCAGCCTAAGACACTAACAGGCACTCAGGTCTCAGACTCTGCAATTAAGCCACTCCATAAGTAAACAGGAGGTTAGGAAACTTTTTGACAGGTTGAATATTTATAACCAGGCTTATCTTAATTAACATTGTTGAGTGGCCAGGCTGGAATGTTTGTCCCTCTTCCATGAAGTCTTTGAGCTGGGAGACAGCTGGCAGAAGGTTTCGGGGTGGTGGCAGGGGAGCTGGTGATTGGTTGAGATGCTGCAGCAGGTGGGGGCAGGTCTGTGGCTCACCCCCAGGAAACCCTGAAGGGCCTCTCCTGAGCAACCTCTTTGCCACCCAGCCGGCTCATGTTTAGCCCAAGCTGGGCACAAGCTCACCTCTTGAAAGAAGCCGTGTGTGATAAGCAATGTGCTTGTCCTGGCTGTGGTTTGTGGGGGCCCCTGCCTAGTGGGGACAGAGCTGTGTCCCCTCACCAGAATCGTCTTTTCTCCCTCCATCCATTCTGATTGCCTGGGAATTTCTCAGGCAAGCCGATCAACATATCCTGGGAATTTCCTGGCTTTAAAACTCAAAGTCCCACATTCTGGAAGCTTTCTTCAGCTCTGGTTGATCACTCTATGTTTAGGCCAAGCAGAGAAAGCTCTTTTCATTGGGATAAAGGCCTGTTATACCTCAGGTGTCCTATTTTTAGAAAAGTTTTAGTTGACAAATAGTATTTGTCTATACGGATTTATGGGGTTCTTGTGGAATACAATTAACAGATGCATCACTATCCTTTTAGCATTTTTGTGGTGAGACTATTTAAAATCTACTCTTTGGGCAATTTGGAAACACACAATACATCACGTACTTCCTCTTGTTCACAGCACAGCTGGAGGCCAAGGCTTCTGGCTCCAGGGTATGCCCACTCTACCTGTCCACAGCCTTCTCGTGACCCGCTTGCAGCCTGAAGGACACTCCCCACCTCCTTCTCCACCCCACCATGTCTGATGTCCCCTCCTGTCTTTCCTCCCAGCAGTTCTATGGACAGCAGGGGTGACGCTGGAGAACTGAAGGGGAGACCTGTCCTCTTTTAGGGTAAGAGGAAGCTGACCTCCTCAAGGGTGCTGGAAGGGGATCTGGCCACTCATTCCCACCAGCCCAGACCCAGCAAATGAGACCCGCCTGCCAAGCTCCTTTTCCCCAGGACTGTGTGTCGGACACACATTTTATGAACAGTGGTTTCAAGGAGTATTGAATGGTCCCCAGCCGGGGGTGTCCCTGACTCAGGTTCACCCTGCCTGGCTCACAGCAAGTACCCAACAAGTATTCCTAAAGTAGGGCTGTGGCTGTCTGCTTATCAGGTTAGCAGGAGTCACCAGGTCTCAACCTGTGCCGATCCTGGGCCCCATCTACTGAACCAGCTCCTGGAAGTAGAGCCCAGAGATGACCCTGGTAGGGAGGAGGAGGAGGATGGTGACCTTTTCTGAGCACTCATTATGAATCAGGCACAGAGAGGTTATGCTGTGTGTGCAAGGCTGCACAGCTGGCTGGGGTGGAGCTGGCTTTAGAGCCGATGTGACAAACACCAGACAGATCCTTCAGCCCTGGCAGGTGTTAGAGCCCATGTGCGTGTGGCTTCCCTGATTGAGCTGTAAGATGCAGCCTCTCAGTACAAGAGTTGGCGAGACTGTCCTCATGGGTTCCGGCTCTGTTCTTGATTTCTGATGTTCACTGTGTTACTTTTGCTGTGTAACAAATAACCCCAAGGCACAGAGGCTTAAAAGAGCTGCTTTACCCCTCTTAAGGTTTTATTTTATTTTATTTATTTATTTTTTTATTAAATCCTAGCTGTGTACATTAATGCAATTATGGGGTACAATGTGCTGGTTTTATATACAATTTGAAACACTTCGTCAAACTGGTTAACATAGCCTTCACCGCATTTTCTTAGTTATTGTGTTGAGACATTTATACTCTACACTTAGTAGATTTAACTTGTACCCTTGTAAGATGCACCATAGGTGTGGTCCCACTGATTACCCTCCGTGTGCCCCTCAGGAGTTCAGGAAGGGCTTGGCTGAGTTGCTCTTTGAGTCTCACAGACAAGTGCAGGTATTTGGGGGCTTTTCTGGGCTGTAGTCCCAGGTGGCTTCCTCACATTGTTGGCTGGGAAGCTAAGCTGGTTGTCAGCCAGAATGCCTGCAGGTGGCTCTTCCTCATGGTGGTGATGGCCTTAGCGTGGCCGATGCTCTGAGCATCCCGAGAGGAGCATGTGGGAGCCACAGGGCCTTTTCTGACTTGACCTTGGCTGTTCTATGGTGTCTCTTCTGCTGTGGTTTGTTAATAAGTGGGTCCCTGAGGGAGCCCAGGTTTACGGGAAGGAGATGTGCACCCTTCCTGTGGCAGGAACACTGAAGAATTTGCAGAAATATTCTCCAAACATGACAGCAGTGGTGTGGATTTTCCACACCTTCTGAACCTTTATAGATCTTCTGGTGGAAGCCTGGGAGAGGCCCACCCACTACCTTCTCAAGCCCCAGGCGAACCCAGTTTGTTGTACTATCTAGGGAAGAGCCAGCTCCCTTGGTGCTCCTGGGTGAGTGCTCCCAGCAGGGGAGGAAGAGCAAGCAGAATATCCCCGTGGAGTTTCCTGCCCAGCACCAGATACTCTCACAGAATTCAGGACGTGGTCCAAGGGATCTTCTGCCTGGCAGGTAGGGGAGTGGTCCAGACAAGGGTTCCTGGGCTTTAATTGACAGATGACATCCAGGGTGGGCCTGAGATTCTGCACTGTAACGAGCTGCTGGGCTCCTGAGCACACCTCGAATAGGAAGGAACTAGCCCAGGGGCCAGCAAACCAGGTCTTTGGAGCCTGTGGCATGTTTTGTATGGGCCATGGTTAAGAATCAATAGGTTTTTATATTTTTAAAGGATTAAAAAAAAAATAAGAAGCAAGACTGTAACAGAGACTGTAAGTGGCCTGAAAAGTCCAAAATAATTGCTATGTTTGTCTTTTTCTTCCACCCATGATCTAAGCCATACAGCATTGCCACTGGGCTGGAGATGTGGCTTCTCTGCTCTTCTGGTGGTCCCAGTTCCCATAAGTGGCATGAAACCTTAGTCCGGGACCCTGCCACCTGGTACGTTAGGCCACCCACTCATGAATGGCTGCCAGAATTCTCCCACCTTCCTCAGCTCCCTCTTTTCCAGGAGTCTCCCTCAGCCTTTGGTGAGAATGTCCACCATTCAGCTCCCCCTGGTGCTGGAAGAGGCCTGGGCTGGAGCTGGGCATCTGGATAGCCAGGGCAGAGAACATTAATTTCTTCCATCTGTCTCTCCTATGTGTAGCTGTGGTAGTTTTCAAACAAGACCTCCAAATTCTCTAATACTTGCCCCACTGCAAGTAGGCCTATGTTCCCTCCCCCTTGAACTTGGGTTCGGTGACTACTCAACCAAAAGAACACAGCTGAGATGATGCCGTGCCAGGTTCATCTTCTCCCTGTCTCTCTGAACCCCCCATGGGAATCCAGTGGCCATGCTGTGGGGAAGCCCAAGTAGCTGGTCCATGTCTAGAGGAGCCAAGGTCTCCGGCCACAGCCTGGCTGAGTTCCCAGCTGGCAGGCAGCCCCCACACCCCTGGGGATGTATTACACTGGATCCTCTGCCCCCAATGAGCTGCCCACCCCAATCCCACATGGAGCAGAGATGAGCTGTCCCACCACACCCTGCACAGACTGCAGATTTGTGAGCAAAATAATTGATGTGATTGTTTTAAACTACTAAGTTTTGGGGCATTTTTCTAAGCAGCAAATGATAACTGGGAGATTTACAATGAAAGATCAATTGTTTTTTTCTCTTTCTGGGCTTATATTCTCAAAGTGCACAAGTCCTCTCCTACTTCTGAGATGCTCCACGACCCTGGAAACTTAGGGTGACAGAGGAGATACACAAACCTGTCCTGCAGCAGCTGGATGAGGATCACAACGAGGTTACCCAGGCAAGTCTGGTAACTTCCCCCTGATTTGGGGCTGCCTTACCCCGCAGGTGGCATCATTCAAAGGTAAGTGGAAAATATATTTGTCATAAAACAAGAAAAAATCACCATCCAACAATATGTGACTCTGGATGGAAACCATTTGGGGAGATTCTGTCTGGCAGCTTCCCCCACTAGCAGCATAATTTAGTGTGAACTGCTTTCCTCTTATAAACAGACACGTGTGAAGGGTCTTTTCTTTAGTACTGGAGGATCCGGGGCAAGCTTTCTTATATCATAATGTTCTTTGCCCTAAGGCTGTGCCGCAGGAGTCCCTTTGCAGAAGGCCTGTTGTAGATAGTCTTGAGGGTGTATTTATAGCTTGCAGTGAATTCCTTAAACTACCCTCCCTCATCCATGGGGGGCAGCTCTAACATCCATACTGTCACAATATGATCCTGTCTCTCAGGGCACCACTGATGGGTTGATCAGGTTTGGGGTGTGTATATGTGGGGCAGAGGGTGGGTGTTGAGCCAAAACTTTAGTCTCTCTCTCTGAGGGTGGCAGAAAAGTTGGGAAAACTCAGAAGGCTCAAAGGAACATGGAGAGAAGCAGGTACCTTCTGCCACTCCAGGGTTCTCAGGGTCTGTTTCAGCTCTCTCCAGTTCCAGCTGCCATTCTGACTCAGAGTTCCCTGGGCTTGATGATAAGCCTTCCATGTCACTTGTGCTGAGTCCATATCTGTATTTTTTAGCACATTATAATGTACAGAGCTGCTGTCCCAGGGGTCACACTCCTTGATTTATAGATGTAAAAGGGACCATGAAATGTGATCTGAGACCACACTGGACCTTATTTTATGAGCCCTTGTTTGGAGGAAACAGAGATGAGCAGCAAAGGCTATTGCTTGTGTGGATTCATCTGCCCTGGCCCTGTGAGTCTGCAGAGAATTGCATTATGGGAGAATCTCAGGCCCATCACTAGACAGGTACCATGGCAACTGTGGATGCTGGGTCCCATGTGTAGCAAACTTCAACACTTTTAGTTCCAAACAAGGAAGAAAATTTTTGAAAAGCCACCATATTTGTTTTTCCCTTAAAAGGCTATTTTTTTCTATTGAAGGAAAAACAATGATGATGTTACAGAATTTTTCTTTTATAAAGCATAAACTACCCTCTGCCATAAAGCAGATTTGGGGGCATATGGTGACCTTTCAAGTGAGGTAGAGAGGTCTGAATAAAACTACACAAATGTGAATAAAACTTAGAGACTATCAAATGGAGAGACCTAGTAACAATTGCACTTAGGATGCCATCAGTGCCAAGGGCAGTTGTTGAATGGCAAGCTGATAATTCACCAAACATGTGATTATCAAGTGCCCTCCATGTCACAGGTGCTAACCAGGTCTAGGAGGTAAAGTGTGTAAGAGACAAGTCTTTGCTGTACACTAGATGCTGGGGAATCTCGGCTTCCATTAGCAGCATCAGCAGAGAGGCAGGGGTCTGCCCTCCCACTGCTAGGAGCTTAGAGAGGCAAAGGGAACTGTGGGTCATTGCCCAGGCCCTCAGTGGGAAGAAAGCATGTATAAAATGATAGGCTCCAGCACAGAGGGGTGCATTCATAGTCCTGGTGGGTGATGCTAACAGGGGCTTGTTTCTGTGACTCTAGAGGCAGAGGGCCCCGTGGGCTGGACTGATGTGGGAAGGCCTACTGGGGTGGGCCAGACCAGACTTGTTCCCTAAATGAGAGGTTATTTCTGGGGGCAGAGAAGTAGGGAAAGCGTTCCAAGGGGAGGAGCCATGTAAGCCAAGGTGCTGGTGACACATGACACAGTCCTCTGGTCTTGGTAGCTAGATTGGCTGGATCCTGGACTGGGAAAACAGGCTGGGTGTGGATTGCAGAGACCCCAGAGATTCAGAGGGCTGGGTGTTGCTCTGCAGACAAAGGGACACCGTATGAAGGTTTGGAATAAGGAGTGGCAGGTATAAAATGTTGCTTTGTAAAACATGTTCCTCTAAGAGTTGACAAGGTGAGTGGGGTGCTAGAGGCTGGAATCTGGACATCTCAGTGACTGAGAGGCTGCCTGAGCAAGTCCTTGCTTAGATACCAAGCAGTGTCCCAACTGTCCAAGCTCACAAAGGGGCAGCGCTGTAGACGCAGTTCATGCTTGCCCACCTGCCCCTGGCATGCGCCCTGCCCTCGGCACACGCCCCGCGTCCCCCGCACTCGCCGCGCTCCGCAGTGCTGAGCGAGTCCCATAGCAAGTACCTCCACTCGCCACCCGAGGGCGCTCCCTGGTATGCTTGTCAAAGCTGGGCAGGCTGGAAATTAATGCCCCCGCTGATGGTATCTGATGGATAAATATCACCACTTTCTCACTCTGTCCCAAAGGGACAGCTCTCAGAGGTGTCACCCACAGTCCCCAGCGTGGCTGACCCTCAGCGACTCACAGTGGGAACCTGCTCCCTCCCACGTCGTCACTGGCTGCCTTCCCTTCCCGCCTCACTTCACCCTCCTCTCAAGGTGCTTCCTGGGATCACCTCCCAAATAAAACTACTTATATTTTTTCCTTTTTTTTTTTTTTTTTTTTTGCAGTTTTTGGCCGGGGCTGGGTTTGAACCCGCCACCTCTGGCATATGGGGCTGGCGCCCTACTCCTTTGAGCCACGGGCATTGCCCTCCTTTTTTTTTTTAATATTATTAAATCATAAACACATAGATCATGTGTTTTATTTTAATTATACATTAATGCATTTATGGGGTACAATGTGCTGATTTCATATATAATTTGAAATGCTTACATCACACTAGTTAATATATCCCTCACCTCATTCACTTAATTATTGTGTTAAGACATTTATACTCTATACTTAATAGATCCTACATGTACCTTTGCAATATGCACCATAGGTGTGATCCCACCACTCACCTCCCTCCACCAAATAAAACTACTCAGATTCCGATTCTCACTCAGGGTCCGTTTCTGGAGGATCCCAGCCTAAGACAAGCGGATCAGATCCAGGCAGACTGGTATCCTGCATCTAGACATCCCCATTAACGTCAGGCAGCTTTGAGTCGCTGCTCTTTGGTCCCTGAGCTTCAGCTCTTTGCCATTCAGGGCCTCTCCAGGTCTACCAGTCCAGAAGTTTCCCCAGCTCGCTCTATGTCCCAGGTCCCCTACCCACTCTGGGCCACCACATTCCTTTGAGCATTGTGGTGTCTGTAGGGACATGCTGTGACAACCAGCTTTGCACGGCTCAGCAGCTCCGTGGATGGCAGAGGGCTTGTGGCTGCTGTGTGGCACTCGGAGGCAAGGCTAGGTCTAGGGATGGAGTGTAGGTGGCAGCAAAGTCCTGGTCATACAGTTGGAACGTAATGCCTTCTTTCCTCAATGTGTTGGAGATGAATTTCAGGCTTTCCCTTCCAGGGCTGTGAAAGCTTTTATCTAGTCTTGACTCAGTTTTCCAACAGGCTGACAGCCCAGCCCTGAGGCCAGCAGCCTCCATAGCCACAGTGTTTCTGAAACTGTTCACACGGTCAAGTTTGAAAACTTAAAGCCAGCAAAAGGATGATTCTAATAAAAGCAAATTAGAGAGGACTTTTAGTCTCAGAGATCCAGTCCTCTGCTCTTCTGAGGCCAAAAATTGTTAATGCATGTGAGCAAAAGAAATTTGGCCCTCTTTGCCTTTCCTCAACTCCCCTTCCAGACTCTGACTCAACTGAGGTTCCTGGGAGAGGGAAGCCAATGAGACTGAAATTGTTTCTAATAGTGGGGCTCAGAGTGGGCAATGCAGCCCCATCCCCAGGACCCGTCCAACACCAGATGGGCAGCAGAGAAGTCAGGTAAGATGTGAATGTGGATTTTGAAGATCAGAAGTAGTTCTAAATAATCAGAAATATTCGTATTGTCTTTTTCTGGGTAACAGTCACCTGCTGAAAGACCTGTGGGGCACATTTCTCAGGCAATTTTAGTCCCAGTGACATTCTGAAGCCTCTTTGTAAGGTCATGGTCAAGCTCAAGTCTCAGTTTGTATGAATGTCTGAAATGGGCCTTTCTGGCCACAGACATCAGTGTGAGATCTTCTCTATTTCTTTGTATGCTCCCTCTGGAACTATGCTTATTGAAAAGGTGACTTTGAGGACAAATTTATGGCAGCAACATAAATAACAACCTCTATGTAATTAGCTTTCATGATGAGTCAAAGGGGGTCCTCAGAGTCTTTTCTATCCCAGACATCCCAGAGGGGTCACAGATGGTGTCAGAGATGGTGATGTGCTGTCGAGGGGTAGGCGTGGGGGGGTGACAGCCTGTGATGAGGAAGTAAAGGGGAGTTATCTTGGAGAGGCAGGGGGTTGGACAAGGCTACCAGAATGAGCACATCAAACTCCCCTCTGCTCTAGCTCTCTAGAAACTGCAGGAAAGACATCTAACACATTCTGCACAGCTCTGAAAAATGGGATGTTTTTCCTTTCTGGAATCTGAAATTGTGATGAAGTCATGAAAGCTAGAAGGGAGATGAAATCAGGTTAGGTGTGGAGTTCACCAATCAAAACAGGGGCAGGTAAGTTCTTTATAACGTGGACGCAGCCCAGGGTGCTGTGTGAGAGCTCCAGGAGAGCTCCAAGCTTGAGGTTGTGGATGTGGAGGGTGAGAGGGATGTCCAGGTCACCTGTCCAGGTGATAGATGTACTGCTGGAGCAGACAGGTGGGTTGTCACCTGTGTCAAGGACAGCAAGTCAAGGCATTTCCCCCAAGTAGGAGCAGGAAGCATGGGTACTCGGGAAAGAGAGGCCGGGCAGGTCTCAGGTAGCTACTGACATTAGGGCTGACAAATGACTGACACATCTCAGATAACATCTTGATAAAAGCATCCCCCAAGGACCGCAGCATTTCCAGCAAATCTGGGAACGCACTGCCCAGTGACTGCCACTGTCCAACATCATAACAGAGGCCAGCACAGTCGGAGGCGAAAATGAAGTATTTGGAGATGATACAATTACTTAGGAAAATCAAAGAAAGTCAAGTGACAAATTATTAAAATTTAGATTTCTTTAGAGGAGTCTGATATAATATCAACATAAAAAAAGATGTTTCAAACATCAGCAAAAATGGATTAGAAAATTCAATACAAAATGGGATTCCATAGCCACAAAACTACAAAATCTCTAATAAATGGAACAAATGTGCACCAGCTACATAAAAGAAATTGTAAATCCTTATTAAATGTCACAGTAGAAATCTACGTGAAGTGCTGGCCCATGTTTCTATACTGCACATTTCTCAATTCTTACTAAATTAATCCATAAAACACAGGTGGGATGTTTTTTCTTTAAGGGTAGAATTTGTAGAATGAGTTGGCGAATTTCTTTTTGAGAAGAGTGTTAGCAAGTACTTGTGCTACCAGATAGTAAAGTCTGTTAAGAAGCTATGTACAACAAATGAAGAGCCTGATGTACAAGTTCTAACTGTAAAAGTATTCGAAGAAAACATAGGAACACTTGTCAATAATCTTGGGATACATACATTTTCTTAAGCAAGTCACAAAAATCAGCATAACTGATTTTGATGGAGTGCATCGAAACAAAAACTTCTAAATAACATGTGATGCATAAAACCACACATGACAAGCATGTCATCAATCAGAAAATATGATATTTGCAACATATGGGAGTTAAGTGATTATAAAAAGGAATGTAGCTGAATTACAAAGTATTATACACTCTGAAGTGCACACAAAATATTTTATATTATTTCTCTATTGTGAACAAAAATATTTTTATTTTATTTATTTATTTTTTTTTTAATTTTTTTATTAAATCATACCTGTATACAATGATATGATTATGGGGCATCATACATTCACTTCATAAACCATTTGACACATTTTTATCACAGTGGTTAACATAGCCTTTCCGGCGTTATCTCAGTTACTGTGCCAAAACATTTACATTCTACATTTACCAAGTTTCGCAAATACCCCTGTAATATGCACCACAGGTGTGATCCCACCGATTCCCCTCCCTCTACCCACCCCTCCCTTTCCCACTTCCCCCTATTGTTAAGTTGTAGCTGGGTTATAGCTTTCATGTGAGAGTCCCAAATTAGTTTCATAGTAGGGCTGTGTACATTGGGTATTTTTTCTTCCATTCTTGGGATACTTTACTAAGAAGAATATGTTCCAGCTCCATCCATGTAAACATGAAAGAGGTAAAGTCTCCATCTTTCTTTAAGGCTGCATAGTATTCCATGGTATACATATACCACAATTTATTAATCCATTTGTGGATCGATGGGCACTTGGGCTTTTTCCATGACTTAGCTATTATGAATTGGGCTGCAATAAACATTCTGGTACAAATATCTTTGTTATGTTGTGATTTTTGGTCTTCTGGGTATATGCCCAGCAGAGGAATTACAGGATTGAATGGCAGATCTATTTTTAGATCTCTGAGTGTTCTCCATATATCTTTCCAAAAGGAATGTATTAATTTGCATTCCCACCAGCAGTGCAGAAGTGTTCCCTTTTCTCCGCATCCACGCCAACATCTCTGGTCTTGAGATTTTGTGATATAGGCTAGTCTCATTGGAGTTAGATGATATCTCAAAGTAGTTTTGATTTGCATTTCTCTGATGATTAAAGATGATGAGCATTTTTTCATATGTCTGAAGGCCATGCGCCTGTCTTCTTCAGAGAAGTTTCTCTTCAAATCCCTTGCCCAGCCTGCGATGGGATCCCTTGTTTTTTTCTTGCTGATGCGTTTGAGTTCTCTGGGGATTCTGGTTATTAAACTTTTGTCAGAGTTATACCCTGCAAATATCTTCTCCCATTCTGAGGGCTGTCTGCTTGCTCTGCTTACTGTGTTCTTAGCTGTGCAGAAGCTTTTTAGTTTGATCAAGTCCCAGTAGTGTATTTTTGAAGCTGCTTCAATTGCCCGGAGGGTTCTCCTCATGAAATACTCACCCAGACCAATTTCTTCAAGGGTTTTCCCTGCATTCTCCTCTAGTATTTTTATAGTTTCATGTCTTAAGTTTAAATCTTTAATCCAATGAGAGTCTATCTTAGTTAATGGTGAAAGGTGTGGGTCCAATTTCAGTCTTCTGCAGGTTGCCAGCCAGTTCACCCAGCACCATTTGTTAAATAGAGAATCTTTTCCCCACTGAATGTTTTTAATTGGCTTGTCAAAAATCAAATAGCGGTAAGTAGCTGGATTCATCTCTTGGTTCTCTATTCTATTCCAGATATCTACTTCTCTGTTTTTGTGCCAATACCATGCTGTTTTGATCACTATTGATTTGTAGTAAAGTCTGAGGTCTGGTAGTGTGATTCCTCCTGTTTTGTTTTTATTTCTGAGTAATGTGTTGGCTATTCGAGGTTTTTTCTGATTCCATATAAAACGAAGTAATGTTTTTTCAAGATCTTTAAAATATGACAGTGGAGCTTTAATAGGGAGTGCGTTGAAATTATATATTCCTTTGGGTAGTATGGACATTTTGATAATGTTGATTCTTCCTAGCCATGAGCATGGTATGTTTTTCCATTTGTTAACATTTTCAGCTATTTCTTTTCTTAGAGTTTCATAGTTCTCTTTATAGAGATCTATCACGTCTTTTGTTAGGTAAATTCCCAAATATTTCATCTTCTTTGGCATTACTGTGAATGGGATAGAGTCCTTAACTGCTTTTTCAATTTGACTGTTGTTGGTGTATATAAAGGCTACCGATTTATGAATGTTGATTTTGTAACCTGAGACACTGCTGTATTCCTTGATCACTTCTAGGAGTTTTGTAGTAGAGTCCCTAGTGTTTTCCAGATACACAATCATATCATCTGTGAAGAGCGAGAGTTTGATCTCTTCTGACCCTATATGGATACCCTTGATCGCCTTTTCTTCCCTAATTGTGGTGGCTAAAACTTCCATTACAATGTTGGAAAGCAATGGAGACAATGGGCAGCCTTGTCTGGTTCCTGATCTGAGTGGAAATGATTCCAATTTAACTCCATTCAATATGATATTGGCTGTGGGTTTGCTGTAGATAGCCTCTATCAGTTTAAGAAAAGTCCCTTCTAGACCAATTTTCTTGAGTGTTCTGATCATGAAGGGATGCTGGATATTATCAAAAGCTTTTTCTGCATCAATTGAGAGAATCATATGGTCTTTGTTTTTTAATTTGTTTATGTGCTGAATTACATTTATAGATTTACGTATATTGAACCAGCCTTGAGACCCTGGGATAAAACCAACTTGGTCATGATGTATAATTTGTTTGATGTGTTGTTGGATTCTGTTTGTTAGGATCTTGTTGAATATTTTTGCATCTATATTCATTAGTGATATTGGTCTATAATTTTCTTTTCTTGTTGGGTCTTTTCCTGGTTTGGGGATCACGGTGATATTTGCTTCATAGAACGTGTTGGGTAGTCTTCCTTCTTTTTCTACATTTTGGAACAGGTTGAGTAATATAGGTACTAATTCCTCTTTAAAGGTTTGGTAGAATTCTGACGTGAAACCATCTGGTCCAGGGCTTTTCTTTTTAGGGAGGTTTTGTATAGTTGATGCTATTTCTGAACTTGATATGGGTCTGTTCAACATTTCCACTTGATTCTGGTTAAGTCTTGGAAGGTGGCGTGCTTCCAAGTATCGGTCTATTTCCTTCAGATTTTCATATTTCTGAGAATAAAGTTTCTTGTAATATTCATTAAGGATTTTTTGGATTTCTGATGAGTCTGTGGTTATTTCGTCTTTGTTGTTTCTGATTGATGATATTAGAGATTTTACTCTTTTTTTCCTGATTAGGTTGGCCAGAGGTTTATCTATTTTATTGACCTTTTCAAAAACCAGCTTTTTGATTTATTGATCTGTTGTATTATTCTTTTGTTTTCAATTTCATTTAATTCTGCTCTAATTTTGGTTATTTCTTTTCTTCTACTGGGTTTGGGGTTGGAATGTTCTTCCTTTTCCAGTTGCGTGAGATGTCCCATTAAGTTGTTAACTTCCTCTCTTTCCGTTCTCTTGAGGAAGGCTTGCAGTGCTATAAATTTCCCTCTTAGAACTGCCTTTGCAGTGTCCCAGAGGTTCTGATAGCTTGTGTCTTCATTGTCATTTTGTTCCAAAAAATTGGCGATTTCTTTCTTAATCTCATCTCTGACCCAGCTATCATTCAGCATAAGGTTATTTAACTTCCATGTTTTTGTATGGGTATGCAGATTCCTGTTGTTACTCAATTCAAGTTTTATTCCATGATGGTCCGAGAAGATGCATGGAATAATTTCTATTCCTTTAAATTTACTAAGGTTAGACTTGTGACCTAAAATGTGATCAATTTTGGAGTAAGTTCCGTGGGCTGATGAGAAGTATGTGTATTCAGTTTTGTTGGGATGAAATGTTCTGTAGATGTCTGCTAAATCTAAATATTGGATGGTTAGGTTTAAATCTAAGATTTCTTTGCTCAGCTTCTTTCTGGAGGATCGATCCAACACTGCCAAGGGAGTGTTGAAATCTCCAACGATTATGGAGCTGGAGGAAATCAAGTTACTCATGTCTGTTAGCGTTTCTCTTATAAATTGAGGTGCATTCTGGTTGGGTGCATAGATATTAATAATTGAGATCTCGTCATATTGAGTATTACCCTTAACAAATATGAAGTGACCATTCTTGTCCTTCCTTACTTTTGATGGTTTAAAGCCTACTGTATCTGCAAATAAAATTGCAACACCTGCTTTTTTCTGATTACCATTTGCCTGAAATATGGATGACCATCCTTTCACCCTGAGTCTGTATTTGTCTTTTAAGTTGAGATGTGACTCTTGTATGCAACAAATGTCTGGCTTGAGTTTTTGTATCCAGTCAGCTAACCTATGCCTCTTTAGAGGACACTTTAAGCCATTCACATTGATGGAGAGTATTGATAAGTCTGGTGGAATTTTGGGTATCGAGTTTTTCAAAGGTCCAGTGGACATTTTTAATCCTTTCGCCAGTGTGGAAGTTGGAGTTTGATCCGAAGTTTCTGAGTGAGTTTACTTTTGTGGTATAGGATTGGGTTGGTCATTGTGGAGGATAGGTCTGAGAACATCCTGAAGAGCTGGTTTACTTATGGCAAATTTTTTCAACATATGAATGTCATTGAAGTATTTAATTTCTCCATCATAGATGAAACTCAGTTTAGCTGGATACAAGATCCTGGGTTGAAAGTTTTTTTGCTTTAGGAGATTAAAAGTTGATGACCAGCCTCTTCTTGCTTGAAAAGTTTCAGCAGAGAGATCTGCAGTTATTCTAATATTCTTACCTTTGTACGTTATAGTTTTCTTTCGCCGGGCTGCTTTGAGAATCTTCTCTTTCATGTTAACTTTAGTGAAGCTAATTATGATATGTCTGGGAGATGGCTTATTGGGGTTGAATCGTGCTGGGGTTCTGAAGCTGTCTGCTATCTGAATTTCAGATTCTCTAGGCATGTCTGGAAAATTTTCTTTCATAATTTCATGTAGAAGGGCCTCTGTGTCCTTGGCAGCCACTTCATCATTCTCCGAAATTCCTATAACCCTTATGTTGTCTTTTTTCGAATTATCTGAGAGCTCTCTGAGTGAGTGATCCGTTTTTGCTCTCCATTTCTCTTCCTCTTTGAGAGATTGGGAGCGTTCGAAGACTTTATCTTCAATGTCAGAAATCCTTTCTTCTGCTTGCTCCATTCTGTTACTGAGGGATTCTACTGTATTTTTCATATCTTTGAGGGCTGTAAGTTCTTGTTTCAGTGTGTCTAAGTCTTTGGTGGTTTTGTCTTTAAATTCGTTAAATTCTTGAGACAATTTTTGAATTTCTCCTCGAATTCCTAATTCCATTTTATTAATCTTGTCTGCAAACCAAATTCTGAATTCGACTTCTGACATCTCAGCCAGTTGTTTATGAATGGGATCTTCAATCACATCTGCCGTATCTTTTCTTGGGGGGGTTGATCTATTCTGGTTATTCATGTTACCAGAGTTTTTCCGCTGATTCCGCCCCATGGTTTACTCCCTTTGGTTTTTCCCCTGGGGTTTTATCGAGGGCCCGTACAGTGTTGTGGCCTGAGAAACTGGGGCCCTGTCTGGTGTGGTGGAGCAAAGTGGTTCTGTCTTGTTTTCAGCTGGTTTCTGTTCGATCCTATTGTAATTTCTACTCTGGCTTGAAGTCTCAGCTGTGTGGAAAAATCAGCAATTAAGTCACCCCGCCTGCCCACCTCTGGCCCCAGTTGGAAAAGGAGAATCAAACCTTCCTACAATCGCACACCCAGGGCACCGCCTGAAGAGTCCTCAGTCTATTAGCCCAGTTGAAAAGGTCCGAATCAACTGTCTCAATCGGCACTTGTCTCGGGTGGAAGGGTTCAAGAGGTCTCTGGGAACTGCATCACAGGGGCCTGGTGACTCCTCTGACACAGCTCACCCCAGTGCAGCGTGGAGTCAGGAGGAGCCACCCAGCAAACAGAGCAGTCTGGGAAGGTTGACGTCTCCTTCCCCACTTTGCCCCTCTGTCGGACCCAGTCACTGGTATCTCTGCAGATGGCTAACCCAGTTGCCTGCAGTGAACAGACACTCCAGGGGTTTGCACCTGCCTGAATCGCAAGGAAGTCTGCCAGGCCCCCGCAGACTGCCGCTATCTAGCAGGAGGAGATGGGGCCTGACATCTTTGAGTGTTTGATGCAGGTGATGGGAAGGAGGTGTTCACTCAGGCTTAGCCCCGTCCCTGATGCATGCTGCTAACAGAACAGAACAGAACAGACAACTTTGTGAGGTTCTGTCTCTGTTCCTGTCGTCGCCTACAAGAGACAGGCTGTTTTGAGTTCAAACGTCTTTGCTGCTGGAGAATTGCGTCTGAACACCTCTCTGGGTCGGCCCTGCCCTGGAGGCTTCCGGGTTTGTGAGCCGTGTCACCGGTGGCCTCCTCTGGTTGCCCAGGGAGACAGGGGGTGTGGCCTCAGAATATCCAGAAGTGAGCGTTCTGCCGTTAAAGAAAAAACGGCTGTTGATCTACCTCCAGGGAACTGCTGCTCTGGTGTGGGCACTCAGGCGACCCTTTTCTCCTCTGTCCCGCGCCCCAGAGTCAGCACTGAGCGGCCGCAGTTTGTGCTGGGTCCACACCCCTTAAGAGATCCCCCAAGAATCAGAACTCTTGGGGGATGGGCCCCCAGACCCCGATTGGGAGTGGGGCGGGGGGAAGCTAGAGTTTCATTCAGTTTCACGCAATACTACGGTCCGGGGAGGGCTCCTGCACTGCACCGCAGGGAAGTGCCGCCAAGGCTTGATTTCCCCTCAGCAGAGTGCCCTCTCCTCGCTCACGTGTCCCAGAGTCAGCGCTGACCTGACGCAGCTCAGGCACTGTGCACTCCCCTCGAGAAATCACCCAAGGAGCCGAACTCCTGGGGGATAGGCCCTCAGACCCCGAGTGAGAGTAGGGGCTCTCAGCTCTCAGCGGGGAGGCCAGAGTCTTATTCAGTCTTGTGCCCGGGGAGGGCTCCTGCACTGCACCGCAGGGAAGTGCCGCCAAGGCTTGATTTCCCCTCAGCAGAGTGCCCTCTCCTCGCTCACGTGTCCCAGAGTCAGCGCTGACCTGACGCAGCTCAGGCACTGTGCACTCCCCTCGAGAAATCACCCAAGGAGCCGAACTCCTGGGGGATAGGCCCTCAGACCCCGAGTGAGAGTAGGGGTTCTCAGCTCTCAGCGGGAAGGCCAGAGTCTGATTCAGTCTTGGGCCCCGTATGCCTGGGGAGGGTTGCTGCACTGCACCGCAGGGAAGTGCTGCGAGGCGTGACTCCCCCTCAGCCCGGTGCCCTCTCCTCACTCGGCGCGCCTCAGAGTCAATGCTGACCAGTCGCAACTCGGGGACTGTCCACTCCCCTTGAGAAATCACCCAAGGATCCGAAGTCCTGGGGGACAGGCCTCCAGTGGGCGGGAGGGGAGCGCCGGGGATTCAGGGTTGCCGGCAAAGGATTCCCAAAGTTTTATTCAGCCCTATGTCCGGCAGGAGAACGCCACGGCACCCCAGTAGGGGAGGTAGGTCCAGTTTTTAGAAGGTCTCTCCCGTGGAGTGTAGTGGGAGGGCCTTTAATTTCTGCCCGCTTGTTCAATTGTGGGGCTCATGAGCTGGGCTCATGGGGGAAGGGGACTCCCGTCCGCTTGGTGGTGGATTTTGTACCTTTTGTTTGCGTCCTTGTGATCACAACTTGCCTCAGCGGTGTTGATGTGCGTTCTTCAGCCTTCTCTCTTGGTGAGGCTCAAGTCCACCAGGATACTTACTAAATTCCTGTCCCTTAACTCTCCTTCTGGACGGGAGCCTTTGTTGAAAGCTGGCTTCAGTCCTGTGAACAAAAATAAAATTGTAAGCCCCCTAGCCAACTGAATGGACCCCCTCTTGGACAAGGGAATCTCAGAAAAAAAAAAAAATCTTAAAGCTGAGTTGCTGGCCCTGAGAGAAGAGATCAGACCGGCCTCCTTCCGTCCTGTCCTTTTGGAGTTATTCTTTGTAACAGTGAGATACGAAATGATTAACAAGCCCAAGGCCACATAAGGCAAAGGTTGAGCCACACCTGAAGGCCATCAGTTTACTCCATATTACCTGAGTCTCTGTGCATGCCCCATGGCTCATCTCTGATTAACAGACTTCCTCATCTTCACTTAAAACATTCCAAGGCATTACACAGCTTCATTTCTTTAACTATTTATAAATCAAAGAATCTTTAAACCTGCCTAAAACTGCCTCCCTGGCTTTGAGATGTCCCTGCCTTTTCAGGCCAAAGCAATGTGGGCCTTCTGCGGTCGATTTGTGACTTTACATGAGATTCCTCTCTCCCTGAAATGTGTAAAACCAAACTGTAGCCTGACCACGGCAAGACCACTAGCTCAAGGCTCTGTGGGTGTGGCTCTCTGGGGCAGGATCACACATATAGGCAGCCCAGAATGAACCTCTGACATTATTTTGCAGAGTTTGAGTTCTTTTCCATGACATGCTTGATGTTATTCCCTCTACGGGGCCTCCGTGGGTTTGTCCACTCTGCTAAGCTTAATATGAACCAGTACATTAAAAGGTTTAGGCCAGTGCTGGTCTCAGAATAAAATGCTGACACTTTCTGACTTGATCTCCATAAAGGGCAGCAAGGTGCAGGTGTGAGGCTGCACGATTGATCGTAAGGACAGGAGGAGGGTTCACTTCTTCTTGATCTTAGCCGATGTTCACTCTGCCCAGTACACTGTCCATGCCCAGCTGTTGTTTTTCTGTGAGCACCAGCAGCTGGGGTCTAGCTTGGGTCTGGTCTCTCTGCCGGGTTGGTCAGTGCGTTGGTCAGTGCCTACGGCCTTTCTGGGTAACTCACCCCCGCTGCTACCCTCACATGGCCTTGCCTGAGGTCCACTTGTGTCTCTCAGGCTCTGCAGCCCTTCCTGCAGCCCTCCCCTGTGAGCGGCTTCCCCTTGTCACAGTCGCCGTTTGGCGTGCTCCTGTCTAGTCCCCCAGGAACCTCTGCTCCCCAACCCCCAGGGCTTCAGGGAACTCAGAGTTCTATCAGGGCCATATGTGGGGGTGGCAGATAAAATACAGGATGCCCAGTTAAATTAGGATTTCAGATAAACAGCAAATAATATTTTAGTACATTAAGAAGGACACAAAAGTATGATATGTTGATATAAAAGGTAGAAGCTGAGGCAACATGAATTTAACGAGAGAGTTTACGTGGGCCAGGTTGAGGACGGCAACCCAGGCGCAGAGCCTCAAGTTGCCCTGAGTGTATGTTCTGATTAGCAGCAATTACAAGTGGATTTTTAAAAAATTAAAATCATAGCTGTGTACCTTAATGCAATCATGGGGTACAATGTGCTGGTTTTATATACAATTTGAAATATTTTCATCAAACTGGTCAGCACAGGCTTCACAGCATCTTACAAGGGTATATGTGGAATTTACTAGGTGTAGAATATAAATGTCTTAATACAAGTGGATGTTTAGAGGCAAACATGGGGGCAGGGCATGGGCTGACACAAATTTGTCAGGAATTCCCACTGGTTTATAGAAATAGCATTGATTAGCCATTGGCTGTGCATTGTTCAGTTAGGATTTGGTGGGTTACAGTGCCCAATGTGGCATTACCAGCTCATTTATAGCTACCTGGGTAACAGCATGCAGTTTCTAGAGACGAGTCCGTAGCTTAGTGGAGGGAGTGGGACGGACTGCTGTCTCTCATTGTACTATCTCTCTGGGCTGGATAATGAAAAGGACCTGTGTTCCTCAGATAAAGGTCTTTTCTCTGTTCCAAATATTGCATGTCTTAAAGACGACATAGGCATAGTTACACTAAGATTCTAATTTAACTGGGCAGTTGTGCTTTTATTTGCTAAATGTGTCAACACTACTGGGAAGCCAGAGGCTGCTTGGGAGAGTGTAACAAGAGGCCTGCCTTGTCTGCTGGGCCTGGGGACCGAGCACGAGGCCGTCTCCTTTCACTGTCTGCACGAGAACGAGGATGAGGTTCTGCTGGGTTTTGCTTTTTCCTCCATGTTTGCACACGTCTCTTGATTCCTTTAACCCAGAGTGATTGCACTAGGATACACTCCTCTCTCCATCAGGCTGCGGGGACTCCCTCTGGCTCTCTTCTCTGATCGCAAGGACTTCCCTTAAGTCCTCCAAGCAGGCTCTTCATATGTTAAAAAGCAGGGAGATAAATTCAGGAAATCCTGTTCTCTCTCTGCAAAGCCTGGATTTCGAGCCCATTATCTCACTCTGAATTCAAACCCTACTTTGAAGGTGAGAAGCCGAACATTAATTTTTGCTAACACTCCTATAGATAATTCTAAAATCCTTCACTGCTTCCCAGCTCCGAGGGCAACCGGATTCCTCAGGCTGACTAGGGGAAAAGCCAGCCCGGGTATAATTTCCTAGAAGTTAGAAACATGATTTTTATGCAAATACAAAATGAACACATGTCCAAGATTTTATTTAGCTCATTAATTATTGAAGGAGCCAGTCAGTGGTTTAGAAGAGAATTTGCGTTACATTAGGGAGAGTTACAGTCTCTTTGGGACAAAATTCATTTGCATTGTTAAGGACAGGCACCATTGACATCGCTTGGGTTGTCTTGGTGTTAGCTGTGTCCCTGCTGGAGTGTAAGGTAGACTCATCCATGGAAAGCCAGTCACAGGCACAGGTCTCCACAGAGCAGACCTTCCCAGTCCCTCTCCAAGGCCCAGCGGTCCTTGAAAGGCAACTCAGAGATCTCTTTTGCCCATTTCTGTGTCTTAGACACTTTTTTCCTGAAAGAGTACAATCTCAAGAAAAAAAAAAAGTTTCACATGTTATAATACTCAAGGATAATAAATTTGAATAAGAGGAAATATGAACGACCAATAAATATGAGACTAAACAGTTAACCTCACCCCCATATTTCTGGGAAACACATTAAAACAACACAAAAATTTTTATCAATTAATGTCTGAGGTGGAAACACAAGGATTCCCAGGGGTTGATAATTGGAGTGTAAATTGGTCCTTTTAGAGTATAATTTGGTGGTGTCTATTGAAATTTTAAGTGCACTTTTAAGTGAGTCAGCAATTTCACTTGTAGATATATCTTCCAAAGAAATATTCACAAACATGCAGTGTGTAATAGTGAAAACATCAACTCATTTACCAAATATTCATCAAGCCCCTATTCTGCGCCCAAATCAGAGACAGTTGGGACAAACAGTGAACAAGTGAGGCAGAGGTCTCTGCTTCCCTGGAACGTGTGTTCTCATGGGGGTGGACAGACAGTAAGCTATGATGATAATGAACATGAGAATTCTCTTGTATTTTAGAAGATTATAAGTGTGGAATAAAAAAACAAGTAGATTAGGGTAAGGGAGAGTCTGGAGGGCCAAGAGCAGAGAATGGGAGTGGGGGGAACAGGTTTGGGTGTTAAGTACGGTGCGCAGGGTAGACCTCAATGAGAAGGTGAGATCTGAGCCCAGGCTTGCAGGGGGTGTGGGAGTGGGTCACGCAGGTGTTTGGGGGGAAAGCCATGGCAAAAGCCCGGAGGTGAGGGTATGATTGGCAGGTTTGGGGAAAAGCAAGGAGGCCAGTGCCCTGGGAGCCAGGGAGAGGAGCCAGGGACAGGAGGTGGAAAGCGACAGCCAGCTCAAGGGGCATCGCTGGATTTTGCAAGGACTTTGGCTGTCTCTGTAAATAAATGAGGATTTTGCAAAGTTTTGAGCAGGGAAGTTATACCATCCAATCGGCATGTCCCTTGAACCTCCCAGGGTGCTGTGAGGAGAATATGTAGGTGGTCAGGACATGTGGGCGGAAGCTGGGACCAGCCAGGGCTTGTGCTGCTGCCTGGACCAGGGTGGTAGCAGCTGACGTGGCCGGGTTCCACAAGCGTTTGTTTTTTTGCTCTTAAATTTTATTGTGTGTATTTAAGATATGCATGATATTATGGGATTCATATAGATAGTAAATGGTTGCTCTAGGGAAGCAAATTATATCCACCACTAACGTATCACACAGTTACACATTTTGTTGTTGTAACAACAGCAGCAAAAGCAGGAATCCTAAACACAGTCCAGTTCTGTTGTCTTCAGTCCTCACATCGCCCCGTGGAGCTCCAGACTCCTTCATCCTGCACCACTCCCCGTCCCCTCCCTGCTCTGTAACCAGCCTGTTATTCTCTGCGACCGTTCCTCTTTTTCTTGCTTTTAACATCTCCTATGTAAGTGAGACTGCATAGGATTTTTCTTTCTGTGTCTGGCTTATTTCACTAGCATAATGTCCTCCAGGCTCTCTCCTGTCGTGGGAAACGACAGGATTTCTTCTTTTTTAAGGCTTAACAATATTTCATTTTCTCTCTATATCATACCATAGTTTCCTTATTCATTCAGTTGCTAATGGACACTTAGGTTGTCTTCATATCTTTCTCCAAGTGTTTTGAGGAAAGAAGCCCCATGATTTCTTGGCCTTGATTAGGGGGTCAAGGCTGACAGCTGGGTTTTTGACCTGAGCAACCTGAAAGAGTTGTCCGTTAACTGAGATGGGAATGGCTGAGGGTGGGGTAGGACTCCTTTGAGGGGGGTTGTTGGGGAAAGTCGTCAGGAGCTGACTTTTGAACATTAGGAGGCTGGTGATGAAGCATTTTGGGGGCAATAGCTAAAACCGAAAACAAAAGGTCATCAAAGGGGGAATAAGTATGTAAACTAAGGTTGTAAAGAATGAAGTAGATCTGCTTTTCAGCATTGTAAGTGTAGTGGTTAAGGGAAAGCTTCCCCTTTGTCCTCTGAAGGTTCACTAAAATCAGCTGACACAGGCAGATTCATAGGAGAAAAAGCGCAGGAATTTACTACCAAGCCCAGGGGACCACAGAGGGATGGGAGTACAGATGGTTATGTATCCTTCTTAGGGAAAAGGGATATGGGGAGTATGGATGGTTTTAGGGGGTAGCAAATGACTTTAAGGGGAATTCAAGGGGCTTGAAGAACATGCAATGGCCTGGGACAGAGTCTTTTGACCCCACAGAGAGACAATGTGTTGAGATAAAGTCCACCTGGGTGTGTTGACCCACTTCAGTCTTTCTTCCTGCCGTATTAGTTCAGTTAATGAAAAGTTTGTGGCAAATCTGGACTTCAGGGAACTTTATGGAACTGTGTCCTATTCATTGGGAGAGACAGAAGATTGGGGGAACTTGGGCCTGCTTCTTTGGTTCAGCTTGTCAAAGTGCTGTATTTGGGGGTATTGATTTCTGAGCCCCAACACAAGATCTCCAAGTCTTAACATTAAAGAAAAAAAACAATGCACAGTACCATATCATTTATCTGCATACCCTAATGGTAACAAAAACAGAAGTGCAGATTTTCATATTCATACAGACATAGATAGCGTAACAGATAGCATAACATAACTTTCTGATTACAGAGATTTCTAAAAAAAATTCAGCTCATATAATTAAAAAATAATGTATAGAAAACAAAAAAAAAGGGAATGATGAAAAATCTTGTCTTGCTTTGGCCCCTGGTTTCTTCACCTATAAGGTGACCTGGACGGTGCTTCTGTCTCTGGAAACTGCATCCTGCCAAGTGACTCTGATTCTTCTGAGTTTGCAGCCAAGCTCTGTCCACTCTCTCTGCACAGCAGCCTCAGTTATGACCCACCTGTACCTGGTTATGATCAGAGAAGGGTAGATATTGGCTTTTTCCTTCTAATAAGGTTGGGGGAATCACTCTGAAGTATGACAACGTTTGAATCCATGCTGGTTTTCAGAGATCAAAGCATGTGGCTGACTAGAAATTCCATCCCTGTCAACACAGTCTCTCGGAAGAAGATGGTGAACTGTGTGGTATTCATCATCCTAAGTTCTTGTTGGTGAGTAGTCTCAGGACTGGGCAGTGAAGCTTCATTTCTTTTTCTTTCCATGGCCAATCAACCCTCACACATATTCCAATGACCAGGGACTCACTTCCCACTCCCTTCCAGACCACCCTTCTGCCTCCTCCCTGCTGCTCCTTACGAAGTGAGTCCTCTGACGCGAGCATCAGGCCCTCGTGAATGACCACCACTGGCCAGCTGGACCTAAAGGCTAATGACTGTCCACTGAGTGGCCCATCCACACGCCAGGGTCTTCTTGGATGACTGGTTGTGGGGAAGGCATTTCTCACTTCATTTAAGAAAATAGTATTTACTCTAAAAATCTGGGGACTACTACAACAGAGACTTCCCCTAACAGACGCAAACAATGTAACATAATCACTTGTCTATTAGTCTGAAATTAAGAAAAATAAAATAAACAGCTAGGAATAAAGTTAAAAAACATTTGATAGCTATGGCTGTTGACGTCTTCAACCTCAGAACTATAATACTTATTTGATTATAAAAACCAATTTGTTCTCCTGAAGTGTAATAAACTCTTAATGTATAAAGTCACATACCAGGAGCTGGTCATTGCTTGTGTTTGGCATACCTGCTTCTAGCCTCCCTTCCATAAGTATTCTATCAAAGACAAAATTATTCTGACATTTGTTAAAACACTAAAGGAGATGTTATTCAGGACTGCGGCCATAGGTGTCAACCCAGAAAGGACAAGTGGGGATTTATGTCAACAAGCAGAAGAGCAAAATAAGGTGTCAATGGATGGAAAACTGTGGAGAGGAGATGGCAAAGGGGGATTTTTTTTTTTTTTTTTAAGAGACAGAGTCTCACTTTGTCGTCCTTGGTAGAGTGCCACAGTATCACAGCTCACAGCAACCTCCAACTCCTGGGCTTAAGCGATTCTCTTGCCTCAGCCTCCCGAGTAGCTGGGACTACAGGCTCCTGCCACAACACCGGGTTTTTTTGTTGCAGTTTGGCTGGGGCCCGTTCGAACCCGCCATCCACGGTATATGGGGCTGGTGCCCTACTCACTGAGCCACAGCCGCTGCCCAGGGTGGGGGATTCTTGCTGAAGCCAGGCCGAGGCTATCAGGTATCAAGGGTGAGAGGATTCTTGTTAAACTGATGTTTGCGGAAACTGGGCTATACAGGCCTGGCAAGGACCAAGGCCAGGCCTAGCTGGGAAGAGGGTTCAGAGGAGCCTGCCTAAGGCCTGGTCCAGGAGACAGCCATTGTCAACACAGTGGGCCAAGCAATTCATTTACTTATTTGGGAGAGACCATAGCCCCTCCTTCCATTTTTCTCCACACTACCCTCACCAGGCAAAACTGGAAAATAGAGAGGAAATGGCAAGAATACTAGATACTAACAAGTCAATTGTCAAGGTAAAGAAAATGGCAGAAAATAAACCCCTCTCGCCCTGAGGGTAGGAGGGGAAGCTTGTGTCAGGGAAGGGGGTGGGGATGAGAACCTACACATCATTTTTTCACAGGGGTTCTTGATGAAAAGTGAGGGTTCTAGGGGAGAAAAGTAACATTTTTTTCCTAACCCCTCACAAGGTTCATCCCTGAGACCACTTTACCAAGAGATTAATAAGACAAAGATAAATCTATTTACTACATATCTACTGTAAGTTTTATATGTCACAGGAGGCTTTAGAAATCAAGAGTCAAAGAAATAGGACTATCTGTGTATTTTTCAGCTCAGGCTTGATGGAGAGTGCATGGTTGTGCAGATGTGTGATTGGAGAAAGGCGGTGTGATCTCAGCGGGAGGAAATGGGAGGAACTGAGCCAGGCTTGTTTGCTCAGAATCTTCTTGGCATGTCTTTGTCTTTCTTCCAGGTATGGGGAGGGCCACTTTGGAATTAGGGTCTTATGACCTACTTTAAAGAAAGGTCAGAGAATTCGTTTACGGCTTGCTTCAAGAGAGAAGGGTGGGAGGTCAGAGACCCTTCCTGCTTCTGCTGTTTGGTCAGCTGTCAAGGTGCCTCATCCACGTCAGGGTACTGACATCAGACATTGGAATTACTATTAGGGGTTCTCCAGGAAAGTACTAATTTTAGCAGATGATTTTAGTAGAGAGACCATAAGGAACCTCCAAAGAAGTTAGTCTTAAACTATTCAGACACGAGATCAACTCAGTGTTGTGAGACAGGAGCTCTGTATTTAAATTACTGGTCTGAAACTGATTAGTTGTGTCGCCTGGAGCGAAGCACTCCAATTTCCTGAAAGCCTCACTGTTATCAGTGGGTGAGCAAATAAGCAGAATGGTCTGTAAGCACCTCTGAGTTTATAAAGTCAAAGTGGTTATGAAGCACGGCCTGGGCTTCTCCCCATCTTGGGTAGCCCTAGGCCCCTCACCTGGGCTCAGGTGTGTGCCTCCCCGTCCCTGGGCCTCTGACACCTGTCTGCTCCCATGGTCTTGCTGGCAGAGTTCTTCCTGTTGACTCACTGCTCCATCCTCAGGTTCCTAAGAAAGTGGAAACTCACCACCAGGATGGGCCATGATGGTTGGGAGGTTTTCATCTTGCGCTGAGGTGAACCCGAGGGAAAGCATTTTAATGAATCTGTGTGGGCAGTGAGACCATTCACGTGACATTAGGTAGAACTTAATGGAGACGCTTCCTCACCTCCCCTTCCTTTTCCTTCCACTTTGAGGCTGGCTTCCCACCAGAATTGTGCCTCTTAATTATCTTTGCTGATAAAGATAAAGGGCAATCATTCAGCTCCTGAATGAGCGGAAAAGAGAAACCATGCGTGAGTCATCCAGGGTCTTCTTCCAAACCTGGCTGGAAATCAAGCTGTGTTTTTTATGACTTCTGTGCTTTGCAGGGACTCTAATTTCCCCCACTGGCAAAGATTACTGTGCTTTATATAGCACAGTGAAACAACACAGCACATTAACCTTTGCGAATGGCGCAGTCGATGGAGCCTTCGTAAGCAGGAGGCTCTGATGCAAACATGGGCAAATGAGGCACATTTAGTACAGACTGATTTGTATAACTTACCCCCCGTGGCCCGAGTGACACTTTTGAGGAGTCATGAACAATGCCAGCTTTGTCCCTCCCTCCTGGAGGTGGAGAGAGGGGACTGTCACAAATGACCAACTTAGAGCAGGACACAGGTCAACGCATTGTCACGGCCTCCTCTGCTGCCATCCTGCTCTGAGGCACTGCCCTGGTCCATTGCAACAGCTTTGTGACTGGGTTCCCTGTCTCTACTGCTGCCTCCACAGTGGATTTTCAAATCAGCAGCCAGAGGAATTCTTTGGGAACATACGTTAGGTCATCTTGCTGTTCCTAGAGGCCACCTAGGATTGGTGTCACACTCGGAGCGGAAGACAGTCTTTCCATTGCCAGCAGGGGCTCAGGCAATTTATCCCAGTTGCTTCTCTGTCCCTTTCCCTGGTGCATACTGCCTGGAAGTTCCTTGGCACTGGCCTGTTCCCTCTAGTGGGAATATTCTTTACAGGATATTATGCAAGATTTTCCCTTGCTCTCCTTTAGGCCATTATTCAAAAGTCTATCTTTTCAAGGGGGTCTTTCCTGTCCCCTGTCTAAAGATGCAAACTTAGCCCTCACATTCCTTCTCCTCTTCCTTGGCACTTACAAACATCTGACATGCTCTTTTAAAAAACTTAAAGCAAACAATCCACTGCTTACTGGTTGCTTTCCAAAATCATTTGTTCTGTATATTATATTTAAATAAATAAATAATATATGTATTATTATTAGGTATTGTTTATTTCCCCCAAATGAAAATAAGCTTCATCAAGATGGGGTTTTGTGTTGGTTTTGTTCCCTGCTCTTGGGATTGCGTTCCTCAGATCAGTGCTTTTAAATTTGTATATGCCCAGCAATCACCTGAGAATCTTTTAAAAATGTAGATTCTATTGGCAGCTCTGGGATGGGGCCTTGAGATTCTATATCGCTAACAAGCTCTCTGGTGACACTGATGTTGCTGGTCTGTGACCCAAACCTGGAGTAGCAGGGCTGAAGACCATGTGGGTCTTCACGGTGCAGAAGGCGTTGATTGTTTTATTTCCAAAGCTAAGTTTAAAAACCCAGGGCTCAGCTGATTTTATCAGAGTCAAGTGGGAGAGCTTTAAGTCACAGATTCCTGGTGTCAGCCTCAGACTTTGTGCTTTAGTAGGTAAGGACAGTGACCTAGGAATCTTGTTTTTAATAGAACTCACTGGATGCTTCCAATGTACAGCTCTGATGGGTAACCAATGGTGTAGAGAAATTAGGAATTTTTTTTTGCATGTGCAAATGCGATCCTGATTTTGCCAAATTGTCATCTAGTGAGTACAAAATGAAAATTGGATGCTTAATTGAAAATTGAAAAATTCCCTTTTTCCTCATTGGCATCATTTGTTTGGCCTCCAAAAATTTAATGATTTCAACAGAGAAAAAAGGAAAATGTGTATAATCAACTCAGAATATCCCCATTCGTCACTTTAAAATTCTATTTAGTGTTATGAAAATAACACAAGCATATTGTAAACAATTCAAATAGAAAAAAGGTATGCAATAAAAAAGTAAGCTTTTCTTCCATTTTGGATTTCTAGTTTCATTCCTTGGAGGAAATTTTTGTCAACTGTGTCTTATGAATATTTCTGGAAAATTTCTAGATTCGTACACACACTTTTTATTTGTAAAAAACAAAAAGGGAGGAGGATGAGACAGTCCCTTTGTTCAAGGCTTTCTCTTCACAGGTCTCGTGTGGAATTGTATTTTTACGCTGAGATCTCCCATTTCCCATGCCAGATACTTCATCCTATTGAGAGGTGGGATTTACGGCTCTTTCTCTTCAAGTTGGGTGGGCTTTGAAACTGTATTGGGAGAAACAGTATGTGACTTTGAAGGCTACACTATGGAAGGTAATACTTCTTCCCCTGGTCCTCTCAGCATGTTTGTTGAAGTCCCTGCTAATAGCTTGCTAGTATCAGCCTTCATCTGTGAGGGAGTGAGCTTCTGATGAGCCCAGCCTCCAGCCTTCAGGCCATGCTACCATGAAGCAGAGATGAACTGCAAAGAAATTGGAGACAGAATTTCCTGATCCTATTTAATGGCTAAGCAGCATGACTTATAGCAGAATGGTACAACCTGTGTGTCACTCATAAGTGATCTCGAAACATGTGTTACTTTAGCTAGTCGAGGCACTGTTACAAGAGCAAGCCAATCTTCACATCTTCCAACTTCACAGTGTGACGTTTATTTCTCATTTCCAGGACAATGAGGGTAAGGTGCCTCTCTTTTTATCCACCCTCCTTTTTTTTTTTGGCAGTTTTTGACCGGGGCTGGGTTTGAACCCGCCACCTCTGGCATATGGGACCAGGCGCCCTACTCCTTTGAGCCACAGGTGCCACCTGTAAGGTGCCTCTCTTACACATCATAACTCAGGGATCCAGTTTCTTAGTTTACTTTTACGTTGGAGCTCTTCTATCTTGAAGGGCTTCCTTGGAATCCTTTACTAAATTCTTTTCACTTGGCTGCCCTATAAGTGAAGAAATAGGATCACATGGGCAATCATATGGGTTAGGCTTTAAATGAGTTATATCACTAATGCCCACAATCCAGATTGCCCCAAATATATGGCCCCATCTTAGCTGCAAGGGAATTCGGGAAACGTAGTCTTCTGGAGTACTCAGGGAGGAGACACACGGTTGGTGGGTATCTAGCTAGTTCCTGCCACACAGTGCCTCAGTTTCCTCTCTGTGGATGGGGATAATAGCAGTACCAACCTCCCCAAATTGCTATGAGGACCAAAATGTAAGGACTTTTCTTATCTCTGAAGAAGTTGAGAAAACTGTATGCATTTTAGGTATGATGATGTTTCCCATCAGAAAAATACCTAAGGTGAAACACTTTCTCATCAGTTGGGGGTTCCCATGGAAAATGGACAGTGACAAACCATTGCCCCTCCCCTGGGATACCCTAAATCTAACCACTGGAAAGCATTTTCCTAATTCCAACAAACACTTCTCCTTCAGGGGAGAGAGCAATGTGCTATAAAAGAAGCCCACCCACTTGGTATACAAGCTCCAAGAAAAGTCTTGGGGACACAGTTGGTCCCTCACCAGGCAACGTTCAAGGGGACATTAAGCAGAGATTCACTTGTTCTTCAGCTTGGAACTATACTGTTGGCTACCCAGGCCCTGTTTCCATAGCAGCATGTACATTTCATATAGATGAGAACAAGAGGAAGATTAAGGTAAAGGAGGTGAAGATGAGTGAAGGCAGCTCCTGCAGGCTCTGGAGGTGAAGATGAGTGAAGGCAGCTCCTCCAGGCTCTGGCATACCACAAGGCTTTCTGATCCATTTCCTCAGTGAGATACTTACTTTTTGGTGAACCTCAGTCTTTTCATGGGATGATCATATCTAAGTTGCTTAGCAGCAACAGTTGTGAAGAGGTTTAGGTAAGAAAATACTACTGTGGAGGGTGCTTTGTGCATTGTATAAACTGTCTCATACAGAGGTGAACAGTGGTGATTCTCCAACTACTGCTGGAGAAGCGGCAGACAGCAGCCATATTGTTGTGCAAGTTGACAAGCCCACAATCATTCCTCTTAGTATAACATCTCTCTATGAAACTTGGAAAATATAGGAAAGTATAATTATAACGTCTGTTTATCAAGTGATTTCTGTGTCACACCGATTCACCTGCATAGATGGTGACCTTGATCATGTCGTGTTGCTACTAAGGAATACCTGAGGATAGGTGATTTAGGGAGAGAAGAGGTTTGTTTGGCTCATGGTTCTGCAGGCTGTTGAGGAAGTGCAGCGTCTGCTTCTGGTGAGGGCCTCAGGCTGCTTCTGCTCACAGCAGAAGGTGAAGGGCAGCTGAGGTGTGTAGCAGTCACAGAGTGAGTGAGGGAGCAAGAGAGGCAGAGAGGAGGCAGGTGCTGGGCTCTTTTATTTTCAGATTAATATAAGGATACAGATGATTAGGTTACACTGTTTGCGTTTGTTAGGTGGGATGCAAGCTGCAGTTGTGCCCCTCTCCCAGGAGGTGTGCCATGTACCCCGACATTGGGCATGTTAGGTGAGAGCTCACCAATCCCCGTCCGTCTCCCCCCTCCCTGCCACTGGAGTTTAGTTGTGTTTTGCTCTTGGGTGGGAGAGTAGTTGTTCACGTACTGATTTCATGATAGTATTGCGTCCTTTCTTGTGATACTTTACTAAGGAGAATGTTCTCCCACTCTATCCAGGTTAATACAAAGTGCGTAAAGTCTCCATCTTTTTATGGCTGAATAGTATTCTCTGGTATACATATCCCCCAGTTTATTAATCCATTCATGTGTTGATAGGCACCTGGGTTGATTCCATAACTTGGCAATTGTGACTCGAGCTGCGATAAACATTCTGGTGCCTATGTCCTTACGATAAAATGATGTTTTTTCTTCTGGGTAGATACCCTGTAATGGGATTGCGGGATCAAATAGAAGGTCTTCTTTTAGCTCTTTGAGGATTCTCCGTATGTCTTTCCAAAGAGGCTGTATTAGTTTGCAGTCTCACCAGCAGTGTAAATGTGTTCCCTTTTTTCCACACCTTCACCAGCATCTACAGTTTCGGGACTTTGTGATGTGGGCTATTTTCACTGAGGTTAGGTGATATGTTAGGGTGGTTTTGATTTGGATTTCTCTGATAATTAGGGATGATGAGCATTTTTCATGTGTTTTTTGGCCATTCATCTGTTTTCTTCGGAGAAGTTTCTGTTTATATCTCCTGGCTGAGCTCTTTTAAACAACCAACTCTTATGGAAACTAGCACTTCTCACCCCCATCCCTGCTGAGGAAGGTGTGGGGTTTCCACTCTGTGATTCAAACACTTCCCCTTAGGCTCCATCTCCAACACTGGGGATCAAATTTCAACATCAGGTTTGGGGACAAGATATCCCAACTACAGTAGATGGACAGTGAGGTTCTGTCCCACCATGTAGACAGGTAACAGACAACTGAGCAGAGCTGTTAGATTCAAGATCCCGCCGCCTCTTGCTTCATTTGCCTGTTTCCAAAGCAAGTGGCTCAGTAGTTTCACCTCATGTGTCAGGGGCTGAAAAACATCCCTGTAAATTTCCTCTTAAAAACCTTCCTTAAAGATATAATCCTAAGCATAGCCCAGATTTATGGCCAGATACCTAAAGATGGCTGTCATGAATGGATATAGAAATCAGGAGCATTCAAGTAGTAAAATATCATTTGTCTGCTAAGAACACAGCAGAACCTCTGTAAGTTGACCACCCTGGGGATGGTAACAGACTGGCCAACACACAGAGGCGGTCAACATAAGGACCTAGGCCCTCTGTACTGGTAGGTACCTGTGGTGCCTGTCCCGGTCTATGGAAATGAGGTCAATTTAAGGAGGTGGTCGAAGCATGGAGGTGGCCACTGTGAAGGTTCTACCGTAATGTTTACGTTATACTTTTAATGACATAGAAAATTGCTTATTACCATCCCGTGAATGCTACATACAGTTTAATCTCGACTGAGTTCAAAATGCATAGAATAATAATGGGAAAGAAATAGAACAAAACAAACTGTAGTGGTTCTAGGTGGTAGAATTATGAGAAATTTCTTTCCCTCTTTGTTTCCTCCCCCTCCTGCCCACTTTTCTGTATTTTAAAAAGTTTCTACATGGAGCAAGATTAGAAAAAAAATAATAAAGTAAAATACTAAGCACAAAGTTCAAAACCTTCCAAATCCCCCTCTCAAACTGACATTCCCTATGTTAACTCCCTTCGTCTCGTTTATTTATGGTTTCCTTTGCTTTTTCTTATAAATGCTTATGTCACTATTGGTGCTATGAGCACTCGGTGAAATTCTATTTGAAATAGATAAAAACTGAAGCCACCCACTTACCAAGAAATCAAAGGAACAAAGAGATAAATGGTTCTCATATTAAATTCCTACCTTCGGTCACAGGTTAGGAAGCACAGTTGAATGTTTTTCATAACACTAAGCATATCTTTTGCAAACAAGATTAAGAGAAAAAGAACTATCATCATGAATCCAATTATAGCTGCAGCCAGTTGGAAATTAACCGCCGTAAAGAATCAGATCAATGTAGAGAGTACACATTTGCTGAGGATGCACACATATCAGGTTTCCTTTAGAAGCTGACAATCCTGTCAAGGCTCAGGGGAGTTTTGTGGGAGTGGAGACTGAAGTTCCCTCTGAGGTCGGCTTGGAGGGTACTCAATGCAAACAGTACACAGCCAGGATTTTCAAACTTCAACACGAGAGAAATGCCCACAGGAAGACAAAATGTTTTCAGGGTCATCTCGTTGAGCTCATCTGTTCTTTCTGGCTATCCCCAAAGCCTCCGGAAGTTAAGTCACTTGTAGAACAGAAGCCAATCAAGTTGCATGTGTGTCAAATATCATTCAAGTTATCCATTTATGCCAGAAAAAAAGGAAAGGATATTATATGTTCTAAGAATAAGTATTTTATAAGGAGTTGCAGAGCCCTTGACAACTGGGACCCTATAAATATTTACCCTACATCTAGGAAGATGAGTCAAGCATAGACTTCCTTTATTAGAAATTGCTTCAAAACTCAAAATAACATTTGGGTCCTGCTGGAGGGGCAGACTCAGGGCATTTTCTGACCCGACGAATCTCAGAGATACCTGAGGAGCACACTATGTTGCTTTCTGATCTTGCTGATAATATCTGACTTAGTCCATAGGTCAAGTAGGGCTGATGTTTACCATATGGACTTGAACTCTTATGGAAATAGGAGTGACCTCATTTAGGGGATGGTCTGGCTTTGAGACCCGACCCCTTTCCCCTTGCTCTGATTAGATGGCCATGTGCTTCCATCTATCATGATTCCTGATGGTTCCTGGTTCCTGGACCCTGCATGTCTCCTCTTCTGCCTCTATGAGGGGTTCCCCAGTTCCTCTTACGTTCCTGGGCTCATTCTCAAATCTCCATTGCTGACTCTCTGAGCAGTTCTGATCAAGGCACTGCCCTTCTTGTTTGAAGTTCAGAGCCTGTGTGTGTATGTTCTTATGATGACTTCTGCCATGCTTGGATGAATCTGAGGCTAGGTCTTTCTTTTGCCAAATACTTCTAAGTCTAACCCCCTCCCATTCCTTTCTGGTGGGAGGGTCCACAGAATACCTGCCACATCTGGTTCTGTCATTTGGGGTCCCCAGCACCACACTGTGGACCTACCCTGAGGACAGCTGCAGGGAGATTCTTCTCCTTGAGAAGCTCCTAAGTGACTCAGTCCCAATCCTCAGTTCCAAGAGGTGAGGTTACCTGACTCAGGTGGCTGCTACCCAGAAGACGGTGCAAGTTGAAAAACAGGTCTTCTGAGGAGTAAGATCCAGAAGAAGAGACAGATCTCCTTGTAAGAAATGCAGATCATTCAGGAAAGTAAAATGAAATTACTAGAATGACCTTGCAGCCTCTGATGATGAGGGTGGTACTGCCAAAGTATCCTCACCAATATCGTGACATTTTTTTAATTTTTATTTATTTATTTATTTTTTATTAAATCATAGCTGTGTACATTGATATATTCATGGGGCATCATTCACTAGCTTCACAGACTGTTTACCAAATTTCACATATACCCTTGTAAGATGCACCGCAGGTGTAATCCCACCAATCCCCTTCCCTCTACCCATCTCCCCCCTCCCTCCCCTCCCTCTCCCCCTTCCCTCTATTCTTAGGTTGTAACTGGGTTATAGCTTTCATGTGAAAACCCTAAATTAGTTTCATAGTAGGGCTGAGTACACTGGGTACTTTTTCTTCCATTCTTGAGATACTTTACTAAGAAGAATATGTTCCAGCTCCATCCATGTAAACACGAAAGAGGTAAAGTCTCCATCTTTCTTTAAGGCTGCATAATATTCCATGGTGTACATATACCACAATTTATTAATCCATTCATGGATTGATGGGCACTTGGGCTTCTTCCATGACTTAGCAATTATGAATTGGGCTGCAATAAACATTCTGGTACAAATATCTTTGTTATGATGTGATTTTTGGTCTTCTGGGTATATACCCAGTAGAGGGATTACAGGATTGAATGGCAGATCTATTTTTAGATCTCTAAGTGTTCTCCATATCTCTTTCCAAAAGGAATGTATTAATTTGCATTCCCACCAGCAGTGCAAAAGTGTTCCCTTTTCTCCACATCCGTGCCAACATCTCTGGTCTTGGGATTTTGTGATATAGGCTAGTCTCACTGGAGTTAGATGGTATCTCAAAGTAGTTTTGATTTGCATTTCTCTGATGATTAAAGATGATGAGCATTTTTTCATATGTCTGAAGGCTGCACGCCTGTCTTCTTCAGAGAAGTTTCTCTTCAAATCCCTTGCCCAGCCTGCGATGGGATCCCTTGTTCTATTCTTGCTAATGCATTTGAGTTCTCTGTGGATTCTGGTTATTAAACCTTTGTCGGAGACGTAACCTGCAAATATCTTCTCCCATTCTGAGGGCTGTTTGCTTGCTTTACTTACTGTGTTCTTGGCTGTGCAGAAGCTTTTTAGTTTGATCAAGTCCCAGTAGTGTATTTTTGAAGCTGCTTCAATTGCCCAGGGGGTCCTCCTCATAAAATACTCGCCCAGACCGATTTCTTCAAGGGTTTTCCCTGCCCTCTCCTCTAGTATCTTTATAGTTCCATGTCTTAAGTTTAAATCTTTGATCCAGTGAGAATCTATCTTAGTTAATGGTGAAAGGTGTGGGTCCAGTTTCAGTCTTCTACAGGTTGCCAGCCAGTTCACCCAGCACCATTTGTTAAATAGGGAATCTTTTCCCCACTGAATGTTTTTAATTGGCTTGTCAAAGATTAAATAACGGTAAGTAGCTGGGTTCATCTCTTGGTTCTCTATTCTGTTCCAGACATCTACTTCTCTGTTTTTGTGCCAATACCATGCTGTTTTGATCACTATCAATTTGTAGTATAGTCTGAGGTCTGGTAGCGTAATTCCTCCTGCTTTGTTTTTACTTCCGAGTAATGTCTTGGCTATTTGAGGTTTTTTCTGATTCCATATAAAACGAAGTATTGTTTTTTCAAGATCTTTAAAGTATGACAGTGGAGCTTTAATAGGGATTGCATTGAAATTATATATTGCTTTGGGTAGTATGGACATTTTAACAATGTTGATGCTTCCCAGCCATGAGCATGGTATGTTTTTCCATTTGTTAATATTTTCAGAAAACTTAGAGTTTCATAGTTCTCTTTATAGAGATCTTTCACGTCCTTTGTTAGATAAATAATATCGTGACATTTTATAGTCAATGGAGAAATGTGCACACTGTTCCTAAAGAGAAAAACAAAACCCGGATTATTCAACAAGTCTGCCCTCCATGTGTGGGTGGCTGGGTTATATAACCCAGATTTTATCCTGTCAAAATCTCTTCTTGTAGATTTCTCACCCATGGTCTGGCCTCAATAGGATGCAGCCCTTCTCCTTAATAGTATAATTGAGGAAACATGGGCATTCAACGTAACTGTCATAAAGATTTCTGAACTGAAAAATGGAAATACACATTGAAAGGGACCACACTTAGATAATTAGGCTATTAGGTGCAGTGTTTTTATTAAAGAGCATTTAGTTTTTATTCTTGCTTGACATGTTCTGTAGAGGAAGCATTCTTCCCAGCCCTGCCTGCTGCTGTGTCAGATCCCGTGTGGAGGGAGAGAGTCCATAGGTAAATTTCATCAAGGTCTGTGGGTCCTCTGAGGTTGTAATGGAATATCTGTACACCTGCCCAAAGGCATCTGGGTCCCTATAACTGAGTCCCACATGCCGACACCTCAACTCCTCAGAGTGAGAGCAACAGACAGTGAATGGAAAGTCTCCCCAGATTCTTTCCTTCCCTTCCCTTCCTTTCCCGTCCCTTCCTTCTCCCTCTGTCTCTCCTTTTTCCTCCCTCCCTCTCTCTCTTCCTTCCTTCCTTCTTTCCTTTCCGCTCCAAGGTTGACCATCTCTCTCTCTCTCCTTTTTTTTTTTTTTTTGGTGTTTTTGGCCGGGGCTGGGTTTGAACCTGCCACCTCCGGTATATGGGGCTGGCGCCCTACTCCTTTGAGCCACGGGTGCCGCCCAGTGACCACCTCTTTCAAGGTGGGCTATACCACACTGATAACCCACTGTAAACACAGCTCCAATAAAAATGACGTCTTCACATTCGGGACCATGTTTTATTATAGAGCCAACCGCTGCCTGACCTGGACTAGGTTCCAAACTAACCAAAGCTCCTCATTTTATGCTCTAAAACGAGAAACAATTTTGTTTAAAGTCATCAGTTCGTCTCTTCCTGGAGCTCAATTGACTTAGATTTTTAGAATGTTAAGCAAATATCGTTTTTATAGACACTCAGTGGGAAGAACTTTAATCTGTTTTATATTCTCAGAAGGTAAGAACAATTAATATTGTGGAAACAATACCACATGTAGTCTCAGGGATAGTTGTGAATATACAATGATACATTAGTTTAATTTCCCCCAGTGAATGGCTATTGCGTTTGCCAGCAAATGTGGCCCATGGGTAATTGGCAGAATCACAGAGATATCTCCAAAGAATCCATATTGGGCTTTTAGGAGATCAGTGGCAAAACCACTGGTTACAGCTTGATTTATCAGATGTTGATAGTGACTGATGGGTCCTTGAAAACTAAAATAATAGTTCTGATGTCCCATGGAAAGAATGCTGCTTTTAGAGTGGAGAGGCCAGATTTTGGTGCCACACAGGGCATCAACCAGGGGTTTAAACAGGTAAGTCGCCTTGTCTTATCTCTCTGGGTTCTTGGTGTAGAGTCTATTGACTGTAGAAATTTGAGTTACCCTGAAGAACCCTTTGAGAGAACGCATACACTAAATGTTGGCAAAAGGAATAAGGGACGGGCAATTGTCCTGTGGTTGGAGTTGTACTAATAGAAGTTTCAGGCAATGGTTGCTTTAAAATACATTGGGACAATGGTGATCTTAATTTACTATCTGAGATGCTCAAGTGGGCCATCCCAGATTTATCAAATGATTGTGTAATTTCCCACCTATCTTTGTCTCCATCAAGGTAAGCAAACTTGAGCTGACTCCCAGAAACAAATAGGCACGTGTGTTACTTGGCGTAATGGGGCACTTTCTCCTTCACTCACAGCAGTTAAGTGACCAGTATGCCCCCTTGGAATAGCTGAAATAATAGCTATACATATGTTGGGCAACCATGGAATAAATTTAAAGCTTATCCTTCCCAGGATAATTCAGATTTGCTCAGCATCCACCCTCAGAGATGAAGCACAAGGTCCTAGGCCAGGGAAATACTATTTCTGAACAGTGATGGATACACAGGTGACCTTCACTTGCAGATGTCTGTCAGTAGCTTAAGCAGCTTCCACCTAGTCCTGCCTTTAGGTGTGGGCTCTCAGTTCCAAATCGATAATTTATTATTTGCAAAGTCATGAAGTGACTTTGGCCCAGTGGTGCTTTGGCAAAATCTGAGTGTCTTCCCCTGCAGTGTCTACCAAAAAACTAGGACGTGAGCTCTAGAAATATTTTTGATAGATGAAATTTACAGTGACCCACTAAAACGGGGACCTAGGAGAAGGTATTGTTTGTGAATATTTCCAGTGGGGCTAAGGAGAGCAGAGTGCAGGGCAGTAAGAAGACGCTCAAGTGAAAACAAAACCAACTTATCCCTCATGAATTGAAGGCTTTGCTTAGTCCAGCCAGTGACCTTAGAAATTTGGGGCTAGGATGGTGATGTTTCAAAATGCTTCTGAGTAAAATAATTCCTAGCAAATATTATTGTCAAACACAAGTATTTTGCTTAGCATGACACAACGCAAATCAGATACAGATACCCTATCCTACACAAGCGAAAAGGGGAGATGATTCATAAGCAGGCCATGTAGTGCTGTGGGTGGGGATATTTGAGAGGAGCTGGAGCCAGGGCACAGAGCTGGAAATGACCATAAGTGCACAGGGAACTATAAGCTTAGCCTAGGTGAAAATAAGATTTTTTCTTTCAAAACAGACTGGAGTAAGAAGCCCCTCATGCTGTTTCTATTTTCATAGTCTGGAGCAACATTAACCTTTTTACAGCCAGCAGTTGGCCAGTCGTATAGAGCTTTCAGATGGCTGGAGGCCCACAGTGGTCAGGGTGTTCCCAGGAGGCCCTATCCCAGCTGGATTATCTTTTAAAACTTTTGAGATATTCATTGTACACTTCTTGGTAAAAGAGCTCTACAAGGCAGAAATGTAGAAACAATTATCTTACAAGTATCTTATAAGTATTATGAGGTCCAAAGAAAGACAAAGTACATTAAGGAGGCCCTTGATGAAGGTCAGTGACGTGCTCTGACAGAAACCTTTGAAGTAGGAGGAGAACGATGGGTCCTTGATTTGACAAAGATGATTATAGGGGCACTTAATGTTCTGGGTTGCTCTATATCTATTTTCAAATTGGTGTAAGCCAATCCGCACAACACACCCTCTTGGCTGTGATAACTTGTTCAGGAATGGGCAAGTGACTGTCCACTGGACCAGTGTGACACAAAGACATTTCCTCTTGCTCCAGGGACAGCAGCTACCTGCAGGGATGTTCTCCTGTCATATGTGAACAGGAAAACATCAGCACACACAGGCCTCTGGTCCCCGTGGGACCAGGTGGGCAGGCAGTCTTAGACACAGCCCCAGAAGAGAGATGGCTGGCTCCAGCAGGCTCTGCCCGACCCTGCTGTGGGACTTCTATTTTATGTTATAAGCCAGGTTTGTTTTGCAGTTTTGGCCGGGGCCAGGCTTGAATCCACCACCTCCGGTATATAGGGCTGGTGGCCTACTCCTTGAGTCACAGGTGCTGCCCCTATTATAAGTCAGTTCGAGTTTACTTTTCTGTAACTGAAAACAGCTGATACATTACTAACTGATTAAAACACTGACCTTAAACTAACTTCATCTCATTTAATGGAGAGACATTAGAGACATTCTCATTAAAGAATAGGAAAGAAATATTTAATGGAATGGGAAAAAAAAAGAATAGGAAAGAAAAAATAAGATTGCCATGACCCTTTCTATAATCCAATAATTCAAATAATATTGAATTGTTGGCCATGTGTTTGCAGAATGACCGATGATAAGGAATACTTTTTCACAGGCTGGAAAGGAAGATTTATAGATGACATCATTACTATTTACAAATTATACAATTTTCTACTTGGAAAACTTAAAATAATCAGCTAAAAAACTGTAATGAGAGAGTTCAGAAAGATGGCTGAAAGTCAAATATCTGTATAGGAGAAAAATCTACAATTCTATATACTAGCAATAATCAGTTATAAAATATGGTAGAAAATGAGTTCATGCCTAATTGAGACATAATATGTAGAATCCATGTTTTAAAATAACAGCATTGGACAGAGGGTAAACATTTCAGAAATATATTTGAAGAGTACAATGTTAGCAGGGGATGCAGAAAGCACTAGCAATCATAACAAAAATGGTATAATCGAGTTTTGGAACTTGGAGAGGCAATGAATTCCCAAAGCTTCAGCAGCTTAAAAACTCTGTTTCCCAGCCTTTACCTGTCCAGAAATTTCTCTCCAGGAGCTTACTAAAGACCTGTTCAAAGACAGTTCCAAGAATATTCACTGAAGTGTCCTTTATACACACAGGAAATAATTGAAATGGAACACCAAATGGATTAATTAGGTAAAATTTGTTATAATCATACACAATGGAATAGTTTTCAGTTATTGAAAAGGTGTTTGTTCCAACAGGGCCTTTGAGGTTTGGAAGGATTTATGTGCTGTGATAAATGAATAGGTGGTTTACTCCACAGTAGGTACAGAGCGACCTCATTCACAGCAGAGGTGATGTGACCGTGGCAGGGATGGAGAGACTGGACCAGATATCCAGGGGGTGTCTCCTGGTGTGGAGGCCGTGCCTAAAATGTGGGCCTTCAGAAGGTGGCAGTTCTGAGAGGAAGGACGGGGACAGAGAGCTAAGGAAAGACGTCACATGCTTCTGTGCGTAATTCTCCTCCCCTGTAGCACCACACATACACCTGGGGTGGCTGCGTTTCTTGGAGTTTTGTGCTATGCCTCCATGGAGGGGTGAGCACATTAGCTATCTATTGCTGCGTAGCAAATTATCCCCACACTTAGTAGATTTTATCTCATGCCTTCCTTATCTCATACAGTTTCCGAGGGTTAGAAATTTGGGAGCAACTTAGCTGGATGGTGTTGGTACAGGATTGACTGGGGTAGGAGGATCTGTTTCCAAGCTCATTCATGAGCTCATGGGCAGGAGACTTCAGTTCCTCGCTGTGGGTCTTGATTGGGCTGCTCACAACATGACTTCTGCCACAGCGAGGGGTCTGAGAGAGAGAGAAGGAGAGGGATCAGGTTCTCAAGACAAAAGCCTTAGTCTTTTATGACCTGATCTCAGAGGTGAGGTACCATTACTTCTGTCATGTGCTATTGGTCAAGTGGACTAACCCTGGTGTGATGTGGGAGGGAGCTCCACAGGCTGTCAGTGCTGGGAGGCCATTAGCTGTCATCTTGGCTGGGAGACGAGAAGGGAGAGTTGGAGAAGGTAGGGTAGGGAGGGGGCCATGATGACGTGGGGACAGATCACAGGTAATATGTCGGAAATTTGAGTTTGGGGCTATGTTTATCTATATCTCTGAGGGTCACGTGGGTTCAAATTGCCAGATGGAATGTACATTGGATTGGACTGAAACCTCTGGCTGCCTGGCAGGGAAAAATCGGGGAGAGGAGAAAGCACCTGTCTGCGGTGGTGCCGTTCAACACACACAGCCCAAGGACTTCATGTTCACGTGAAGGGACTTTGCAGTGGAAAGCAGGCTGGGGAGCAAGGCGACTGCTATTTCTGTGTTCCTCAGGTAGATGTAAACGTGTGAGCACTGTGACAAGTTGTCGAGGGGCAAAGAATGTCAGTCTTTGGTAACTGAGGAGCAAATACTAGTTGAACCCATGTCAGGTTGAGGAAAATGGAGCCAAAGTTAAAGAACAGTGGTTTCTTCCCACCTTTCCATCCCACCCCAACAGCCCCATCTTCAGAGTCCCATAATTGAGAAGACACTGTGGACGTCCAGCCAAAGCCTGAAGCAGCAGCCGCTAGGACACAGAGAGTGGGGGTGGGACTCAGCTGCCCTCTGGAGAGGGGTCCTTGGTAAAGGCTGGGGGCCTGACACCAGGTCAGGAAGGAGGCCAGAGGGAGGTCTGTGCAGAGGGCACAGGAAGCTTGGGGGTAGAGAGCTGGGAAGTTTGGAACCCTAAGGGGTTCTTTCCAAAAGGCCATTTGTGACACAGGGTCCAAGGTAGCCAAGTAAATGTCTCCACATCTGCCCATCAACATTGCTTTGGGATACTTTCCTGAATTCTGCAAAAATAAAAGACATTCTATATTTCCATCAGAATTCAGTGTTTGTTTGGTTTCGGGGAAGACAGAGAAGTTGTGCTAGTGAGAAATCAGCTGGGTGCTGGTAACTGACATGTGACGACCATCCTCCGTGGGTGCCTGGGTGGAGGTGAGCCCGACACGGGCAGCCTATGGTCCAGGGTGCACTGAGCTGCTTCTCTGACTGTTGCTCCCCGCAAAGCTCCAAGGTGAGGACTGCCCGTGGAGGAGTTCCTGCTGTGGGTGGGCTCTGAGGACATTCAGATATTGACAGATCAATGCTCCAAAAACCCCACTTAACACAAGAAGCAGCAGGTGCCTGCCTGAACCACGTGAGTCCCCGTGCTGCCCCATTGTCAGTTTCCTGATAGGTCATCTCGCTGGGACGTTTACCCAGGGTTCAGGCCAGTTGTCCCAGGCCCAAGGAGTCCCAGGAGTTGTTTGTTGTTGCTACTGAAGACCTTTATCGAGGACCAAAACTTATCTGTGAATTACCATCTTGGCAGGAACGAAAAGATAACAATTTTAGACTGTTTGTGTGTCAGGTAGACCCAACCACTGCCTCACCCCAAGAGACCAGTGCTGGCGGTTCCCACATCCTGTCACCTTTCTTGGGCATCTGGAGCTTACCTGCTGCCCAGGTGTGACCCGAGACTTCCCCTGTGGTTTTCTGGGGGTGCCCTCACTATGTCCTGTCTCTTCCTCTGCCCCCAACTGGCATAGGCTCCTGGAACCTTGGCCTCAGGATGTGGATGTGAGGCCGAGTAGGATGAAGCTGGCCATGCTTGGGTCTGGGCTGGTTTTTTCCAGCAGCCCTTCCATCGGGGGGAAGCCCCTGAAGTGACACCATTTGCAGATCTAAGGAGAAGAGAGAGATGTAAAGGACAACCAAAGTGAGGGTACAATGACCCTGCCCTGGTCAGATGGGGTGTTTGTGTCTGTAGCTCCTTCTTTCAGGGGATAAGGTGGCAGCCCCAGAATTTTGTCTATGTTTGCCAATGGCTCTTCTCAATTTGGTACTTTTTTTTTGCAGTTTTTGGCCGGGGCTGGATTTGAACCTGTCGCCTCCGGCATATGGGGCCAGTGCCCTACTCCTTTGAGCCACAGGCACTGCCCAATTTGGGCACTTTTTGAAAGAGCCTTGGTTTGGCATGATGGAACCCACTCCATGGACTCAAACATGCAGTTTACATAAGAGCACTAAACAGTCCATCTAACTACAGTTACACAGCACCGTGAGATTGAGTCTTTTTTTTTTTTTTATTGTTGGGGGATTCATTCATTGTACAATAAGCCAGGTTACACTGATTGCAATTGTTAGGTAAAGTCCCTCTTGCAATCATGTCTTGCGAGACTGAGTCTTAAAAAGTCCTACAGGCTGGGCGCTGTGGCTCACACCTGTAGTCCTAGCATTTGAGGAGGTTCAAGCAGATGGATTCCTAGACTCAGGAGTTCAAGACCAGCCTGAGCAAGAGTGACCCTGTCTCTACTAAATATAGAAAAGTGAGCCTGACACGGCAGCAGGTGCCTGTCCTCTCAGCCACTTAGGAAGATGATGCAGGAGGATCACTGGAGCCCACGCGTCTGGGGTTGCTGTGAGCTAGGCTGATGCCACAGCACTCTGACCAGGGCAACAGAGTGAGATTTTGTCTCAAGAGTTATTGATCTAGTTAGCACTTATTCACATGCCAGATATTGCTCTAACCCTTGACATATACCATCAACTTCCTGAATTCTCAAAACAATCACATAACTTGGATTTTATCTCTGTTTCTGTGAGGAAAGGTAGGTACAGAGAGGTCAAGTGACCATCCCAGTGTCACACAGCCGAGCTGGGATTCTAACCCAGGCTGTGCACCCCAGAGTCATGCTCTCTTAACCTTAAGTGTTGTGAATAATGTGAACCTTACATTTGTAAAAAGTAGAGGAGTTAACTAAAGACATTGACCTCTACAAGAAGAAGCTGCAGGTGTGCAGGGACGAAGGTGTGCCGGCCCTAGTCTGGGAATAGAGCAGGTGGTTTGCTACAGGAAAGTATTTCAGTTACTATCTCTACCCCCCCAGGAAAAATATTTGCACTTAGGCAAAGCATTACTGGATTGATGGGAATGTTGGATGATACGGCAGACCAGTAGGGACTGAGTCTTTGAGCTCTCCTCATATCATATTATGAGCTAGTCATCAGATAAATGCAGTTAGTGTTTTGGTTTTGCCTTGAGATTTATCATTAAGCAAATATAAACTTTTCGTATTAAATTGTAATGTCTTCTGCAACAGAAGTCAATATTTGATGACATATGTGGGGAGTAGGTGCAGTGAGGTGAACAGTCTACCCATCAATAGAAAACCTATGGTGGAAGCCTCCTTTTCTTCTTTTTTGAGACAGAGCCTCACTATTTCGGCCTTGGTAGAGTGCTGTGGCATCACAGCTCACAGCAACTTCAAACTCTTGGGCTTAAGTGATTCTCTTGCCTCTGCCTCCCAAGTAACTGGGACTACAGGTGCCCAGCTGTTTTTTGTTGCAGTTGTCATTGATTGTTTAGGGGGCTGGGTTTGAACCCACCACCCTTGGTGTATGTGGCTGGCACTGTAACCATGGTGCTACGGGTGCTGAGCTGGAAGCCTCCTTTTCTGTTAAGGTAGAGATTCTCAGAGAGTGGTTTCCACAACAGCAGTACTAGCGTCCCTTAGGAAAATTTTAGAAAGGTGTATTCTTGGGCCTTGCCTCTGGTCTACTGAGTCTGGAGCCCTGGGAGTGGGGCCCAACCAGTGTGTTTGCAAATGTTTGCAAAAAATGCAAATATTTACGTATGTATCCTTATTATAAATTTTCCCAATAATACTGAATGCGTAGCACACTATTTACAATTAATAATAAAACATTTAATACTATTTACTGTAAATTTTATGTGGCCAATTTGATTTTTCACAGAATCCTATCACTGTTTTCTGACAAACTCTTATATCAAAGACATTTTATGGTTGAAATTGATGAATGTGTGAAGTTCTGACATAACTGCTGATATTTTTATTTATGTTAAGGAGTAAGATGAAAGGGAAACAAAATGAAGATGTGCATTAGAATGTCACTGGTTTATCAATGATATGAGAAACTTCTTTGCTGAGTTAGATAATAGTTTTCAAATATGGGAGCACTATTTTCTCAACTTCCTTTTTTTGCTATTCACAATGTAATAGTTATAGACTGATAGATTTTAGAGCTTTATCTGTATTGTTACAATTTTCCCTCTTCACTTTCTGAAGTCTACACAATCAAGAAAATGATAAAAAATGATAAATGCTAAATCAAGCCTGGATTTATGGGATTTGCCCATTTCTGTGGTGTAAAGACGTCTGTCATGAGGGAAGTCAAGCCACAATGTCCACAGCATGACGCCATTGAATAAGGAGTTAGAAAAGAGACACACAACAGTACATCTTTGCATACTGTTTTCATCATACACACACAATAAAGGTAAATAACCCCAAGAGCAAAGGGAGTAGAAACATGTAGTAAGATAACTAGGAAATGCTCTCACTGTAATTTTAAAATATAGTTTCTAATTTAAAATTTGTATGATTTATATATTAATGATGGCTGTGTTTCACACCTGGCTGGCAAAATTCCTGAAAATTTCACAATGGCGTTCGTGAGCTGCTGTGAATTGCTCCATTGCACCTCTGGGCCCACCAGTCTATTTTGACAAGGCTTCCAGATGATTCCTACAATGCTAAATTTTGAGAGCCACTGCTTAAGCAGAGGGAAGAACTGCCCGCAGCCGTACACCCTGCTGTTGTGTGCTCTTGTCTGGACAACCCCAAGCTACATTCAAATGAATTGAACCTCTCTACCATTACTGACATTTGTTTATGGTGTTGTAAAGATCCTGTGCTTGGGATTGGATTATCACATACACAACCCACAGGGCCATCCTTTAAGGGGCTTACAGTGTGGTTAGATAAACAAGACGAATGCCAAAACAACAACAACAACAAACCACCTAAAACAAATGAACAAACAAAAACCCCAACATAACCAAAACCAAACAGCAAAAAAACGAATGAACCAACCAATCAAAATTAAACCTCAACAAAGAAAAATTAAGAAAAAACACAAACAAACTACTATCCTGTTCCTTCCCCACTTCCTTCTGCAATGTAAGCAGCTCATTCCATCGCTGAACACCCTTCTCTTACCTGTAGGGTTTTTTTGTTTTTGAGCTGGAGATTATTAGTGCTTCCCACTCTATTACCACAGGTGGACAGTGTGGGACACTGCCCGTAAACCACAGCCATCCAGTGACTGCTTCATAAAGAACTTTCTGAAGGCTGTACTTCATTGGTGGGGAGGAAAAATGCCTGCAGTTAACTTCTGCCTCCTAATCGTCAGTTGATGGAAAGCAAGAAATTGCTCAATGTCATATATGTACTTCAAAATACCCTATCCTAGGCAAATGTCTGGCTGCTCCGATCTATAGATGTAAGCTCCACCATTATGCCGCGTATTTTTTTCCTTCTTTCTCCCTGTGTTAGCTGATGCTTGTGTTCAAAAAGCAGGCTTTCAGCAAATTGCATTCTGATTGACTGACCCGGATTTCTGCTGGGGAGCTGAGCACTAAAGCTAAATGAATTTGACCGAAACTCACTTTGCAGGGTTCTTTGAGTCACTTGGGAGCAGCCTCGGACATGTTTTATAAGAGGAATGAAGACTATTATTTAAGAAGAATGGTACAAGCTAGAATCACAGTGAAGAGGGTTTTAGAGTTAGATGACATCTCAGGCTATTTTGCCCAGGCTTTCTGCTATTCAACTCACGGTGTTCTTTAGAGAGCATCTATTGAGATCAAGCTTCTAAGTTTGCACAGCCATGGCCTTTTAACGATCAGGGTTTGTCTTTTGACTTTCTGTTCATCCTGATAATTTGTTTCTGGCTTGACTCTCATGTCCATTTAATCCATCTAACGTAGGGGCCTGGGATTCAAGGCGAGGTGTGGTCCCAGGGACTTTGCAACGATCCTTGGTGGTGCTGGGGGCGGTGTGATGTTACTGGTAAAGCCCAGCGGTTCCTGACCTCCTGACTATTCTCATGGACTCTGGTCTAGGCTGTCACCCTTGCACACTTAGCTATCCAGGGTGGGCTCTGGATAGTTTCCTGGATCTCAGCCATTTCTTCTTCCAATCCAGCAGGGTTGCTCCCCCACCCACCCACCCCCACGCGCCCATGGACTGTTACAGCACCCTCTCCTGGCTAAGCACTTGAATGTCTGCCTGTTATTATTTTTTGACATACTAAGAAATAAACTTCTTATTTTATAATGGTTTGAAATGTACAGGGATAGTGCAAAGGCAGAACAGAGTTCCCTGTACCCCAAACTCTGCATTCCCTATTACTAAAATGTAATGCTAGTGTGGGACATTTGCTACAGCAGTGAGCCAATACTTAACTTCATTTACATTCCTTAGTCTTAACCTACAGTCTCTTTTCTGTTCCATGTTCCCCTCCAGATTTCCACATTTCATTTAGCAGTCACGTTTCCTCAGGCTTCTCTAAGCTGAGATGTTTTTCAGACTTTCTTCATGTTTTTTTTTTTTTTTTTTTTTGTGAGACAGAGTCTCACTTTGTGGCCCCTGGGTAGAGTGCTGTCCTGTCACGGCTCACAGCAACCTCCTACTCTTGTAGAGTGCTGTGGTGTCACAGCTCACAGCAACCTCAAACTCTTGGGCTCAAGTAATTCTTTTGCCTCGGCCTCCCAAGTAGCTGGGACTACAGGCACCTGCCACAATGCCTGGCTATTTTTAGAGACAAGGTCTCACTCTGGCTCAGGCTGGTCTCAAACCTGTGAGCTCAGGCAATCCGCCCTCCTAGGCCTCCCAAGTGCTGGCATTACAGGCGTGAGCCGCCGCACCCGGCCTTTCCTTGTTTTTGATGACCTTGATGGATTTGAGGAGTGCTGGTGTGTATTTTGTAGGATGCCCCTCCAATGGGATCTGTCTGATTTTCTCTCCCTCATGCCTGGAGGGGTGATGCATTCTTGGGAGGAAGATACTCTCCTTACATCAAATCAAGCATCTGCACTATGGAAATCCCCTACTGCTGTGAACGGAACCTCCATCCCCTGGCGGAGGTGATGTTTGTCAGGTCTCTTTGCTGTGAAGTTGCTCTCCCCAGCCACTCCCCTTCCTCTCTTTGAAAGTCACCACTTGTAGCACCAGTTAAGGAATGGGGAGTTTCACTCCATCTCCTGGGGGTGAAGCATCTATGTACATCACTGGGAATTCTTCTGCCCAGGGATTTGTCATTTCTCTCCTGTTTTAATTTATTTAAACATTTATTTATATTAGTGTGGAGTCAGGGCTACTCATTTTATACTTTTAACTATAATTCCATACTGATTTATTTTATTGCTCAAATTGTAGCTTTGGCCATTGGGAGATATTTTGGTTGTGTCTTAATTTCCTTTGACAATATTTATCATTGAGGGGTTTTTTTTGTTTGTTTGGGGATACTTCCTTGTTTCTTGACAGTATAGGGTGCTCCAGGTTTAACTTGTATATTGCTTGTTCCAGTCCTAGAAACAGTCATTTCTCCAAGGACTCTGGTTCACTTTTTATTTCTAAGGATATGTAGGTGAACACCTTTTCCCTCCAGCCCTTCCACCCTGGAATCTCCTGATATCCTGTATGATTTCTTTTAAAACTGCACACATTAAAGTTTACTCTTTGTTCCATACAGTTCTGTGCATTTTGTCAAATGCACGGTATCATGCGTTCACCACTATAATGTTTTAGTTGGCTGAACAATGACCCCCTCCAAATATGTCCATGTCTTAATCTCTGGAACCTATGACTATATTACCATACATGGCAAAAGGGACTTTGCAAATGTGACTAAGTTAAAGATCTCAGGATAAGAAGATTACCCTAGGATATCTGAATGGACTTGATATAATCACAAGGGTTCTTATGAGAGAGAGGCAGAGTTACTATTTGGAGATAAGCAAGAGGTTGGAGTGATATGAGGAAGGGGCCATCACCCCAGGAATGAAGACAGCCCCTAGAAGCTGGAAAAGACCAGGAAACGCATTCTACACTGAAGACCCCAAAGTATTGTGGCTCTGCTGACATACTGATTTTAGACTTCTACCTGACAGAACTCTAAGAGAGTAAGTTTGTGTTGTTTTAAGACACTTGCTTGTCTTTCAGAAGGAAGGAAAGATCACAGTGGCATCGCACGTAGGGCTGTCTGAAGGGATTAAGTTCTCAACTCATGGGTCCTGTCAGCCATCTCAATAGAAGCAGAAATCAGAGAAGGATCACTCAGGAAAAATCTGTAGTGGAGACTCTTTTCTCACGGAGGGTATCCCTGTGACATACATAGGAGACCCATAGGCTTTGGGAGATTTACTGAAGGGGTTAGGGTAGCTGGAGGAGACGAGATTTTAGTCGAGATGTCATGGTTACTTATTCCTGCTATCACTCACATTTTCTTGTTTTTCTGTTGCCTTTTTAGAATGGCAAGCCCTTTGAGGGAAGAGCCCTGGCTTTGTTTTCCTGTGGACTTGCTCTCCCATCATTGAGTGGGTGGGTGTGCAGTACCACACCTAGTTCAGTTGCTGGCCAAGCTCTCTGCAGAGTGGGAATTTCACATGATTGTTAGAGACTAGACCTCCCTATAGTGGAGGATGAGCAAGGAGCAGATGCTGGTCTGTAACTCATGCTGTCCCTTTAGGGAAGAGGAGCTTGGTTCCCCAAACAAGTCCTACCAACCTGCGTTAGCTATTCCCACTAGCCAAACCCAACGTGTTATCCTTTTCACTCAAATCTCACCATTTCCCCAATAGCTGACCAGTCATGTTCTCTTGCATCTTAACTACTCTTGGCTCACTCACTCTTTGGAATTGTCCAATAGAACTTTCTATGATCTTAGAATTGCCCTCTATCCATGCTGTCCAACACAGTGGCCACTGGGCACATGGCTAATGCAATCAGAGAATTGAATTTTAAATTTTGTTGAATTTTAAGCAATTTTAATAGTCACGTGTGGCTACTGATTACCATGTTGTAAAGGGAAGAACAAGCGTTCGCACAGCTGCCTCTAGCCCAGCTCTCTCCCTTAGGCCCTCAAATGAATTTTTAGCTCCTTAACTTTCCTTGCCTGACCTTAAGATCAGACAGATTTCATCCAGAACTGGATGAACCACATCCCAAGCCGGAGCTTTGCTTGATTCCTGACCTCAGCCGCCTGATCACCTGCTTTCTTTTCTACTCAGGTGGGTTCTACTTCCTGTTATCTGTCCTTCTGCCGTGGCTGTGTAAGTAACTCTCATCTGTTCCTGTCTGGCTTTTTGCTGTGAGCTTCCTCACAAGTCTCCTTTCTTCCTGCTATTTCTGGCTTGCAGTTGGTTCAATTATTTGGTCCCAATTTTTCACTTCACTGTAACAGAATCATCCATCCGTCCTCTTGCCATGGCCTCACAGGGGATGGTGTTTGACTTGGGGCTTGATCACCTGACTTGCTTTGGAAGATTTGAACGTTCACAAGTGTGACATGGGCAGAGACTTGAAACATGCTTTTACACTGACCCTTCCCTCCTGCACTGCTGCCATCAGCACGAGAGGAAAGTGCCTGGGAGGCCTCTGGTCTAAGGAAGAAGGGAGACATGGGGAGCAGACTTGGACCCAATTTATTCTGGAGCCCATCTCAGCTGATCTCAGCCCAGGTCAGCCATATGTAGCCCAAATGCAGATGTGAGAATGAAAAATTAAATGTTTATTGTTGTATGCCACTGGAATTTTGGTGTGTTTTACCCTCTCCATTGTCAAGTCACTGTGTGTAACAGATTTCTCCTGTTCCTGGTACACAATGTCTGATTTATCCCACAAGATAAACTCCCAAATGTTTATCCTGATGTGTGCACCTTTCCTTGCCAACCTCGGTCTCTCATTCCCATCTCACTCCACTGTGATCGTAACCCATCTGACATCCAGAACCCCTGAAGGCCTGAGCCTGCTTCCTTCCTTGACCTCTCTAAACCGTTGCCTTCTCTTTCCCTCCTTCTGCTTCCTGCTTTTCCAATCCCTGCTTCTTCTTCAAAGGCTGCTCAAGTAACACCACTTTGGGAAGCCTTGCTTTGCTCTCCCCAAAGTGGCCCACTGATGCCTCCACACAGCATGTCGTAGGTCATGCTGTGACAGTGTCATCTCATGGCACTTAGCAGATCATTCTATGACCTGACCAAGCTGATACCTTCAGGAAAGTGACTATTTTATTCATGCTTTTGTCCCATCTATCTATATCTAACTCATTTCCTGACACACAGTTGATGCTGAAAAAAAGTATAAGGTAAGCAAAAGGCTTATAAAAAAAAGAAAAGAAGGCGGGCACGGTGGCTCATGCCTGGAATCCTAGCACTCAGGGAGGATGAGGTGGGTGCATTGCTTGAGCCCAAGAGTTTGAGACCAGCCTGAGTAAGAGTGAGACCCCATCTCTAAAACTAGCTAGACATTGTGGTGGGTACCTATAGTGCCGGCTACTCAGGAGGCTGTCAGGAAGATTGCTTGAGACCAAGAGTTGGAGGTTGAACTAAGATGCCACAGCACTCTACCAGGGCCACAGAGTGAGACTTCTGTCTCAAGAAAACCCCCCAAAATGTATGTGTAATGAATAATTTGAAGGGACATCATTTGGTGGCCTACCCTTCTAGGCAATGAGTGAACTTATGGGGAGAAGATTAATTCTGAGGCCACATGCCAGGCAGCATTGCTGTGGTGCTCAGGGTAGCTGCCAGGAGAGGAGTCATGTTTGGCAGAATCTGAGCTGAAGACTCCGCCTGCTCTGGTCCAGGAGAGGTGGGAGGAGCATTGCACCCTGGCAGGAGCGTGAGACTGAGAGCTGAGAGAGCCAGCTTGCAGCCCTGGCCCTACCCCCAGAATTCCCTTATCTCTTTTAGCTTCAGGTTCTCTGTGCCATGAAGCACTTGAGTTTGAGAGTCTGCATGGTCCCTCCTGACTACAATGTCTAGTTGTAGCCTTCTGAGGAGTCTGGAATTGAGGTGTCTCTCCAGGGTTCTCCAGATTTCCAGGAGAAATGAAGAACCATGAGGAAGCCAGACCCTTGATTTGGGCAGGGGATTTGGTTCTCACCAAGCTCTCCTGCCCATGTGCTCTTGTTATCTATTTCCTGAGTAAAAATGACACTGAAAATTAGCAGCTTAAGGCAATAATTTTATTTCTTCTTGTGTTTCTGTAGGCTGGCTGGGAGGGCTTATCTGGGAGGGTTTTGCTCCGGGTGTCTTGTGTAGTTGTAGCCTGATGGCGGCTGGGGCTGCAGTTGTTGGGGGCCCTCTGGGGGGCCTCATCCAAGAGGCCTCATCCACTCCTCTCACAGCTGGTGAGGGCTGCTGGCCGGGCCCTGCAAGGCCTCTTAGGACTGAGCCTCAGAATCCTCACAACATCATTATTGCCACTTTCTTTGGGTCAGGCAAGTCATGAAGGCCAGCGTAGTTTTAAGGCTCAGACTCACCCTCCTGATGGAAGGAATGTTGAAGGAATTGCTGCCATCTTTCACTCACCTCAGCATGGCAATGTGCTAAGAGAAGAATCTTGACATTGGGAAATCTTTTATGACAGGAAAAGCTCAGACAAATGCCGTAGAATGTCTATGAGTTGACCACCCAAGGGCCTGTAACAAACTGGTTAACATAAGGAACTTCCATTGGCTATATGTGCATGGCCAGTCCATGAAAATTAGGTCAGTGTAGGGAGGTGGTCAGTGTAGGGAGATGGTCAGCTATGGAGACTCTACTGTATATCTAAACATTCTTGGGGTTAGCCTCAAGGCTGGGGAGGGAAAGGTCTACATATCATCCTATTTTCAACCAGAGCATCTCTCTCTGAGATTCAGCTTCAGGTATTTTTTAAAATGGATGGCTTTTAAGCTAATGTCATGACGGGGTCAGGTGTGGCCCCACAGCCTTAGCAAATGGATGTGTACTGAGTGAGTTTCTCACCAGATGCCCTCAGGCCAGCCTGGGCACCAACAGCCAAAGACACAGAAGCAGGATCAGGCTGGCCTTCAGGAACGAGGCAGCTCCTTGGCTGGGGGCCACCCGGGAGCCTCTCTCCCCTCACAGAGGAGCACACTTGGGACCCTTGTTAGCATCTTCACTGGTCAGTACGTCTCTTGGTATCTCATTCACCTGGAAACTGGGTCCACAGGCACAACTGTAGCACTTATTACACTTCTTCCCTCTGGTGTCCCAGGAACTGTATAAGGGGACGCTAAATAGGAAGGCATGTTTTGTAAAAGCCTCAGAGTGTAGTCTGCCTGGGCTGTTGGTTATCATTTGACCTGTTTGATTAAAATCTCATCGGTGTGCTGCTCCAAGCCCCATTGGCACATGGGAGGCTCCCAGTACAGCTTAACCCGGGCTGGGGGAGCAGTAGGTTAGGTGTAGGCATGGCTCAGTCTTAAGGCTTCAGGACAGAGCTCTGAGGAGCCCCATGCTGTTCCACTGGCAGTGTCCTTGGGAATCCCTCCAGGAGTCTCTGCACAGCACTAAATTCAGTGTTTTAAGGATGTTTTGCTCCTACAAGGGAGAGGGCTGTCTTTTTCCCCATGATGGATGATGGCCACGCTGGAGGGAGGCGAGGTGACTCACTGCGGAGGTCAGGGTGCTTGGGGAGGTGAGGGGAACTTGGCTGGCCAGGCCACTGAGGGAATTACTCCAAGGTTGAGCTTGTCATGCTCCTCGCCTGCATTCAGTCAACAGGCTCATTAGGTTTTGTGGCACACAGCCCTGACTCTCCCCCCTTCAAAGCATAGAAAGATTAGCTGAGGACAGTCCAGGTCCAAAACATGTCATAAATTTGTCACCATTCCATTTCCCTTTTTAGGTGCTGCACTGTGTGTGAGTATTTATAGGTATCTGACAGAGGCCTGGGAATTAGATAACTCAGGGACAGTTGGCTGCCTGACCCCATGCTCTTGCTCCTCTGGCATTCAAGTCAGTGGAAAAAATGCAAAAGCAGTAAACCTGTGAGAGCAGCCTTTGCCCGGCCTCTTCCCTCTCCCAGAATTAGTGGTGGGTTCATCTCTTCAGAGAGACCAGGTGGAGCAATTCTCCCCGGTGTGTGTGGCTGTTCTCCAGTGGGTGCTTGGAGGCAACAGGAATGCCTCTTTCTGCATTAATAGCCGGACAATTCCGAGGTCACGAGCCTTCAATATCAGAATCTGTCTTGGTTTGAGTTTCCCTCCAAAACTAGAGCCTGAGACTAGGAACTCAATTGCAGGTAGTTTTCTAGGAGGCGATCTCAAGAGGTGGATGGGGAGGAGCAGACAGGATGAGAGAGGGAAGTAGAAAGAAACAAACTGAGAGTGTGTTGGGGTGAGCACAGGCCTTGATTTTGCTGAGAACTGTAAGAAGCAGAGAAGTTCCCAGCAGGAGGAGAGGCACTTATCCACAGGGCCCCAGGTACCCTGTTGATTGTGTGGCCCCTGGGGTGCTGACATCCCTGCCATCTTGATGCTCAGGTGCTGGGCCTGCAAAGGTCCTGCAATGTTACAGGGGTGTCCAATCTTTTTTCTTTTCTGCCACATGTTGTTGGAAGAATAAGAGTTGTCCTGGACCACTCAGTGAATATACAAACTCTAATGAAAGCTGATCAGCCAAAAAGAGAGAAAAAAAAAAAAGGTCAGTACATACTTTTCATGATATTTGACATTTGATACCATAGCTAAACAAAAACTATCCTTATAAAATCAGCATGTGGTCTGCAGGCTGGAGGTTGGACACTTGTGTGAGGTCCTGGGGGAGCAGCAGAAGTGGCGTGCATTTGAGGTGGACAGCTGTCAGCACAAGGTGAATCTGAGCTCCCAAGAAGCTGTCTAACATGCTGGCCAGAACCAGAGGTGGGCTAATTGGATAGGATGTTGGTCATCTTTTACGTTCAAGTGGGGACAATTTCTGATGATATCTTGTCCCACAAGGAGTAATGGGTCCCTAAGACTTAATCTATGAGAAGGAATGGGATCAATGGGTGAAGTGCTGGGGTTGGCTAATTCTGCAGTATTGGGACAGAATCTTTACCAGATAACAATTCTGGTGACCAGTTTTACCCATCACCATTGTCTCTTCCTGGCTTTTCTTTGACCAACTTAAGTTCTTTTCTCATCTGAGATAAAAAATCTACCAGGGTCCCTTTCTGTGAAGGAATGATTTCAGATTAAGGATACCATTTCCTCCTCCTCTCTCTTTTCCAGCCTCCTTCCTGCTCTTGCGCACTTTTTCTTGGCTTCCTTTTTTTGTCTTTCCTTTCTATCTCTCTCTCCCTTTCTTCCTTTCTCTCTCTTTCTCTTTTATGCTCTTTTTCTTCCTTTACTTCCACAATTATTTGTTTATTGTCCCAAATTTAAAGATTTTAAAGTTTTTCTTTCCCTATTGTTGATTTTTAGCTTACTTTCATTGGTTAGAGTATATATTTTGTATGTAGAGGACATCTTTAATATGAATTGAATTCTTTTAAATTTTCTGTATTTGATTATAAAACATGATTTGGGGTTTTGGTGAATTTTTCATGTACATTTGAAAATAATGCGTGTTCTGCTCTTGCTGGAGGGAGAGTCTATAAAGTTAATTGGGTTAAGTTGGTTGATAGTGTTTTAGGGTCATCCATATCCTTAACTACTATCCTGTGTCCTGTTCTATCCATTACTGAGAGGGAAGTGAAAATGCCTCTAAGGAGAATTGTGAATTTGTCTATTCTACTTTCCCTCTTACGAACTTTTATTTGATATATTTGGAAGTTATGTTGTTTGGCATATGCATGTTTAGGATTGTTATGTCTTATTGGTGAATTGTCTCCTTAATTATTATGTTATGATCCTGTTTATCCCTGGTAATCATCCTTGTTCACAAGTCTAAGAAGGCTTGTTTCTTATCTGATGTTAACATAGCAGGAAAGTGAATTTTGTTTAGATTTTGTGCAGTGTTATCTTTTCCCATCCTCTTATTTTTAACCTATGTCTTTATATTTAAAGTGGATTTCTTATTGAAATTATGCCAATTTGACAATATCTATATTTCAGCTGAGACATTTGGACCCTTAAATTTAATGTGGTTATTGGTATGGTTGTTTTAAATTTATCTTCTTGCTGGTTACTTTCTATTTGTCTCATTTGTTTTTGTTATTTTTTTCCCCCCTTTCCTGCCTTCTTTTGGATATGTTTAGTACTTTTTATAACTCTAGTATATCCTTACTACTGGCTTATGTTTTACATTCATTTTATATAGTGGTTGCTCTAGTTTATACAATATACATCTTTATTTATCACAGTCTGCCTTGAAAGAATATTATACCACTTCAAATACAGTGTAAGAATGTTAAAAAGTATATTTCCATATTCTCTCTCATCTTCTGTGTTCCTGTTGCCATGCAATATACTAACACATATTTTATAAACCTCAAAGTGTATTCTACTATTTTTGATTTACATAGCCAATGATCTTTAAAGTTATTACAATAAAAGTGTCCTTTATATTTATTCTCAGTTTTACCATTTCTTACTTCCATTTTTAAAAGCAAAACCAGGGCAGCACCTGTGGCTCAGTGGGTAGGCCCCATATACTGAGGGTGGTGGGTTCAAACCCGGCCCCAGCTAAACTGCATCAAAAAATAGCTGGGCATTGTGGCTGGTGCCTGTAGTCCCAGCTACTCGGGAGGCTGAGGCAAGAGAATCACTTAAGCCCAGGAGTTGAAGGTTGCTGTGAGCTGAGTGACGCCACGGCACTCTACCAAGGGTGACAATGTGAGACTCTGTCTCAAAAAAAAAAAAAAAAGAAAGAAAGTAAAAGCAAAACCAAATTTCCATCTTGCAACATAGTTCTGCCTGAAGAACTTCCTGTAACATTTCTTATAGTGGAGATCTACTAATAATGAGTCTCTCAAATTTTGCATATCTGAGAAAGTCTTTATTTTGCTTTCAATCTGATTTGACAGTTATTTTTAGTACTTAAAGGACATCACCCCATTGATTTCCTGCTTGCATAATTTTTGATAAATAATATGCTGTAATTATTATCTTTATTCCTTTTTATATAATATTTCTTTTTTTATCTGGCCATCTTCAAATTTTTATCTTTGGTTTTCAGCAATTTGACTATGCTGTGCTGTGTGTGCACCTGTGTGTGTTTATACTAATCAGGGTACACTGAGCCTCTTGCATCTGCAGCTTAAAGTCTTTCATTAATTTTAGAAAATTCCTGACCATTATCTCTTCAAAATATTTCTTCTGTCTCATTCTCTCTCTTTTCTCCTCTTGAGACTTCAGTGACATATACGTTAATATTGTCCCACAGATTTTGTATGCTTTGTTTTATTTTTTCACTCTTTTTTTTTTGTTTCAGTATGTATAGTTTTTATTGACTTTCAAATTCCCTGGTTCCTTATTGAGTTAGGTTCAGGCTATTGATAACATAATAGAAGGATTTCATCTCTGAATTTGTGTCTTGTATTTCTAACATTCACATTTGATGATTTTGTTTACTGTCTGATGAAATTTCCTATCTGCTCATGCATGTTGTTTACTTTGTTTCCATTAGATTTTTATCATATTAATCATAGTTATCGTAACTATCATGTCTGATAGTTCTATCATCCAGGTTCTCTCTAAATCTGGTTCTGCTGGTTGTTTTATTTTTTTTTAAAAGTAAAAGTGAACTTTAATTTTTGAAAAATAAGTTTAAATGATGAAAATATGAATAAAATTAGTAAATATTTAAAATTATACATGGAGAATAAATTGACTCAATTTTGACATATACAGTATGTACTCTGAGCCATCTGTCACCTTAATGATATAAGGTACTTTTAAACTTTGATGTCTTTTTCTAATATACGTATATTAACTGTTATCTAAATGTTCCTTTAAATGACTATTTAATTTTTTTTCTTTTTTATTAAATCATAGCTGTGTACATTAGTATGATCATGGGGCACCATACACTTGGTTCATAGGCTGTTTGACACATTTTCATCACACTAGTTAACATAGCTTTTGTGGCATTTTCTTAGTTATTTTGCTAAGACCTTTACATTCCACATTTATTAGGATTCACATATACCCTTGTAAGATGCACTATTTAAAATTATAGGAATAACAACTTACGTTATCTATTTTTGGATAATATGTTAACTACCCCGTTTCCCCGAAAATAAGACAGTGTCTTATTTTAAGGTGTGCTCCCAAAGATGTGCTAGGTCTTATTTTCAGGGGACTCTTATCTTTCCTGTAAGTAGGTCTTATTTTCGGGGAAACAGGGTAATATTTCTTGTAGAAATTTACAACTTCCTACAACATTTTCCTCCTCTTGATGGTGCTAAATTTCTGACTGTCAATTTCTTCTAAACATTTTCATCTGAATTTGTTCTTTAATCCTTACATATGCTCTCCAGATGAAACACTTCTTAGATGCTCCATTTGCATAGTCTGTTTGTAGGTGTTTTCGTGTGGATGTAGTTGTGTGTATTCTCTGAGAGTAGATGAAAGTCGGACCTCTCATCCACCTGCTGGTTGTTTTATCTCTTTACAATGAGTTGTTTTTTCTTGCTTTTCTGTATGACTTAAAAAAATTTTTGATTGCATGCCAGACATTGGTTGTTGAAAAACAGTGGAGAATGAAGAAAATAGATTTTACAAAGGAAATGGGCATGCTTCTTTTGTGAAGCTGTTAGCGTGGGTGGTGGGATCAATGTACTCAGAAACCGAGCTGGGCTTTGATTTTGTCATTGTTATCATTCCTTCTGTACGTTGCATGCTAGGAATCCCTCCATCAGTGGGCAGCTGCTATCTGCGCTTAGCATGAGGTTTGGAGTGCTGGTATCCCTGTTCCTGTCTCACACACTCTCAGCAGTACCTGTTTAGTCAGTTTCTCCATGATCTTGATCCTCCCGAGGCAATCATCTCGGTTGCTTTTTACTTGAGCTTCTCCCTGAGGACTGGGGGTCTGGAGTGTCTCACATGATCTGGTCTCATCTCAGACTTAGGTAGGGGCTCTGTGCCTGAGTCTCAGGGGTGGGATTTTATCAGTGTAGCCTCTTCTGGAGGCCAAACTCTTGTTTTGTATCTGTGTTGGGTCTTGATTGGGAGAGTGTTCCCTGCTCCTCCCCCAGCAATAGCAAACTTCTACTTTGTTTTGGTGTGGGAGTGTGAGCTTGAGAGCGCTTCCTTCCCCTAATTAGCAGTTTAGGGGCGTTGCTTTGCATCACCAAGGAAGCAGGCCGGACAATGGATTGTAAGCTTGAAGCTTGCAGGAGGTGGGCCTCTCCACGCATGTGAGGGAAAAGGCCACAAGCAACTGTAATGTTTGTTACATGGGGTGTGTATTTGCAAAATTTATTGTATGTAAACGTGTTAAATACATTATATATAAATATATTTCAATAAAGTCGATTTAAAAATTGAAAGCTACTGTTTCAGATCAGTGTTTCTCAAATTTTTAAATGACCATGCTCCTTTTGATTAGACTAAAATAAACCTCTTACTATTTTTCAATAATTTAAAATTTCAAAATAAATTTATTATACTTGGAAAGAGTAAATCAAACCAATTGGAAAGTTATAATGTACTCTGTTAGTCTGAAGACCAGAATAATAAAATAGGTACTCAGCTTCCACCTACTCAGAATTTGTATTTGCACTTTTGATTTTTACTTTATTTTTTGGTGTGTTTGTGTAAGAATATAATATTATTGACACATTTGAAGTTTCCTTTGGCTACCAGCATTTCATCCCAGCCTCTCTTTTTACCTCCCTCTTTGCTTGCCCTCCCACTGTGTCTCCTTTCCTTCTTTCCAAGAGGCAAAAGTATGAAAATTTGGTGTATATTCTCATAGTCCATTTCTTGACACCTCTCTCTCTCACACACACACCCCTAAGAACAACACATAGTACTACTTAGAACTTTTATTTATACATTTATGCAACAATTTCAGAGTCTATAGCTCACTTTGCAGTTTGCTTTTTCCAATGATTATACATTTTTGAGATCTCATATTGATATGTATTGAGGCTTAAGTAATGTTTTTTTCCTGTCGTGTAGATTTCCATTCTATTAATTTATCACAACTTAGTTTTCAAGTTCAATTTCCCTCTCTTTGTTATTGTTAGGTACAATGTTGCCATGACCTTCCTTACATATGTGTCAGGGTTTCCCTAGGTTATGCCTACAACTGAAATTCCTGGATTTGGACTAGAATGATTTTCTAAGTACACAGGTCATCCCAACTCCCCCCTGAAGATTCTAATATTCACAATTTCTCCTGCTCTGTCTTTGGCTCCTTTGGGAGTCAGGCTGTTGAACAGAGGTTGTCAGATGTTTTCTTAAAAGGCCAATGAGTAAATATTTCAGGCATCACTGGCTAAGAGGCAAATGGAAAATATTATATATGAAGACTATTTTAAATGTAAGCATTAACAACAATCTTGGCTCACAGGCTGTGAAAAAGCAGCAACTGGATGGATTTGGCTCACACACTCCAGTTTACTGACCTGTGTTTTCAACAATCTTCTACTTCTAGTATGAATTTACTAACTGATAGTGAAATCAATACAGGTGTCGATACACAGACATGCACTCACACAGAGACAGTTATTATTATTTTTTCTGGTAGCATTGTGAGATGTTAGGTTGCTGGCACATACACACTCCTGCAGCCCCGGGGAGACAGTTTTCCATTTCCCATAAGGCTGCTATTGCCCTTACTTCCCGGGAGCAATGGGGCCCAAGTGTTGCTCCATTTCCCCCCTCCTAAGGTGCCCCATACTTCTCTGCCCCCTCAGCGGGTGCTGTGCCCTTCCTTGGTGGGGGGGACACACAGAGCAGTGATGCTTGGGTTCCAGTAGGAGTCTGCAGGTGCAGAAGCTCCAGGGCCCATCTCCCCTGCCATTCTAAACACCCTCCCCGGGAACATGAAGTGTGTGTTGGCAAGGGTCCCTCCATGGGTCCGGAGCACTAAGTGCTGTGAGGTGTTTGATGCACAATAGAAGGGAGAGCCACAAACCCAGGCATAATTTTGGAAAAGAAGTAATCTGGGAGTGTCCGAGGGCTTGTTCTCATCCTTCTAGAGGAAAGGTCTGGACAGGATCTAGGCAAGGCTGACAGGTGGAAATAACCTACCCCACGTCACTATCTGAGACGATAAGAGGAAGTAGGATTCATGGAATAGATGAAGCATTTTTAAAGGCTTAAGTTAGAACTCTGGTCCCATGCAGAATTTGGCACAGCCATTTCCTGTCTTTCTAATAGGACTGCAGCCAGGTTCAAGGAGACAATCTACTCTGCCTGTACTGGGTAAGGCACCTCTAGGATCTCCTTCTCCGGCGACTTTGAAGGCAGCCTCTGGGAGGCAGCTGTCTTGGGGGACTGTGTACAGGGTCAGCCATTTGTTGGGAGGGCAGGGATTGCAGGAAGGGGGAAAAGAGAATGCATGTCTGTGTGTGTGCGTGCGTGAGCACATGTGTATATAACCGTGTGTGCATGAGGACGTGTGTATATAACCGTGTGTGCGTGAGCACATGTGTATATAACCTCGTGTGCGTGAGGACGTGTGTATATAACTGCACATGCGTGAGGACGTGTGTGCATATAACCGTGTGCACGTGAGCACATGTGTATATAACCTTGTGTGCGTGAGCACTGTGTATATAACCATGTGCGCGTGAGGACGTGTGTATATAACCGTGTGCACATGAGGACGTGTGTATATAACCTTTTGCACATGAGCACGTGTGTATATAACCGTGTGCGTGTGAGGACATGTGTGTATATAACCTTGTGTGAGTGAGCATGTGTGTATATAACTGTGTGCGCGAGGACGTGTGTGTATATAACCTTGTGCGCGTGAGGATGTGTGTATATAACTGCATGTGCGTGAGCACGTGTGTATATAACCTCGTGCGCGTGAGCACGTGTGTATATAACCTCGTCCACGTGAGCACGTGTGTATATAACCTCGTGCGCATGAGGACGTGTGTATATAACCGTGTGCACGTGAGGATGTGTGTATATAACTGCATGTGCGTGAGCACGTGTGTATATAACCTCGTCCACGTGAGCACGTGTGTATATAACCTCGTGCGCGTGAGCACATGTGTATATAATTGTGTGTGCGTGAGCACGTTTGTATATAACCATGTATGTGTGAGCATGTGTTTGTGTAAGTACGCATGTGTGTTGAAGGGGGATAGAGAAACTCTCCCTTTTCAAAACTGTCAAACTTGCATAGAAAGTCCTCTTCCAAATCCCAGTGCCCACTTGACCTCGGCCACTCTCACCCAATGTGGATGAGCCCCAGGCCACCGCTTCCTCACTCTCTTGCTGTCTGCCTCTCCAGACTATGACTGTGCATTCCATTTCGTATTTCCTCCAACAAACGCTCTCCTTACTCCTGTCCAGGGCGCTCAGTTTGACAAAGATCAGGGGAGAGACAACAACAAAGAAGAGGTATGACTCCCTGATGTTCTTCAAGACCCAGGACCCCTCTGAGTCTCTGGTAGGCCCCACACGCGAGGGATGAGCTTCCATCACATCTGGTAAGGCTGCCCCGTGGAGAGAGGAGCTGGAATTGTTGGAGACGGAGGACTAGGTGAGACCCCTGCATTCTTCCCTGGAGTTTCTTAACACATGGTGTCTGGCCTTGCAGGGCCTGCGGGCTTAGCTGGTGCAGTGTTTACTGACTCACCTGCCTTCTCCTGAGCACAAATGGCATCTGCAAGGAAACCCCACAATTCCTCAGAGCCCGGGTTTGCTAAGCCCACGCATAGATGGCTAAACTACTCTGCTGGCACCCGGGATTCCGGTCTTTGTCCCCTCTAGAAATGGAGCAAGTGCCACGGAGGGAGGCACCCAAGGCAGGGTCCCATGCTGTATGCTCCTTCGGTACCAAGCTTGTCACTGCAGGTTGTAACTGCCCACCACTGACCCAGACCCACCAGGAGATCAGATATGGCTGCGTCATGGCTGTCCCTGCAACCTGGCACATCAGGTGCCTGGGCCATACTAAAGGCAGCTGAACTGAACACTGAAATGGCCAAAGACACACAGACTCATAGAGCAGAGGACATAGCTTGAAGGACAGGATAGCCAAGGTGATCTTCAAACCAAGTGTCATGGTGAGGTTACAGAGGGGAGAGGTGGGCAGTCAGGAGTCAGGGACCTGGGGACCAGGCCTTGGACTACAATTCCTGGTGGCTGGAGCTCCAGCTGCTGCACATGAACCACCATGCCAGGGTGCCCTGGCCTCACCAGCCAGCTGCCGGCTGAGGATGAGCAGGTGTTAAGATGGGTGAGAGGCTCAACGCCTGGTGTGCAGAGTCCTAAGCTGGCTCCAGGCACTCGCCCTGAGGGGTACCCACCTCTAGGGCACTGCTCCAGAGGGTGCAGCAAGCCCAGGAGTGGCTCTGACATGGATGTGCCAGTGACGTAGGCACATGAGAAGAGGTGAACTCACAGGGAACATGTTCAGGGTGCGGCATGCAGGGGTCAGGCCCCTGAGGCAGGAGCAGACACAAACTGGAGGGTTTCAGGTTCCAGGTGAAGCTAGAGAGCCAGGAGGCAGGAGCACGCATGGGTCGGGTTTCCTGGGGCTGGCAGTTTACTTGGGAGGTGAAGGAACAGTGGCAGGGGAGTGGGGAGGCAGGAAGGGATGGCAGGTGCCAGCCAGCGTGGAGCACCTGTCAGCGCTGGCCCCGGGGGAGTGAGGGAGTTGGGGCAGTGATCCACCACCTCCTGTCCCTATTGGTGGAAGCTGCTCTCCATAGAAGGATGTTGATTTTTTTTCTCCTTCATGGGTGGGGTCAAGTGATGTTAGCAGCAGAGAAAGGCCTCAGACTAGGAGGTGGGCTGCTGGCACTGGGGCGCTGGACTGGGGAGCACAGAATGGACCTGGCTCAGGGCCGGGTGGGGGCGTAGGTGCTGACTACATCTGCTGTAGGCTTCGACATGAGGGCTCATCCCTGGACACACCAGGGCCAATTCTGGGCAGCTGCATGTCACACTCACCTGAGTAGGCTCCTGACGTCCCTCTCACCCTGTCCACAAGGGGGTGGCAGGCTCTGGAGGTGGCGGCTGCCCAGGATTTCCACTGGACTGAGTCACAGAGAGACCCTGTGCAGTTCTTCTGCCTCCCCTGTCCCCTGGGCCTGCTTTACAGAAGGCCCTTTAGAACCATTTGATCAACACAAGCGAAATCTAGTGTGGGAGGGTCAGGAAGGGGAGCGGGCCATCTGCTCACTTGTAGGCCCTGAGGATACCATGGGGGACTGGTATTCCCAGGAGGGTGTGCCTGGCCCAATAGAGCCCTTCTCCAGGGTCACTTAACTTAGCCTAGAACAGTGATTTTCAACTGGTGTGCTGCAGCACAATGGTGTGCTATGAGAGGATCTTAGGTGTGCCTAGAAAAATTTTAAAGATCATTAATTGAATTATTTTCTTTCTTTTTTTTTTTTTTTTTTTGTATTTTGGCTGGGGCTAGGTTTGAACCCGCCACCTCTGGTATATGGGACCAGCGCCCTACTCCTTGAGCCACAGGCGCCGCCCAATTGAATTATTTTCAAAAGAGGTTGAAAGCATAGTAAATATATTACCATTTTTTTTTGATCAACATAATTTAAGTGTGTCACAGAAGTTCAAGTGTGCCATGGGATAAAAAAGACTGGAAAACACTGGTTGAGAATGACCCTCCAGATTCAGAGCTGCGGTCATTCCTCCACAGCCCTCTCCTGCTGAAAGAAGGGTGTTTTCTAACATGATTCTGGTTATGTTATTCATCATCTGGGCCTTCTTTTCCCAGATGATTTTATTTTTGATGGATATCTTACAGAATTGCCACACCACATTTAGTCTAGGAGAGAAGGCCCATTTTTGGCCAGAGTTTTGTGGTTATTAGGAAGAGCTTCTTGATCAGAATGAGGGCTGGACCTTGGGAAAGAATGCTGAGGGACCTGCCCTCAAGTGCCCATGGCTGCCAAGCACCAAGGCGGGCCAGGCCTAAAGGTGCACATGGCCTACTCTATTAGACCCCCTGTGCTTGGCTCCAAAATCCTTTTTATTACATTTTTATTTCAGTATGTGGCATACTGTCTAGAAAAATAATTTGACTTCTGCTGAAAAAAGCATGTTTCTTCCTAACATTCTTGGATGAGTTTCATTTTCTAGCTTTGCAAAGAAAATGGGCAAAGAACTGGGCAAAGCACAGGGTCAAAATCACACTTTGCTGCATTCCCTTCCTCTCCCGTGCACTCGTCTCTGCCACTGGCTGGGGAGCACCTGGGTCCTCACCTGGCTCCCACCTTTCTCCTCCAAGGACCTGGAATGTTGCATCTCTGTCTTATTGGACTTGTCCTCCCCCAGGCCCAGGTTTCCAGGACACAGATATCACGAGTGTCCCATGGATGAGTGTCACGCCTGTGACATGTTCGCATCCAACATGTAACTAGTCTGCAGTTTTTTATCCTGATCCCCAATATCGTCAGTCTCTGGAATTAACCTGGAAAATATCAACCCGGCCATCAGATTGGGGCAGACCCCAACATTTCTAGGCAGGCTCTGCTCTCCATGGTGGGAATGGCAAATAAGTGGACCATGGGGAGAGAGGGCTCCCTCAGCCAGCCATGCTGTGCCCACACAGTGACATCTGAGGAAAAGTGGTAGGGAGTGGCTCTGACGAAGGCAAAGACATCCTGGGGTCTGGACCATCCTTGGAGAGCTCACAGAAGTCACAAAGCCTTGGGTCTTGCATCAGCTTTTGCTGTGTAACAAGCTCCTTCGAATGTTAATGGCTTAATTTGCCAAGAAAGTAGATTTTAGATGCTCTTACAGCCCCCCCCCAAAAAAGATGTAAGAACATGGATATGTTAGTTTGCTTGACTGTAGGCATCATTTCACCATATACATGTGTATATCAAATTATCATGTTATACACTTTAAATATCAAAATTAAAAACAGACATAATGGTGTTTATTTAGCTCACAATTCAGAGCCTGCTTCTCTGGTTTTGATGGGGCTTGTGGAAGTGCTGGGGTTAGCTGGCAGGTTGGCTGGGGCCTCGCTGGTCTAGGACCACCTCCCTCATGTGGCTGGTGGTCAGCAGGCTGGGGTGCTGGTCAACTGGGGTGGCCAACGCACTGGGCCACCTGCCTCTCTTCCTCTAGCAGCCAGCTCAGGCTCATTCACGTGGAGACAAAACAGCAGGAGAGTGGGCTCCAGAGCGCAGATTTCTACTACAGACCAGTGCACTAGCCCCTGGTGGATGGTCCACTAATCTGTAGTTTTGACCAGTTTCCTGGATAATTCTCACCCACCTCCTCCCTAGAAAGTCAATTGAGGACCACAGCACACGATAACTGGTCAGGATTCCCACTGTCCACTGTGATGTGGCCCCAAGTTATGAACTCGGAAGCCTGCAGAGCCAGGCCAGTAATGCCCGTGTGTGAAGTGTCAAGTGCGGGCAGCTGGGAGTGCTCGGCCTCGGCAGAGGGACATAGTGAATGAAGGATTAAAATTCAGTTTTCTTCACATACTAACTGGGCCCAATAACTTGTATCCAGGTGTCCTTGGTAGACTCAGTTTTATTATAACCATTTATCAACCTACAAGGAAGATAGGTGGCCCTGGAATGAGGGCCCACAGCACCCTAAAAAGACCGTTCCTTTCCTCCCAGCTGCCCCAGCCTTGCATTCTCTCAGGGTACCTGGGCCCCGGGAGGCACCCTCCTTTCACCTCTGACTCGGATGATCCACCCTCCTGCTGACGCCTCCCCAGACCAGCCTCTCCCTTGCCTCCATTATCCTCCCTAACACCCACCTCTGTCTGATGGAGGTTTTTTTTTTTTTAAGATTTTTTTGTATGTATATTTTTAGAGCTTACAATATACATCTTTAATCAGAATCTATCTTCAAATAATAATATGTCACTTTTTCATGTAGTGATATGGGCTTTATGACAGAATATTGCCAAATCTTCTCTCCCAACATTTGTGCTATTTTTTGTCACGTTTTACTTCACATATTCTACTAAACCGTTCATGCTATTATTTATTTTTTTATTATTAAATCATAGCTGTGTGCATTAATGCGATCATGGGGCACCATACACTGCTTTTATAGACCGTTTGCACATGTTCATCACACTGGTTAACACAGCCTTCCTGGCATTTTCTTAGTTACTGTGTTAAGACATTTACATTCTACATTTTGTTCCCTGTCTCCTGCGGAGGCTGCAGGACTCTTGTCTGTCCTGCCCATGTCTGGATCCCAGGGCCTGGTGCACGGGGATCTGCGCCACTTCTCCCAGGATGGTGCCCCGTACTGTCACTTGTCAACTTGGTTGTTTCTCTGGCCTTCAGACCTTCCTCAGTGTGCTTGCTCTGCAGACAGAGGTCATGTTGATGGGACGGAGCTTTCTCCTACAGACAGCCACTTCCCCCAGGCCTTCTTGCATTGTGAGAAGTTTCTCTTGAGGAGTCTTGGACAGCACTGGATAAACTCTCCCCGTTCCCTCAGTGCTGGGGGTGGGAGGAAGGTGGGTTGGGAGGGGACACAGCCTGATGTGGGAAGGGGTTTGGAGACTTTGCTCCATGGTCCCTTCCCCTCTGCGTGTGGAACACAAACTGTTAGACTGGACGGGTCCAGTCATGGCCTGAGTCAGGCCTTGGAGGGGAGGAGGGAAGGATGCATGTGTGGCCTGCTCGGGGCTGGCAGGTAGGAATCGCAGGATGTCATACCTGGGGACATTTAGGTTTTCTGCCATCAATCTTATAGGCTGGGAGGTGGAGCTGCAGGGACATCAGTTAGACCTCGCCTTCCCACCTCCCACCACCTACGCCACCCCACCCCATGTGTATTTCAAGGAGGTGAGCAAAACAGTCTCTTTACTAAATCCGATTTCAACTGGAGTGCTCCTTAAGTAACTAATATACATGAGCCCCAAAACACTTTTAGTAAAAGAGGAAAGGATTTAACAATTTTATAGAGACGAACAAAAACTGCCAAGAGCCTGGAATTCAAATGTTTCGAGAGAGAGCCAGATTCCCCCACATACACTTTGGACGAGTCAGTCTCAAATATAAGGGTCCAGGAGAACACCACGAAAGACTCAGGCTTCTCATCTGGAGAAGAAATGAAAGCCGGCAGACGTCTGTGCCTCCGAGTGCCATGGGATGCAGCCTTTTCTCGTTGGGTATCTGGCGCTTGCTCTGCTGTTCTTGGGAGTGGGCCCCCCACCTGGCTCTCCCTCTTGCTGGAAGCAGCTGTGAGCAGCCTGGGCTGTTTCAGATCACGGTTTACAGGCTGAGATGTGGAGTGTTTCCAAGAGTTTGCAGCAGATGCACCGTTTCCCGTTCAGAAAACCCAGGACTTCTTGGATGAGACCATTTCACATAAAACATGAAAATTCAGCAGTTCCAAGCATCAGAGAAATTGCAGACCCAGGTCCTTTTCCAATATCAGAGCACGTTTAGGCAGTCTGCTGGGAAAGGCCTGTTTCTTTCAGAGGCCCCGGGGAGGCCTGCAGGGGTCTCTGCTGGTTCAGTCCAAATGGGGCTGTTGGTGTCACCCCCCTCCAAAAGGGCTCAGCTCCAAATGATACTCCTTCAGGAGATGCTCTGGGGTTCACCGTGGGGCTATGGGTTCCCCTGGCCTCTCTCCCTGGCAGGAGGTGAGGCTGATGGACGCTGTTAGAGCACCCAGATGAAACCCAGTCTGTGCACTGGGCCCCCTATTGCACATGGACAGTGTCTGCTTACTTGCCTGAGTGTCTGTGGCCTTAATGTGGAAAGCCTGGGACCATGAGGACTCTGTGTCTGGCGGGGGGATGGGGGGAGAGAGGGGAAGGAAGTCAGAGGCCTTCTCGTGGCCCCCTCAGGGTGTTAACCATCCCAGGAGCTGCTAGGAAGAGAGAAGGCGAGGGAGGAGGGTCTGCAGGGGTAAGCAAAGGAGAGACTGTGGTGTGAGCGCACACTCAGCCCCATTCCCCGAGAGTCTGGAGGCTGAGTGACCAGAATTTGAAAGTGTTTTCCTACTAAAGGAAGTCTACAGGGTCATCTGAAGAAAGAAACCCTACAGGGCTTCACCGTCAACTTCAAAAACCACGGAGCCCAGTGAGAATCTCCAGAGAAGTGGGGCACTTGCCATTTTAAAGGGGTTAATATTCATTTTTGTCCTAAATTTATGTGTCCAGCCCAGACCTCATCCCTGAAGTCCATTTATGCAGATCCACATGCCAACGTGGTGTTTCCACTCAGATGTCCAACAGCTGTGTCATACTTTACATGTCCAGGACAAACTCCTGACCCTTCCCCGGCAGCACACCAGGAAGATCCCAGTCTTTCCTCTCAGTCAATGGCAACCCCCACTCCCAAACCTTCTTCTAGGAGTTCAGATGAAACGTTTCCATTCACCTTTGATGTTTCCCTTCTGTTCACACTGGGCATGCGTCCATCAGCAAGTCCTGGTGGCTTGACCTGTACACAAATCTGCCTGTTTCTTACAGCCGCCCCCCCCCCCACTGCCACCCTCCTGGGCCAATCTACTGTCCCCTCTTACTTGCAGTGTCATGGCAGTCTCCCACCTGGCCAGCCAGCCCTCACTGCCCTTCCTTGGCATGGCTGCTGGAAAAATTCTCCTAAAATCACAGGTTGGATGGTGCCATTCTACTTCAAACCAGGCAATGGCTCCTCATTTTCCTCAGATTAAATCCAAAGTCCTGACTGTGGCCTGGGAGGCCCTGCATGCTCTGGGGTGCCACATCCATGACCTCCTCCTCGCCAAACCTACTTCCCAAGTTTGTGCCTCAGGACCTTTGTGCCTGCTGCACGCCCTCATTGAGCTCACAGCCTCGAGGCAGACTGAAGATGGCTTCCACCAGCTCTGCTGTGTAGGTGCCTTGGCACACTGTCTGCACTTGTGCTGGCTCAGGAGACACTATGCTGCCTTCCCGTGGCCCTCGGTGCTTACTGTCCTGGGTACTGGGGCACCCACCGCTATCCATTGGTATGGCCTGGGATGGGCAGGATTTGGAAGTTGCCTCAGCATTCTCTTACCCCTTCCATGGGATAATTCTGAAGCCTGTTCAACAAGGCCTCCCAGAGGATCGGGGCCCAGTTGCCCAGAGCGTCCACTGACTCGATAACACAATTGTTATTTGTTCCCTTCCCTTCCCTGCCTCACTTCCCTACTTTTCTAGGTGTTTCCTGGGATCAGCTTTCAAATAGATCACTTGCTTTCAAATCCTCATCTCAGATCTGCTTGGGGAAACCCAAGTGAAGGCGATAGCTTCATTGACAGCCGTCCAGGAGACTGTCCAAACACAAGACCCCGTCTCCTTGTGACTGGAAGCTCAGTGTGCGAAGTCCCATTTTCCCAGAGAGGCTCATGCCATCCACATGGGCAAATAACTGCAAGTCTGAAGACTGTGAAAGCAGATGCAGGATTGGGGGCCAAGAGAGCAGCTGTGGTTCCGCTTGGCCCTCTTTCTGCTCCCCTCTCGCCTGCCCACGGACCATTTTCTCTGGAGTTAACGATTTAAGCTTTGATCACCTAAGGGAAGGGAAAGTCACCCTCTGTCCCTAGGGTACTTCAGAGCCTCAGAGCCCAGGTTTTTCAGATTGTGTTGGTAACTATGACTGCAAAGCAAACTACCTTAAACTCTGTGGCTTAAAACAATAACAACATTTATTTTGCTCATAAATCTGCAGTTTGGACGGGGCTTGGCCAGGACAGTTCATCCCTGTGCTTGTGGCTGGAGCTCCTCTAAGGTGGAGGGCTGGAGTCTCCCCTCACTCAGGCATCTGGAAGCTGGTGCTGGGGAGACATGAGAACCTGGCTGGAAATAGCAGGGGCTCCTCAGATGTGTCTCTCTACCCTCTGTGGGACCCCTTCAGTGTGACAGCTTCTTGGTAACCTGTCTTCTTACATGGTAACTCAGAGCTCCAAGGCACACGTTGCAACTGAGAGCTGAAGTTGCTGTGTGACTATAACTTGGCCTTGCGAGTCACACAGTGTCACTTTCTGCTGCACTCTGTTGGAGGGATCACAGGCTTCTTCACTCTTATTTGGTTCTCTATGTCAAATGTCATCTGCCACACAGCTCTTTGATGTTGGGGTTATTGGCATGATGTTTCTCACGGGCAGAAGCTTCTTGTCTACAGCAGCAAGGCCCACGTAGGCAAAAGGAGGCGTGGACTAAAGATGTAATGAGGCCTTGGCCGGGGCAGTGCTGGGACCCACTTCTGCCAGGAAGGTGGGCTACTTCCCAGCCCAAGTGTTGTGTGTTTTTTTGAGACATAGTCTCAGTCTTGGGCTCAAGTGATCCTCCTGCCTGAGCCTTCCGAGTACCTGGGACTACGGGTACAATGCCTGGCTCTCAGCCCAAATGTTTGTGTGAGTTCATGCACATGCCTGGCTGCTGCTGCTGTTGAAGGGCATGGAGGATACTGGTCGTAGAAGGAGAGATAAAAGGAGGGAGGAACTAACTCCCTGCCCAGCCTCTGAGACTGTTTGGAATTCCCACTCAGAGAGCCAGAGACACAAGGAGAAGAGCTTGTTTTCAGGAGGCACTTTTGTGAGAAGCTGGGCATGAGCAGAGCCATCGTAGCGCCCAGGCAATGAGGTGCAGCAGCGAACCGGGGAACAGGGAAACTGGTTCTGCGTTGGCCCCTTGAGAATCAGAGTTGGGCAGCTCTGGGAGGTGGGACATACATGGATGGAGGGTTTTGACAGTGATAACCAGGGACTGGGACAAGTGGCTGCAACGGAAGAACATGGGAAGATTGGTTCCTTTACACCTGCAAATACCATCTGTAAATACCATCTTGGAACATTCACCCAATGATGGGGGGAGATTAGAGAGGATACATATCCCTGCATCGCTGGGGGGCAGCCTAGAGCTGGGCAGGGCTTGTGATGGGCGTGTCCTCACCCCTGTTCATGTCAGGGGGTTTGGGAGGGTCATAGAATGTTAGAGACACAGTCCTATTAGTCATGGCTGGTAAACCATAGTGGCAGTCATTGTGTGTGTGGTTAAAAAGTGAAAGACAAAAGTCGAAGTGGGTGAGACTCACATTTTTACCAGATAGTCCACAACATGGCACCCTTTGATAAAGGACACGATCTTCTCTCTATTGAGAAGCCTGTCATTTTGGTGGCTGGTGGGTGACTCTCAGTCATAAGAAGGAGATGGGAACTTTTAGCTGAAAAGGAGCCATATGGCTTTGGTGTTTCATAAAGATATTCTGGGGACACTGTAGCAGTCCTATACCTCTCCAGAAGGTGCTCACTTTTTCGTAGCATGAATTTTAAACAACATTCACAGGAAATCTGTAATTCCATCAGTCTAACAGTTGACAGATTTCTAAATGCTATAGCGTCCTATATATTTTTTTTCTTTTTTTTTTGAGATAGAGTCTCACTATGTTGTCCTTAGTAGAGTACTGTGGTGTCACAGCTCACAGCAACCTCCAGCTCTTGGGCTTAGGCGATTCTCTTGCCTTAGCCTCCCGAGTAGCTGGGACTACAGGCGCCTGCCACAACACCCAGCTATTTTTTTTGTTGCAGTTTGGCCAGGGCTGGGTTTTAACCCACCACCCTCGGTATGTGGGGCTGGCGCCCTACTCTCTAAGCCACAGGTGCCGCCCTGTGTCCAATATATTTTTATAATTTAAATTTTTTTCTCACCTAGAAAAATACATGTTTATTGTTGAAAAATCAAAGAAAAATTTGAACAAGCAAATAAAATAAAATCACCTTAAATGTTTCATTTCTTTGTTTGATTTGAGACAGAGTCCTGCTCTGTTGACCAGTCTAGAATACCGTGGTGTCATCATACCTCACTGCAGCCTCAAACTTTTGGGCTCAAGCCATCCCCCTTCCTCAGCCTCCTGAGTAGTGGGGACAATAGGAACTCACCACCACACCTGCTAATTTTTCTATTTTTGGTAGAGATGAGGTCTCACTATTGCTCAGGCTGCTCTGGAACTCCTGAGCTCAAGGGATCCTCCTGCTTGTCCTCCGAAAGTGCTGGAATCACAGTCATGAGCCACCCCGCCCTGCCAATCACCTTCAATTTTAACACTGAGATATATCTGATTTGAACAGTGTATGGATAGTACGTATATGAAAGACATCAAAATATTATATAAGTGTTTCCATTTCTCCCTTCTTTTTTTGAAAAAGGAGGCTTTATTATTCTAGGTAGGGAGATTGGTGGAAAAGAAATTTGAGCAAAGTGAGAGGGACCAAGCTGATCTGCACAAGAAAGGTCATGGAGGTGCCAAAAGGAGAAAAAATAAGGGAAGGGGAGGAGTTTAGAGGAGAGGAAGGAGCGATGAGTGAAGAAGGCTCAAAAGCTGGGAATTACATGGCGATGAAAACAGATGAAAGGAAAACAAAAGACGTCCAACTAGCTGTAGCACAGAGTAGAATTTTGAGGAAAGAAAAGGGTGGCAAAAGATCCTGATTCAGGAAATATTTGTGACCTTCCACTATTGGGAAACTTCAGTAAAAACACGTCACTCCTTAGCTCTGGCTTGATGATGACAGCTGTTTTAAAGCTTGAAGATGACTCAGTGTTTGGGGTAATATTTATATCCTTCTATATAATCTAATGTTATAAAATAAAAGTGAGATCTCTCTCATTCTAACAAGTTATTTTATTACCTGACTTTTTTTTTTTTGCGACAGAGCCTCTAGCTGTCACCCTGGGTAGAGTTCTGTGGCATCACAGCTCACAGCAACTGCCAACTCCTGGGCTCAAGCGATTCTCTTGCCTGAAGGGAAATCAACTGTCTACTAGAATGTGAGCTCCAGGAAGGCAGTGATTCTTCCTGACTCTACACAGCACACATCTTGACGTAGAACAGGAGCTTGACGAATATCTTTGGATGAATGCATGATTGTCTGCATGGATAGATGGATTTGAGTCCTCAGGGAAGTTTCTACTTATCTAAAGCCTAATGCCTGGTATGTTACCCGCACACAGACACTGTCAGGAAGTTGGTTTTGGTTCAGCCAGAGTGTGACCTGGGAGTCAGGAATTCCTTTCAATCTAAGAAGGTGGATTTTTCACTTGAAAATACCTCTCTCTGGAAGAAGTCTGTTGCCCTGAGAACAGGTTATACTTCCTGGAGGACTGACTCCCAATGTCGCCACACATCATCCTGGTGAGCTCTATTGGTAAGGTTCATTTGGGGTGGACTCAGCCCGAGTCCATCTTTACCTCCTTCAGAGAACAGACTGAGCAAGCTGCTGCGCATTATTTTACAATTCTTTGTTGTTTTCAGGAGCCATTAGCTATGTTGGGAGAAATTCCGTGCTATGAAGATTGAGGGCAAGGGTGGCTGGCAGGCATCTCCCACAGTGCCCGGCACAGAGCTGACCCCCCAGACCGCGATTGTTACTGTGATCAGTTCATCGCCTGTCAGTGTTGCCCTGGTCTCATCCATTCAGGAAAAAAAGGCAAATAAACTGCATGCTGTTAGGTTTTGAGTTTCATCCTCCCTGTGTTGCTGGGAGTTTGGTTTATTTTTCCATTTTCCCATTCAGGAGATGGGGGTTTTGAGAGGAAAGGAGACATTTCTCTCATCTCACAATTGCTGGCGGTCTGTTGGACTGAGGGATATGTGTGGCATCAATGTTAGTCTCCGGCCAACTTCCACCTGCAGCAGAGCTTTGCCCTTTTGCCCAATCAGCAGAGATGAAGCACAGCACTGCCTCTGACTCGTGGGCCCTGGAGCTTGTAACGTCCCTGTGAAGGGGAAGTTATTTTCATCACAGCCGCCTCTCTGACATCGAGGCGGGAAGAGGCCAGCTATGCTTAAGAAGCTCCACTGAGGTCAGCCGGGCAAGGTGTGAGAACTCGGGCCAGACACTGTCCATAAAACAGAAGCCAACTCCCCCAAACCCTCTCATCGACACAAGGAGAGAGTCCTGCGAGGAGACACAGTGGTCCAGTTTTATTGCACCAGGTTGAAAGTAGAAGGCTTATGTTGAAAATGAAACTGATTGGGGAAGGCCAGGCTTTTTACTTTGGTTGAGTCGAGGCATGGATCTAGCACTTTATTTGGCCTGGATTTATGTAAGTCTTAGCTCCAGAGCAGGGGGAATGCAGGGAGTGCCTCTCGCTGGGCCCAAACATTTGTTCTGTCCTTTCATACCTGTCCTCTTTGACTCTCTTTCTGTATTTTCCCAGAAATGCCAGTGGCAGGGGGAAAGCAAAGCAGCTCAAGTTGATCAGTTTTCTTCTTGCCCATGAGTGTTTTTGCTCTTGGGATCCTCATGGTGAACCAAACCTTGAAATCTGAATGTCAGTTTTATGTACCCTGGTGTGAGGGATAAATGTTGGTGTTTAGTGGAAAGAGCCTTTTGTTTTTTTCTGTCAGCATTCAGGTCTCTGCTCCTCTGGAGGGGGCCTGTGTTTGGGGTCACTGACTTACCGGAGGACTGTCAATGCACAGGGCGGAGGAGGCTGGAGGGGACAGGGCCGTGCACGGGTGTGCAGGTGTACAGACAGGCCGAGAGTGCTTTCCTGTTCACAACTTTTCCAAGTTGGTTTTTGTGTGTGTCTAACTAGGTGCTTGAAAGATGACATCTGTGTGGCAGACACTGAGCTTGTAGTCTTCTGAAGGGCATGACAGGATGCCTCATTCTTGACCAGCCATGTGACTTTGAGTGAGTCATTTAATCACATGGATCTTTATTTTCCTTAAGGACAGAGAAAGGCTGATGGTATCCAAGGCTCCATGCTGTAGCCCTTAGAGAGCATGGAACGAGGGCACAAGTCCGTCTTTATTCCTTCAGCAGCAACTTCCTTCCCAATACTCTGGACTACCTAACACAGATGCCTTTTACTCAGATGACTGCAAGGAGGGTCATTGCAATTGATGCTAGGTTTCCTGCCTTTTCTAAGGTCATTTTAGGAAGACCGAGAGACAAACCTCAGACTGTGTTCATTCTTCTCCAGATGGAAAATGGAAAAGTGTGGCCAAGCAGCCAAATGCTTGGTCTATAAAATGCTCACAACATCCAGACCTTGTTGGGAAAACAAGGTGCCATCTGAGCATGTGAGTGTCATAAAGTCAATTGGCCCTGCAATTGAGACTTTTGGTTTTAATCCAGTAACCCAGGAGAAATCACCCAGGCTTTGGGGTTTAATTCATTTTTTTCTCTTCCTCAGAAAAATTTGAATTTTATCTTCACTCCTCAAACTTAAAAGGAAGATTGCTTTGAAGTTAGTTGATTTGCAATGACTGGATAAGATTCTTAGAAATTGCAAAAATATATGACTTTGTAAGGACTCAGATTTGGATATTGGCTCCTTAATTTGACTGAATTCGGTTCAAAGGAAATTTTGGATTTCCCTTAGGGAGAAAAAGATACATTATCTGTTTTCAGGACTTTTTGAAAGCTATATCCTATTTAGCTCTTTCATCTACATGTTAATCAAAACCATTTCATTTTCCATCTCCCTTAAAATGTGGGTTTATTTTCAGTGTTGTTCATAACTGCTGTAGTATCCTCCTAAAAAATGTAAGTCTCACCATCACTGTTGTCTGCGTCAAGAGGTAGAAAAGGTGTTAATTATGTGCGATCCATTGTGGGTGGGTCACTTACTTTGACAGCCTCTGTTAAATCTTGCCTCAGCCAAGACACACTTGATTTGGCCAATGGGAAGTCAGCACATGTGATGAATGATGCAGAAGCTTGAGAAACACCCCTCTGTGAGGGCTTGCTCTCTTGTTACTCCTGTGGTAGCCATGACAGCATATCTGAGCTACCTTGTGGGAGTGTTACATGTGAAACAGAGTCACACCTTCTCTGATCCCAGCCAGGGTCATCATGGAGCAGCTGACAGACATGTGAAGCCACCTGAGACCAGCCCCCAACCCATAGCCATCCAGATGCAGGAGCAGGCATGACCAAGACCAGCAGAAAGGCCCAGATGACCCACAAACTCAAGAGTAGTAAGAAATAGCTGTCATGATAATCTACTGAATTTGGGGGTGTTTTGTTACAGAGCATGACAGTGGCCATTGATAACTGACACGTTCCTGTATGTACCACCCTGTCCTCTGAAAACAGATGGACCTGCTTCACCCTGGCCTAACACACTACAGGGGTATGCTACCTAATCTCTTTGAGTGTCACTTTTCTCAGCTGAAATATTGGGAAAATAATTCCTTTCTGGAAGGATGGTTGAGCAGGTTGATACGGATTATCACTGGACAGTTAATAAAAATCCCCCTGAATCATTGGAGGCTGCTACTGTCACCTTCATCCTGGTCAACAGCAAATGGACAGAGTGAGGCAGCCGGTGTCTGGTTGTTCCAGTGTGGTGTTTACGGAGGCTCTTTTTCTTTTTTTTTATTTTTTGAAACAGTCTCACTCTGTCACACAGACTAGAGTGCAGTGGTATCATCATAGCTCACAGCAACCTCAAATTCCTGTGCTTAAGCTATCCTCCTGCCTCAGCCTCCCTAGTAGCTGGGACTATAGGCGCCCACCACTACCCAGCTAATTTTTCCACTTTTTTGTGGAGATGGGGTCTTGCTCTTGCTCAGGCTGGTGTCAATGTCCTGAGCTCAAGCAATCCTTCCACATGAGCCTCCCAGAGTGCTAGGATTAGAGGCTTGAGTCACTGCACCAGGCCCTACAGAGGCTCTTGTTTAAACCCCTTGGGTCTTAGAGACCCAATCACAAACCCACCCAGAGAGAAATCCCTGGGATCTTCTGCTTGGAAAACACTATGAATTTTACTGCCAGGAAATAACTTTTGAATCTGAATTTTGGCCTCAGTTTTCATTTTTGATCTTGAAGTGAAGATAAATTAAGAACCAAAGAAACCTAGAATTGGTATCTTTAATCCTGAACTTTTGTATAAACAGGCAGGATCAGCTGATTGTCTCTTAAGCAAGGATATTTGAGTTGAGGAGGGGAAACAACATAGTGTAGTAAGATAAAGCACACTGCCTCATTTGGTCTATTAAAACGGATATAAGGAATTGATCATCTAGGGCCTGATGCCTGGTTGATGGAATCATGCAACCGTCCTGTGGGGTCAGTCTGTGTTTATATGTCTGGCTAAGAGCAAAAAAATGTCACCAGTGAGAAACAATGTCATATTTCCACTGTGTTCACTAAGTCTCTAGGCCAGGAGACCTCTTCATTCTAAACATTTATATTCAACAGAGGTCTCCGGCACTTCAACTTTCTGCAAAATTCAACCAGTGGTGGAGCTTGGCCAGACAGGGGTACTTGTTAAATGATGACTGGATGCCTGAATGAATGTGTGAATGGAGAAATTCATCCTTACCATGAGATGTAGTCTCCATAAACAGATGAGACTGTCGATTACGCATGGGTAGATTCTTAGGTTAGGATGTGCACACGGAAAGGAGCTTCAGAAACCCCTTTGTTTAATTCTCTCATTGATGAGGAGATAATCTTAGAGGAAATAGCTCATCCTGAGTCATCCAGGCCATAATGTGCAGACTTAGAGATGTGCCCAGGGCAGAAATCCAGCTACCCCATCTGCCAGGCTGGAATTCTTCCCATTCTAGCCTGCTGGTCTCTTAATCTTATTTCCTTCTTATATGCCAAGTTATAATGTGTGACCCAGGTAGTGTGAGGGTCTGTCCCATACACCTAGCATGTTAACTTCAATGTATGAACTGTTTCCTTTGGGAAGTTTCTCAAGTTATCATAATTTCCCTGAAGTATTTTATTTTACATTTATACGTACATATATACACGTATTTGTATGATCTAAATATGGGGATACACACACACGCACACACACATATAAAATATCCAACCTCTGTGTAAAATAACTTTCTGCTGCAGTCGAGCTTCACCCACCCCGTGGGGACTTCGGTGTTTCCATGGGAACTAATGTGATAACTAATGTGCTGCAAGGTGGGGAGCACGGAGAGGAACTTGGTGGAGGACTAAGTGACTACGACATTCACGAGCATCAGTAAAGTGTGCTTGTTGGAAGGGGCAGGGGAGAGGCCCGTGGCGTTTTAGTTGATGCCAGCTTAGGACCTTCTGTTCATAGCAGTCACAACTCTGTAGCATTCCTGGGCATCATGTTCTGTCTGCTTGCTGATGGCGCAGAGGTGTCGCGAAGCTGTTTGCTGCCTGTTACTCACGGGGGTGTTGAACCAAAATGTTGGGGTTTCCAATTTCTCATTTGCTTGGAGACTTCAAAGACTACAAGGAGGTTCCAGGTGCCACCACAGGCTAAATCAACCGTGCAAATTAGCACCCACCCACACGTCTGCGGCTCCTTAGAGAGAAGGTCCCCCTCGCAGATAACAAGTGGGTGAGCTGCTAAGGACTTAGAGGAGCTGGGCTCCCAGCCAAAGCAGAAATACCTTCTCCCTCTCTTTCTCCTGACTTTGATTTTTCCATCCTTTGCTCCCCTTTCTCTCTCTCTTCCTTTGTTTTCTCTTTGCCATGGATGCTCTAGCACCCACCTTCCTGCACCCCCTTCCTTCTGTCTGGGCTCCCCACGTGGCTGTTCTCCTGGATCTTTCATTGCTGAGAGGGCTTGCCTCACCCTCCCTCCCACGCCACAGACCCCTGGAGGACAGCAGCTCCGTCTTCTCCAGTTCCCAGCACAGTGAGCAGGGCATGCCCCATGAATTAGCCTATGTCAGAGGCCCTCAAAGAGCAGAGAGGAGGACTGAGAATTTGCATTTCTAGTAAGTTCCCAGTTGCTGATGCCATTGGTCCAGGGGTCACACTTTGAGAACCATTGGCCTAAGTCAAGCTCGGACCCTTGATTAAATGACATCTTGTGATTTATTCCTCTAGTATTTCTGTTTCTCTACTTTCAAAGCAGAATTTGTAATATCACACTGCACACACAGTTCTGCCTTCTGCTGGCTTAATGTGCCATGACCCCTGTGAACATTTCCCTCTGTGGGGCTCACTAAGTCCCGGCACATACCGCCTCTGAGAAGTCAACTCTCACTTGAGGGCAGTGTTAATGGGCAAAGGGTTTTACTTTCTCTGAACAAAGCTGGAAGATTTATGTGGAGCGGGTCTGAAGGCTCTAGCTGAAAAAGCACTGCACCCTTTGGCCTCATAATACTTCCCTGAGCTTAAGATGAGGAGCAGCCGGCTTGATGGGGTGTGCCCAGGCTCGACCCCTCGCTGCTGCTGAGGGCCGCCAGGGCCTGAGTGCGTCCTGCAGATGTGCCATGGAGGGAGCGTGTGGTGCTCCGGCAGGCAGGCTCAGCCTGGACACTATAGTCCCTGTTCTTAATGGCTGGAGGGGCTGGAGGGGAGCCTGTGTCGTGCCGGGGGCAGCACAGTGGGGCAGGTGTGAATCTGGGGACAACTCCTCTTCATAGGCTCATTCGTCTGATCATCCACTCCACACGTGGGTGCTGAGTGACTGCAGGCTTCTGCGGGTTCAAACACCGCACCCTGAGGACGCTGCTGCCATCTCGGAGCAGAGGCTCTGTGTACGGTGCTCAGTCATCTGCACGTGACGGTCACTTGAAAATGCTCCACACAGGCCTGGTTTCCTTCCTATTGTGTCAGAATCTCTGAGCTGGGGATGTACTTAGCTTGTCCACACTTGAGGACCACTGAGAAAGGGCGTTTCCTATGCACTAGAATTATTGGGTCTTCAGAGTTCCACTATAGCCACTCAGTGGAGGCGTGAGCACATCTCGGCTCCCATCTCTGCCCTGGGTAGCTGTCCCTGCTGTATTGGTGCTGGACAGCTCCTCCGTCCTCCTCCATCCACAGCCTGAACCCGCTGCTCACGCCAGCCATGGTTTTAGCTTCTGCAGCTCCAGTAACACCATTTTCTCTCTTTGTCCTTCAGCCCTGCAGGTGGAGTGGCTGGCCTATAGTTATCACTGATCGTTACGTGGCTTCTCAGCTGTTTCATCAACCAATCCTCTCTAATGATTTCCCTCTGTTTGAAACATCCAGGGTGGCTCACTCCTGCAATCTCAGCAGTCTGGGAGGCCAAGGCGTTTGGATCACTTGAGCTCAGGAGTTTGAGACCAGCCTGAGCAAGAGCAAGACTCAGTTTCTACTAAAATAGAAAAACCTAGCTGGGTGTTGTGTCAGGTGCCTATAGTCTCAGCTACTCGGGAGGCCAAGGGAGGAGGATAGCTTAAGTCCAGGAGTTTGAGGTTTCTGTGAGCTCGGATGCCAAGGCACTACCGAAGGTGACAGTGAGACTCTGTCTCAAAAAAAAAAAAAATAATAATGTCGGGGTGAGGTGTGTGAGCTTCTTTTTTCCTGCAGGGACTCTGGATGTCATGAAGTAAAATGTAAAGAAAAGCACCTATAAGTTCCCACATCCTCATGAGTTTGAGGCTCTGGTTCAAGGGAAGGCAGAGGCCGAGGTTGCTGGGGAAGGATGTTCATATCCTGCCTGTGAAGCAGCCAGATGGTGTCCACTGGCCTTCCTGCATCCCGGTCACTGGTGCTCCTGCAGTGCTGCTGGCTAAGATCAGAAATCATCAATTTAAACAAGGTCCTCCGGAGGTCGAGGTACGTCCTGATACAGATAGCCATGGGGGCTATAGAAAGCTGCCAGTGACACAGACCACTCGGAGGCCCAGGTGTACCTCTCAGGGGTCCCGCTCTTGCTCCCCTCTAACTCACGGTGTCTCTGAGAAACGGAATGTGCTCTCACCGTACAAGACAGCTCTTTGAGGGACAACTGACCCATGGTTGACAGAGCACCAGGGGCCTGCAACTCTCAAAAATCACAGTATTTTTGGAGTCATGGGAGAGGTTTGGCTTATTAAGCAATGTGACTTGTCCGACAGCAAAGGGCACCAATTGTCAGCTCTTTCAGACCTGCGTTGATACCTACGCTCAGGAAACTCTGGCTGAGGACTTAAATTCTCCGCATCTTCTCTTCTCTGGCAGTAGCACTTCCCTGTACAGCAGTGGCAAAAAGTAAATTAGATTTTAGCTCTCGTACCCCTAGCACATCTGAGGCACTCAGGATGGGAGTGGGTTCGCTCCCCACTTTCTCTTTTCCTTCCCTGAACTTGAGATAAGAGTCTAGCAGAAGGGACTGAAGTCAAGAGCTATTTGGGGTTTTTTTTTTTTTTTTTACAATGTTTCCCATACACTTTTATTATTTATTTATTTTTTTAACCTTTCATTTTTTTTTTTTTTTTATTGTTGGGGATTCATCGACAGTACATTAAGCCAGGTTACACTGATTGCATTTGTTAGGTAAAGTCCCTCTTGCAATCGTGTCTTGCCCCCAAAAGGTGTGGCACACATCAAGGCCCCACTGTCCTCCCTCCTTCCCTCTCTCTGCTCTTCCTTTCCACACCCCTCCCTCCTTCTTTCTCTCTCTGCTCTCCCCTTCCCCCACCCCACAGTGACCTTAATTGTCATTAATTGTCCTCATAGCAAAACTGAGTACATAGGATTCATGCTTCTTCATTCTTGTGATGCTTTACTAAGAATAATGGCTTCCACTTCCATCCAGGTTAATACGAAGGATGTAAAGTCTCCATTTTTTTTAATGGCTGAATAGTATTCCATGGTATACATATACCACAGCTTGTTAATCCATTCCTGGGTTGGTGGGCATTTAGGCACTAGGCTGCAATAAACAGTCTAGTACAAGTGTCCTTATGATAAAAGAATTTTTTTTTCCTTTTGGGTAGATGCCCAGTAATGAGATCGCAGGATCAAATGGGAGGTCTAGCTTGAGTGCTTTGAGGTTTCTCCATACTTCCTTCCAGAAAGGTTGTACTAGTTTGCAGTCCCACCAGCAGTGTAAAAGTGTTCCCTTCTCTCAACATCCATGCCAGCATCTGCAGTTTCGAGATTTTGGGATGTGGGCCATCTCACTGGGGTTAGATGGTATCTCAGGGTGGTTTTGATTTGAATTTCTCTAATAGATAGGGATGATGAACATTTTTTCATATGTTTGTTAGCCATTCATCTGTCTTGTTTAGAGAAGGTTCTATTCATGTCTCTTGCCCATTGATATATGGGATTGTTGGCTTTTTTCATGTGGATTAATTTGAGTTCTCTATAGATCCTAGTTATCAAGCTTTGGTTTGATTCAAAATATGCAAATACCCTTTCCCATTGCATAGGTTGTCTCTTAGCTTTGGTTATTGTCTCCTTAGCTGTACAGAAGCTTTTCAGTTTAATGAAGTCCCATTTGTTTATTTTTGTTGTTGTTGCAATTGCCATGGCAGTCTTCTTCATGAAGTCTTTCCCCAGGCCAATATCTTCCAGTGTTTTTCCTATGCTTACTTTGAGGATTTTTATTGTTTCATGCCTCAAATTTAAGTCCTTTATCCATCTTGAATCAATTTTTGTGAGTGGGGAAAGGTGTGGGTCCAGTTTCAGTCTTTTACATGTAGATATCCAGTTCTCCCAACACCATTTATTGAATAGGGAGTCTTTCCCCTAAGGTATGTTCTTGTTTGGTTTATCAAAGATTAGGTGGTTGTAAGATGTTAGTTTCATTTCCTGGTTTTCTATTCGAATCCAAGTGTCTATGTCTCTATTTTTGTGTTAGTACCATGCGGTCTTGACCACTATGGCTTTGTAGTACAGCCTAAAATCTGGTATGGTGATGTCCCCAGCTTTATTTTTATTACTAAGAACTGCCTTAGCTATACGGGGGTTTTTTCTGGTTCCATACAAAATGCAGAATCATTTTCTCCAAATCTTGAAAGTACGATGTTGGTATTTTAATAGGAATGGCACTGAATAGGTAGATTGCACATTTTAACAATGTTGATTCTTCCCATCCATGAGCATGGTATGTTCTTCCATTTGTTAATATCCTCTGCTATTTCCTTTCTGAGGATTTCATAGTTTTCTTTATAGAGGTCCTTCACCTCCTTGGTTAGGTATATTCCTAGGTATTTCATTTTATTTGAAACTATGGTGGAGGGAGTTGTGTCCTTAATTAGCTTCTCATCATGACTGTTATTGGCATATACAAAGGCTACTGACTTGTGGACATTGATTTTATATCCTGAAACATTACTGTATTTTTTGATGACTTCTAGGAGTCTTGTGGTTGAGTCTTTGGGATTCTCTAAGTATAAGATCATGTTGTCAGCAAAGAGGGAGAGTTTGACCCCCTCTGCTCCCATTTGTATTCCCTTTATTTCCTTGTCTTGCCTAATTGTATTGGCTAGAACTTCTAGCACTATGTTGAATAGTAAAGGTGACAGAGGACAACCTTGTCTGGTTCCAGTTCCAAGAGGAAAAGCTTTCAGTTTTACTCAGTTCAGTAAAATATTAGCTGTGGGTTTGTCATAGACAGCTTCAATCAGTTTCAGAAATGTGCCACCTTTGCCTATACTCTTCAGTGTTCTAATTAGAAAAGGATGCTGGATTTTATCAAATGCTTTTTCTGCATCTATTGAGAGGATCATATGATCTTTCTTTTTGCCTCTGTTAATACGTTGGATAACGTTTATGGACTTGCGTATGTTAAACCAGCCTTGCATCCCTGGGATGTAACCTACTTGATCATGATGTATGACTTTTTTGATAATAAGCTGTAATCTATTGGCTAGGATTTTGTTGAGAATTTTTGCATCTATATTCATGAGTGAACTTGGTCTGAAATTCTCCTTTTTGGTTGGGTCTTTTCCTGGTTTTGGTATCAGGGTGATGTTTGCTTCATAGAACATGTTGGGGAAGATTCCTTCCTCCTCAATTTTATGGAATAATTTCTGCAGTACAGGAATAAGCTCTTCCTTGAAGGTTTGATAGAATTCTGGTGTGATGCCATCTGGACCAGGGCATTTTTTGGTTGGAAGCTCCTCAATTGTTTCTTTAATCTCAGTGCTTGAAATTGGTCTGTTCAGGAGCTCTATTTCTTCCTGGCTAAGTCTAGGGAGAGGGTGTGATTCCAAATATTGATCCATTTCCTTCACATTGTCAAATTTCTGGGCATAGAGTTTCTGGTAGTATTCAGAGATGATCTCTTGTATCTCTGTGGGATCAGTTGTTATTTCCCCTTTATCATTTCTGATTGAGGTTACTAGAGATTTTACTTTTCTATTTCTAGTTAGTCTGGCCAATGGTTTATCTATTTTATTTATTTTTTCAAAAAACCAACTCCTCGTTTCATTAATTTTCTGAATGATTCTTTTGTTTTCAATCATTGATATCTGATTTGATTTTGGATATTTCTTTTCTTCTTTTCTTCTTCTTCTAGGCTTAGATTGTTCTTCTTTTTCCAATTCCATAAGATGGCTTGTGAGTTTGTTGATGTGCCCTCTTTCTGTTTTTCGAATGTAGGCATCTAAAGCGATGAATTTTCCTCTCAGAACTGCTTTTGCAGTATCCCACAGGTTTTGGTGGCTTGTGTCCTCATTGTTGTTACGCTCAAGGAAGTTAATGATTTCCTGTTTTATTTCTTCCTGGACCCATCTGTCATTCAACAGAAGGTTATTTAATTTCCATGCCTTTGTGTGGGGTTGAACGTTTTTTTAGAGTTGAGTTCCACCTTTAGTGCTTTATAGTCTGAGAAGATATAAGGTAAAATTTCAATTCTTTTGATTCTGTTGATATTTATTTGTCTTGTGTCCCAGGACATGATCAATTTTGGAGAATGTGCCATGGGATGATGAGAAGAATGTATATTCTTAATCTTTGGGATGCAGTGTTCTATATACATCTATCAAGCACAGTTGTTCTAGGGTCTCATTTAAATCTCTTATATCTTTGTTTAATTTCTGTTTAGAGGATCTGTCCAGTTCTGTAAGAGGAGTGTTAAAGTTCCCTGTTATTATGGTATTATCAGATATCATATTGCTCAGACTTAGTAAGGTCTGCTTCAAGAATCTAGGAACAAGGGCGGTGCCTGTGGCTCAAGGAGTAGGGCACCGGTCCCATATGCCAGAGAGGGTGGGTTCAAACCTAGCCCCGGCCAAAAATCCAAAAAAATAAAGAATCTGGGAACATTTAAATTGGGTTCATAAATATTTAGAATTGAAGCATCTTCCTCTTGTATTTTTCCCTTGACCAATATAAAATGACCATCTTTGTCTTTTTTTGACTTCAGTTGCTTTAAATCCACATGTATCTGAAAATAAGATCACAACTCTTTTCTTCTGAATTCCATGTGCCTGAAAAATTGTCTTCCAACCCTTGACTCGGAGTTTTAATTTGTCTTTTGAAGCCATGCGTGGTTCTTGCAGATAGCAAATGGATGGCTTGTGTTTTTTAATCCAGTCAGCCAATCTATGTCTCTTCAGTGGGGAATTCAAGCCATTAACATTTATTGAGATAATTGATAAGTGTGGTAGTATTCTATTCCTCTTATTTGGTAAGAGTCCATTGCTTAGTTTTATCTTTTGCATCAGTGTAGAGGTTAGCTTCTGTCCTTTAATTTCTGAGTTTTTACTTTGCTGCTGATCCATTGTGATGGTCAGTGTGTAGAACAGGTTGAAGTATTTCCTGTAGAGCTGGTCTTGTTGTGGTGAATTTCCTCAATATTTGTATATCCGTAAATGCTTTGATTTCTCCATCATTTTAAAGCTTAGCTTAGCAGGGTACAGAATTATGGGCTGGAAATTGTTCTGTTTAAGTAAATTAAAGGTGGATGACCATTGTCTTCTTGCTTGGAAAGTTTTGTTAGAGAAGTCTGCTGTCACTCTGATGGATTTGCCCCTGTAGGTCAACTGGTGCTTACTCCTGGCAGCTTGCAGAACCTTTTATTTTGTCTTGACTTTAGACAGGTTCATCACAATGTGTCTTGGAGAAGCTCACTTAGAGTTGAGGCGACCTGGAGTCCAATATCCCTCTGAAAGCAGTGTGTCAGAATCTTCGGTGATATTTGGGAAATTTTATTTTATAATATTCTCTAGTATGGCTTCCATTCCTCTGGGGCATTCTTCTTCCCCTTTTGGGATTCCTATAACTCGTATGTTGGAACGCTTCATAAAGTCCCATAATTCTGACAGTGAATGTTCTGCTTTCTCTCTCTTCTTTTCTGCCTCTTTAACTATCTGAGTTATCTCAAGAACTTTGTCCTCTACCTCGAAATTCTTTCTTCTGCATGGTCTAACCTGTTGCTGATACTTTCCATTGCATCTTTAAGTTCCCCAATTGACCGCTTCAGTTCCTTCAGCTCTGCTATATCCTTTTTATATTCTTCATATTGTTCATCTCTTATTTGATTCTGTTTTTGGATTTCCTTTTGGTTATTTTCCACTTTATGAGCAGTTTCCTTCATTGTTTCCATCATTTCCTTCATTGTCTTCATCATGTGTATTCTAAATTCCCTTTCTGTCATTCATAACATTTTTTTATAGGTGTAATCCTCTGCAGTAGCTACCTCATGGTCCTTTGGAGGGGTTGCTCTGGACTGGTTCTTCATGTTGCCTGGAGTTTTCTGCTGATTCTTCCTCACGTGTGACTTCTTTTATCTGTTTCCTTGCCCTAATTTTCCTTTCACTTCCTCTTGCTCTTTCAGTTCCCGTGCCTGTGGACTAAGCTTTCGATGAGTCCCTTTGGTACAGGACCAGAAGGATGAGAAGGTTGAAGAGCAAGCAGGGATAAAAGTTAGAAAAAGAAAGAAAGAAAAGAAAATAGAGAAAAGTGAGGGGGTAGTTAAAAGGGAATATTGACAAAAAGAAGAGAGGCACAGAAAGAGGGAGACAGCAATATGGGTGTACAGTAGGGTACTTTGACACAACCTTATAAAAAACCCCGACCTGGGCGGCGCCTGTGGCTCAGTGAGTAGGGCACCAGCCACATATGCCAAGGGTGGTGGGTTCAAACCCAGTCCCGGCCAACCTGCAACCAAAAAAAAAAAAAATAGCCGGGTGTTGTGGCGGGCACCTGTAGTCCCAGCTGCCCGGGAGGCTGAGGCAAGAGAATCACGTAATCCCAAGAGTTAAGAGGTTGCTGTGAGCCGTGTGACGCCATGGCACTCTACCTGAGGGTGGTACAGTGAGACTCTGTCTCTACAAAAAAAAAAAAAAAAACCCCAACCTGTGGGGGTGCCCGGTTGGGTCGTTCCCTTGAGATCAGTAGCTCTTTGCTAACCTGATAAGACACAGTACCCCACCTCCACTAAGTAGAGAGGAAAGACAAAAATGCTATAAATCAAACCAAAACAAGCAAACAGAAAACTTTATGGGATAAAATTGGGTGAAAAACAAAATAATAGGGGTAGAAACACTACCAAAAATGAAATTCTAATTATTGAAAAAGGCAGCAATGGGAAATTGTATTTAAACTAGAAAAATGGACAAAGAAAAGAAAGAAAAAAAAGAAAAGAAAAAGTCTGTATGGAAAAGGTTGAAATTAAAAAACAAAACAACAACAACAATAACAACAAAAAAAATGAACAAAAAAAAATCAAACAAACAAACAAAAAAAAAAAAAAAACCACCAAAACCAAAGCAGTATATATATCTTGTTGACTATTGTCTGGGCAACAGGTGGTCTTCTGGAGTATGGGATGTTAATCACAATGCTGATACGACTGGAGGCCTCTGCTGATTTCTCAAACCCCACAGGGTGGAGACCCTAAATCTCTCTTCAGCCCTTTTAAAAGGCACTTTAAACTTCTAAACTTGGCTAAGCAGAAGCTTTCCCAGGAAAGTGCTTGTCACTGGGATCACTGCTGAAGTGGCTATCCACTTACCCAGTGTGCTAAAACCGGTCTCACTCTGCCCCTGAGGGTTAAGGCTGTAAGGTGGTTCAGTCCCACCTTTAGGCTGCTCAGTCACTAAGTTACTAGCTCATGCCCGATTGTTTCTCTGTGACCCTGAGGGCAGAGCTTGCCAGGGCAGTTCTCTAACAATGGCTCCCTGTAGCCCACAGCCAAACACTATTAGCTCTGTCCGGCTCAGCGGCTCAGTCTGGGGCCCTAGACAATGTCCAAAGTTCTCTGCAATCCTGCTCAAGCTCTCCCCAAGGCAGTTCAACTGAGTGCCAAGTCCAAAAACACCAAAACAGTTCACAGGTAAGGCCTTTCCAGTTTGCAGTCTTGTTGCTGCTGTACTTACAGTTGCCAGTGGGATTAGACTGATTGAATACACGCAACCACTTGCCAGTTTTCCACTGTTTTTGTCCTCCTCTTGGGGTCCAGAAGTCTCTTGCTGACTCCCTGTATCCTCAAAGGGATGATTATAGGCAGATCCCACCAGCCAGAGATGCCTGGAGTCTTATCTCCCCAAATTCATGGTGCCCAGTTGCAGGGAAGCTGTTACTCGGCTGCCATTTTGCTCTCACTCTCGAGCTATTTGGTTTTCCACCTGGCTTGGTCATTCCTTTTTTCTCCTATCTTGATGACCCAGGGATCCTGCTGCTTACTATGGATAGAGCCTTTTTGTAAACACCAATAATGTATAGCAGTTTTCATTTTTTCCCTTATATGTTTACTGGTTTTTCATTTTTTCCCTTATATGTTTACTAGTTTTTAGCTAAGCTCCGTTGAGGACTGCACTCCCCACAGTGTTTAAGGATCTTTCTTGGTTCATTTTGGGTGTTCAGTCAATGTGGACTTACTTTGATTACTCTAACAGTGACAAGTATGTGAGACCTGTGTCCCCAGAAGTGGAAGAAGTGCTCTCAGGTATAATGCCTACAGGGAAAGACTATATTTTCCATGTATAATGGACATCCATGTTTTTGACACAAACTTTCAGAAAAAGAAAATCTTTCATTTTAAAATTTTTAAGGAGGGAGGAAGTGTCTGCCTGGGGGGCATCTCCTCTTGTGAGAGGCACAGAGCTGGCCACTCAGAGAAGCCGGGAGCAAGCCCAGGCAGCAGGTGAGAGTGGTCTGGATGGCCTGAGCACCCGAGTCCCGCTCTGTCCCCTCCCTGCCACCCTTGTCCCCACATGCTCTTGTTTCCTGTTCCCACCCATGTCCATCAGTGGGAACGTGCTCTTGGCCACTCCACTGAGAACCCTGGTGGACTGACTTCCCAGCAAGCTGGTGTGAGGGGCCAGGGTTGGCCCTGTCTGCCCTGGGTTCCTGATGGTGCACTTCTGCCCTTTCTGGGCTGCCTCATACAGCGGGCCCCATTCTGAGGCCCTGGGACACTGTGCTGAGGAGGGGCCTTCCCTGGTGACACTCCAGTGAGGTGCCCAGCATTACACTTGTTTAGTGGCTAGACTGTGCCCTCCTCAAGCTGTCTAAAACTCGGGCACTCAGTACCATCAGAATGAACAACACCAGCCTTCCCCAAACTTGCAAATCCTACAAATCACTTGGGTGACTGGTTAAAATGAGACTCCTGAACCACACCCAAATCCACTGACTCAGCTCTCCAGGAGAAAGACCTGGGCATCTGTTCCATTAACAAGCAGCTTAGATGGTTCCTCCTACTGGTAAGTTTTGGAATTAGACCAACTCAACACTTGGAGCTTTGGACAAGTCCGAGGCTCAAAATTATAATCTATGGCCTTAGGTACTCCTGAGCTTTCATGCTTTGCTGCCCAGTGCTTGGGCAGACAGAAACTTCCCAAGAGCTGAGGCCCAAGGTCCCAGCAGTGAGCTACTTGTAAAACCAGGTCTCAGAACCTGAGGCTCCCAGACCTGGGCTCAGGGTGTGTCAGGGACCTCAGAATGGGGCCAGATGTCAAGAGATGGGGCAGCTGAGGAAGGGCAGGGATATACTGTTAGGGACCTGGGGATGGAGGGCTGGCCTCACACCAGCTTCCCAGGGAAAAGCCTGCTGGGGTTCTCTGCAGAGTGGCCATGGCCACAGTCCTACTGACGGACATGAGTGAGAACAGAAAATGAGAGGATGTGGATGAGGGTGGTCAGGAGGGGACAGGTGCTCAGACTGTCTGGTCCACTCTCACCTGCCACCTGGGTTTGCTGCTGGCTTGTCTGTGGTGGCTGGCTCCATGCCTCACACCTCACAAGAGAGGAGGTGCCGCTGTGTGGCCACTTCCAGCCTCCTCTCACCACAACGCTAACTTTCATGTTGCAATTATTGGCTGTGTGCCTGCCGTCAAGATGGTGGTGGCAGGGGTATCCACACGACTGGCCAGGTGGGCTGGAGGCTCCTGCAGCTGTGCTATCTGTCCAGCGACGGCATGGCTAGGGAGCAGGATGGCACAGAAGGAGCGCAATTACCAGGATATTATTTTGCATACAGATATCTTTATTGCTTACTAGAGTTACACTTTTAACACATAAGCATAAAATAATTAAAAATATTTATATGGATACAGAATTAGTACTACCCATGTATAATGCACATCCTTATTTTCCCCTCAAATATCTGGGCAAAAATGTATATACATAGCAAAAATGGCAGGTGTCAGTAAGTGATGGTGTGGTGCTGTGATGCCATTCAAGCAATTGGAACCCTCATCAGGCATAGGGACTTATGGCACCATCCACTTGACCTGCTACAGAGGAAAAAGCCCTTTACCAGTATAACATTTAGCTAATCGTCAATTAACTATATATCCTGTGATGGCTTTGCCCATTTTTTTCCTGCCCAATACTTAATATTTTAAATGACATATTTACACTCTTTTCTTCATTTACATCCCACTGTGTCTAAAATAACTCTTGCCATCCTATGAGTTCATTTGCCTTTCAGGATGAGTTTTTTTTTTCCTCTCTCTCTCTAACTCCATGAATCATTTACTAAGATTCTGCTTCCTTTAGAATAAATGCTTAATTAATCAATACAGTAATATTCTCTTAATTTCCTCCAAGAAAATTCCAGAATTTTCAGGAATACAAGCTGCAGTCCCAATCTCTACTAAAAGGTTATTTTCCTTTGGGAACATTGGAACTGAGCAAAATGGAGCCAGAGACTGTGAGAACAGTGTACATGTGATGCTGGTTCTCTCGGAACGTCGTATGGAGTAAGGAAATGCGATTGTAATTGTTTTCCTAAGAGTGACAATAAGATTATGTTTACCAGGAAAACTTCTGTGTGTTTCAGAGAGCAGTCTGTCAAATTTTAGGATGTGGAAAGGTGTGTATATGTGTGTGTTGGGGGTGATGAAGTTCAAGTGTAAAAGTCAACATCTGCCCATAGGAACATTGGGAGCCCTTCACTCATCTTGCCATCCCGAGTTCTGAGGTCTGGGCCTCTCTACACCTGCTCATGCCTTGGGACATCATTTCTGAGGGAAGAAACAGAATATGTTCCCCAGCGCGAAAGCACACATGCCATTTGAGTGGTGACTAACAGAAAGCCCTGGCTTTGAAATAGCTTCCGCTGAAAGGAGGGAAGGCTAGTGAAAAATGCTAATGGGACTAAATATATCTGAGCCATCTGGCAGTGAACTTAGAGGGTTTACATGCATTATATCCATGCTTCTCTTAACATCCTGTTCTGGTTATCTATTACTGTGTAACAAACTACCCCAAATACAATGCTTGAGAACAGCAATATGTTTATTATGTCATGATTTGGGGGTTCATGAGAAATTCAGACCAGGCTCAGCTGGTGGAGACCAGATGGGCTGGTGTGGAGGGTCAGAGGTGGCCTCCTCACACATAGGTGCCTTGGCAGGGAGGGCTGGAAGGCTAGACTCAGCTGAACCAGAAAACCCACACATGGCATCTCCACCATGGCAGCCTCAGAATGTTCCAGAAGATCCAGAAGGTCTTCTGATCTTGCTTTGGAATTCCCAAAACATCTGTCTGCCACATTCTCTTGGTCAAGCACATCACTAAAAGAAACCCTTATATGAGGAGATGGGAATTAGAGTCTACCTCCCAATGGGAGGAGTGGGAAAGAATATGGCCAATTTCCCTCCTCCTCACCTGCTCCACACTCTTCCCTGTATCATGTATCACCTTCTAGAGTACTATATGATTTATTTATTTATTAGGTTTATTGCTTATTGTTCATCTACCCATACTCAAATATTATTTATTAGGTTTATTGCTTATTGTTCATCTACCCATACTTAAATATAATGTCCATAAGGTCAAAGATCATTGCCTGCCCCAGCCAAAAACTGCAAAAAGAAAAAAATTGATGAAAGCTGAATGAACTATGGCAGACCCTCCACAGTTGGCCACCTCCCTAAGCTGACCTAATTTTCACAGACTGGACATGCACCACATGTGTGTATCAGTGCCGTAGGCCTCATTCCTTATGGTAAACATCTCTGTTTGTTGACCAGTTTTTACAGTCCCTTGGGTGGTCAACTTACAGAGGTTCTACTGTATTTTATTTATTTAATTCTCTCACTGCCCTTGGGGAACACTTCTATGGTTATCTCCATTTTACAGATGAAAAACTGAAACATAGAAAGCTTAAGTCACTTGTTCGAAGTCACATAGCTAGTGAGTGGCAGATCCAGGGTTGAACCCAGGTCTCTCTGATGTAATTTTATGAATCAGAAACTGATTCTACACAAGAGAAGAAATTTAGCAACTCTTTTGCCCCAGCATCACATGAGGGGAGAAGCAAAGGACTGTAATCATGGCCTTTCCTTGCTTCTCAAGCCAGATTAGTGACCGGCCCTGGGTTCACGGTTCTCCCCTGGAATGGCTTACACACAGGCTTTGCTTTCTCTCTACCAGAAAGACTTACAGGGAGAAAGCAGAAGTCAGACTACTGGGTGAAGTGAAGCCAGGGGCAGGCTGGCTGCTTTTCTGCACGGCCAGCAAACATAGTCTACACAGGACTCTTGGAAATGAAGACGGTTCTTCACTTGATGTGAAATCAAGCCAGGCCAAATGGTGATCAGCTACAAAGCAGCTTCCTGCATTCTTATTGAGTAATTCTATGTACTTCCTTCTTGGCTATATTTAGAAGCAATCCATGGTCTGTGTGTTTGCCAAGGAGATGACACAACCCAGAGGATGATGTCTCTGAAGCCACCTCACCTTGTCTGAGTTTGATTTCTGCAATCACACCGTTCCTGTCACTTCCCAGCTTCTCCCACAGCAAATGTCAAGCTTCCCGGTGTCTCCAGGGAACAGCCACCTTCCCTGTTATTTTGTCATCTTTGGAACTGCTTCAGTGAAATGACATCATTATGACCTTGTAACCTCCTCTGTCTAAATATAAGTGTTGGGTGCATGTGATTTCCTTTAGGACAGTCAGGATTCTAGCCGTTGGCTGGTCATCTGCTTCTCCTTTGCCCCCGCTCTGGGAAATGGCTCCCTCACTGGGTCCTTTGCTGTGGCACAGCCCTGGGTAGGGCCTGAAAGTGACGCTGCTGACAGGTGGTACTGGAACCCGGGGGAAGAGGCAGAGCAATGCTGGGGGTCCAGGCATATGGTGGAAACCACGGCCCAGGGGTGCTGTGCTGTATCTGGGTTAGCAAATGTGGCTTGTGGAGGAAGGCAGAAAGGTGTTCTAAGGTAGAAGGCAGGGACCCAGAAAATCAACGATTGGAGGCAAAATTAGAGTAGTAAGAAGCTAACCAGAGGATCGGGGATTAGAACAGATCTGTGGTTCGAGGGTGGGGCTATTCATTCATTCATGGAGTCAGGCGCTTTCTGTGTGCCCAATCCCATGCTGGCGCTGAGAGTTCTAGGGTCAGCCAGTTATACTATTATCCTCACAGTAATGATGGCAGCTGAGAAACCGGCGAGCAAATGCACGTACAATCCCAAGTGGGATGGGGAATAAGGCTGAATTGGAAGCACAATTGGAAGAAGAGTGGAGGAAACAGGGCCTAAGGTGGGGTGGGCGTTTGAGAAGGCTGTGAAGGTGCTGAGAGTCTGGCGTGTTGAAAGCACTGAGCACTGGCTTCTGGGGAAGCAGATACCAGGTGAGAGTTGGGGGTCCCGCTTAGCCTTGTCTAGTGAGGGACAGGACAGGGGGATGGGCACTCTGCTCCTCCAGCTGTCAGGTGGCTAGTTTGGAGGCAGATGGCACAGAGGTCCTCAAGGAGGCTGGTTGCTCACAGACTGCCCAGCTCAACACAGTCTTTTTGGGTTGACTTTCTTCCCACTCAGCCCAGCCATCCTCCTGTCTTGTGACAGGACTGCCCTTTACCTCCCCAAACAATAGTAGGTAAAGTAACAAAAAGTGTTTCCTGTCTCAGATTCTGCCTTTTGGGGGGAAGCTGGGCAAATTAAGGCTGAGAGAAAAATGGCCTTTGTGAATGGCTGTTTGGGCCACTATAGATTTGGGAAGTGGTGACTGCAAAGGCCCTGGAGCCAAGTCTCGTTCAAACCTGGCTCTACCTCTCATGACCTTCCTCACACTTAAAGCCTCTGTGGCTCAGTCTGTCCATCCGTAAAATGGGGATAATGGTGTGTTAGACCTCACAGGGATGCTGGGAAGAGTAAAAGAGGTCACATATAACAAATGCTGTGACAGGGCGGGACACAGCAGGTGTTTTTATAGTCACTGGGCCCTTTTTGCTCAGAAATTCTCTTAATATTAATCCTAACCCCAACCCATCTCTTGTTTTACTTCAGCTCCCTGTACCCTCCAGACCTACACCGCTCAGTCGGTAACTACTAGCCACATGGGTTTTTAATAAAATAAAGTAAATTCAATTCCTCAGCAGCACTGGCCACATTTCAAGTGCTCCACAGCCCCACATGGCTGGCGGGTCCCACACTGGACGGCGCAGCAGTAAAATCATTTCTACCATGCAGCAAGTTCTCTTGGATGCACTGGTCCCGCAGGTGGGAGCCAGGAGCTGGGAGCTGTCCCCTGCCTGGACACGTCTACCGTCCACTCCCAGCCCTGTAGTATGGCTCGTGATCTTCCAGCTGGGATTCCTGGGTGCTGGAAGCTTCCACCCCCAAACCTCACCATCTCTCTGCAAGGGGAGGCGCCTCCCGGGCCTGCCCAGCTGCACTGTGCCCCTCACTTCCAGCTGCTCCACCTGGGCTTCCAGGCTAGGGACAGGAGTCACCAGTGGGCACTTCTCAAGGTGATGGCAGAGCCAGCATCACTACTGCCACATCCCATTGGCCAAAACGAGGCATGCGGCCAACCCAAGTTGGTGGGTGGGGGATGGGAAGAACCCACTCTGTCTTTAGTGGGAGGTGTTGCAAAGTTACAAGGCCAAGAGTGTGGATTCAGGGAGGGGAGAAGAATCATAGCTTCATCTACCCCCATGAAGAGCATAGAATTCCACTGTCAGTCCTGCTCCCCACCCCAGGACAGTGCCCCACACTCCCTGAGGGGCCCTATTCCCCTTTACCTTTGGGATGCTTTTCCCATCTTGGGTCAACTTCCAGAAAAGGCCACCTGGAGCAGCTGAGGCCATGAATTGCAGGCTAAACCAGGACTCTGTGTACTTATAACAGCTAGTCCTTAATGATGGTATTTTAGGCAGCGTGAGAATTACCTTAGGACTCTGTGTGTCCTCAACTGTGTGTTGATAAACAGGAGCCAGAGCTAAGTGATTCCCATGTGGGCAATGATAGGCAGCCAGAGGAGGGCTCTTAAGGGCCTGGCCCAGGAGCTGGGAGAATCAGGGCAGCCACCTGCTTGCTCATGGGCCACCTTTTCTGCCTTTGTCTGGGCCTCAATTTTCTCACCTGCAGAGTAGATGGGGCTGATGATTCCTGTGGTCTTGGGCGGCTCTGAGACGCCATGGCCCCTGAGTTCTCACTGTGTCCCCAGTTGAAGCAGAGCAGCAGTTGGCTTTGGTGGGAGAATGTCTACAGCCTTTTCCAACTCTGATCCTGCCCTCTGCCAAGGTAGCTGACTTCCAGACTCCCAGAAAGAGAGTTTCAGGGTCTACCTTTTCTAGAAGGTATGTTTGTAGAGACATGAGTGTGACCAGGGCTGTGCCTAGACATTAGCCCCACCTAGAATCTCACTGACCTTTTCTGGGGTCCGAGAAAGGCTTGCTAGATAGAGGGGTGTCCAACCCTTTTTCTTCCTCTGTCACACATTGGAAGAATAAGAGTTGTCTTGGGTCAAACATTAAATACACAAACACTCATAAAAGCTGACTTTCCCAGGGCAAATTCAGGTGTGCCCTGAAGGTACAGAGATTTGGTAGGCAGGAGGCTCTGATACTGCTTCCTGGGACTTAAGCCCATCTCTATAACACCCACATGAGTGTCAGAACAGTGTGGCCTTGGATTTTTGCAGACAAACCCTGGGGTTTTCTTCTTCAGGAGTCAAACTGTCTAGAATTTATCCAGAATGATTTGCTGTTGGTTTAGAAGTTCATTTTTGGAGACAAGGGCAAAAATAACCTGGCTGCTCACCTACCACAGCAGAAGCAGGAGGAATGATCATGGCTTTTGGGGAGATTGTCCCCGTGACCCTGCCTGGGCAGCGCCTCTTCAAAGGCATTTGCCAGGGTCAAGTTGTGTGTAAAAGGTGAGGAACTAGATGGAAGAAATGTTGGGAAGGGAGACTGGAAGAAGGGGACTGAGGGGTGCTGGAGGCTGCAGGAGCACTGCCCAGGTGCGCAGACACTGGAAGGGTAATGGGTTTCAGGCTTTGACCACCAGTGGGGAGGCAGGAAGAACCCACCCACCTGGGGCACCTGCCAGAGCTAGGGCTCTGACAAATGAGCCAACCTCCCACCTGCTATCACGTCCTCTTCTCACTGTAGAGAGCATGTGTCTGGGGCACCCACTGTATGTCAGATCCTATGCAGGAATCTAGGTATCTTAGATGAATGCCGCCCTTGAGGCCACCAAAGTCACTGTGACAGTTAATTTGATGTGACAGGATTAACACAGTAGTTATGCTAACAGAGCTGTTATAAGACGCTGGTGCATGTTCTTTCTTCCTCACCATAACCTTAAAAGGTAAGTGTTATTCTCATTTTATGAGAAGGAAACTGAGGTTAGGAGAAGCTAAATAATTTGCATTACAAATTGACTAGATTACAGCTAGTCAAGCAGGGTTCTGGGAGAATAATGTGAGACTAGTACAGTCCAACAGAAAGAACATGAGCCACTTGACAAAGTTTTCTAGTAGCTGCATGGGAAAAATTAGGTGTAATTGATTTCAATAAAACATTTTATTCAGTCCATTATATCCAAAATATTATCATTTCAACATGTAATTAATGTAAAGACTATTAATGAGCTATCTTGCCTTTTTTTGTTTGCTTGTTTGTTTGAAGATGAAATTTGGTGCATTTCACACTTAACAGCACATCTCAACTAGGACTAGTCGCATTTCAGTTTACCTGTGGCCCATGGTGTCTGTGTTGGACAGCATAGTTGTAGAGACGTGCTTAGGGATTTTATGTAAGTGGGACAGGGGCATGAAGCCAAGCCCCTGTGTCAGGGACCCTCCATTAGGGACGGCCCTAGGGATTAGTAAGGCAGAGGCAGTTAAGTGTACCTGTGGCAGGAGGCACAGACTTCCCAATACTGTCATCCATTGAGGGGACTACAAACATGGGGAGAAGGGGGACAGGGTTGGATGGGGAAGAGGGTGAGCCAGGCTTTGGCAGGCCTTGCATGCTACCCCAAGAGGCTGAGTTTTCATTCTAATGCTGATGCCACGTGATGTCCTCAAAGGTGGACTACTTCATAGATTACTCAGGGGTGAGGGAGGAGACAGGGAGCAAACTCACAGGAGCTGGAGAGAAATGGCTATTTAGGATGCTGGCCTATGGGAGGAGAGGGGTGAAGAACAGCAGCCTACAGAGAGAGAGAGAGAAAAAGAGAGAGAGAGAGGAGAGAGAAAGGAGAGAGGGAGGGATGGAGAGAGGAGAGGAGAGGGAAGGGGGAGGGAGAGAAAGATCTTAAGGACAAGACTCTGGAATGTATTAGATTTTGGAGTGAGAAGAGGGAAGAATGTACCAGCCCCCCATTTGCAAGACTGTGTGATTTTTCTGCAGAAGTCCTCAGCCACCCTAGAGCAAAAGTAGATAGTCAGGAACTTGGACCAAACCATCTGTTTTACAAACAGAGACACTGATTTACCATCAAGAGGCAGCTGGAGTCTTCTTCAAGTCTCCTTGTTGCCTGTATTCCCGCAAACCACCTTCACTTTGATCTCCCAGGCCTAGTACAAAAGATCTACCTCTCTCTGCTCATCCCCCACACATCCTGCTGTCTGCTCATTCCCCACCACTCCGCTGACTGCTCATCCTCCCCCCACCCCACTGGCTGCTCATCCTCTCCCCACCCCACTGACTGCTCATCCTCCCCCCACCCTGCTGACTTCTCATCCCAGGGCTCCACCTTCCAGGCACAGTGACCAGTGGTCAGTGGGTGGTAAATGGCTTCAGGGAACTCCCAGTAAGGTGGTCAGGGTCACAGCTTACCTTTCTGAGATTATCTCCATGGAAATTCTTTGTTCTTTGGTTCTGTTGCTGACCTGCAAATTGCCAAAGAACCCAGGATGGGGCCTCAAGCTTCATGGAGGGGGAGAGACCATGGAATGCCCTAAGGCAGCTCCTGTAGAGAGCTGGTGGGAGAGGTGGGAGAAGCAGAGTGTCCTGCAGTCCTCAGCCAGATTTTGCTGAGTCCCAGGGGCCGTGGGGGCAGCAGTTTCAGGCCAGTCAGCCTGACCCTACGTTAGGACATGGCACAGTTTGGGGATGCTGGGGATGGAGGTAGAGAGAGGTGTGGCCCTGGCTGCCTTAGTTCCTGTCACAGGGTCTCATCAGGCTCCTCTCTCAAGCCCTGGCACTGTCTTTCCTTGGGCATGGGGAAACAGTGCCCTGAGGGCTGGGCGTAAGGGACAGAGGAGTGATATGTGCCTTCTGCCCTTGCCTTGATGTAGATGTACACTCTGCTGTGGTTTTGCTGTATCCTTTGCCAGGGGCTCACGCCTGTTCCAGAGAGAAGACCCAGAGGGGATGGTGCCCATCTGGTGCGGGGTGCTGGCCGCTCCCAGGGTGTGTGTGAAGCCTGCCTGGGAACAGACATAGAGGCCTCCCAAAGCAGGCCATGGACTGGTCCTGGTCTATGAGCTCATTGTTACCAGTTGATGACAAGACGATCATTTAGAAACATTCATGGCACATTAACATGGCAGCTACGTACACACTTGTGATTTTGTGTTTCACAAAAGTGTTCGTCCATGATGGGTTGGACGTTTCCACAAAGCAGCAGCACTGAACTGGAAACCAGGTGTAGTGCGTGGAAATAGCGAGAGAACGGCTCCCGAGTCTCCCATCAGCCGCATGCTCCCGTTTACTTAATGGAGCAGTGAGGAAGGAGTTAAAGTTCCCCATTATTCTAGCTAAATGCAGTGCCCACCCAGCTCTTCCTTTTCAGGGCTTCTGCTATTCCAGCTCTCACAGTGTGGCCTTTGGACCAGCAGCATCAGCCTGACACAGGAGCCTGTTAGAATTGCACCTTCTTAGGCACCCGCCACCCCCACCACCCAACCCAGGCCCGCTGACTCAGCAACTCTGGGGAGTTAATGGGCCCCTCCAGGTAATTCTGATGCTTACTTCAGTTTGAGAACCAGCGGACTCTTGTCTCTAGAACATCATTATAGATGTTTTTATTCTCTGCTACTTTTAATTTTAAAATAAAGTGAAAAAAAGTTTTCTCTTCAACTACATTCTGAGCTCCTTGCATGCAGGGACCCAGAATTCTAGATCTCTGCCTCTTCCATAGCTCCTAGACCATGCTGAGATAGGGATAAACCAACTATTGACATCGCCCATCTTTTTTTTTTTTTTTTGGTTATTGGCTGGGGCTAGGTTTGAACCTGCCACCTCCGGCATATGGGACCGGTGCCCTACTCCTTGAGCCACAGGTGCTGCCCCAACATCTCCCATCTTTTGATGTTTTATCACAATTACGTACTATACTCATCACACAGCTGGGCAGACCAGATAGCAAAAGGAACATGATAAAATTGCATTTAGGATGAGACAGGAGAAGAATTAGGATGAAAGTTCTCTTCCTATCCTCTCCCCCTTGGCCTCCAGTGGAGAATTCATTCCCCACCAAGTCTCCTTTTCAGTAATTCTATCACCCAACTCTGTGCTTGATGATTTTAGTCTTTTGTAGGGCCTGTCAGGTCTTTTAAATTTAAGAGGAAAAGTTTAAAGGGCTACCAAAAGGAAGTGATTAGCTCTGGCAGGTAATTTGGACAGTCAGAGGAACCTGACATCTGTGACCATCATCGCCCACTGTAAACAAAACAGAGGCAGCTGTGGACTCTCTGCATGTGAAAAGATACTCAAGGCATCTGTTCTAGAATGACCACGAGAGTCATTGAGTGGTGTCAGGCACAGTCCCCTCTGAGGGCTTAAGGTGTGGGGCCACCCCATCTCTTTCTGCCCCGCTTTACAGGTCTTAGAGCTCTGTCCACTGCTGTTGGCCTCCTGAAGTGAGGGCAGTAGGGCAGGCAGATTTCCTCTTCTTACCAAAGGACAAGTTGCAATAACTTGTTAAGTCAGGAGATAGCATGGAACAGACTTGTGGAAATAGTAGGTTTCAAAAGTGACCATTCTGAGGACCCTAACACCACACTGAGGCCTGACCCCATCGTCTCACCTCTTCTTCCTCTGTGGCCTCAGGCCTCAGCACACCACTGATGCTCCTAAAACCAGGTGACCCCTCCTGCCTGAAATCTCCTTGTTCAGCCACAGAACTAAGTGGAGCCACGAGGCAAAGAAGCCCAGTCCTCTGCAGGGCAGCCAGCGTTTCCTCCGTCCCCCCACCTACTCTCCTGTTAAAACCTGATGCAAGGTGGCTCTGAACAACTCTTTTAGAGGATGCAGCACCTAAAAGCAAGAACCCTGCACGTTCCTTTCCCCACTCTCGTCTGTGTATTGTGGGGAATAAACCTGGGAATGGTAAGCAGTGTGGGGTGCTTATGATTTGGAGGAGCAAGGCACCCCTTGCTTGACACCCTGCCCTTAGAATAAAGGTGACTCCTGTCTTGGTCCAGGTCTCCCTCCAACCCTCACCCAGTACTGTTCCCCGGCTTAAGGCTCAGTTCCCGGGGAGCTGCTGTTTCTCCAACACTCCAAGCTCCTCGTCACAGGACTCCACGTCGCTGTTCCCTCTGCCTTGGCTATTCTCGTGCTCAGCTTTCAGTCTTTGTCCCTTCTGGATCTGAGTTCAAATGTCGTCTCCCCAGGGAAGGTTCTCGTGATCATATGCAAGGTCATCTGACGGAGTCTGGCTGATTCCCTCTGGGATCCTGGTGGGAATGCTGGTACCCTCACACCCATGATTGGCACGTTGTGAACGCTGGTGGGATGTAGGATGTGTTTGGAGATAAGACAGACATGACACCCTTGCTACCTGCCACCCTTTATGCTCTGTGGTGTGTAGAAGGTGCAAATGGTGCACCAGGCATCGTGAGGGTGAGTTCTCGCACTGCTTGTGTGTGTGCGTGCCATCACAGAGTTAGGGGATGGCATGAGGGAAATTTATTCTGGCTTTGGTCCCCTGGGTGTTACTGGCCCCTCTGAGGGGCCCCTCCAAGACTCAAGCAGAGTTTTTCTCTGCCTCCACCCACAGACTGGGTCTATCCCATCAATGGCCTTCTGCCTGTTGAATTCCTTAGAAAACCAGCAAACTCCAAATCAGGCAATGGAAGACTAACCCCAATTTTGCTACGATGAGCTATGTGATTGTAGAAAAGGCAATCGGAGTCTGTACTTCAGTTCTCACATCTGCAAGCTGGTGTATTTCCTGTGGCTGCTGTATGTAACGCGTTGCCACAAACTCAGTGGATTTTAACAAATTTATTTTCTCACAGTTCTGAAGTCCAGATCGAAAATCAGTTTCACGGGGGTTATGTTAGGGCAGGGCACAGTCCGCTAAGGGCTCTAGGGGGAGGATCTGTTCCTTGCATCATCCAGCTTCTGGCGCCCCTCCAACCTCTGCTGTGTGTCTGTTTCACTCCCTCTGTCTCTTACAAAGATAGTCTATAAGAATTTATCAGGATAATCCAGAATAAGTAAATCTTCTCAAGATCCTTAATCACACTGTTTGCAATGCAAGGTAAAATCCAGGATCAGGCGTGGGACCTGCCCTTGGGGCCACCATTCAACTCACTACAGACGAGCATCACAGTATCTGCCCAGCTCACTGCAAAAACTGTTGGGAAGAACCAGGGAGATTTGCAATAGGATGCTATGCTGAAATTGAACAATTCCCTTTAAATCTTTGTCCTCAGTGACTTTGAGAAGAAAGCACCAGGCATCATAGGGTGAGTTCTTGCACTGCTTGTGTGTGTGCCATCACAGAGTTAGGGGATGGCATGAGGGAAATTTATTCTGGCCTTGGTCCCCTGGGTGTTGCTGGCCCAGCAGCCTCTGCTGGGGACACAGCCACACTTTGACAGCAGCTACTTGAACTTGTGGGAACTTTGCTGAGAAAGTGAGCTGATATGACTACAGCAATCCAAGGATTGTAGCTCTCTCTCTGTTTTGCAAGCTCAGCAAAGATAAGCAAATGTGCTTTGTGTGCAGACTGCCCTTCCTTCTTTGGAAGGACGCTCATGGTATCTTTTCATCTGGGGAATCCAGTGTCCAAGTTAACAGCACACAAGAGGCAGAGGTGAAGCCTTCAGGCTGGAGGACAGCAGAGAGAATGCTGAAGGGCACTGTGGTTCTAATTGGAATCACCTGGGGGGATTTAACACCTGACACCTAGGTCCCACCCCCAGAACTTCTGATGGAATTGGTCTGGGTGTGTCCTGGCATTGAAGAGATGTTAAAACTATTCAGAAAGTTTTAATGTATAGGCTACATTCAGGATTACTGTGCTGGGCTCGTGCACAGTAATTCTAATGGAATTAGATTCTAATTCCATTCAGCTGTGGTGGGCATGATGGGTGCAGGTTTGAGGGTTCAGCTAGATCATTGGTTGGGGAGAGGACCTCATGAAATCCATCCCAGTCTTAGCAAATCGGGAGTTTTGTTGGGGGTTCTGAGGATATGGATATAGACACACACAGCTTTCCAAGTGATTTAGGAACAGGAGCACTCGGCTTTCTGGCGCTCTCTGTATTTGGGGAACTGATGATATGGCCCTTAGGGACCAGATTGGGTTTGAGCGGGCTTTGCCTCCTCCCCTGCATAGGTGCGGGCAGCTCTTACCACCTCCTGAACCCTCTCAAACTTTAAAGTGCATGAGAATCACCTGGGGTGTTTGTGTGCTGATTCAGACTCCGGAGCTCTAGAGGGGAGTCTGAGACTGCATTCTCACCAGCTCCTGCTGCTGTTGCTGGTCGCAGGCCTCATTTTAAGCAGAAAGAAGCCCAAATGTGGTCCAGGTAAGCAGACCAGGGGCATTGCTTTGTCCAGAAGCCTTCTGGCGCTCAGCAGGCCTCTCCTGGATGGGAGGAGTCAGTGGCCCTGCGGTCCTACTTCCCTGGTCAGTCCTTCACCTCACACCACCCGGTGCTGTCCCCTGGTTTGTTCCAAATGGTGTTTGGACTCCCTGGAGCAGTGGCTTGCAAACTGCCTTCACATTAGAACCGCCTGAGGTGCTTCACAAGATTCTGATATTGAGGCTGGGCCTCATGTCTGTAATCCCAGAACTCTGGGAGGCCAAGGCTGGTGGATTGCATGAGCTCATGAGTTTGAGTCCAGCCTGAGCAAGAGTGAGACCCTATCTCTAAAAATAGCCAGGCATTGTGGCAAGCACTACAAGCCCCAGCTACTCGGGAGGCTGAGGCAGGAGGATTGCTTGAGCCCAGGAGTTTGAGGTTTCTATGAGGTAGGCTGATGCCACAGTGCTTTAGTCTAGGGCAACAGAATATGACTCTGTCTCAAAAAAAAAAAAAAAAAAAAGAAAGAAAAAAAGAAATCTGACATTGGGGCCCAATCCTGAAGAGTCTGATTTCATGCAGGCATCCTCAAACTTTTTAAACAGGGGGTCAATTCACTGTCCCTCAGACCGTTGGAGGGCCGGACTATAGTTTAAAAAAAAAAAAAACTATGAACAAATTCCTATGCACACTGCACATATCTTATTTTGAACTAAAAAAACAAAACGGGAACAAATACAATCACACCGCCTCATGTGGCCCGCAGGCCGCAGTTTGAGGACCCCTGGTCTAGGGTGTAGCCTGGTATTGGGATTGTTAAAGAATCCCAGGTGATGGTCATTGTACCCTAGATGAGTAGCAGCAGGATGCTGCCTTAGGAACTTGGGAGAAATGTAAACTTTGGCCCCACCCAGACTCGCACCCCTAGTGACTCTGACGCTCCTTTATTTGAGAGCTGCCTTTTTAGGGTGCTGGGGTAGCATAAAGCTTGTTTGTAACCTCCTAACTGCTGCTGCAGTGCATAGAAGGCAGGGAACAGCTGTGGTTTCTCTGGGAGCTGTGAGTAAAACCAGGCACCCTGACGAGGCCCCTGGGACCCTGCGATCCCCAGGACCTCACAGTGACTCAGAGTCCTTCTCAAACCCCACACTGGGGGCTGCTGCACTGGCGGCTGCATGGGCCACCTTCCAGCCCAGGCTCATCAGCTATTTAAAGTCTCAGCTGAGTAATATTTTCCATCATGTGGCACAGATGTCACTTCCGAGCCCTTTGGAGCTGCCAAGGGTCACGTTTTGTGGCTTATCTATGACAGGGACCTAAGTCCCTGGGACAGATCTCTTGTGTCTCTGTTTTTTTCTCTTCCTAAATGAGGTCTAATGAGGTGGGCAATGCCCTTGAATGTTCCCTCACAGTCAAGTCTCCCAGGGCACATGTGACTTCTATCACCTCTCACATCCTGTGAAAGGGTGGCTAGGTTACCCAAATTTACACAGCATGTCCATGACAGCCCCAGGTCTCAGATACCAGTCTCTGGGCACAGTGGGCTCATCACCCAGCTACCTGCATTCTAGGGGAGCCCTCTGGAACCTCTCCACATTCCTCCATCCAGATCTGCCTCCCTCAGGGGTTTCTTCCAGATTCAAGCTTAGTAAATACACACCATCAGGGCAGGAGGAGGTCCCTGACTGCCACCTGAGGTACCACAAGTGGTGTTTTCAAAACCTGTCTTGAGATGCAGGGGCCTTGGCATCCAGCAGCACCGCCTGGGCTGTGCAGGCTCCCGGCAGTGGTCAGCACCCAGGTCCAGGCTGGAAGCAGCCCCAGCTGTGGGTTTTCCACGGCATGCCTGGGACAGCTGGCCTGATTTCCAGCCACGCCGTAGGGCCAGCCCTTGCAGTGTCTTTAGGACACTGGGCCTGAGGAAGGCTCACAGTTACAGCCCCTGTGGGGTACATAATTGGGGGCAGGGGGAGCTGAACCAGTTCCCTGGGGTCCTGGGCTGTCCTGGATGGCAGCAGGAGGCCTGGGCTTGCACACTCCTACCCTGCCCAGACAGAGCCTTCCCTGCAGAGGAGGTAGACCAGGGCAGGGAGGGCCTTGCAGGGGAGGCACACCTGGGCCTGATAGGAGTCTGGGTGGGCATATGGCACCCAATCCATGCCAATTAGCCAAGGCTAGTCCAGGCTGGGTAAGAGTGGGATTTGGCTGAGTGGCCATGTTGTCCTGAGGCCACTGAGACAGCAAGGCCATTAAGAATGAGGAGAGGAAGCAGCTGGGCTTGAATCCCCCCCACTACTTACCAGCTGTGGGAAACCATGATCACTGTGTGACTCAGTTTCCTCAACTGTACAACAGAAATACTAATAGCACATATTTTGTGGTGAGGATGAAATGACCCATCATAGGCAAAGAATTTAACTCAGTGGTTACAAAGTGCTTAATAAACAGCATTTTGAAAATTTCAGTAGATTTAGGGCACACACGTTGAATTCTGTTATATGTTTATGCTGCATAGCAGTGAAGTCTGGGTTTTCAGTGTATGCATCACCCAGTGTGCATTGCACCCAGTATAATTTGTCCTCCCTCCCTCCTTCCCCACCTTTAAGTACCAAGTGTTTATTACGTCATTCTGTGTGTCTCTGCATGGGTGGCTAGACCTTAGCTCAGCTTACCAGTGATGACATGCAGCATTTGTCTGTTTCTGAGTTACTGCACTTAGGATAATGACCTCCAGTCACCCCCAAGTTTCTGCAAAAGACACTATTTCATTCTTTCTGATGGCTGAGTAGTATTCCACGGAGTATATGAGTAGACACCACATTTTCTTTATCCATTCCTCAGTCGGGGGGCATGTAGGTTGATTCCTTATCTATGCAATTGTGAACTGTGCTGAGCTAAACATATGAGTGCAGATATCTTTGTGATATAATGATTTTTTTATAGTAGTGGGAGTGCTGGGCCAAGTGGTAGGTCTAGTTTTTAGTTCTTGGGAGAATGTCCATACTCATTTCCTTAGAGGTTGTACTAACTTACATTCCCACCAACAGTGCATAAGCCTTCCCTTTTCAATGAATTCACTCCAACGTCTTTGTGTGTGTGTGTGATTTTTTAATAATGGCCATTCTGATTGGAGTAAGACGACATCTCTTCAATTTACATTTCTCTGATGATTAGTGATGTTGAGCATCTCAATTTATCTTTGTTGGTCATTTGAATATCTTCTTTTGAAAAATGCATATTCGTGTTAAATTGCCCACTTTTTAATGGGGTTATTGTTTTTTCTTTCTGAGTTGTATAGGTTCTTTTGTAGATTCTATTAGTCCTTTGTTAATACATATTTTGTAAGCATTTGTTTATTCTCTTTGATTGTTTATTTTGCTACGCAGAAGCTTTTTAGTTTAATGAACTCTCATTTGTCTAGTTTGTTTTTGTTGGATTTGCTTTTGAGGTCTTCAATTTCATTGATCTCTGATTTGATTTTGGATATTTCTTTTCTTCTACTGAGTTTAGGCTTAGATTGTTCTTCTTTTTCCAATTCCATAAGATGGCTTGTGAGATTCTTGATGCGCACTCTTTCTGTTTTTCAAATGTAGGCATCTAAAGCGATGAATTTTCCTCTCAAAACTGCTCTTGCAGTATCCCACAGGTTTTGGTAGCTTGTGTCTTCATTGTTGTTATGCTCAAGGAAGTTAATGATTTCCTGTTTTATTTCTTCCTGCACCCATCTGTTATTCAACAGAAGATTGTTTAATTTCCATGCCTTTGTGTGGGGTTGAATGTTTTTGTTAGAGTTGAGTTCCACTTTTAGTGCCTTATGGTCTGAGAAGACACAAGGTAAAATTTCAATTCTTTTGATTCTGTTGATATTTGTTTTGCGTCCCAGGATATGATCAATTTTGGAGAATGTTCCATGGGATGATGAGAAGAATGTATATTCTTTATCCTTGGGGTGGAGTGTTCTATATGCGTCTATCAAGCACAGTTGTTCTAGGGTCTCATTTAAATCTCTTACATCCTTGTTTAATTTCTGTTTAGAGGATCTGTCCAGCTCTGTAAGAGGAGTGTTAAAGTCCCCTGTTATGATGGTATTATCAGATATCATATTGCTCAGACTGAGTAAGGTCTGTTTCAAGAATCTGGGAGCATTTAAATTGGGTGCATAAATATTTAGAATTGAAATGTCTTCTTCTTGTATTGTTCCCTTGACCAATATAAAGTGACCATCTTTGTCTTTTTTGATTTTAGTTGCTTTAAATCCACATGAATCTGAAAATAAGATTGCAACTCCTCTTTTCTTCTGAATTCCATTTGCCTGAAAAATTGTCTTCCAACCCTTGACTCGGAGCTTTAATTTGTCTTTTGAAGCCAGGTGTGTTTCTTGGAGACAGCAAATGGATGGCTTATGTTTTTTAATCCAGTCAGCCAATCTATGTCTCTTCAGTGGGGAATTCAAGCCATTAACATTTATTGAGATTATTGATAAGTGTGGTAGTATTCTAGTCATCTTATTTTGTGAGAGTCCATTGCTTAGTTTTATCTTTTGCATCAGTGTAGAGGTTAGGTTCTGTCCTTTAATTTCTGAGTTCTTACTTTGCTGCTGATCCATTGTGGTGGTCAGTGTGCAGAACAGGTTGAAGTATTTCCTGTAGAGCTGGTCTTGTTGTGGCAAATTTCCTCAATGTTTGTATATCCGTAAATGATTTGATTTCTCCATCAATTTTGAAGCTTAGCTTAGCAGGGTACAGAATTCTGGGCTGGAAATTGTTCTGTTTAAGGAGATTAAAGGTAGATGACCATTGTCTTCTTGCTTGGAAAGTTTCATTAGAGAAGTCTGCCGTCACTCTGATGGATTTGCCCCTGTAGGTCAACTGGCGCTTATTCCTGGCAGCTTGCAGAATCTTTTCCTTTGTCTTGACTTTGGACAGGTTCATCACAATGTGTCTTGGAGAAGCTCGGTTAGAGTTGAGGCGACCTGGGGTCCGATATCCCTCTGAAAGCAGTGTGGCAGAATCTTTGCTGATATTTGGGAAATTTTCTTTTATAATATTCTCTAGTATGGCTTCCATTCCTCTGGGGCATTCTTCTTCCCCTTCTGCGATTCCTATAACTTGTATGTTGGAACGCTTCATAAAGTCCCATAATTCTGACAGTGAACGTTCTGCTTTCTCTCTCTTCTTTTCTGCCTCTTTTACTATCTGAGTTATCTCAAGAACTTTGTCTTCTACCTCTGAAATTCTTTCTTCTGCATGGTCTAACCTGTTGCTGATACTTTCCATTGCATCTTTAAGTTCCCTAATTGACTGCTTCAGTTCCTTCAGCTCTGCTATATCCTTTCTATCTTCTTCATATCGTTCATCTCTTATTTGATTCTGTTTTTGGATTTCCTTTTGCTTATTTTCCATTTTATTAGCAGTTTCCTTCATTGTTTCCATCATTTCTTTCATTGTTTTCATCATGTGTACTCTAAATTCCCCTCTGTCATTACTAACATTTCTTTATAGGTGGAATCCTCTGCAGTAGCTACCTCATGGTCCCTTGGCAGGGTTGTTCTGGACTGGTACTTCATGTTGCCTGGAGTTTTCTGCTGATTCTTCCTCATGAGCGATTTCTTTTATCTGTTTCCTTGCCCTAATTTTCCTTTCACTTCCTCTTGCTCTTTATGTTCTCGTGCCTGTGAACTGTTTTGGTGTCTTTGGACTTGGCACTCAGTTGAACTGCTTTGGGGAAAGCCTGAGCGGGAGTGTGGAGAACTTTGGCCGTTGTCTAGGGCCCCAGTCTGAGCCGCTGAGCCAGACAGAACTAATAGTGTTTGGCTGTCTGCTTTTGAGGTCTTAATGATAAATTCTTTGCCTAGGACATTGTCTGAAATTTTTCCTACTTTTTCTTCTAGATTTTGTGGTTTCAGGTCTTACATTAAGATTTCAATCCATGTTGAGTTAATTTTTATATACGGTGAGAGATAGGGATCTAGTTTCATTCTTCCACATATAACTATTCAATTTTTCCAACACCGTTTATTTAATAGTGTTTTTGTCTGCTTTGTCAAAGATCAGGTACTTGTAAGTATGTATGTTTATTTATGGTATCTCCACTCGTTTCCACACTAATCTCTGTGTCTCCTTTTCACAGTACCAAGTCTTATAGTAAAATTTGAAGTCAGGTAATGTGATGCCTCCAGTTTTGTTCTTTTTGCTTAGGATTGGTTTGGCTATTCATGCTCTTTTTTGCTTCCATACAAATTTTAGTATTTTTTTTTAAATTCTATGAAAATGATGTTGGTATTTTGAAAGGAATTGCATTAAATCTGAATATTGCTTTGGGGAATATGGTCATTTTAACAATATTGATTTTTCCAATCCATGCTATAGCATGTTTTTGTTATTTGTGTCATCTATGATTTTTTTCATCAGTGATTTATATTCTTCTTATAGAGATCTTTCACCTCCGTGGTTAAATATGTTCCTAGGTATTTTATTATGTTGTTATTTTTGCAGGTTTCTTTTTCCTTTTTTTTTGAGACAGAGTCTTGCTCTGTAACCCTCACTGAAGTGCAGTGGCATCAGCCTAGCTTACAGCAACCTCAAAACTCCTGGTCTTAAGTGATCCACCTGTTCCAGCCTCATGAGTAACTGGGTCTATAGGAGTGAAACACAATGCCCACGTAATATTTTCTATTTTTAGTAGAGACAGGGTCTCTCTGTTGCTCAGGCAGGTCTCAAACTCCTTAACTTAAGAGATTCTCCTGCCTCAACCTCCCAGACTGCTAGGATTACAGGCTATGAGCCCCTGCACCCAGCTTTTTATGCAGCTATTATAAATGGGATTGAGTTCTAGATTTGGTTCTAAGCTCAGTCATTATTGGATTATGGCAGTGCTGTTGGTTTTTTGTACATTGATTTTATAACCTGAGACTGTGGAAATTATTTATCAAAACTAAGAATCTTTGGGGGGAGTTTTAAGGTTTTCCAGGAATAAGATCATATCCTCATTAAACAGAGATAATTTGGCTACTTCTTTTCCAATTTGGATGTGCCTTACTTCTTTCTTTTGTCTTATTGTTCTGGCCAGGACTCCCAGTACTATGTTGAATAGGAGTGGTGCAGTTGGGCAGCCTTGTCTTGTTCTGGTTCTTAGGGGGAATTCTTTCAGGTTTTCCCTGTTCAATATGGCTGCATGTTAGTTATATAAGGATTTTATTATTTTGAGATATGTTCCTTCTATGATGAGTTTTTTCAGGGTTTTTATCATGAAGGGATATTGGATTTTATTGAAATTTTTTTCACGCCAATTGAGATAATCATATGGGTTTTATAAAAAAAATCTTTTGATATGGCAAATCACATTTGTTGACTTGCATATGTTGAACCATCCTTTCATTTCTGGGATGAAACTCACTTCATCATGGTGAATTATCCTTTAATGTCCTCTTACATTCAGTTTGCTGATATTTTTTTGAGGATTTTTGCATGCCCTTTCATCAGAAATATTGGTCTAAAGTTTTCTTTTTTTGTTGCATTCTATCTACTGATTTTGTAGAGTGAGTAGATCTACAAAATCTACTTCTTCTTGATCTTTTGGAACAGTTTCAGTAGGATTGGTACCAGTTCTTTGTGGTAAAATCTGGCTGTGAACTTGTACTGGATTTTTTGTTTTTAGGGTGTGCAATTTTTTTTTTTTTTTTCTGTTTTTGACCGGGGCTGGGTTTGAACCCGCCACCTCTGGCATATGGGGCTGGCGCCCTACTCCTTTGAACCACAGGCACTGCCTTTGTGCAATTTCTTTAAATTGTTACTGATTCAATCTCACTACTTATTGGTTTGTTCAGGGTTTCCATTTCCATTTCTTCAGATATGGAAGGTTGTATGTTTGCAGGAACTTTTCCATTTCCTCTAAGTTTTCTAATTCATGGGCATAGAGATGTTCATAGTATTCTTGGATAATCTTTTGTATTTCTGTGGTATCAGTATCCTTTTCCTTTCTGAGTAAGTTCATTTGAATTCTCTCCCTTCTTTTCATGACTAAATTTCATTAGTGGTCTATCAATTTTGCTTATCTTTTCAAAGAACATACTTTTCATTTTGTTGATTCTTTTTTCTCTTTTTTTAAATTTCAATGTCATTTAGTTTTGCTCTGATCTTTGCTATTTCTTTATTTCTTCTAGCTTTGGGTTTGGTTTGCTTTTGTTTTTCCAGTTCCTGGAAGTATGACATTACGCTGTCAATTTTGGATCTTTCTGTCTTTTTGATGTGGGCATTTAGTGATATAAACTTCCCTCTTAAAATTGATCTTGCTTTATTCTATAGATTTTGGTAAGTTTTGTTAATATTATCATTCATTTAAAAAAATTTTAAATTTCCATATTGATTTCTTCATTGATCCAAAGATCTGTAAGGAACAAGTTGTTTAATTTCTGTGTATTTATTTAGTTTTTAAAGTTCTTAGAGTTCATTTCTAGTTTTATTACACTGTGATCTGATAAGGTACTTGATATGATTTCTATTTTCTTTTTCATTTATTTAGACTTGTTTTGTGGCCTAACATATGGCCTTTTTTTGGGAAAACATTCTATATGCTGATGAGGAGAATATATATTCTGCAGTTTGGGGGGTACACTATTCAGTAAATGATGGTAGGTCCATTTGCTCTAGTATCTAGTTCAAGTCCAGTGTTTCTTTGTTGATTTTCTGCCTTGATGATCTGCTTATTGCTGTCAATGGCATAATGAAGTTCCCAACTATTATTGTAGTCTATTTCTTTTCTTATGTCTAGCAATATTTGTTTTATGAATCTGTGAGTGCCATTGTCAGGTGCATATAGATATGTAGTATTGTTATATCTTCTTATTTAGTTGATCCCTTTATCGTTATATAGAGACCTTCTTTATCTTTTTTTACTGTTCTTGATTCAAAGTCTTTTTTAGCTGATGTAAGATTAGGCACTTCTTTTGGTTTCCATTTATGTGTACTATCTTTTTCCACTCATTTGAGTCTGTAAAAACTTTTACGAGTTAAGCAGATCTCTTGAACGGAGAAGATATTTGGATTATGTGTTGTACCAATTCCACCAATCAATATCTTTTAAATGGGGATAGAGACAAGATGGTGGACTGAAGCCAGCTTTCAACAGAGGCTCCCATCCAGAAGGAGAGTTAAGGGACAGGAATTTAGTAAGTATCCTGGTGGACTTGAGCCTCACCAAGAGAGAAGGTTGAAGAACGCACATCAACACCGCTGAGGCAAGTTGTGATCACAAGGATGCAAACAAAAGGTACAAAATCCACCACCAAGCGGACGGGAGTCCCCCTCCCCCATGGGACCGGCTAAGAGCCCCACAATTAAACAAGCGGGCAGAAATTAAAGGCCCTCCCACTACACTCCACGGGAAAGACCTTCTAAAAACTGGACCTACCTCCCCTACTGGGGTGCCGTGGCGTACTCCTGCCAGGCATAAAACTGAATAAAACTTTGGGAATCCTTCACCGGCAACCCTCCCGGCGCTCCCCTCCCGCCCACTGAGGTCTGGAGGCCTGTCCCCCAGGAGTTCGGATCCTTGGGTGATTTCTCAAGGGGAGTGGACAGTCCCCGAGTTGTGACTGGTCAGCATTGACTCTGAGGCACGCGAGTGAGGAGAGGGCACCGGGCTGAGGGGGAGTCACGCCTCGCGGCACTTCCCTGTGGTGCAGTGCAGCAACTCTCCCCGGGCAACATTACGGGGCACAAGACTGAATAAGACTCTAGCTTCCCCGCTGAGAGCTGAGAGCCCCTACTCTCACTCGGGGTCTGAGGGCCTATCCCCCAGGAGTTCGGATCCTTGGGTGATTTCTCGAGGGGAGTGCACAGTGCCTGAGCTGCGTCAGGTCAGCGCTGACACGTGAGCGAGGAGAGGGCACTCTGCTGAGGGGAAATCAAGCCTTGGCGGCACTTCCCTGCGGTGCAGTGCAGGAGCCCTCCCCGGGCCGTAGTGTTGCGGAAAACTGAATGAAACTCTAGCTTTCCCCCCCCACTCCCAATTGGGGTCTGGGGGCCCATCCCCCAAGAGTTCTGATTCTTGGGGGAATCTCTTGAGGGGTGTGGACCCAGCACAAACTGTGGCCACTCAGTGCTGACCCTGGGGTGCGGGACAGAGGAGAAAAGGGTCGCCTGAGTGCCCACACCAGAGCAGCAGTTCCCTGGAGGTAGATCAACAGCCGTTTTTTCTTTAATGGCAGAACGCTCACTTCTGGATATTCTGAGGCCACACCCCCTGTCTCCCTGGGCAACCAGAGGAGGCCACCGGTGAGCGGGGGATTTCCTGACACGGCTCACAAACCCGGGAAGCTTCCAGGGCGGGGCCGACCCAGAGAGGTGTTCGGACGCAAATCTCCAGCAGCAAAGATGTTTGAACTCAAAACAGCCCGTCTTCTGTAGGCGATTTTGACAGGAACAGAGACAGAACCCCGCAAAGTTGTCTGTTCTGTTCTGTTAGCAGCATCCATCAGGGATGGGGCTAAGCCTGAGTGAACACCTCCTTCCCATCACCTGCATCAAACACTCAAAGATGTCAGGCCCCATCTCCTCCTGCTAGATAGCGGCAGTCTGTGGGGGCCTGGCAGACTTCCTTGCGATTCAGGCAGGTGAAACCCCTGGAGTGTCTGTTCACTGCAGGCAACTGGGTTAGCCATCTGCAGAGATACCAGTGACTGGGTCCGACGGAGGGGCAAAGTGGGGAAGGAGACGTCAACCTTCCCAGACTGCTCTGTTTGCTGGGTGGCTCCTCCTGACTCCACGCTGCACTGGGGTGAGCCGTGTCAGAGGAGTCACCAGGCCCCTGTGATCGAGTTCCCAGAGACCTCTTGAACTCTCCCACCCGAGACAAGTGCCGATTGAGACAGTTGATTTGGACCTTTTGAACTGGGCTAATAGACTGAGGACTTTTCAGGCGGTGCCCTGGGTGTGCGATTGTAGGAAGGTTTGATTCTCCTTTTCCAACTGGGGCCAGAGGTGGGCAGGTGGGGTGACTTAATTGCTGATTTTTCCACACAGCTGAGACTTCAAGCCAGAGTAGAAGTTGCAATAGGATCGAACAGAAACCAGCTGAAAGCAAGACAGAACCACTTTGCTCCACCACACCAGACAGGGCCCCAGTTTCTCAGGCCACAACACTGTACGGGCCCTCGATAAAACCCCAGGGGAAAAACCAAAGGGAGTAAAATAACCATGGGGCGCAATCAGCGGAAAAACTCTGGTAACATGAATAACCAAAATAGATCAACTCCCCCAAGAAAAGATACGGCAGATGTGATTGAAGATCCCATTCATAAACAACTGGCTGAGATGTCAGAAATCGAAATCAGAATTTGGATTGCAGACAAGATTAATAAAATGGAATTAGGAATTCGAGGAGAAATTCAAAAATTGTCTCAAGAATTTAACGAATTTAAAGACAAAACCACCAAAGACTTAGACACACTGAAGCAAGAACTTACAGCCCTCAAAGATATGAAAAATACAGTAGAATCCCTCAGTAACAGAATGGAGCAAGCAGAAGAAAGGATTTCTGACATTGAAGATAAAGTCTTCGAACGCTCCCAATCTCTCAACGAGGAAGAGAAATGGAGAGCAAAAACGGATCACTCACTCAGAGAACTCTCAGATAATTCGAAAAAAAGCAACATAAGAATTATAGGAATTTCTGAGAACGATGACGTGGCCTCCAAGGGCACAGAGGCCCTTCTGCATGAAATTATGAAAGAAAATTTTCCAGACATGCCTAGAGAATCTGAAATTCAGATAGCAGACAGCTTCTGAACCCCAGCACGATTCAACCCCAATAAGTCATCCCCCAGACATATCATAATTAGCTTCACTAAAGTTAACATGAAAGAGAAGATTCTCAAAGCAGCCCGGTGAAAGAAAACTATAACGTACAAAGGTAAGAATATTAGAATAACTGCAGATCTCTCTGCTGAAACTTTCAAGCCAGAAGAGGCTGGTCATCAACTTTTAATCTCCTAAAGCAAAAAAACTTTCAACCCAGGATCTTGTATCCAGCTAAACTGAGTTTCATCTATGATGGAGAAATTAAATACTTCAATGACATTCATATGTTGAAAAAATTTGCCATAAGTAAACCAGCTCTTCAGGATGTTCTCAGACCTATCCTCCACAATGACCAACCCAATCCTATACCACAAAAGTAAACTCACTCAGAAACTTCGGATCAAACCCCAACTTCCACACTGGCGAAAGGATTAAAAATGTCCACTGGACCTTTGAAAAACTCGATACCCAAAATTCCACCAGACTTATCAATACTCTCCATCAATGTGAATGGCTTAAAGTGTCCTCTAAAGAGGCATAGGTTAGCTGACTGGATACAAAAACTCAAGCCAGATATTTGTTGCATACAAGAGTCACATCTCAACTTAAAAGACAAATACAGACTCAGGGTGAAAGGATGGTCATCCATATTTCAGGCAAATGGTAATCAGAAAAAAGCAGGTGTTGCAATTCTATTTGCAGATACAGTAGGCTTTAAACCATCAAAAGTAAGGAAGGACAAGAAGGGTCACTTCATATTTGTTAAGGGTAATACTCAATATGATGAGATCTCAATTATTAATATCTATACACCCAAGCAGAATGCACCTCAATTTATAAGAGAAACTCTAACAGACATGAGTAACTTGATTTCCTCCAGCTCCATAATCGTCGGAGATTTCAACACTCCCTTGGCAGTGTTGGATCGATCCTCCAGAAAGAAGCTGAGCAAAGAAAACTTAGATTTAAACCTAACCATCCAATATTTAGATTTAGCAGACATCTATAGAACATTTCATCCCAACAAAACTGAATACACATACTTCTCATCAGCCCACGGAACTTACTCCAAAATTGACCACATTTTAGGTCACAAGTCTAACCTCAGTAAATTTAAAGGAATAGAAATTATTCCATGCATCTTCTCGGACCATCATGGAATAAAACTTGAATTGAGTAACAACAGGAATCTGCATACCCATACAAAAACATGGAAGTTAAATAACCTTATGCTGAATGATAGCTGGGTCAGAGATGAGATTAAGAAAGAAATTGCCAATTGTTTGGAACAAAACGACAATGAAGACACAAACTATCAGAACCTCTGGGACACTGCAAAGGCAGTTCTAAGAGGGAAATTTATAGCACTGCAAGCCTTCCTCAAGAGAACAGAAAGAGAGGAAGTTAACAACTTAATGGGACATCTCACGCAACTGGAAAAGGAAGAACATTCCAACCCCAAACCCAGTAGAAGAAAAGAAATAACCAAAATTAGAGCAGAATTAAATGAAATTGAAAACAAAAGAATAATACAACAGATCAATAAATCAAAAAGCTGGTTTTTTGAAAAGGTCAATAAAATAGATAAACCTCTGGCCAACCTAATCAGGAAAAAAAGAGTAAAATCTCTAATATCATCAATCAGAAGCAACAAAGACGAAATAACCACAGACTCATCAGAAATCCAAAAAATCCTTAATGAATATTACAAGAAACTTTATTCTCAGAAATATGAAAATCTGAAGGAAATAGACCGATACTTGGAAGCACGCCACCTTCCAAGACTTAACCAGAATCAAGTGGAAATGTTGAACAGACCCATATCAAGTTCAGAAATAGCATCAACTATACAAAACCTCCCTAAAAAGAAAAGCCCGGGACCAGATGGTTTCACGTCAGAATTCTACCAAACCTTTAAAGAGGAATTAGTACCTATATTACTCAACCTGTTCCAAAAGGTAGAAAAAGAAGGAAGACTACCCAACACGTTCTATGAAGCAAACATCACCCTGATCCCCAAACCAGGAAAAGACCCAACAAGAAAAGAAAATTATAGACCAATATCACTAATGAATATAGATGCAAAAATATTCAACAAGATCCTAACAAACAGAATCCAGCAACACATCAAACAAATTACACATCATGACCAAGTTGATTTTATCCCAGGGTGTCAAGGCTGGTTCAATATACGTAAATCTATAAATGTAATTCAGCACATAAACAAATTAAAAAACAAAGACTATGTGATTCTCTCAATTGATGCAGAAAAAGCTTTTGATAATATCCAGCATCCCTTCATGATCAGAACACTCAAGAAAATTGGTCTAGAAGGGACTTTTCTTAAACTGATAGAGGCCATCTACAGCAAACCCACAGCCAATATCATATTGAATGGAGTTAAATTGGAATCATTTCCACTCAGATCAGGAACCAGACAAGGCTGCCCATTGTCTCCATTGCTTTTCAACATTGTAATGGAAGTTTTAGCCACCGCAATTAGGGAAGAAAAGGCGATCAAGGGTATCCATATAGGGTCAGAAGAGATCAAACTCTCGCTCTTCGCAGATGATATGATTGTGTATCTGGAAAACACTAGGGACTCTACTACAAAACTCCTAGAAGTGATCAAGGAATACAGCAGCGTCTCAGGTTACAAAATCAACATTCATAAATCGGTAGCCTTTATATACACCAACAACAGTCAAGTTGAAAAAGCAGTTAAGGACTCTATCCCATTCACAGTAGTACCAAAGAAGATGAAATATTTGGGAATTTACCTAACAAAAGACGTGAAAGATCTCTATAAAGAGAACTATGAAACTCTAAGAAAAGAAATAGCTGAAAATGTTAACAAATGGAAAAACATACCATGCTCATGGCTGAGAAGAATCAACATTATCAAAATGTCCATACTACCCAAAGCAATATATAATTTCAACGCACTCCCTATTAAAGCTCCACTGTCATATTTTAAAGATCTTGAAAAAACATTACTTCATTTTATATGGAATCAGAAAAAACCTCGAATAGCCAAGACATTACTCAGAAATAAAAACAAAATAGGAGGAATCACACTACCAGACCTCAGACTTTACTACAAATCGATAGTGATCAAAACAGCATGGTATTGGCACAAAAACAGAGAAGTAGATATCTGGAACAGAATAGAGAACCAAGAGATGAATCCAGCTACTTACTGCTATTTGATTTTTGACAAGCCAATTAAAAACATTCAGTGGGGAAAAGATTCCCTATTTAACAAATGGTGCTGGGTGAACTGGCTGGCAACCTGCAGAAGACTGAAATTGGACCCACACCTTTCACCATTAACTAAGATAGACTCTCATTGGATTAAAGATTTAAACTTAAGACATGAAACTATAAAAATACTAGAGGAGAATGCAGGGAAAACCCTTGAAGAAATTGTTCTGGGTGAATATTTCATGAGGAGAACCCCCCGGGCAATTGAAGCAGCTTCAAAAATACACTACTGGGACTTGATCAAACTAAAAAGCTTCTGCACAGCTAAGAACACAGTAAGCAGAGCAAGCAGACAGCCCTCAGAATGGGAGAAGATATTTGCAGGGTATTTCTCTGACAAAGGTTTAATAACCAGAATCCACAGAGAACTCAAACGCACCAGCAAGAAAAAACCATGGGATCCCATTGCAGGCTGGGCAAGGGATTTGAAGAGAAACTTCTCTGAAGAAGACAGGTGCACGGCCTTCAGACATATGAAAAAATGCTCATCATCTTTAATCATCAGAGAAATGCAAATCAAAACTACTTTGAAATATCATCTAACTCCAATGAGACTAGCCCATATCACAAAATCTCAAGACCAGAGATGTTGGCGTGGATGCGGAGAAAAGGGAACACTTCTGCACTGCTGGTGGGAATGCAAATTAATACATTCCTTTTGGAAAGATATATGGAGAACACTCAGAGATCTAAAAATAGATCTGCCATTCAATCCTGTAATTCCTCTGCTGGGCATATACCCAGAAGACCAAAAATCACAACATAACAAAGATATTTGTACCAGAATGTTTATTGCAGCCCAATTCATAATAGCTAAGTCATGGAAAAAGCCCAAGTGCCCATCGATCCACGAATGGATTAATAAATTGTGGTATATGTATACCATGGAATACTATGCAGCCTTAAAGAAAGATGGAGACTTTACCTCTTTCATGTTTACATGGATGGAGCTGGAACATATTCTTCTTAGTAAAGTATCCCAAGAATGGAAGAAAAAGTACTCAATGTGCACAGCCCTACTATGAAACTAATTTGGGACTCTCACATGAAAGCTATAACCCAGCTACAACTTAACAATAGGGGGAAGTGGCAAAGGGGGTGGGTGGGTAGAGGGAGGGGGATCAGTGAGATCACACCTGTGGTGCATCTTACAGTGGTATTTGCGAAACTTAGTAAATGTAGAATGTAAATGTTTTGTCACAGTATCTGAGATAATGCCGGAAAGGCTATGTTAACCACTGTGATAAAAATGTGTGAAATGGTTTATGAAGCGAGTGTATGATGCCCCATGATCATATCAATGTATACAGTTATGATTTAATAAAAAAAAAACCAATATCTTTTAAATGGGGGCATTTATACAATTTACATCCAAAGTTGATATTGATATGTGAAATATTGCTCCAGTCATCATGTTGATTATTACCTAGTTGCTTTGTATTCTCTTGTGTCCTCTGAATTTTATATGTTTGAGTGTTTTTATACTGGCATGTATTAACCTTTCATTTCAATGTTTAAGACTCCTTTGAGCATTTTCTGAAGGGCTTGTCTAGGGGCAACAAATTCCCTTAGTGTTTGCTTGTCTGAGAAAGAATTTATTTCCCCTTCATTTATGAAAGTTAGTTTTTCAAGATGCAAAATTCCTGGCTGCCTGTTATTCTGTTTGAGAAGGCCAAATCCATTCTGGCTTATAAGATTTCTTCTGAGAAGTCTGATGTTAGTTTGAAGGGATTTCCTTTATAACTTATTTGACACTTTTGTCTCACTGCTTTTAGGATTTTTTTCCTCCATGTTGTCTTTAGATAATCTGATGACTGTGTATTTTGGTGAAGTGTTTTTTGCAATGAATCTCCCAGGAATTTGTTAAGCTTGTATCTGGATGTCTTATTAAATCTTTAATAAGATCAGGGGAGTTTTCCTCAATTAAAGATGGGTTATCCAAAGTTTTTGCTTTTTCTTGGTCGCCCTTAGGAACACCTATAATTCTTAGGTTTATTTGTTTTACATAATCCTACATTTGCTTGGAAATTTTGTTCATCTCTTTTAATTCTTTATTTTTTCCAAAATTTTTGTCTGACTGGGTTAATTTGAAAACTTTGGCTTCAAGCTTTGAAGCTCTTTATTCTGTTTGGTGTAGTGTATTGTTAATATTTTCCATGGTATTTTGTAATTCCATAAATGAATCTTTCATTCACAGAATTTTTCTTATGTTATTTTTTAAATATATATAACTTTAGCAAATTTTTATTTATGTCCTGAATTTTCTCTCTCTCTCTCTTTTTTTAATTCCTTTTCAATTTTCTCTTCTGTCTTATTGAGCTTACTTACAATCCATATTTAATTTTTTAAACCCTGTCATTTCAAAGTGTTCCTTTTGGTTGGGATCCATTGCTGAACAGTTAGTGTGATTCTTTGGGAGTGTGTATATTTCATACTGCCAGACTTTTTTTTTTTTTTTTTTTAGGACACATTAAAATTTGCTTTAATATTTCTTTGGGGGGGAAAAAAACTCACTTGTAGTGAATGAACAAGAAACATTTTTATGTTATTATTTGTATCTACCATGCCATGAATTCACAGGGGAAGAGGTTCCAGTAGCTCAGGGAGGCACCTTGCCACTGAATGTGACAAAGTGTTGACTGACTTTTGAATTCGTGGGAAATAGGTTCCAGCACCTGTATCACTGTTACATGGAGACTATTGGTTATCCTGTGTGCTATGCTGTGCACATATTATGCCATGAGCTCATGGGGAATAAATAGGTTCTTGTGCCTAAAAACATGGGTCCACTGGTACTCCTGTGTGCTATGTCATATGCTTATTATGCCATGAATTCATAGGGAATGGGTTCCAGGAGCTCAGGCTCCTTTCCATTAGTTCTCACAAAGTGGGCTTCTCTGGGTGGTGCAGGCTGGCGCTTCAGTTGAACCCAGGTACCTTTCTCTTCGGCTTCCTTCTTTTTCTGATCATTTTCCTTCACACATTTCAGGAAGCTATCTCGGCTCTTAGAGTGCTTAATATGCTCAATACAAACATTAATCCTCTTCGTGAGGATCTTGCCCTTAACTTGTTTGTTTACAACAATGCCAACAGCATGCTGGGTAACATTGTAGACTCTTCCAGTTTTGCCATGGTAACATTTGGGTACTTTTTGAACAGTACCCATTCCCTTGATGTCTACAATATCATCTTTCTTGTAGATTCGCATATATGTGGCCAAAAGAACAACTCCATGTTTTCTAAAAGGCCTAGAGAACATGTATCGGGTGCCTCTCCTCTTTCCTCTTTCCCTTTGTGTTTGTTGTTTTGGTGAATTACTGGAAGATGGCGTCTCCGGCCACTGCCAGACTTCTTAACACTTGTTCCTTTTCATCTGGAGAAGCTGTCACTTCTCCTAATTTTTTTTTTTGGAGACAGAGTCTCACTATGTTGCCTAGGTAGTGTGCTGAGGTGTCATAGCTCACAGCAACCTCAAACAATTGGGCTTAAGCAGTTCTCTTGCCTCAGCATCCCAAGTAGCTGGGACTATAGGTGCCCACTACAATGCCCAGCTATTTTTCTGTTGCAGTTGTCATTATTTCTTAGCTGGCCCGGGCTGGGTTTGAACCTGCCAGCCTCATGTATGTGGCCAATGCCATAACCAGTGTGCTACAGGCACCAAGTCATGTGACTTCTTATTTTTGAATTTACTTTCATTTGGATAAAACTTTAAACATGTTTTTACTATTTTATTTTATTTTCCACCCTCGAGGATGTGAGTAGATTGCTTGATTATTTGGCTTTGAATCTGGATACTTCCAGGGGGCTCTGTATGAGTGCCTTGCTGATAGATAGCTTTTGTGTGGTATCTTCTTTAGATGCTGATTGCAGCAGAGATGTACTGGGTATATGTATAGGCTTGCCACCTTCTCCAGTACTGGAATTGTGTAGGTCTTTGGAAGCTCTTCTTCTCCAGCAATATGCCCTTCTGATAGGAGGTTTTAAATTGGGTGCTGCTTTTCAACCTCCAGTGCCAGTAGGCGGCACTTATGAGTAAGAGTCAGCTGTAGACAGAGCTAATGGGCAGGTATTTGAATTTTGTTTACTATGAGAGGTTCTCTGTTGTCTCGGTGATGGACTAGACTGTGGTAGGAAAGCAGTTGACTTCTCTATCACACTCCTGTCCTGAGGTTTGTGACTCTCAGTTCAGTAAAACCCTGTCATCTACAATGTTGCTGAGAGCTGCAAGAAATGCCTTCCCTATAGCTCTCTGCCTAAATGGTTTCAGAAAGAAACTTCCTTTAGCCCCAGACAGATAGCTTTGTAGCTTACCTGTTTTCCTCTACAGGGAACACTGCTGTTCATGTAGAGAGGGAAGGTGAACTTTTCACACATTTGGGTGAATACCCAAATGCAGTATTCCTGGCAATTTGAGTCAGCTGGACCTCAGACCCCTGCAGGTTCAAGCAGTGGTGAACTAGTTAAGTAATCCCTATTCCCAGGCCCCTGGATGGCATACTTGAGTCCTGAAATGGAAAGACTGACAAGTTAGTGAACTTGTCCTTAGGCCTCCCTTGGTTCAGGTGCTAGTTGTGATGTGGGGTTTGGGGTGGGCTAATGCTTGAGTAGGGGAAGGGTGAGAGCACTGTGAGCCCATCACTGGGAAGGGTGGGGTTCTCCTGGCAGGATTAGCAGAGGAAGGCAGCTGTGGCATGCATAGGCCACCCACCCCTCCCTCCCTTAGCAGTGGCAGCAGTCTCTGTCCCTTGGGTTCATGAAAGCACCCAGATTCCCAGCTCCTTCCCTGGCCCTGCAGCACTGGGGATTGGGCTCCCAGAATGGCTGCAGGCTGCAGCTAGAATGGTTAGGCAGGATAAATGGCATTTTATTCCTGGAAATAGGATTGGTGTGCTAAGGGCCTTCCTTGATTAGAGAGAATACTAAGTCTGTGGTATTGGACTTAGGGGTGCACTGCTCATACTGAGATCAGTGGGTGTACCCCTTCCTGGAACACCCAGAAATGCAGAAGAAATAACAGAATTAATGTTCAAGTTTTGAATTTGTAAATAATGTTCAAAGTCCATAAAAGAGCCCCACCTACAAGACTCTGGAGCAGTCAAGTAGGCCTCAGGGAGGTTCTGCGGTGTCCTCTCAGTCTCCTGGAACTTTCGTGGTCCCTAAGATCCATGATGGTTTCACAGTGTCCTCAGTGGGCAGTACACAGAGCAGGTGAGGCATCACCTTAAGCCTGATGGGAATGTGAGTTGTGCCAAGAACCAGGCAGGGAGCACTCAACTTAGGAGACACTGGACTCAGCAGGCAGGTCGTGCAGAGCATGGTCTAGAGCAGTGGTTCTCAACCTTCCTATTGCCGTGGCCACAGGTTGAGAACCACTGGTCTAGAGGGTTCCTACCACTTCCTGGGTCCCATATGTGCCTACTTCCCCACTCCCTCAACCACAATTTTTTTTTTTATTAAATCATAGCTGTGTACATTGATATGATCATAGGGCATCATTCACTAGCTTCACAGACCATTTACCAAGTTTCACATATACCCTTGTAAGATGCACCGCTGGTATAATCCCACCAATCCCTAATGGAATATTATACAGCCTTAAAGAAAGATAGAGACTTTACCTCTTTCATGTTTACATGGATGGAGCTGGAACATATTCTTCTTACTAAAGTATCTCAAGAATGGAAGAAAAAGTACCCAATGTACTCAGCCCTACTATGAAACTAATTTGGGGTTTTCACATGAAACCTATAACCTCAACCACTATTTTGATAAGCTCCCCACAGAGACAGGAGGACAGAGGAAAATCCAGATTAAATCCAAAATCACTCAGTTTATCCTGTCATTGAGATAGAGTAAGCCTCTTCACCCCCATCAGGAGGAATGAGGATACAAAACAGTGCCTAAGTTGTTAGCTGTTGAGGATAAAAAATTACAGTGGTATCCCCTGAACTTTGGACCTGAATGTTTGTGCTTCTTCAGGTCTCTTGAAAGTCATCACCCATCCAATATTCTTGCTTCCAAGAGGATTCTGCAAACTCCTTCCAAGGGATAGAGAACATTTCAAAGGTGAAAGGCTGTATATGCAAGAGCATTGTATTAATGTCAGTGCACCTACAAATGTGGGAGATGGGGGTTAATAACAATGGGTAGAATTAGTCCAGGAGGAGAAAAGTATTAAATGCAAAAGGCACTCAGGGGGGATTATCTGAGAGCATATTGCCAATGCTATTTCTAATTGTGCTCAGTTTCTCTGTTACACAAAATCCTGAAAACATTTTTTGTCATGGTATGTATTACATAAAACGGGTGATTAAATCGCTATCAAGCAAGTCATCTTGGCTAATTCCTCTAATCACTGGGCTTTTTAAAATTGTATTTTTAAAGCCCATAGACATTGCTTTGGGAGCTTTCAATGGCTTGATATCAAACGTAAGTCACATTTACAAATGCAACTTTATTTTTACAGAGGAGAAATTTATCTGCTTTTCTTGCTGGGTTTGGCAATTTTAGGAACATATAGTTCAACTCTCAGGAACCCCATGCCCATTTGACCCTGCACTGCCTTCGTAGCTTTCCTCCTTCCTGGGGACTGCCTCACCCTTTCTGTGCTCTGAGCTCCTTCTGGGACCTTGCCCTGCCTCGTGATATGGGGAGAGGTGTAGAAAATGTAGGCTATTTTAAGATTTTTGCAATTAGATAAAGAAACCTAGTTCAAATTCGGCGTATCTGCTGTGTATATGACCAGGCATACATTCTCCAAATTCTCCTGGTTTCCCCATGCATGAAGTGGTGATGCTAATGGCTCTTACTGCCAAACTTGGTTTTGTGCAGGGGTGCCCTCTTAGTCCATGGTTGCACTCTTCCAGGGCACCATTCACACTGGCTTTTACATTGGTTACTTTCTCCTGGAGTATAAGTAGAATGGATTTCTGTGACGTGCAATGTGCTTGCTTGGTTGTGAGGCTAAGTAAAATAGGCATGGAACACTTGCAGAACAGTGCTGCCAGCTCTGAGCCCCAAGCTGTCCATGCACAGCTTCTCATGCTGGCTCTGTGCCACCTGGGATCCACAGCACTCCTTCACCAGCACACCTGTTGGGTGGGAGGGCAGGCCTGAATCCTGATGGCTTCTCCGGCGGGGGTGGGAGGGGGCTATGATCTCATGGATTTGTTGGAGAGAAGGAAGGTCCTTGACCACAGGGTTGAGTCTTAGAGTTGGAGTGCAGGTAAGGTGCTCAGGCACTTCCAGAAGAAGACCTACTTTCTCACAGCAGAGACGGAAAAGAAAAAGTTGGGCCATCCTCACATGTCTTTGCAAGAGATACTGTGTAAAGGACCTAACTAAGCCTTTCTGACTACTCAAGACTTTCTCTGGACTCAGATCTCTTAATGTCTGTACCCTTAGCTTAGTAGTAAAATATTTACACTGCTATACATTTTTAATTTCTTCTTTGCAAATATCTTCTCTGTTCCCAGAATACTACACTAGTGTTTCTATTAACAATTTTATTTTGTCTTTATTGAAGGTGTTTGGATGTATCTTCTTCCTTTAGGTTATAGGCTGCTTTTGAAAATAGAGATGTGGACTTTATAATTCTTCCAATGCCAAGAACATCCCACAAATATGGGTTGATTGATACAATGTTTGGTTTTAGACTCTTGGCTGTAAAATATGATTAAGGACCTATCATGATGACTGAATTCTTATTCTCATCTGTGATAGACACAGGGTGGCATGTCCAGGTTGGCCTTGTAAAAGGGCTTGTTCCGACTGTGGAAGTGTAAACAGCAGGTGGCCCTTCAGCCTTCTGCTCCATCACGATGTCCTCAGTTGCAGGAAGCCACCATGTGGGGTGGTGGATAAGCCTCTCCAGGGATGGCCTGTGTGTCATGACAGAGCAAGGTAGGGGTGAAAAGGCCTGGCCTTTTCCACCAGACACAGACACCTCTGAAGGCAGTGTTGGCTCTAAGCTCCCTGCCCAGTTGGCTGTGGCATTGTCGAGCTTGGCTCCTGAGCTGACGTATCCTTCTGCCCCATCCTGCTTCTCCCTCTCCTTCTACAGGATGGATCCCTAATAAGCATATAACCCCTCAAATTTCATCAAATGACTAGTTCCTCTAGAACTAAACCTATAAAAATGTCTTCCAGGGGAAGCAGGCAGGTGGAAACTGGTCTTGTAATCTACCTGTTTGTGCATAAATATTGTCAGGAAATTACAAGGGGCCTTCAAAGCAAGTAATAGATAATGAGAGTTAGAAGCTGGAGCTCTTGTTGACTCTTTCCTTCCCTCTCTAGAAAAGAAGGGAAGCTTCAGGAGGTGAGAGGGCTAGAATCGGTGTGCTTTCCTTTCTGGGTGCCTTTCTTTTCCCTCTAGAAAATGTCTGTTTCTGATACTTCTCCACATATATCAGTTAGCTATTGCCGAGTAACAAACCACCCCAAAGCCCAGAGTCTCCAGCCTAGGTCAGCCGGAGGTTTCTTCTCTCAGGCGTGTGCCTACCTTTGACTAAGTGGTGTGGCTGATCCAGGCTGGGCACTCTTGCTTGCTCAGGATCAGCTGGCTGTTGGCTGGTCTAGCACAGCTTTGGTTCTTCTGTAGATTGTTTCTCATCCTATGAAAGGTTATTCTAGGCCTGTTATCATGGTAGTGGCAGGGATTCAAGACAGAGTTGAAGCCACACGGTGTCTTGAGGACTAATTTCTGAACTGATACCACCTTTTCTGTACCTTCCAACTGGCTGGAGCAGTCACACAATCTTATTGAAAGGAGCTCTGATGTGTACATTCCGCTATTACCAAGCCTGCCACATGGTTACTTGGTAACACCTTACATACCTCCTATTTGGCCAATTTGTGCAGTTTGCATAAATTCTACTTGCAAGTTTCCTTTGGTTTCCTAGCAGACTTCCTGGCTTCGTAATTGTGTGAATATTTTTCCCTTCTGTTTTTCTCCTGGACCTCTTCTTCTTTCTTTTGTACTTTTTTTTTTTTTTTTTGCTTTAATATATTGATGTAAACATTGTTTTTGCTCTAATTTTTTAAATTAATGTATAGGAATATTGAATCTATTTTTAACCATTTGGGGAATTGCCAGACTTTTTAAAGTGGCTGTGCCATTTTACATTCTTACTAGCAGAGTGAGTTAAAATTCTTCATATCCTTGTCAGCACTTGTTATTAGCTGACTTTTTTATTATAACTGTGCTGACTGAGTGAGAAGTGGTATCTCGGGGATTTTAATTTGTATTTCACTAATGACTAATGATATTGATCATATTTGCCTGTGTTTCTTGTCCATTTTATATCTTTGGAGAAATGTCTAAGTCCATTGCATATGTTTTATTAAATAGTATATCTTTTTGTTGTCAAGCTTAAGAGTTTGCTAAAGATTCTGAATGTAAGTTCTTCATTAGATGTATCATTTGCAAATATTCTCTCATTTTGTGGGTTGAATCTTTACTCTTTTGAAATGTCCTTTGATGTACACTAATTTTTGTAAAATCCAATATATCTATTTTTTATTTTGTTGCTTATTTTTTGGTGCCAAATTTAGCTGCCAAATCCAAAGTCATGCAGATTTGTCTCTAGATTTTATTCTAAGAGTTTTATGTTTTTATCTCTGCAGTCTTTGATCCATTTTGAGTGATTTTTTTTTTTTTGAGACAGAGTTTCACTATGTTGCCCTCAGTAGAGTGCTGTGGTGTCACAGCTCACAGCAACCTCAAACTCTTGTGCTTACGTGATTCTCTTGCCTCAGCCTCCCGAGTAGCCAGGACTACAGGCGCCCACCACAACACCTGGCTATTTTTTGGTTGCAGTAGTCTTTGTTGTTTAGTAGACCTGGGCTGGGCTTGAACCCCTCAGTCTCAGTGTATGTGGCCGGCACCCTACTCACTGAGCTACAGGCGCCAAGCCGGGTGGAATTTTATGTATGGAGTTAGTTAAGGATCTAACTCTGTCCTTTTGCATGTGGGTATCCAATTGTTCCAGAACCATATTTGAAGACTGTTTTTTCACCACTGAATTGCTGTGGCATCTATGTCAAAAGTCAATTGACCATAGATATATAGGTTCATTTCCCATATAAATTCTATTTGTACATTTCCCTTGGTTTCCTAGCAGACTTCCTGGCTTTGTAATTGTGTGAATTCTTTTCTCTTCTGTTTTTCTCCTGGATCTCTTCTCCTCCTCATCCTTCATCTTTTTTATCCTTTTTACTTTTATTTTTGCTTTAATATATTGATGTAAACATTGTTTTGGATCTACTGTTTTTAAAGTAATGTATAGTAACATCAAATCTATTTTTAATAATTTGGGGAAATCTGGACTATTTTTTAAGTGGTGGAACCATTTTACATTTCTACCAGCAGAATGAGTTAAAATTCTCCATATTTTATTCTAAATTCTCCACTATTTTACTCCACTAGTCAGTATGTCTATCCTTATGCCAGTGATACAGTGTTTTGATTAGCTTTGTACTAAGTGAGGGTTCTCCAAATTTATTTTTCTTTTTCAAGATTGTTTTGTCTACTATGGGTCCTTTGCAATTCTTTATAAATTTTAGGATCAGATTTTCTATTTCTGCAAAATTTTCACTGCAATTTTGATAGGGATGGCACTAAATTTGTAGATAGCTTTGAGGAGTATTGCCATCTTAACAATATTAAACCTTCTGATCCATGAAAACAGACTTTATTTCCAATTATATAGATCTTCTGTAATTTATTAAGTAATATTTTGTAGTGCTGGATCATGTTATCTATGAATAGAGATAGTTTTATTTCCTTACTATTTTGATGTGTCATTATTTTTCTTGCTTCATTGCTCTGGCTAGACTTTCTAGTACAATGTTATATAGCAGTTGTGAAAGTGGGTATTCTTGTATAGTTATTCATTTGGGGTATAAATCTTTCAGTCTTTCATCATGAATGTGATATGGATCATGTTGAGGAAGTTTCCTTCCATTCTTAGTTTGCTGAATGTTTATATTATGAGCAGATGTTGAAATTTGTCAAATGCTTGTTTTTGTATAGATCAGTGGTTCTCAACCTTCCTAATGCTGCAATGTGTTTTCATTATTAAAAAGGGGCCATGACCCACAGGTTGAGAACCGCTGGTATAGATTGAGTTGATTGTGTGATTTTCAAAATTTATTTTATTCAGTAGTATTTTATATTGATTTTTGTATGTTGAACCATCATTACATTTCTAGGATAAATCCCCTCCATAATGGTGTATAATCCTCTTGATATGCTCTGGATTTGGTTTGCTAGTATTTTGTTTAGAATTATTGTATCTATATTCATAAGAAATATTTATCTGTAGTATTTCTTCTTATGGTTTCTTTGTCTGCCTTTGGTATGAGGGTAATGTTGGCCTCAAAAAATTAGGAAGTATTCCATATGCTTCTATTTTTAAGAAGAGTTTGAGTAATAACAGCTACTTAGGAGGCTGAAATGGAAGGATTGCTTGAGCCCAGGATTTAAAGGCTATGGTGAGCTATGTTCTGGTCACTACATTTCAGCTTGGGCCATAGAGCAAGACCCTATCTCACATATAGGAGGATTAGGAAGAAGAAGAGGAGGAGAAAGAAAAGGAGAACAGTAGTATTCATTTTTCTTTATGTGTTCAGTAGACTTTACCAGTAAGGCCATGTGGCCCTGGGATTTTTCTTTAGTGATAAGTTTTCCATTACTGGTTCAATTTCTTTAGTTTCCAGTAAGTCTTTTCAAATTTTCTTTCTTCATGAGTGAACATTAGTAATTCCTGTCTTTCTAGGAATTTAGCTATTTTATCTAGATTTTATAATTTGCTAACATACATTGTTCATAGTATTCTTTTTACTTCTGTAAGATTAGGAGATGTTTCTATTTTCACTTATGACTTTAGTATTAATAATTTGAGTCTTACCTCTTTTTTCCAGTCTGTGTAGGTAAAGTTTTGTCAATTCTGTTGGTTATTTCAGAGAACCAATTTTTTGTTTCATTGATTTTCTTTTTTATGTTTCTATTTTCTAATTTATTTATCTCCACTCTGATCATTTTCCTCTTCTTCTACTGCTAGCATTTGGTTTAATTTACTCTTCTTTTCTCAATTCCTGAAGGTGTAAAGTTAGGTTATTGAGTTAAGATCTTTCTTCTTTTTAAATATAGGCATTACAGTTATAAATTTCCCTCCAGATCACTGATTAGACTGTTTCCCACAAGTTATATATGCTGTGTCTTCATTTGTATTTGTTTTAAAGTTTTTTTTCCCTAATTTACCTTGTGTTTTTTTTTTCTTTGATTTATTGGTTGTTGAAGAGTGGGCTGTTTATGAATTTATCAGTTTTCCTTCTGTTATTGATTTTTTTTTTTTTTTTTGAGACAGAGTCTCATTCTATTACCCTGGGTAATGTACTATGGCATCATATTGCACAGCAACCTCAAACTTCTGGGCTTGGGAAATCCTCTTTCCTCAGTCTCCTGAGTAGCTGGGAATAGAGGCTTGTGTCACCATGTCTGATTAGTTTTTCTATTTTTAGTAAAGATGGGGTCTTACTCTTGCTCAGACTTGTCTCAAACTCCTGAGCTCACATACCTTGGCCTCCCAAAGTTCTGGGATTATAGTCATGAACCACCACACCTGGCCTGTTATTTATTTTTAAATTTTTTTCCATTGTAGTAAGAAAATATATTTTGAATAGCTCTTAACATTTATTCAGTCTTGGGTTTTCGCCCTACATTATTTATCCTGGAGAATTCCAAAGTTATTTGAGGAAAGTGTATATTCTACTGTTTTGAGGTGGAGTGTTCTGTATACAGATGTTCAATTCCTATTTCAGTATTGATTGATGTTCTGTCTGGTTGTTCTATTTACTATTGAAGTCTCCAACTATTATTATAGTTGAAGCATACAGTTTGGGATTGTATACTGGACTTGGGTCTTTTTTCAGTTCTGTCAATTTTTGTTTCATGTCTTTTGGGACTCTGATTTAAGCATGTACATGTTAGTAATTGTTATTTATTCTTGAATCAACCATTTTAATTATGCTATTTCCTTCTTTGTCTCTTGTAACAACTTTTGACTATTAAAGTCTATTTTGTCTGATATTAGTGTAGCCATTCCTGCTCTCTATTAGTTACTATTTGCATAGAATATATTTTCCAGTCTCTCACTCTCCACCTATTTGTGTCTTTAGATCTGTAATCAGTCTCTTAGAGACAGCTCTCTTAGTCTGTCTTTTGCCACATTAACAGAATACCACAAACTGGGTAATTTATGAAAAAAATTATTTGGCTCACAAGTCTGGAACCTGGAAAGTTTAGGAACGTGGAGGCAGTGTTTGGTGAGGTGCATCCCATGACAGAAGGGTGGAAGGCAGAAGTGAGCATGTGTCTGAGAGAGAGACACCAGGGGATGGAATTGCTTTATAACAGCATGCTCTCAAGATTATGTCATTAACCCTTTCATGAGAGATTTTCCCTCATGACCCAGTCACCTCTTTTTAGGCTCCATGTCCCAACATTGTTGCAATGGGAATCAAGTTTCAAACATGAATTTTTGAGGGACACATTCAAACCATGGCAACAGCATATTTTGGATCATGGTTTTTAAAAATTTATTTTTCTTTTAAAAATCTATTCTGACAATCTCTGCTTTTTAATTGTAGAGTTTGATCCATTTATATTTAAAGTAACTATTCATAAGGAGGGATTTACCTATGCCATTATGCTGTATGCTCTTTCTTCCTCAATTCTCCTAATTGCCTTCTTTTTGTTTGAGTTTTCGTAGTGTACCATTCTGATTTCCTTCTCATTTTTTTGTATGTTTTTAAAGTTATCTTCATACTGGTTACCATGTGGATTACAATTGACACATTAAAATTGTAAGAAAATAGTTTGAATCAATACCAACTTAGCTTTAGTAGTATATAGATAATCTATACAGTGCTTTCCCTCCCTGTTGTGTTGTTATTGTTACAAATTACATATTTCAACATTGTTTGCCTATTAACTTAAGTTTGTAATTATTGTTTTCCAAAAATAGATGATATTGTTTTTTATATTTATTTATGTGGTTCCCCTTACCAGTGCCCATTTTTTTCTTTGTATCATTACTGTACTATCTAGTGTCCTTTCATTTCCACCTGAAGAACTCTCTTTAGCATTTCTTCTTGGAGAAGGTCTACTAGAGATGAACTTCCTCAGATTCTGTTTTTCTGGGAATGTTTGAATTTCTCTTTAATTATTTAAAGATAATTTTTCTAGATATAAAATATTTGATTGACAGTAGTTTTCTTTCAGTACTTTGAATATGACATTTCACTGTCTTCTGGCATCCATGGTTTTTATTGTTGTTGTTGTTGCAGTTTTTGGCCATGGCCGGGTTTGAACCCACCACCTCTGGTATATGGGGCTGGTGCCCTACTCTTTGAGCCACAGGTGCTGCCCTGGCCTCCATGTTTTTTTATGAAGAATTAGCAGTCAATCTTCTTGAGAATTTTATTAGGTGATGGGTTGATTTTCCCTTACTACTTTCAAGGGGTCTCTTTTTCTGTAGCTTTCAACAATTTGATTATAATGTGTGTTGATGTGGATCTTTTTATGTTTAACTTGAGGTTTGTTGTGATTCTTGACTGTAAATTCATGTCTTTATCACATTTGGAAATTTTTTCAGACATCTTTTCAAATATTCTTTCTGCATGCTCTCTTTCTAATCTGTTTTTGGGACTTTGATGACATGAAGTTATGCTTTTTAATATGTCTCCATGGATCCTATAGCCTCTTTATTTTTTTAAAAGAGCTTTTTCTCTTTATAGTTCAGTTGTTATAATTTCTATTGGTCAACTTCAAGGTCATTGACTCCTTCCTTTGTCATCTCCATTTTTCTATTTATTCCATTCCATGAGTTAAAAAATTTTTTGATATTGCATTTTTTAGCTTTAAAATTTACATTTGTTTTTTCTTTCTAACTTTCTTGTTTTTTTGCTAGTATTTCCTATCTTTATTTATTTTTAAGAGTATTCAAATGCTTTGGAACATTTTTACAATAGCTGTTAAAATTCTTCATCCTGTAATTCCAACTTCTATGCTGTCTTGGATTGTTAAATGACAATTGTGTTTTCCAGTAAGAATTTTGATTTTCTTGGTTCTTTATATCAAGTAATTATGAGTTATCTACTGGATATTTTGAATGTTTACATTATAAAACTTTGGATTTTTAAAAATCAAATGTAGGATGTTGATACTTTTCTCTTACTAGGCAATCAAACTTTTGAGGCCATGAGTTATGACCAATCTCTTTAGGTTGTAGTTACATTTCATATCTTTGAAGTGCTGGTATCTGGATTGTGGCCTATTCCATAGTTTAGTTCTCAAAATTTATAGTATCGTGTGCTGTTTATGGTCAAATTTTTGTATGCACAGATTGCAACTGAGCTCAAAAGTCATAACCAACTTATGTGGTTTGTTTGTGACTTCCTTAGTACTTCCTGATTTCCTAGGGGCTCTCCTCTTTGTCCTCAAGACATGAATATGGTAGCTTATTAATTCTGCTCTACCATGCACACCATAAATGTTGTTTAGTTTCTGTTTAGAGCAGCGTTTCTCAACCTGTAGGATGTAACCCACAGGAACTGTATTAAAGGACTGTGGCATTAGGAAGATTGAGAACCACTGGTTAGAGGATCTGTCCAGTTTTGCTAGTGGGGTAATAAAGTCCTTAGCTATGGTGTTATGGGATAGCACTGTTTCATAAATCTAGGAGCATTTAAATTGGTTGCATAAATATTTAGAATTGAAATGTCCCGTTGTATTGTTCCCTCAACCAGAATGAAGAGACTGTCTTTGTGTTTCTTAATTTTGGTTGCATTAAATCCACTTGCATCTGGAAATGAGATTGAGAGTCCTCCTTTCTTCTGATTTCTCTTTGTCTGAAATATTGTTTTCTATCCCTTTACCTGAGCCTTGATTTGTCCTTCAAGATTAGGTGTGTTTCCTAGGACAACATGTGAATGTCCTGTGATTTTTAATCCAATTGCCACTGTATGCTTCTTTAGTGGGGAATGTAAGCTATTAACATTTGTTGAGAGAATTTATAAGTGTGGTGGAGTTTATCTTATTTTGTGAAAGTCCATTCCTTAGTTTTACCCTCTGTGCCATTGTGGAAGCTAGTTTGAATGCTTCATGAAGTCCCATAGTTCTCTAAGTGAATGTTGTAGTAAACCCCTTTAGTTTGTAGGTGTTGACCATTGTCATGGTTAGTGTGGAGAATAGATCTATGTATTTCCCATAGAGCTGGTCTTGTTGTGGCAAATTTCCTCAATATTCACATATTAGTAAAATATTTGATTTCTCCATCAATTTTAAAGCTTAGTTTAGCAGGATACAGAATTATTGGCTGAAAATTGTTTTGTTTAAGAAGGTTAAAGGTAGATTACCATTCTTTTCTGGCTTGGAAAGTTTCAGCTGAAAAGTCTGGTGTACCCTGATGGATTTGCCCATGTAGATCAATTGGCAATTACTCCTGGCTGCTTGCAGAATTTTCTCTTTTATTTTGACTTTGGACAGGTTCATTACAATGTGTCTTAGAGTTGCTCTGTTTATCTTGAGCTAACCCAGAGTTTGATATCCCTTCAAAAGGGGTGTTTCAGAATCTTTAATGAAACTTGGAAAATATTCATTTATGATATCTTTCAGTAGGGCTCCCATTCCTTTGGGATGTTTTTCTTCCCCTTCAGGGATATTTATAATTCGTATGTTTGAATGCTTCTTAAAAGTCCCATAATTCTCTGAAGAATGTTCTGCTTTCTCTCGCTTCTTTTCTGCCTCTTTAACTTCCTCAGTTAGCTTAAGAGCTTTATCCTCTAGCTCTGAGATTCTTTCTTCTCCATGGTCTAATCTGTTATTTTATCTTTCTACTGCATCTTCAAGTTCTCTGATTAACTTCTTCATATCTTTTCTACATTCTTTATATCTTTCATCCATTTTTGGTCCTGTTTTTCCAATTTCTCATCAATTCCCTTTATTGCCTTTGCCATCCATATTTTAAAATCTCTTTCTGTCATTTCCATTATTCTTTATAGGTAGAATCCTCTGTGGTAGCAGCCTCATGATCTCTTGGTGGAGTTGCTCTGTTTTGGTTTTTCATGTTGCCAGAATTTTTCTGTTGGTTCTTCTTCATGTGTGTTTTCTTCTTTTTTCCTTCTAACTACCTCTTTCACTTTAAATTACTTTGTTTCAGAGCTTAGGTGTTCACGTGGCCTTTTCATATAAGGCCAAAAGAAAGATAAGGGTAAAGAACAAGAAGGGAAAAAGAAAAGGAAAAGAGAAAAAGAAAAAGAAAAAGAAGGGGGTGAAGGAAAAGAATTGAAGAAATGGAAATAAGGACAGAAAGAAAGAAAGAGAGAGGGGAAATGGTGGTGTTTGTCAGGGTACTATGGTCCCATCCACAACTCTGGGACTTGGAGGGGGCCTGGATGAACAAGTCCCTTAAACTCAGGAGCTCCTTACCAGCCTGGGCAAAAGCAAGACGCTATTTCTGCCAAACATAGGGACAAAAAATCAGCAGTATATCACAGTCAGGACTTACCACCACTGTCTTCCCAAAAGCCAAAGCTAGAAGGGCACCATAGACCATGAGTTCATTACCTCCTTGAACCAGACTAATGTGTGACCCTCCCCCTCCAATCAGACTAATGCCATGACTCCCACAGCACTCAGAGAAAAGAACAATAAAAACAAATAAAGAAAATTAATTATATAATATAAAGAATAAAGGATACCTTAGGTATTGCATGACAAATTTATGTAGGAAAGATGAGAAAAATAGAAACACATCTACCAAAGGAGAGGAAAAAGGGAGAGAGAGAAAAAAGAAAGAAAGAACAGAGGGGGCTGAAAAACTGTAACAAAAAATGGAGGAGCCCTTGCTATTGAAGAAAGTAAAAATAAAAAAATAAAAATACAGCCAGACAAAAATAATAAAACCACAAACAATAAAAAGGAGAAAAGAAAAAATAAAAACTAAGGAAAAATTGGGAAAATGAGCAAAAAATGGAGAAATATGTATATATATGTGTGTGTTTATATATATGTGCATAACTGTGTGTGTGAGTGTGTTTATGGAGAGAGAGACACTAGGTGTTTATGGAGAGAGAGACACTATGGTGTTAGGAGATGGAGAACATATATACATACTAGTTTTGCTGGATAAAATGAGGGCTGGAAGCCACTCACTGGTTGCAGAGGAAACCGAGTCCTGTCTTTTTGACTTATTTGCCCTAAATTAGGGCCTGGTCACTTCATCAGCATTCAGCCCCCATGGGATTGGGCTTCTAAATCTCTCACCAGATTCCTTAGGAGGCACATCAAACAGTTCTACCTGACAACAAAGAGGCCTTCCCTAGGGTGCGGAGACTGCTCAGCTCTCTCCAAGGATGGTTGTCTGAGCTCAACAGGTGTACCAGAGCTGGCCATGCACTAGGACCCTGTGGGCTGTTCCTCCCACATACCTTCACACAATGGTGGTACCCAGATAGTACCAAGCCAATAGGAACTCCACCTGGCCCGGTATTCTACTGGGTGCTGTTTGAGTCCACTCACTTGCTTAAGAATTCCAAGGCAGTTGCATGAGAAGTTTAGTACAAAATCAAAAAACTGCAGGACAGCCCTTTCTTGTACCCAGTCTTCTGTAGAGGGGCAGCCTTTGCCCATACCCAAGCACTTGTCTTCTGTGCTGGTTTTCCTCAGCTCCAGACCTCCTCACGGGCTCCTGGAGTCCACCACTGCTTCACTCTGATCCCCGCTTTTTGTCCCTGGGTAGGTTCCCCCAGTCAGAAGTGGCTGGAGTTCCCTTGCCCCTGTCTTGTTGTGAGTGGCCTGTAAGGAGATGCTCTATCCCCCATGCCTCTTCATCTTTAATATTGATCTTGAGTATTTATCTTACAGCATTAAGAAAAAGCCTGTAAAATAATATTGAATAACATTAGTGATATAATACCATCCTTTCCTATTCCAGAATATTTAACAATCTATTATGAAAGTGATAGAAAGGAGAAAAAAAATATGATTATAGCAAATCACATTTAGGAAATGCTAAAGAGGCATTGTATGAAATTCCATACTCATCTTTATAAAAGTTCTAAACATAACTGGAATAGTTGCCCATTGATATATGGGATTGTTGGCTTTTTTCATGTGGATTAATTTGAGTTCTCTATAGATCTTAGTTATCAAGCTTTTGTTTGATTCAAAATATGCAAATACCCTTTCCCATTGCATAGGTTGTCTCTTTGCTTGGTTGTTGTCTCCTTAGCTGTACAGAAGCTTTTCAGTTTAATGAAATCCCATTTGTTTATTTTTGTTGTTGTTGCAATTGCCATGGCAGTCTTCTTCATGAAGTCTTTCCCCAGGCCAATATCTTCCAGTGTTTTTCCTATGCTTTCTTGGAGGATTTTTATTGTTTCATGCCTTAAATTTAAGTCCTTTATCCATCTTGAATCAATTTTTGTGAGTGGGGAAAGGTGTGGGTCCAGTTTCAGTCTTTTACATGTAGATATCCAGTTCTCCCAACACCATTTATTGAATAGGGAGTCTTTCCCCCAAGGTATGTTCTTGTTTGGTTTATCAAAGATTAGGTGGTTGTAAGATGTTAGTTTCATTTCCTGGTTTTCTATTCGAATCCAAGTGTCTATGTCTCTATTTTTCTGCCAGTACCACGCTGTCTTGACGACTATGGCTTTGTAGTACAGACTAAAATCTGGTATGCTGATGCCCCCAGCTTTATTTTTATTACTAAGAGCTGCCTTAGCTATACGGGGTTTTTTCCAGTTCCATACAAAATGCAGAATCATTTTCTCCAAATCTTGAAAGTACGATGTTGGTATTATAATAGGAATGGCATTGAATAGGTAGATTGCACATTTTAACAATGTTGATTCTTCCCATCCATGAGCATGATATGTTCTTCCATTTGTTAATATCCTCTGCTATTTCCTTTCTGAGGATTTCATAATTTTCTTTATAGAGGTCCTTCACCTCCTTCGTTAGGTATATTCCTAGGTATTTCATTTTCTTTGAAACTATGGTGAAGGAAGTTGTGTCCTTAATTAGCTTCTCATCTTGACTGTTATTGGCATATACAAAGGCTACTGACTTATGGACATTGATTTTATATCCTGAAACATTACTGTATTTTTTGATGACTTCTAGGAGTCTTGTGGTTGAGTCTTTGGGGTTCTCTAAGTATAAGATCATGTTGTCAGTGAAGAGGGAGAGTTTGACCCCCTCTGCTCCCATTTGGATTCCCTTTATTTCCTTGTCTTGCCTAATTGTATTGGCTAGAACTTCCAGCACTATGTTGAATAGTAAAGGTGACAGAGGACAACCTTGTCTGGTTCCAGTTCTAAGAGGAAAAGCTTTCAGTTTTACTCCATTCAGTAAAGTATTAGCTGTGGGTTTGTCATAGAAAGCTTCAATCAGTTTCAGAAATGTGCCACCTATGCCTATACTCTTCAGTGTTCTAATTAGAAAAGGACGCTGGATTTTATCAAATGCTTTTTCTGCATCTATTGAGAGGATCATATGATCTTTAGTTTTGCCTCTGTTAATACGGTGGATAATGTTTATGGACTTGCGTATGTTAAATCAACCTTGCATCCCTGGGATGTAACCTACTTGATCATGATGTATGACTTTTTTGATGATAAGCTGTAATCTATTTGCTAGGATTTTGTTGAGAATTTTTGCATCTATATTCATGAGTGAACTTGGTCTGAAATTCTCCTTTTTGGTTGGGTCTTTTCCTGGTTTTGGTATCAGGGTGATGTTTGCTTCATAGAACATGTTGGGAATATTCCTTCCTCCTCAATTTTATGGAATAATTTCTGCTGTAAAGGAATACGCTCTTCCTTGAAGGTTTGATAGAATTCTGGTGTGACGTCATCTGGACCAGGGCATTTTTTGGTTGGAAGCTCTTTAATTGTTTCTTTAATCTTAGTGCTTGAAATTGGTCTGTTCAGGAGCTCTATTTCTTCCTGGCTAAGTCTAGGGAGCGGGTGTGATTCCAAATATTGATTCATTTCCTTCACATTGTCAAATTTCTGGGCATAGAGTTTCTGGTAGTATTCAGAGATGATCTCTTGTATCTCTGTGGGATCAGTTGTTATTTCCCCTTTATCATTTCTGATTGAGGTTACTAGAGATTTTACTTTTCTATTTCTAGTTAGTCTGGCCAATGGTTTATCTATTTTATTTATTTTTTCAAAAACCAACTCCTGGTTTCATTAATTTTCTGAATGATTCTTTTGTTTTCAATTTCATTGAGCTCTGATTTGATTTTGGATATTTCTTTTCTTCTACTGAGTTTAGGCTTAGATTGTTCTTCTTTTTCCAATTGCATAAGATGGCTTGTGAGTTTGTTGATGTGCTCTATTTCTGTTTTCGAATGTAGGCATCTACAGTGATAAATTTTCCTCTCAGAACTGCTTTTGCAGTATCCCACAGGTTTTGGTAGCTTGTGTCCTCGTTGTTGTTATGCTCAAGGAAGTTAATGATTCCTGTTTTATTTCTTCCTGGACCAATCTGTCATTCAACAGAAGGTTGTTTAATTTCCATGCCTTTGTGTGGGGTTGAACGTTTTTGTTAGAGTTGAGTTCCACCTTTAGTGCTTTATGGTCTGAGAAGATATAAGGTAAAATTTCAATTCTTTTGATTCTGTTGATATTTATTTGTCTTGTGTCCCAGGACATAATCAATTTTGGAGAATGCACCATGGGATGTTGATAAGAATGCATATTCTTAATCTTTGGGATGCAGTGTTCTATATACATCTATCAAGCACAGTTGTTCTAGGGTCTCATTTAAATCTCTTATATCTTTAATTTCTGTTTAGAGGATCTGTCCAGCTCTGTAAGAGGAGTGTTAAAGTTCCCTGTTATTATACTATTATCAGATATCATATTGCTCAGACTGAGTAAGGTCTGTTTCAAGAATCTGGGAACAAGGGCGGTGCCTGTGGCTCAAGGAGTAGGGCACCGGTCCAATATGCCAGAGGTGGTGGGTTCAAACCTAGCCCCGGCCAAAAATCCAAAAAAAAAAGAAAAAAAATAGAATCTGGGAACATTTAAATTGGGTGCATAAATATTTAGAATTGAAATGTCTTCTTGTTGTATTTTTCCCTTGACCAATATAAAGTGACCATCTTTGTCTTTTTTGACTTTAGTTGCTTTAAATACACATGTATCTGAAAATAAGATTGCAACTCCTCTTTTCTTCTGAATGCCATTTGCCTGAAAAATTGTCTTCCAACCCTTGACTCAGAGCTTTAATTTGTCTTTTGAAGCCAGGTGTGTTTCTTGCAGACAGCAAATGGATGGCTTGTGTTTTTAATCCAGTCAACCAATCTGTGTCTCTTCAGTGGGGAATTCAAGCCATTAACATTTATTGAGATAATTGATAAGTGTGGTAGTATTCTATTCATCTTATTTTGTGAGAGTCCATTGCTTAGTTTTATCTTTTGCTTCAGTGTGGAGGTTAGGTTCTGTCCTTTAATTTCTGAGTTCTTACTTTGCTGCTGATCCATTGTGATGGTCAGTGTGCAGAACAGGTTGAAGTATTTCCTGTAGAGCTGGTCTTGTTGTGGTGAATTTCCTCAATGTTTGTATATCCGTAAATGCTTTGATTTCTCCGTCAATTTTGAAGCTTAGCTTAGCAGGGTACAGAATTCTGGGCTGGAAATTGTTCTGTTTAAGTAGATTAAAGGTAGATGACCATTGTCTTCTTGCTTGGAAAGTTTCATTAGAGAAGTCTGCTGTCACTCTGATGGATTTGCCCCTGTACGTCAACTGGTGCTTACTCCTGGCAGCTTGCAGAATCTTTTCTTTTGTCTTGACTTTGGACAGGTTCATCACAATGTGTCTTGGAGAAGCTCGGTTAGAGTTGAGGCAACCTGGGTTCCAATAGCCCTCTGAAAGCAGTGTGTCAGAATCTTTGGTGATATTTGGGAAATTTTCTTTTATAATATTCTCTAGTATGGCTTCCATTCCTTTAGGGCATTCTTCTTCCCTTTCTGGAATTCCTATAACTCATATGTTGGAACGCTTCATAAAGTCCCATAATTCTGACAGTGAACGTTCTGCTTTCTCTCTCTTCTTTTCTGCCTCTTTTACTCTCTGAGTTATCTCAAAAACTTTGTCTTCTACCTCTGAAATTCTTTCTTCTGCATGGTCTAACCTGTTGCTGATACTTTCCATTGCATCTTTAAGTTCCCTAATTGACTGTTTCAGTTCCTTCAGTTCTGCTATATCCTTTTTATATTCTTCATATCGTTCATCTCTTATTTGATTCTGTTTTTGGATTTCCTTTTGGTTATTTTCCAGTTTATTAGCAGTTTCCTTCATTGTTTCCATCATTTCTTTCATTGTTTTCAACATGTGTATTCTAAATTCCCTTTCTGTCATTCCTAACATTTCTTTATAGGTGGAATCCTCTGAAGTAGCTACCTCATGGTCCCTTGGTGGGGTTGTTTTGGACTGTTCTTCATGTTGCCTGGAGTTTTCTGCTGATTTCTTTTATCTGTTTCGTTGCCCTAATTTTCCTTTCACTTCCTCTTGCTCTTTAACTTCTCGTGCCTGTGGACTAAGGGTTACAGGACCAGAAGGGTAAGAAGGTTGAAGAGCAAAAAAGGGATTAAAGAAAGGAGGACCAAGTGTTAAGAAAAAAAAAAGAAAAATAGAGAAATGAGAGGGGCTGGGTAAACAGAATATTGACAAAAAGAAGAGAGGCACAGAAAGAGGAAGACAGAGCAATATAGGTGTACAGTAGGGTACTTTCATACAGCCTTAAAAAAAAAAACCAACTTCTGGGGGTGCCAAGTTGGGTGGTTCCCTTGAGGTCAGCAGCTCTTTGCTAACCTGATCAGACACAGTACCCCACCTCCACCAAGTAGAGAGGAAAGACAAAAATGCTATAAATCAAACCAAAACAAGCAAACAGAAAACTTTACGGGATAAAATTGGGTGGAAAACCAAATAATAGCGGTAGGAACACTAACAAAAATGATGTTCTAATTATTGAAATAGGCAGCAATGGGAAATTATAATTAAACTAGAAAAATTGAGAAAGAAAAAGGATCTGTATGGAAAAGGTTGAACTTAAAAAGCAAAACAACATCAACAATATCAAAATAAACAAAAAAACCAACCAAACCAAAAAAAAAAAAAAAAAACCACAACCAAAAACAAAGCAGTATGTATATGTTATTGTGTATTGTTTGGGCAACACGTGGTCTTCTGGGGTATGAGATGTGAATCACAGTTCTGATATGACTGGAGGCTGCTAGTTTCTCAAACCCCAGCAGGTAGACACCCTAAATCTCTCTTCAGCCCACTTAAAAGGCACTTTGAACTCATTCACTTGCTGAGCAGAAGCTTTCCCAAGGAAGTGCTTGTCGCTGGAATCACTGCTGAAGTGGCTATCCACTTACCCTGTGTGCCAAAACTGGTCTCTCTCTGCCCCCGAGGGTTAGGGCTGCCAGGCGGCTCAGACCCTGCCCTTAGGCAACTTGGTCACTGGGTTACCAGCTCCCACCCAATTCTAGTTCTGCAACCCTGAGGGCGGAGCTTGCAGGGGCAGATCGCTCACAATGGTTGCCTGTGACCCAGAGCCAAACACTGTTAGCTTTGTCTGGCTCAGCGGCTCAGACTGGGGCCCTAGACAAAGGCCAAAGTTCTCTGCACTCCCGCTCAGGCTCTCCTCAAGGCAGTTCAGCTGAGTGCCAAGTCCAAAGACACCAAAACATTTCACAGGTAAGGCCTTTCTGTTTTGCAGTCTCGCTTCTATTGAACTTACAGTTGCAGGCGGGTTTAGACGGATTGATCACACGTGACCACTTGCGAGTTTTCCACTGTTTTAGTCCTCCTCTTGGGGTCCAGAAGTCTCTCGCTGACTCCCTGTATCCTCTCAGGGGTGATGATAGGCAGATCCCACCAGCCAGAGATGCCTGGAGTCCTATCTCCCCAGACTCACGGTGCCCAGATGCAAGGAAGCTGTTACTCGGCTGCCATCTTGCTCCGCCTTCTGCTCTAAGCTCTCAGTAATCCACCATTTCTTTCTATAAGCGTTTTCTTTTTCACATTTGGGATTCCAAAATTTTATCAGGAAATGTTACTGAGGGTCTAGAGTTTTTTTGTATTGTTGGGGATTTATTGAGGGTACAGAGAACTAGGTTACATTGATTGCTTTTGGTAGGTAAAGACTCTCTTATAATGTGTCCCACCCCCAAAAGATGTACCAAAGTGTGATATATTTTACTTGGGGCTGTGTTGCTCTTTTTCACCTGAAGACTCAAATTTTTTTTCCTCAAGACAAATTTTCTTGTATGATTTCCTTATTTATTACTTCTCCATCAGTTCCCTTTTTTACCATCTATTCAGTTTTTATTATTCAAATTCAGATTCCAGGATTTATTCTCCAAATTTCTTTTCATAATTCCTCAGGTATTGTACATCATCTATCACCTTCCAAAATATTAATTTGGTTCTCAGCAAAGAATATTCTCTTCTCAGTCTATTAAACTTATAATTTCAGAAATAAGTATTCTAATTCTAGAAAATCTTTTGTTCTTTGCTGAATTGAATGCCCTTTGGGAGTTCTCATTTGTGTTTTTGTTTTAGTTCATCTGTCTCTTCCATTAGCTCTATTTTAAGAACACTCATCTGTTCTTTTAAGCTTAGTGTTCTCCCTTGGGTTTTTTTTTTTTTTTTTTTTTTGCAGTTTTTGTCCGGAGCCGGGCTTGAATCTGCCACCCCTGGTATATGGGGCCGGCGCCCTACTCCTTGAGCCACAGGTGCCACCCTGGTTGAATTTTCTTAATTTGGTGGCTCTCAACCCTGGCCACACATGAGAATCACTCTAGAGAGGTTTTTAAAGTCTCATTGGTCAGGCCACAGTGAAATCAATTAATAAAGAATTTCCAACAGCACAACTCAGAAATCAGTAGCTTTAAAACTCTCCAGGTGATTTCAATGAATCAGCCAGGACTAAGTGCTACTTCCTTAAATGGCTTTCATTTAATTTATCCCCTTATGGGTGTGTAGTCCCTTAAAGTTTATACAAGTTATAGCGTTGATATCTCTACTGGCAGAGGGTGAGGGTGAAAAGCCTGGAGAACTGAGTTCACTCTGCTGGGTCATAGAAGCGACTTCTCTTTCCCTAGGTCTCCTAGGGGATGCAAGGGACAGCATTGCCCCATCCACAGACACTGGGGCCAATGACCTTCAGTGTGTAGCTGTCCTCCAGGCTTGCAAATGTCTATTGGCTTGGCAGGCCTTCTAAGCACCATACACAGAAAGGCGAACAGGGGCAGACAGGGCTTTCTCTCTAAAGGGGAGCATTGCTTGTGCCTGGCTGGTTGAGCTATTCTAGATGGAGAGCTGGGAAGGGGAGGTGAACAGCCATACATGCAAGCAGCCACATTTCCAGAATCCCCTTTGAGATTCCTCTTGGTAATTAAAACTTCGTCACAATTTATATTTTTAGGCTCAGATGATTGGTGTGAATATAAAACATCTCAGATTAGGTGCATCAAAAATCACATGTACAGGCAAACAACAACATGAATGGATGAATCTCAAATGTATTATCCTGAGTGAAGGCAGCCAGACTCACAAGGCTATACTCAGCATGATTCCATTTGTATGCCATTCTGGAAAAGACAAACCACAGGGACAGAAAATAGATCAGTGTTTGCCAGGGGCTGATTCAGGGGAGAGGGTGAGCTGCAAAGGGACACTGGACAAAGCTGGTGTGATGGAATTGTGGTGGTGGTTATATCATTATGTGCATCTGCCAGAACTCAGAGAACTGAGCACTTAGAATAGTACATTTTATTGTATGTAAATTGTACCTCAATAAACCCTCCTGGAAAAATATCTCATAGACCTCCTCCATTGTACAAGTTCTCTGCAGAGCCCCCAAAGCCTCATAGGCCGCTCGGCCTTTGTCTATTTTATTTGCTCTGTCAAGAGATTTCCATTTACCCTTTATTACTGGAATTAGATGTCATATCCTCTGGGAAGGTGCCAGATTCCCCTCAGTGCTGCTGTCACACACAGTGGTTCCTGCTGTCTAGCCTTCCATATGTGGTGTCGAGGTGCTTGTCCATGTTTGAACTTCCTACTAGACTCTGAGACTATGGAAGAAGGATTTTGTCCTTTCAATTATCTTGTCCCCAACCTTAGTTATCCCTAGGTATCTAGTGATCCATAACTTGCAAAGATAAGGTGGCTAGTGTCCAGTATATTCACCTGCTCACTGGGAACGGATATTTTCAGAAAACTTCCAGGAAGCCCATGAAAAAATTCAGGAAATATCCTGGGAATTATTAGTAACACCTTTGTAGTAGGGTAATTATACTTGGCTATGGAACTCATAAAACTCAGACGGATATGCCAGTGAGTTTACAAGCCTGAAAGTGGGTACCTAGAGGAAGATATTTTGAGAAGATGGAAGTGAGTTCCCCAAAAATCCACGGTCCATAACACCATATCAATTTTTACAGCTGCGAACAACAAGAATGCTTGTTCTATGTGCTTTCCTTACTTGACAATACAATTTCAGAGACTGATGAAGAATGTTTTCAGCTCTAGAATCAATACTTCTGATTACAGCCACATTTCTGTGTGTCTCTTCCCAGTGGAAACATTGCCGGGGAAGATGGGAAGATATATGGAAGCTCCATGTCTCCCGATAGTTTAGCTCTCAAAAAATCTGTCTGTTCTAATCAAAAGCTGCATTTATTTTGAAGAATTTGAAGGCAGGAGCATGAGGTAAGAGAAGAGAAATGATAACTTTGAAACACTTGTTCTCAAGCTGTTGCACCTGAACACATAAAGAACCGTTCACCCACCTCTGGTGGGAACCGCATTCTGTTTCCTTCAGAGTCCAAGCCAAAGGTATCTTGTAAAAGCTCTAACTATAGCTGGGAAATCCCCACTTTTGTCTTTGTACTCTCTGGGAATTCTCATTCAGGATGCTGGGTAGACCATCACCATCAGAAGGGGTCTTCACCTTGCCTGACTGTCAAAATCCATCAAAATGTTTCTATCTCACGCCACACCCTCAGGTGTGCAAGAAACACAACTTTCTCTACCTGTCATTGAATTTCTCTTCATGTTTGTCTGAGGAATGGAAACTTTCTATCGTTTCAGGATTTTTCTTCTTAATTCAGGGTTCCATCTAAGTTTTCAGAAGCAGCAGAGGGTCCAGGGTGGGGGTAAGAGGGGGTATTCTCATTCTTAGTTCTTGTTTCTTTGCCATGGACCTCATCCCATCTGGCCCTTGGTCACTGATTGACGCAGGTCCTCACTTCCAAAAGCTCCAGTTACGTTGTTACATCCTTCTTCAACCAACTGCTGGGCCTCTCTCTCTTCCTCTGTCACATGGAACTATTTTCCTCCTTTCTTTTTTTTTTTTTAATTAAATCATAGCTGTGTACATTTATATATTCATGGGGCATCATTCACTAGCTTCACAGACCATTTACCAAGTTTCACATATACCCTTGTAAGATGCACCACTGGTGTAATCCCACCAATCCCCTTCCCTCTACTCACCTTCCCCGACCCTCCCCTCCCTTTCCCCCTTCCCCCTATTCTTAGGTTGTAACTAGGTTATAGCTTTCATGTGAAAACCCTAAATTAGCTTCATAGTAGGGTTGAGTACATTGGATACTTTTTCTTCCATTCTTGAGATACTTTACTTAGAAGAATATGTTCCAGCTCCATCCATGTAAACCTGGAAGAGGTAAAGTCTCCATCTTTCTTTAAGGCTGCGTAATATTCCATGGTGTACATATACCACAATTTATTAAACCATTCATGGATCGATGGGCACTTGGGCTTCTTCCATGACTTAGCAATTATGAATTGGGCTGCAATAAACATTCTGGTACAAATATCTTTGTTATGATGTGCTTTTTGGTCTTCTGGGTATATGCCCAGTAGAGGGATTACAGGATTGAATGGCAGACCTATTTTTAGATCTCTAAGTGTTCTCCATATCTCTTTCCAAAAGGAATGTATTAATTTGCATTTCCACCAGCAATGCAAAAGTGTTCCCTTTTCTCCACATCCACGCCAACATCTCTGGTCTTGGGATTTTGTGACATAGGCTAGTTTCACTGGAGTTAGATGATATCTAACTAACTAAAGTAGTTTTGATTTGCATTTCTCTGACGATTAAAGATGATGAGCATTTTTTCATATGTCTGAGGGCCGCGCGCCTGTCTTCTTCAGAGAAGTTTCTCTTCAAATCCCTTGCCCAGCCTGCGATGGGATCCCTTGTTCTATTCTTGCTAATGTGTTTGAGTTCTCTGTGGATTCTGATTATTAAACCTTTGTCGGAGACATAACCTGCAAATATCTTCTCCCATTCTGAGGGCTGTCTGCTTGCTTTACTTACTGTGTTCTTGGCTGTGCAGAAGCTTTTTAGTTTGGTCAAGTCCAACATTCATAAATTGGTAGCCTTTATATATACCAACAATAGTCAAGTTGAAAAAACAGTTAAGGACTCTATCCCATTCACAGTAGTGCCAAAGGAGATGAAATATTTGGGAATTTATCTAACAAAGGACAAGAAAGATCTCTATAAAGAGAACTATGAAACTCTAAGAAAAGAAATAGCTGAAAATATTAACAAATGGAAAAACATACCATGCTCATGGCTGGGAAGAATCAACATTGTTAAAATGTCCATACTACCCAAAGCAATATATAATTTCAATGCAATCCCTATTAAAGCTCCACTGTCATACTTTAAAGATCTTGAAAAAACAAGATCGTTTTATATGGAATCAGAAAAAACCTTGAATAGCCAAGACATTACTCAGAAATAAAAACAAAGCAGGAGGAATTATGCTACCAGACCTCAGACTATACTACAAATCGACAGTGATCCAAACAGCATGGTATTGGCACAAAAACAAGGAAGTAGATGTCTGGAACAGAATAGAGAACCAAGAGATGAACCCAGCTACTTACCGTTATTTAATCTTTGACAAGCCAATTAAAAACATTCAGTGGGGAAAAGATTCCCTATTTAACAAATGGTGCTGGGTGAACTGGCTGGCAACCTGTAGAAGAATGAAACTGGACCCACACCTTTCACCATTAACTAAGATAGACTCTCACTGGATCAAAGATTTAAACTTAAGACATGAAACTATAAAGATACTAGAGGAGAGTGCAGGGAAAACCCTTGAAGAAATTGGTCTGGGCGAGTATTTTATGAGGAGGACCTCCCTGGGCAATTGAAGCAGCCTCCTTTCTGTCATTATGGAAACCCATCCACTTAGACACCTCTATGGGCCCCAGAGACATGGAGCAAGTCTGTGCCATTCCTGGGGCCACCAGGAAGTTCAGGAAGTAAGGCATGCGGTTCTTGGCTGTCTGGAGACAAGTTTCTACTCCTAACTCCTAGTTTACCTGAGTGAAGGTAGGTCGTGTGTGGGGCACGAGTCCCTTTCACAGGGAAGCCACAATAGTCAGATCACTAGTTGCCATACAAACATAGACATTAGGTTGAATCTTATGAAATTGCTAGTTTTACTGGTTCAACTGTAGCAGTATTATACAGTGTGGGCTGTATTATACCCAATTATAATACATATTTCTCAGCCTTTCTACCAACTTTGCAAAGGATTTTATTAGAATTTTTCTAGAAAATTCTATTCTTTCTTAGTGACCTTGGTGGTTTTTTTGCAAACTACTCAGAAGATTTTGGGATTGCCTATTTTGAACAAAGTGTTTCAAAACCCCTGGCACTCTTCATTTGGAAGATTGTTTAACAGATTCAACAACTGAACAATTTGTTCCAAAATTTCAGAGTGTTTACATAGAAGAATTTTTATAGGTAACACACACAATTTAGGGGAAAAAAAATCCATACTGAATTGGGAACATATCCCAACCTCTCTTTTAAAAGTGCTGTCTTCGTAACACACTATTCTTTGAAACACTTTGTTTAAATGTCATCTTTATCTTGACTGGACAGTCAGGCTCTTCCTTCATAGAGACAAGTATCTAGTAGGTAGCAAACCGTCATCACGTGAGAGGTCTGCAAATTTGAAACTCTTGTCTTTTTATGAAAGAAAAGTATATAACTTATCTATAAACCTGACAAATCTTTTAAGTACTTTCCTGTGGAATCACATGCAAATCTTTATATGTCACAAAAAAGTTTTGAGGTCAGTCCCCTTCTGTTATGAAACCTTATAAAAATTTGACTCTTTAAAGATCTTAGTTTTATAAATTTTTCAACTTCACCCACATCCTGTAGTCCTTGGTGCACTTCTGGCCCCAGCACATTTGCTGCAAAAGTTTGCCTGTGACTGAGGTGGCGTATAAATGAGTTGCGCGCATAATACTATGTTGGCATATTTATCCTAGAATTTCTTTTTCATTGTATAAGAGCCTGTATTTAACAAAGAAATCAGTCATTGAGATTATATCTTTTTTTGTACATCTTTCTCATAGCAAGTCACAGAAGTATATTGTGGATTTTGTTATTGAAACCAAACTGGCAAATTCCATAAGCTAAAACTTGTTAAAAACGTCCGTACTTGATTTGTTTACAATCTTCCTAGCACTTAATGATTGTTTAAATGTTTGTTGTTCAGCAGTGTTTTTTTGTGAGTGTTACAATGGTGTGTGCTGACTAAGGGATGCATTTTTGTTTGTTGACATATTGTTTTCTTACATTCTTTGAGTCACATTGCTGAAGGAAGACAAGTGACTTCCAGCACTAAGTGGCTTTTTGTCCACTAACTGATAATTTTTTTTTTTTTTTTTTGAAATTTTGTAAAGTACTGGATAGAGACTTTAAATATCACTGAAAAAAGTCAACGTCTTTTGTTTTGGTGCTTTTTTATTTTATTTTATATTTTATGTGCTAGATACATTTAATTCTTTGGGATATATACCTAGTGTTGGAATTTCCAGGATTATGTGCTGACTTTATTATTTTTTAAATTAAATCATTGCTGTATATATTAATGCAATTATGGGGTACAATGTATGTGTTGGTTTTATATACAATTTGAAATACTTTCATCAAACTGGTTAATGTTTTGGTGCTTTTTAGAAAAATGTCTTGCTAAACTTGATGGTCTTATACAGCTATTCTCAACTGAATTAAACTTTATGGAAAATGATTTGAATAAATTGTCTCGATTCCTGTGAGAGAGGGGTATAGCTAAGTAGTACCATTCTAAATGCACAGGGAGAAGTTAATCTATTACATTCAGTGGATGTTTTAGGTTAGACCTTAATTTCCTGGAATTCCAGTTGAGAAGGATTTAAGATTAAAAAAATCACTGCCAACCCCTTTGCATTATAGAATTTCCTTCCTTCTTTCAGAGTCCTGGGGATACAACTGGCATATGGATCCATTGGAGACTTAATGCCATGTCACATATTACCTAACAGAAGGCCAAGATTCTTTTCTATGTTTTTGATAAAAATAAATACAGGTTTAAATATTTAATTAGTTAAAAATTTTTTCCCATACTTGCACATAGTGCCTACCCTGTCTGCTTGGTGTGCGGACACTTCACTCTGGAGATCGTCACTTCAGGGTGCACAACATATCACTATTCTTCGTCTTTTTGAATCCTGCTAATAAAACTTTTGCATTGAAAACTGAGAAAATTGTGGAGGGGGAATGATTATGAATTCCAATTTATGTAGTAGCAAAAGGCTGGATGCTGTGGGGTCCCGGGAGATAGTGGTAGGTTGTTCTCTTTTTTATGCAACATTATTGTGGCAGAACCTGACTTATCCTGAGGAGAGTGTCGCCAGGTAGTTCCTTTATCCCAGGTCACAGAACAAAAGTCACATAGCAGAACCAAACTGAGCTGGGAGCTTGGAGCCCAGCCCTACTGAACTGAAAGACCCATGGCTGATCTATAGATCTGTCTACAGTATCACAGCAAAACAATGGCAAATGACAAACTTGCACATGTGATGATAGGCATGAGGACCCCTGCGCTGTCTTAGTCTAAGTTCTAGGAATGGTTCTAGGAATGGTTAGTAACACAGAGATATTCCTATGCACATAATTCTTTTTTTTTTTTGGCAGGGGCTGGGTTTGAACCCTCCACCTCCGGCATATGGGACCGGCGCCCTACTCCTTGAGCCACAGGCACCACCCTATGCACATAATTCTTTTTAATTATTAATTCATATATACATAGATCATGAATACATGTATGCCTTTGTGGGATTCAGTGTGTTGATTATTTGTACAAACTGGAGTGCTTACATCCTACTAATTAACATATCTTCCACCTCATTTACTTAATCACAGCACATAAATTCTTGAAGCAAATTTGCTCAGAATGACCTGGTATGACTATGTTCCCCAAATGTGTTGGTATTTGGCAACTATGTAAGACCATAAGCCAGTCCCCAAATGCATCTTATTATTTCTTATCATTCATGCCTTTGGGATAAAACATATATCTGTCTGGAATTGGTCAGGAGAACAGAGTTATTAAAAATGTTATAGAAGTAATGGGGTTCCGTATAGGATTGGGGCTTCCATGGACATGGGAGGGGTGAGTGATGGTCTGAAGGCCGTCTCCGAGGTGGAAGATATGCACATCACTCACGGCTCAGAGTTGGAAAGACCAGGACACGTGGGGCTGTCAAGAAAGGCCTGGTGCCGAGCGGCCAGAGTGTGAGCTCCTGATAAGGTCTGCTACCCCACCAGGGTTGACAAAGCTGCTTTGTTTGCCAACTGTGGCCTCTGCTTTGATCCTACCTTCCCACCCACGTTTCTTACTGGTAATGAAATTTTCTCATTTAAATATGGAGCCTTTCAAGGAAAGACGTGCTAGGAAGTGCAGCTCCAGATCTTATGTGGGACGTGCCAAGTTGATAACAGATGATTCAGCACAAAGATTGGCATCCGTGGGGTATACTCTGTGCTGGCTACCGCATCTCATATGGCTTTACCTGCCTGTATCAGTTTGGCTCCTGCAGCAACATTAAGGAACAGGAATCCCTCCCAGCGCATAGACGCTAAGTGGCCAGGGTAGGATGGGCGCTCCAAAGCCCGCTCTTGGCTTGACAGCTTACAGTCACCCACGGGGTTCCTCCTTACCATGTGGTATTGCCACGGGCCATCCATCTTTCTCCTGCTCTGGGCTCTAGGTTCCCTGGAGAAGGGGCACTTATTCATCTTTGTTTCTTTGAAATTGTTTCTTTCAAACTCAATTAATTTGAATTCTTGTACACTTCAGTATAGCATTTCTACCTATAGAAAGAATTCAGTGAGTTTTTAAAAAATTAAATTGTTAGGATCTAGAAATAAAAAGCCAAGAAGATACCAAATTGTTCTCACCCTCCTTGTCATTTATGTCACTCATATTTTGAAAAAGGAAGTCTCACCGTCGTCACTGTTTCCTGAGAGGCCCGTGTCTGATTTGTCTTCTTGGCTCACTACAGAGTTGAGACTCCATTAATCCCAACCAGATTAATTAGATCTTTTATTTAATTAATTAATATCCTAATTAACCAATTAATTTAAAGATTTTCTTTTTACTCTGCTCCTGAATTTTCTTGGGGATACGAAGAGCAGATAAGACAGTGGCTGAACATCCCTGTTGCCGCCTGTTCTCAGCACACAACTTCTCTGTGCTCTGACGGGATGTTTGCATTTAGGAGCAGCATCTGTTAGCTCGGCTGCTGGAATTTGCTTTCCCTCTCAACCTTATCCAGTCTGTCTCTATAGCTTCTAAAAATATAATCTTATTTTTGCTGTCCTTTCAACTTGAGATGGACATAGAATGCAGACGTTTCGTACCATTTACACACAGAAGGCAGTCGGCAGCAGTGCGGGGAATAGTGTGTTTGATCTGGAGAGGGAAATAGAATATATACACACTCTGACTGTCCCCATGTGTGGCAGCCGCTACCAAGACTCAGCTCTGAGTCCCCATCGCATCAGAGTCTTGCTGAGCAGAACAACTGCTGATGTTTGCCTGGGTCCCTGGCTGCAGGTCTTCGTCTTGCGGACTGCGGTTCCGCACTGCTTGCTGATTTACCAGGAGCAGCTACTCCACGACATGGTCGTCAGGGAAGAAACCAAAAATACCACCTTACCCCTGCTGGCTTCTTCCACCCGCTGCTGGCCTTATTTACCTCCAAAACATGGCATGGCCACCACCAGCTCCTGATGGTCCCAGGGGTGGTGTACCAGTTGTCACTGGCTCAATTGTTAGTAAAGCCAACACTATTGACCATATTTTTGGTACTTCTGGCCTTCTTCCTGTGTCACACGGAATCCTTGGCCACCATGGAAGCAGGGCTGCACTCTGCCCTGGACTTAGGGGTTGGTGTGGCTTCCCGGAGTGAGATGTGTCCTGAGAGGCAGGAAATTCAATATCCCCCGTAAGCCCCAGAACACTGGCCCACCCCCAGCCAGGGCAGGTGCTTCTATCTCACAGCCTTCGAGAGAAGCCAAAGCACGTGTTATGCACTTATGTCCTCCTAAGACCATTTTTACAGAGCCAATAATACCACTTCTCCTCTTCCCCACTTTTGTCCCTTTGATGTATGGGTTAAAAACTAAAAAGCTCATGGACTCTTGTTCACAGCTGGTGAAAGTGATAAGTAGGACCACTTTGGTGCACGGCTAGTCACATCTAACAAAGTGCATGTACCTACAGCATGGCCCAGCAATTCTGCTCCTAGGAATAAACCCGGTAGAAATGCATCTAGTTGTGCGTGGGGGGGCCTGTACCAGCGTGGTCTCAGAAGCGGTATTCTCAGCAACCCCATGCTGGAAATAATACAAATACTCACCCATAGTAGGAGCCATGAATAATTTGTGCTGCCCTTACCCAGGGCTGTGCCGTAGTAATGAGAATGAACAAAATGCAACCTGAAGAAATGACATGAGTGCATCTCACAAGCAGGCTGAGTGTGAGAAGCCAGGCACAGGTGCGTGTGTTTGACTCCATTACGTAAATCTAAAAAACAAAGAAAACCCACATTAATTTGTGGTGTGAGAGGGCAGGAGAAGAGAGAATTTAGGGCATGGGCAGGGTTTTGGGGCCACGTTCCACTTGTTCTGGAAGCTGACTGCACTCGTGTGTTCTTCGTATATAAGTTTGTCCTCTGCGTACATGTCCCTATAGGTATGTCAGACCCTAGTAATGTTGAAAATATAGAAAATCAAAGGCTGTGATAGTGGTACATAACTTCTCTGCTTTTTTCCACACATCAGCTGTGGGTTGGGAGGGGCTGTTGACAAGCCCCCCACTGGCTCAGTGCACTTGGTGAGACCCTCTAGCTAGTGAGTCCCACCCCACTCCCTGGTGCTCTATCCCAAACCCAAATCCCACACTTCCCTTCCCATCCCACCATCATGAATGGACGCCATTTCTACCTCTCCTCCCTCTGGGCGTCTCTCAGGCTCCATCGTGGCTCCAGCTATTCCCCACTGCAGTCTGGGCCTCAGGCTTATGTTTCAGCTGCACTTGGACATGTGAGGGCCTCAAAGCTGAAACCCCTCCTATCCGTGTCCCATAGTATCTGAAATCTCCACATTGCTTAATTATTTTAGATTCTAGTATTAAACATTTCTCCTTAGATATTAAAGTTGGTGTGGAATACTACTAACTATTTTAAAATGCACCCATTGGTTAGACTTCTCATTAAGCTTTCATTAAAGTTTCCTGGGAGTGAGAGACTCTTCACCCTTCAAAGTAGTCCTTGGACTTTTGACCTTAAAGTTTTGAAGAATGGACTGATTTTTTGTTTTCCTTTTGTGTTTAGTAATTGTATCTTGTACTTTCTGGATATAAAATTGTGGATATCAGAGATTTGTTTGTATTCTAGTAGCTTTTCATGCTTGTTGTTTTTAACTGCAGGAGTTCTTCTTACAACACTGTCTGAGAGGAAGTGGTGAGTTCTTCTATGAAAGATTAAAGCAGAATTGCTGGGCCCAATGGCTCCTCCCCAGTGTCCCCAGGCAGATCAGTCTGGGGGCCCTGGGGATGGGGTGCCTTTTATGATGTGTTCATTTCACAGTCTTGATTCAACTGCACTGTGGCAACACTGGCAAAACCAGGCCAAGACTCTCCCCCCAGCCCAGCAGGAGTTCTGATTTTCTGTCTCACCTGAGCATCTGCAGCTGGCACCGTCTCCTCTGCTTCCCTTGAGATTTCTTCATGGTGCACAGTTTGACGTGTGCATGTTCTTGTATTTTGAGAGCTGAAGTCTGTCTTCTCTCAGACATTGTAATTCCTAGTTGAGTTCTGGAGGTTTGTTCTAGAGCAAGGTGCTAGAAAATTAGTCTGAGTCTGGGCTTTCCCTGAGGAAACTGAGCCTTGGCTTAAAGGGTAGGGAGCCTGGAGTGGGTCCTGCACAGACAAAGGGCAGAGGGGCCAAGTGGGCTCAGACTCTGGAAGAATGAGCTTGCGGGCCATTGTCTGAATTAGTTGTGTGAAGTTGGTAAACTTGGTGAGAACATACTATTTAATATTTTAAAATGCTGTGTGTGTGTGATGTCAAAACCCTGCCAGCTAAAGGACTCAGGGACACACCGCGAGTCAAAGTTAGGTTCATTTAACTTTCTGAAGGAGAGGAAGAATCACACCAGGAATCAGGACACTGGAAGCAATTTCTGATAAGATGTGGGTTTGTCTGGTGATTCTAAGGAGGGTTTGGGGAAGTGGAGGGTAGTTCTAGGTTGAGCGTTATTGGGAAGTTCTTGAGTATCTTGGTCATTGTTATCTAGGAGGCGAGAGGGTTAAAACAGGGCTGAAGTTGTCTCTGGTAAATGAAGAGAGGATAATTATTAGCTAATGTGGTGATTGCAGAGTGTGAGCTTTAATTATATTTAGACATAATTACAGAGGGGTCTAGTTGCTGTCTTGTTTCACTCAGGTCACTGAGCGTCCTTGCCTGAATATTTACATTCTATGAACGTTGTTTATACAGACTGTGGCTTGCTGGCTGCTTCTTGTTATCTGCATGACTGTCTTTAACCACACACACATACACACACAGTGAGAAGTTATATCTACACCCATATTCATATTTGTATTTGTGTAATGCAGGCATATTCTCAGATGGTGCAGAGTATTTGCAATTACCAGGCATGGTGCAGCTGGCTCATACAATCTGGCGAAACAGTGTCACAAAATGATTAACAGCATGGGCTTTGGAATCAAGATAGACCTTAGGGATTAGGGGTCTAATCCCTAGCAAGTTTCTTCACCTAAGACTCAATTTTCTCATCCAAAAAAGGGGAATAACACCAGGAACAGATATCTGCTGCAAGAAGTTATTAGGTGTCTGTGCACAAAATAAACCTGGTCCTGAGTACACACATGTGTTAAGCCTTGGATCCCCTCCCAGCCACCCCGAGGTAGGGACTAGTGTCGCTTGGCTGGGATCCGTAGCAGAGCAGGCTGATGCTGAGCCTGGTGCTGATGGGTGCACTCTGCTTCCTGGCCCTGGCATGTGCTCCCTAGATGGCGGGTGCATGTCAGAGCACTGGGGGGAGACGCTTCATCACAGCCACTCAGCGCTTCATCACAGCCACTCACAAGTAACAAGCAGGGAGAGGCCAGTCCTTCCACTGTCAGCATCAGGGACATGTGGAGGACAGACAGGCCTGACTTAGTGAAGGACAGTAGAGAACACTGTGACCTTGACTAAGATGGGAATGCTGCTCCCTGGGACCTTGGTAGACACCCAGCCTGTCAGGCCTCACCAGAGACCCAAGGAGTTCTCAGTGGGCAATCTGAGCTATGCTGAGCACCGCAGGTGACTCAGATGCTGCTCAAGTTTGGGAGTCACTGCTGTGGACCGGCAGGGAGTCCCTTAGCACAGACATTGAGGGACTTCTTAGGCACAGCTCATCCTTACAGCCACCCTAGTCCATCTTCTTGCTCTGAGGAGGAGACGCCACACGTGGCCACGAGGAGGCTTCAGGCTTCACAGGGGACTTGCCTAGTGTCTCCCAGCACACCTGACTTCCCAGTCATTTTTCCAATCTACTTTCAGACTCTAAGACACTGCAGCAAGATGCCAGAGGCCAAGGGAACTTTTGGAGATGGTCCATACAGGTCAACCTCTGGGGGCAGAGGTGATGGTGAAGGGCATGGGCTAACTGCTTGTGTGCCCCCCAAATTCATATGTTGAGATCCTAACCCCCTCTATGGCATTAGGAAGATGAGTCTCTGGCAAGCATTAGGGCATGAGGGTGGAGCCCTCAGGAATGGGCTCAGCACCTTTATGTAAGGGATGCTAGCGTACTGTCTCACCCTGTTTCTGCCACTTTCTAACACAATGAGAAGGTGCCTATGACCCAGGAGGCCGCCACCTCCAGACACTACATCTGCAAACACCTTGGTTTTGGACTTCCCAGCCTGCAGATTGGAGGAATAAATACTGTCAATAATGAACATGTGCCGTTTAAGCCACTCATGCTGTGACATTTTTGTTGTAATAGCTGAAATGACTAAGTGGAGAAAGGTGAATCAAAGGGAAGGCATCGGACTCAGTCCCCCTTCAGCCTCTCCACATCCTTTCTCATCCCCTATTTGAGAAAAAGTTCTGAGAATATGAACAGCCCCATCACAGCTCCATCCAGAGGATGCTAGCACTGTGGTTCTGTTTCCAGAGGCAATCTGAGGTGTTAACCACTATTGGTGTCTGTCTCCAATTCAGTGGAGCCATGACAGCATTTCTAGAAGAATCATTCCTCCTTTGGGTGCTTCCAAGCCTGTTGTTAAGAACATGCTGTTAAGAAGCAAATGGTCTTCAAGTAGGTTGTTAAAAGTGATGGTAAGAGGGACAATTGTTGGGCTTTTCTACCTAGGCTGTGGTGGAGACAGCACTATACAGCAGAACCTCCATAGCCGATCACCTCCGTACACTGCCCACCTCCCTACATGAACCACCTCCCTACACTGACCACCTCCCTACACGGACAACCTCTTTACACTGCCCACCTCCATACACGAACCACCTCCCTACACTGCCCACCTCCATACAGGAACCACCTCCCTACACTGCCCACCTCCATACAGGAACCACCTCCCTACACTGCCCACCTCCCTACACTGACCACCTCCTTACACGGACCACCTCCCTACACTGACCACCCCCTTACACGGACCACCTCCCTACACTGACCACCCCCTTACACTAACCACCTCCCTGTACTGCCCACCTCCCTACACTGCCCACCCACCTCCATACACGGACCACCCCCCCTACACTAACCACCTCCCTACACTGCCCACCTCCATACACGAATCACCTCCATACACTAACCACCTCCCTACACTGCCCACCCCCTACACTAACCACCCCCTACACTAACCACCTCCCTACACTGCCCATCCCCCTACACTGCCCACCCCCCTACACTGCCCAACCCCCTACATGAACCACCTCCCAACATGAACTACCTTCCTACACTGCCCACCCCCCTACACTGCCCACCCCCCTACACTAACCACCTCCCTACTCTGCCCACCTCCATACACGAACCACCTCCCTATATGGACCGCCCCCCTACCCGGACCGCATCCCTGTACTGCCCACCTCCATACATGGACCACCTCCCTACACTGACCACTTCCCTACACTGCCACCTTCACATAGGAACTACCTCCCTACACAGCCCACCTCCCAACACAGACCAGCTCTCTGTAGTAACCACCTCCCTACATGGACACATCCCTACATGGACCACATCCCTATATGGACCAGGTCTCTACACTGACCACCTCCCTATACAGACCACCTCCCTCCATGTACCACCTCCCTCCATGACCAGCTCCTTACACTGACCACCTCTTTCAGCTGGCCTAATTCAAAGACTGGACATGCACCACATGTGTGTATCAGTATAGTAGGCCTAGTTCCTTATGTTGGCCACCTCCATATGTTGACCAGTCTGTTACCACCCCTTGAGTGGTCACTCACAGAGGTTCTGCTGTATTTGGGTGTTGGTTTAAAGCATGCTGTGTGGGACCCCAGGACAGTACCACAGCTCTCACAAGGTTGGCTCCCAGTAGGTGCTGGCCCCGGGTCTTCAGAGGATCATTACAGCATACACCAGACCAGTATATTGGTGACAGGATAGATGGAAAGGCCAGTGAATTCCTTGAGTGTGAGCCCGTTGTCACCCCCTCTTTGCAGTAAAACGTTTTCTGAGAAGAAGCAACGTTGACTGGGAAACCTTGTGATGTATACTGTATTTTTTAAGTCCGAGAACAGAGGTTCTGGCAGGGAAGGTGTGCGTGTTCCTGCAAGAAATCACTGTTCCCACCATGATGAGGGTGGGGGTCCATTGTAACCAACTTGCCACCAAGTATTTTACTGCCACTATATCTAAATCTCAAGCTGAGTGAAAGCAGAGGATAGAGCAACTCACTGATGTGCTCACAGACGACAGGCCTCTGGGTTGGGGGAGAAAGGTGGACAGTCCCCCACCGGCCCACACAGTCCTCAAATCTAGGGCTCCTGTACTGAGCCCGTGAAAAGTTCCACAAATCTATGATGTTTTTATATGACCAGGCCATCATGGTTACCTCTTCTTTCTCTTTAGAGCAGAATCCTCTTGAGGACTTTTTCCATCTTGATGGGGATTTAAAGCGTCTCTTGCCCTCTCCAGAAATATTTACATTTTAATTTCATTATTTGAAATGCATTGAGTCTGGCTCATTCCATTACAACCACAAAGTTGAATCCTCAGGAGCAGAGAGTCTTACTTGGTTTGACTTCTTGACACTTGAGAACCTCACCTGAGATGGCCCATCACAGAGATATTTGGGGGAAGTCTGATTTGCAGCAACTCTAGGCTAATTTTCATAAAATGAACAAAGGAGAAAGAATTTGGCTCTAGAGTTAAAAAGTTCTGGGTTTATAGCCAGGCTCTGCTAGGTCCAAGCAGGGGTCCTCAAACTTTTTAAACAGGGGGCCAGTTCACTGTCCCTCAGACTGTTGGAGGGCCGGACTATAGTTTAAAAAAAAGAAAAAAAACTATGAACAAATTCCTATGCACACTGCACATATCTTATTTTGAAGTAAAAAAACAAAACAGGAACAAATACAATCACACAGCCTTATGTGGCCTGCGGGCCATAGTTTGAGGACCCCTGAGAGGGTATAACTTAGGGCAAGTTCTAAACCCTCAGGGAAACTCAACTTTTCTCTTCTGAAAGCTGGGAGAAAAAGCGACTGTCCCCTAGGGTAATAAAGAAGTTAAAAACCGTAGTGTAGATCATATCGCAGTGAGGTTCTAAAGTAGGCGATGAGACAGAAAAGGAAGGTCCAGAGAGCCTCTGTGCAGCGATTTTGACTGATACCAGATAAAAACCATCCCCAACAAGGCAGTGGCCAGCAGGCCACCAGCTGGGACCGTCTGAGTGTGGGTGAGTTACTAAGCTGGATGCCTTACAGACTGTGCTTACCTTTTTGTGGCAGCAGTTTATGATTAATCTTTGATTAATCAAGACAACACTGGTCACGTATGGGGTTTTGGACATATAAAAATTTACTATTGCCCCATACAGGGTCTGTATGAGGGATCTGTCTCTGTCTCCATAAACTTTCTGTTGCTAGTTGGCTCACTCTTGAGTTCTTTCCTGTGCAAAGCCAACAATCCATGTGGCCAGTGCAGGGGGCCTTCCTCCGGTCATCAGGACACCCCACGCATCAGTTTCAGTGAGTGTTAACTGTGCTTCTTTGGTCCCATAACCTGTCCATGATCCATCCACCAGACCCCACTGGCAATTGCTGCATCAGCCCCTGCACCTTCCCCTCCCTGCAGAGTCAGTCGTTACATGTTTTGTGAAAGGGCCTCAAATATGAGCCTCAAACAGGAAGTTGAACATGAAAACAAGAAAAAGTGTTGGATAAAACTGTGGCTTCCTGAGAGCAAAACCCATCACATCCATCTGTGATGTGGCTCATTATTCTCAGGATGATGCAATTAATCTTAATGACCTGGTAGGATCTCTGAGCAATAATTCTTAATAAAGCTTCCAGGGCTGGGGTCAAAGCCACCCACTGTTCAGGTCTATTCACTTCATTCCCAAACTCAGCCATGCATATCCAATCTGTACATGTGGTTCCTAAATCCATCTTAAGGAGAATTGTTTAGTGATTTGCTATCATAGGCATCTTAGCTGATAGCTAAGAGATGGGCCTGCCTCCTTCAGCAAGAAAAATAGGACAAGGTGGACATTGAAAGCAAGGAGGTGGTGGCCCTTAGGAATATACACAAATGACTTAAAATAGCTTGAACTGACCCTGTGCCTTTATAAAGTTTTAGACCCATATCCCAGTTCTTGCCCTTTTATTGATCTTCAAAAGGTGGTTTCAAGACCTACTTTAGTTTTCCTTGTTCCCTCCATTCCAGAACCCCGGAGAAATGTTTTTGTAGGTCCTGAGTTTTGCTGGGGCCTAGATGGACTCATCTAGTCCATAAAGGTTTGTGGTGACACTCATGTTGTGGCCACTTGGGGAGGATACTCTCATAAGGGTCAAGTGCAGTTATAAAAACCTTAGTTCTAAGGAAGTGGTCTTTGATCCACCCCCATCATAGATACTAGTGACTAGCATGCCTAAAAAACTATAGAAAAAAAATTCTTGTAAATGTTTGAGATCTAACCTAAAATGATTCAAAGCTTTGCCACAGTAAAATCTTAAGCAACATCTAACTTACCTGTGCACACAATTAAAAAAACAAAGAGTCTATCAAACCTTCTAAAACAATGAAGATCATGCTATGATTGGGGTTTCAGATTTTCCTGGGATCAAAAGTCTCTCATAATCTCCCTCAAAGAAGGTGATTTAAAGTTAAAAGAGTCACCAAAAAATTGGTACATGTGAAATATTTAGAGTTGACTGTTTCCATCTTTCTTACCCCTCCTCTAACTCTGTTCTTGTTCTTCTTCTCAACGACAGTAGAAGTTGACCACTTCCCTATAAAATTGACCTACTTTTCATAGCCTGGACATGCACCCCATGTACGTATCAATACAGTAGGCTTAGTTCCTCATGTTGACCACCTCAGTATGTTAACCAGTTCGTTACCGTCCCTTGAGTGGTCAACAGTGGCTCCAGATGTTGACCTTTGTTTTTTCTTCTTTTAAAAATCTTCTTGATGATATCAGCTCCTTTATGACACAGCTGCCTAACTAAACAGATTTATTCACAGAACTAAAAAAAGTGATTAGAGAAGCTATAAAAGGATATTTTTAAATTTTCTTTCTTTTCCTCCTTAGCCCATTTTGGGTTTTTCCTCTTATTCTTTTGTCTATCTCTAACAACTTCTAACTCAAATTTTTCCAAAACACCAGTTTAGCTTTTAATGTGTCATTTTTTTTCGCTCCTCAATGGGAAATGTTTTCCCTCAAATATATTTCTTTAACACATTTTAAAATGACTGTTGCACACTGTCTTTTATGAGAAAAAATAATATATATGTACAGCCAGAACTGTATTTTCCTGATCTAAACAAAAAAAAAAAACAACAACAAAAATTGAGAGTTTCTGCTTTTAAAAGCCTGAAAAGAAAAACATTTGCCATCTATTCTGAGGGCTATTACCCGTAGGGCTTCATTTGCATAACAAGAACACTTTTTGTTAACCACTCTGGCCTTGTCCTCTCTCTTTCTTTCTTCCTTTCTGAACTTGTTTTTCTGCTTTTCAAGCCATAAAGCAGAGTGTCCAACTTTTTAGCACCAGGCACTGGCTTCATGAAAGATAGTTTTTCCATCAGTTTTTCCATAGAGATGGGGGATGGTTTTGATACTAATCTTTAAGGGATTCAGATCTCTGCTAATGATAATCTGTATTTGCAGCCACCCTGGCACTAGCCTCACCACCTCAGATCATCAGGCATTAGATTCCCATAGGTAGAATGCACCCTAGATCCCCCTCATGAGCAGCGCACAATGGGGTTCACACTTCTATGAGAATCTGATGCTGCTGGTCTGACAGGAGATGGAGCTCAGACAGAGATGTGGAGGGAAGGGGAGCAGCTGCAAAGACAGATAGAGCTCCCTTGGCTCACCTCCTGGGGTGTGGCCTGCTTCCTAACAGGCCATGGACCAGTCTGCAGCCTGGGGACTGGGAGCCATGGCCACAGAGGACCTTTAATTTCCTGTCTGTCACCTATGAAAGACGTGAGGCTTTTTGTATATAAAGGGCTCAGACATGTGAAAATATGTATATATTTTTTACTTGTTCCATTTTCAATGACAAATTTATGTTTTTAGTTTTGAGCCTCTAGGTTCTGGTGTCTGGATAAGTTGTCATGGTAAGGCCTGGAGATGTGTTCTCAGGGCCTCCCACAGCAGCCCCAAGATACAGGCACCTCTGATAGGCCCCTCTGCTCTTCCCCAGCTTGCCTCCCTGCTAATCTGGGGTGGAGGGGTAGGGTCCTCCAGGTGACCTGTCCTTGGTTTTCAACATTACACTTGGTATGTAAGTTGAGGACACAGGCTCTGCCCTCCATAGCCATCTTGGATGCAACATGGCTACTTATGATCCAAGGTAACTAAAGAAGACATTGGAGATGATATCTGTGTTATAATTTCAAAATTCTCTTCAATAATTTAAAATCCTAAAGTCATATTATGTTAAAGAATATCATAAAACATGTGAGTTATTTATAAGTAATTTAGAATATTAAAACATTAATTGTTGAGCGTAAGTTTATACAAGCTCTGACAATTAAGTTCACAAACTCACCCTAGAGAAAGTACTATATACCTTCTTGGCGAATGTCATTATAGAACTTTGGAAGTGCTCCCCTTGGGAAGCTATGTACTGATGCCAGCACCTAGTTCACCCTTCAAAGCAATTTTGAAGCTCTTTCTGGAATGGTCATCCGAGCTGTGGGCGTACTGCCCTTGATTTCCTGAATGTCATCACAATATCTTCCTTTCAATATTCTCTTTATCTTCAGGTAAAGAAAAAAGACACAGGAGGCCAGATTATGTGAGTAAGGAGGGTATTCCATTACAGTTATTTGTTTCCTGGCCAAAAACTCCATGAACAGCCAGGTGAGCTGCTATGTTGTTGATGGTCTATCATGATGCAAGAAACACGAGTTGTTGGCTAAGATTTTCATTTAAAATCGTCCTGTTTCTTTATTAGTGTTTACTTGGACTGATAGGTTTCTCATAGTCAGCCATCAATTTTGACACATAAGTCGATGGATTTTTGCAACATTCTCATCAATTCTGCTTGTTACTGGCTGACCTGACCTCTCTTCATCAGTGTTGATTTCTTTCCCCCCAGAAAAATGTTTAATCCATTTGTACACTACTATTTTCTTCATGGCATTATCCCCCGTCAACTCGTATTAACATGTCCCTGATTTCACTTCCACCCTTGCCAAGTTTAGCAAGAAATGTATAAATGTTTGTTCGTTGCTCTGATTCAAGTTCTGATATTCTCATGACAGCACACAAAAACATGCAGCAATGATAATAAATACCATTCAACAAGACACCACCAGTCAACACGCATGTAGGTCTGAGACCCTGAGGATGAGCCTTGCTGAGTTGTTTGTACAGAGCTGCCAACGTAAATGCACGGTGGTGAGTTCATGAACTTAATTGTCAGAACTCATCTATTTGAACCAACCTATTTTTAGATGATATTTGTATAAACATGTTATTAGTATGTGTTCCAAAATTGATGGGATTCCTAATATTATGCCATGCTTTAATATATGTTATCAATACTAATTATTGTTATTATATTGAATTGTTACATGCCACAAAAATAACCAAATTTTCTTTGTCAATTGTCTTTTTAACCATGGCTGTGCTAAGACTTTTTGTCATCCACAGACAATCATCATTTTACTTTAATTTGTCTCAGAATGTGGTTTTTTTTTAGTCATTTTAGAAGTCAGACATTTTAGACTGAATCTTGAATTCTTTCCTGGTTATAAGTCAGGAAATAAGGTTTTCTAACTCTTCTTCTGTTTTTCTGATTTGTACTCAGTAAAATTTCCTCTTTTCTGAGGTCCTATAAGCACACCTTGTGACATACAAACTCCAGAATTAACTGTTCCAAATATTAACTTTTGATTTTTTTTTTTCTTTCCTTTTTTTTGAGACAGAGTCTTATTATATTGCTCTCGGTATGTGGCGTCATAGCTCACAGCAAAAACATTTCTTTCTCTATATGAAAACTACTTCAAATGTAACTAAAGATGTTTCAAGTTTAATATCCAGATACCTCAGCCAGGTGTCCTCTGGACTCTAAAGAAACTGGCTTCCTTTACATAGCAAAACAAAATACTGACGCATTCATGAAGATTGCTCATAACAATGTAACATTTCCTAATTTGTGGTAAGTAGAGAATGCCCCCTTGTAATAGGTCTAGAAATCTTGAGTTACTTTGGGACTTCAAAAAAGAGGATTATTCCAATTCATACAGGTATCTACATGCAGTTAAATCCTTGGGTTAGCTCAAGAGACCTTTGAGTAACCTAAAATTTGTTCACAAAGAGGGAGGGTCATGGTCACGAGTGTGCCCCCACTTAATGGGCACAATGTTAGGGTGCATGGCACACCTCTTAGGCATGGGACATAATTGTAAGAGGGACTCTGTCCAACAAATGCAAATATTATAACCTAATTCTTTGTACCCTCAAATTAACCTGAAACAACAAAAAAGGGAAGGGGGAGAGGGGTCAGCAAAGCCAATTTTAAAAAAAACCTGTGGCCATGGCTACACATACTATACTTTGTACAAATAACCAAAACTATTACAATAAAATTTTAAACTGGACCTACTGTGATTTGTCTTTAATAAAAATGACAAGCCAGTGAGAGAAAATTTTATCTTAAGAAAAAAGAAAAGGCCCTTTAATAAATCCTAGCCTTGTACTTTCATTTTTAAGTTTTTATTATTTATTGGTCTAAAGTTTGGACTAAATTCTGGTTATTTCTTGACTACCAACAAGAAAAGACATTATAATTTTCTTCATGACATTTTTATTTGATTCCCTAATGATTTCATTTGATATCTAAATTCTTCTTCTTAAATTATCAAATTATTGTTATTTACCTCTCATTTTACTTCTGAGAAAATCAGAGTCAGAATATCCTGAAGACTACATGTGATTTGAGGAAGGCTACAAGTCTTCCTTATCAGAGATATCAGGGACAGCGTTGTTTTCCACTGTCACTGCCCTGTCACCTTGAGGACAGACCTTCCTCCTCCAGGGCCAGGAACTACTGCCAAAGAGGGACCCTTGTAAGGTTGTAAGTGCCAATTTAAGGGACAGAATGCTTCCACAACTTGGCAATTATGAATTGAGCTGTAATAAACATTCTAGTGCAAATGTCTTTGTGGTAAAATGATTTTTGTTCTTCAGGGTAGATACCTAGCAATGGAATTGCAGGATCAAATGGAAGGTCTACTTTAAGTTCTTTGAGGAGTCTCCATACTTCTTTCCCAAAAGGCTGTATTAGTTTGCAGTCCCACCAGCAGTGCAGAAGTGTTCCCTTGTCTCCACATCCATGCCAGCATCTGCAGTTTGGGGACTTTGTGATGTGGGCTAATCTTACTGGGGCATTAGGTGATATCTCATAGTGGTTTTGATTTGCATTTCTCTGATGATTAAAGACGATGAGCAACCCAAATACCATCAACCCGTGAATGTCTCAAGAAACCGTGGTGTAAATATACCATGGAATACTATCCAGCCATTAAAAAAGACTTTACATCTTTTATATTTACCTGGATAGATCTGAAACACATTCTTCCTAGTAAAGCATCACAAGAATGGAAAAATAATTCAGTACTCAATACTAATATAACACCACTATATAAACAATTACATGCTTATATGAACAATAAAACACAGATACAATCTAGTTCTGGGCAGAGGGAGGATGACTGGCAGAGGGACGGAGGGCAGGAGGCGGGATCTCGCCTGTTGTGCACATTGTAAGGGTGTATAACATGCCCCCTGGGTGAGGAGCTCTTTTATATAAAGATTTTTTTTGAGACAGAGATTCACTTATTAACCCTCAGTAGAGTGATGTGATGTCACAGCTCACAGCAACCTCCAAATCCTTGGGCGTAGGTGATCCTTTTGCCTCAGCCTCCCGAGTAGCTGGGACTACAGGCACTCGCCACAATGCCCGGCTATTTTTTGTTGTTGTTGCAGTTAGGCCGGGGCTGGGTTTGAGCCCACCACCCTCGGGTTATGGGGCCAGCGCCCTACTCACTGAGCCACAGGTGCTGCCCAGAGGGCGTCTTTTACAACTGAAACTTTACCTTGGAAGTGAGAACAACATAATCTAAAAATTTGTACCCTCATAATAGTTTGAAATGAATAAAAAATGAATAATTTGTAAAAAATAAAGGGATAGAATGTTCTTTAAAAAATGCTTATGTTTATGTTACACTAAGTGTGTAACTAAATACTATAGTAGCTCTATACTTAATGTTATAACCTTGCTTTAGCTTTCAACTACATTGCTTTAAACTTTTTCAGGGGTTAACGAGAGCCTGTCAACCCCATTCCCAAAAGGCTTAATTGGCTGTAAGCTTTTATGGCACTAAATGTCTCCTGGGCCATAAGGGTCCCAATAAGGGCTGATGGACGTAGGGCAAATAGCCACTCCACTGTGTCAAAGATGGAGCAAAATAAAGTTTGGCCGTCGCTACTGCTTCTGGTGTATCTTGGCCAAAAAGGGGGCCTGTGAACTAAAAATAAAATCCTAAGCCCTCTGCTAACTGAATGGACCCCTCTAGGCCAAGAGGATCCCAGGAACACCCTAAAACTGAGTTCTCAGCCATGGCGGAAGGGACCATTACAGACGTTATGATTTACTTTCATAAATATTCGAGCCTCCTCCCATAGCTTAAGTATGGATATCTGTCTCTCCTCCACTGTGAAATCCTGGGGCCCTTAGTCTCTTGTTGGAAGCACATGTGTCTGGATCCATTGGGGCCTCAGCTTCCTAAACTGCTCAATGGCTGCCCTGCAGCCTAATGCCCTTGATGAGAAAACGAAGCTGTTCTATTTCCAAAGTATAAACCTCGCTGATTAATTTTTTTAACAAACACATCAAGCACTTGACTTGTAAATTTAATTCAGTAAATATTTGTTGAGCCCATACTCTGCTGCAGGCATGGTGCCAAGTACTGGGGATGCAGCGTGGAAGCTTGTATGAGTCCGTGGAATCTTTGGGGTTGTGCCCCAGGGCTCCTGAGCTGACATGTGTCCACACTGCCTGGGCAGCCGGCAGCAGGCCCAGCGCTGAGAGTGAGGCCTGAGACCTCTAGCGACCTGAGACCTGTGAGGGAGGCAAGTACGTGAGGAACGTTCCGCTCCTCCTGGTTATTCTGAGTGGTATACTTGGGGGTGGTTTTTTTAACTTCCCAAGGCATTCTGCAAATTGGAAAATCACTCAGTCATGCTAATTGTGACAGCATGAGACCTCTGTCAAATTACTGCAGTGCCTGTGCTCTGGGGAATATTGCCTTTTAAGCTGTAAAATGTCTTCTTTTATAATAATCAGCATCTTTTACCAGAATAAGCATACACTGGGGGGTTTCCAAGTAAAAGGAATAGGCTGTTTCCCATGCATACCCCCACCAACCCTCGCCTTGATCTAATTATGGAATGACTGGATTTTCCTTAGATGGTGGAGTTGGTGGGGAAAAAATCTACCTCATATATGAGCCAGACTGTAGCAGTTTCTCAGTCCTTGGGCAATTGTAGTTGAGCAATTAAACGGCTCTGGGTATTGAGAAATAGCCTTATGCTTTTATCTTGTTCTCAATTTTCTCATCCTGTTATGTTTATTAACCTCTAAGCACGGTTGCTCCATAATGAACAGAAAAATCTTGAGTCTTTGTTTTCCGTCCTGTGTTGCTTGAAGTGATTCCTATCTACAGTGGAGCGAGCCAAGTTTGCCACTAGGGACTAGCTGGCAGAGATTTCCAGAACACTTGCATGATGTAGGGGACTTGTTGACATTTAGGTCACAAAGGAGTAGAGCTGAGACCTGTCAGTGTGAGCTCCAAAGAGTCAGACAAGAAGTTAAAAACCTGGTAATCTATTTATGTGAGACCTTAAAACTCCCGTGGCTGTTTAAACTTCCCGTGGAATCACTCACACGAATGACTTGCATTATTCATTACTTTGGAATTATGTCCTACACACTTTAGAGAGGTGCCAGAGCAATACACATAGCTGAAAACTGCTTATCTCCAGACGTTCATGGTCTAGCCACCAGCTCTGGCCGTTGTCTTGATCCTGGAAGAAGTTAAGAGTGTGAGGACGCAGAGTTAGTTGGTTTTGAGCCTGTGTGGGGTTTGGGATAATGGAATATTTGAGTAAAGTCTTAAGTTTATTTCTGCAGTCAGAAATGGGTTTCTCTGTTAGAAATCATTTCATATTTTTAGAGGAATTAAGAGACACGTGGAAGTCTAGATAGAAAATTTTACTATGATTACTAAAGAAATTCTCCTGGAAAGTTGTTTCAAGTAGAAAGTGGTATTTTATGTAAGGTAACCTTAACACGTAAGGTCAGATTGGGGCAAGAAAACTGAAATATACTGGGATTCTGAAGATGAGCTGTGATTCTCTGCAGCCGTAGGCCATGCTGGACGTGTGCTGCTTAATTGCTTTCTCCTTTGAGCTATTCCACGTCACACTGCACCTCCTGTGTCCTTGTGCAGTTACCCAACTCAGAAGCACTCGAACCGCCTGCCTGGGTCCCCCCAACCCCAACCCAGCATCCTTCCGGGAGGTGGGAAACAGGCCCAGGCCACCTGGTGCTGTTTGACGTGGGAGTTGCTTATCTGGTCCACCAAGCTCAGGTGTGATAGAGGCATTGAAGTGTCAAATGTTGTCTTGGTGTAGTTGTTTCTCATTTGCAATACTTGAAGGGATTCTTTCATTTTGCTCTTTACGTTTTCTATTGGAATATAACATACATGAAATACCTAAAATGCACTTAAAAGTACACAGTCCAACGGTCTAATCAAATTTTCTGTGGGTACGTGCTGCATGAAGTAGGGAGGGGTGGTCTCGTGTGGAGGGTGCTGATGCTCAGGGAGGAGGCAGGTGGGCACTGGCCGAGGGATTCCCGAGCATCACAAGAGCTGATGGGCTAGGAACAGGGCCTGGCCCTCGATCCACTACACTGCATGTAATCACACCATGACCAGAATTCATTCATATCTGATTTTTCATAATATTAGGGTTTAAATAATTTTTAATATAAAATATTACTTATTTGCAAACCTTGGGATGTCAGAGACATGCGGGCTTTCTAGGAGATAATTAAAGACCTTTCTGCATATTGAGTAGGAGAGAGGAATTTTGATTCCTTCTTTATAGTGATTTTTCTAGCGTCCTGTTGCACCCGCTCCCTGGCCCACTCCTCCCCAAGTGCTGTATCTGGTGCTGAAATGACTTGTTTTCTGACTTGCTGGGATGTTAAATCTGTTAACTCTTCCATGTCCTCTTATGAAAGGGCATCACGTGAGCACATTCTCAGGCTCTTAAGAGTTTTGCAATGAACATGACATTGATGCACTCACTTTGATGGACTGCAAGTGCACTTGTCTCTTTCCCCTTTTCTTTAGTTGCCTTGCCTTGGCTCTGATTTTTCCTGCCAGGTGAGTAAGTTCATTTATTCGAGGATGTGTATGTGGCCCTGACAAAAAATACTCAGGTATCAATTGACACGCACCACAGAAATACACATGGGCATTGTCCCCCTGGGGATCTAGGTCCCTTGTTTACATTGGTGAGAAGTTGCTCCTGAAGCCTCATGCATGTGGCCACATCCTACAGGGACAGAGAGTGGATGGCTGTGATCACTTGTTTCTACCTGTCTGGAGTAGGAGGCAGAGTTGTGGTGTGAATGTACAATCAGATGCTGCCTCTCTCCTCTCCTCCCCTCCGCTTCTCTTCCCTTCCCTTCTATCTCTCTTTCTCTTTCTTGAGACAGAGTCTCACTTTGTTGGTAGAGTGTCGTGGCATCACAGCTCACAGCAACCTCCAACTCCTGGGCTTAGGTGATTCTCTTGCCTCTGAAGTAGCTGGGACTACAGGCACCCACCACAACATCCAGCTATTATTATTATTATTATTATTATTTTTGTAATTTGGCTAGGGCCTGGTTCAAATCTGCCACCCTCGGTATATGGGGCTGGTGCCCTACCCACTGAGCCACAGGTGCTGTCCTCTTCCTTCCCTTCCCTTCCCTTCCCTTCCCTTCCTCCCTCCCTCCTTCCCTCCTTTCCTTCCCTCTCTCTCCCTCTTCCTCTCCTTTCTTTCTTCTTTTCAAATACTGCACACTACCCCCCATGGCTAGGTTCTTGCCAGGTAAGCCTCTGGCCACCATCATGCTTGGCCATGTCTCCATTAGTTCGCTTCCAGGACAAAGATGACAAGTGAAACTCATATCCACCTGGAGTCCTGGGGGCGACGTGGAGGAAACCACAATGGCCTGGATGTGTGAATATGGCTCTTAGAGATGAAATCTCTCATTAGAAGTTAGCTGTGGTAGAACTTATTTATTTGGGACACAGGCACAGAAACATTGACTAATTTGAACACATCGTTGCATCACAGAGAAGCTTTGGGTCATTATCTGCTTGTGTGCCTCCCCCATGGGGAATAGACCTTTGAGATGCCCGGACAACTCGCTGAATGCCATATCCACGGGGATGCGGAATGCTCATCTCAAAGCAAACATATCTGTTTGGTTGTGTCTAGGCTGCTATAACAGAATGCCATAAACCGAGCAGCTTATAAACAATAGAAACGTACTGCTCACAGGCTGGAAAGCCCGTGATCCAGGCACTGGTAGCTCCGGTGTCTGGCGAGAACGACGTCACACTTCACAGGTGGCCATCTTCTCCCTGTGTCCTCCCAGGGTCTAATCCCAGTCATGAGGGCTCTGGTCCCTTGATCTCATTACCTCCCAAAGGCCCCACCTCCAAATGCCATCACATTGGGAATTAGGTTCGACATATGACTTGTGGAGGGGACATAAACATTCAGGTGACAGCCATGTCCAGAATGAAACTCCTGATCTCACCCACCCCCAAAGCTCTCTCCCTGCAGCCTTCCCTGGCTTGACAAATGGTAGATTTATCCTTCCATTGGTTCATGCCCCAAAACTTGAAGTCAAATTTTGATTTGTTTTTCACTTTTCTCATATCCCACAAAATAAATCCAGAATCCAATCATTTGTCAAGACCTTCACGTACCACCTGGCTCTGGACTGCTTTCATGGTGTCTTATCCAGAATTTTCAGAGGCTTCATCACTGATCTCTCAGCTTCTACCCTTGAGGCTGCCCCCCTCATGGTCTATTCCAGGGGTCCTCAAACTGCAGCCCGCGGGTCACATGAGGCGGTGTGATTGTATTTGTTCCTGTTTTGTTTTTTTACTTCAAAATAAGATATGTGCAGTGTGCATAGGAATTTGTTCATAGTTTTTTTTTTTAAACTATAGTCCGGCCCTCCAACGGTCTGAGGGACAGTGAATTGGCCCCCTGTTTAAAAAGTTTGAGGATGCCTGGTCTCTCTACCCAGCAGTGGGTGTGATCCATAACAGATCATCTCCATTCTCTGCTCAGAACTGTCTGATGGCTCCCATCTCACTCAGACAGCATCTCAAGTCCTCACCCTAGTCCAGGGCCCCACAGTCTGGCCTCTTCACTCGTCAACTCTACCCCTACCCCCTGCCCCTTGGGTCTGGCCACCCTGGCCCCCTTGCTGTCCCTGGAGCATGTCAGGCACAGCTGGCCTCCGGGCCTTTGCTCTGGCTGTTCTTTGTTCCAGAAGATCTCTGCCCCAACGTTCCGTGGCTCACTTTCTTCCTCCCAAAGCCACCTTCTCAGCAGGGACTTCCAGGGTGAAAGCCAGCATCCTCCTCCTCGCCATCTGCACTCCTCCCCCCTCCCCACTTTCTTTCTTTTCTTTTCTTTTTTTTTTTTTTCCAGTTTCTGGCCGGGGCTGGGTTTGAACCCGCCACCTCCGGCATATGGGGCCGGTGCCCTACTCCTTTGAGTCACAGGCGCTGCCCCCCACTTTCTTTTTCTTGATGGGAGTTATATTTGTGTGACATTCTGTGGTATAGAGCAAAATGGGAAACAGCGTGGATACTGGTGGTAGACGGGGCACATGCACAGCTTGATTTCATCATGTGGCGGCTGGGGACCTTGGGAACGTTGCTTGACCTTCTGTGCCTCTATTTCCTCATCTGTGAAACAAAAACACTGGCAGTGACTACCCCCTAGTGAGCTAATATATATATATACAGTGTTATATAAGTATAGGGTATTATTATTAATTATCTGAATTGTCCATTTCTATTCAGTAGGAGTGTAAAATACCACTAATGACTGAATTTTCTTTTTCTTTCCTTTCTTTTTTTTTTTTTTTTTTTTGAGACAAGGTCTGTCTCTGTTTCCTTGGCTAGAATGCAGCACTGTCATTATAACTCACAGCAGCCTCAAACTCTTGTGCTCAAGTGAGCCTTCTGCCTCAGCCTCCTGAGTAGCTAGAACTACATGTATGAGCCACCATCCCTAGATAATTTTTCTAGTTTTTGTAGAGATGAGGTCTTCCTTTTGTTCAGGCTGGTCTTGAACTCCTGACCTCAAGTGATCATCTTGCCTCAGCCTCCCAAAGTGCTGGGATTACAGACATGAACCACCGTGCCTGGCCTATGACTGAATTCTTAAAGCCTAAAATAATACCTGATGCAGAGTAGGTGCTCAATTAATATACGTGGGATAAATGAATGAATAATGGAAAATACAAATTAGGCAGTTCATTATCTGTTACTTTGCAAATAAAAGTCTATTTTAATGCTGATTATTTTTCATACTTTCAACAACTCTAATAGAGTAGTGCACTCAAATTAAAATTCAAATCAATTCGGAAAAATACATCATGAAAATAGTAAAAATTATTTTTATGCTTTTATCATCGTTTTTCCAGAGGGAATTTCTATTAATTTTGCTTTATATCATTTTGAGACTTTCTATTTAATTATATAGGTTACAAATATATGGTTTTGTTTCATTTCAGAATTAAATAAACAGCATATGAGAATGTTTACTCTTTATATAGTTACATACATTCATTATTTCCCTGGTGATACTAGAGATTTATGTCTTGCTTAAGAAGATCATTACAATCTGTATATCTCATTTTTAATAGATATTTTTTACTTGAGAACTTTTAGAATTTTCCTCTTAATCCTCATAGTTTAGAAATTTACTGGTACAGGTCTATATGTAAGTTTAAAGTTATTGTGCCCACTTCTTTTTCCAATCTCCAGAAGCACGACTGTCTTAAACAGATAAATTCACACTTCTTTGATTATGTCTCCCTTTCCATTATCTCTGTTCTTTCTGGAACTCCTATGAGAACAATGTCCTTCCTCCTATATTTACCCTACCAATTTCTTAATGTTTTTTAGGTAATTTCCATTTGTTGTCTTTCATCTTGAAGTTTGGGCCAGAGATAATCTGATAAAGAAAGAAAGACAGTAAGTAAAAATATTGATTGGTTTGCAACATGGGTTATCTGCTCATGTATAACGTCTTTTTTTATCGATACATGATTATACGTGTTTCTGGGGGCACATGTGATATTTCAATAGATGTGTCCAATATGTAATAATCAAATCAGGGTAATTGGGATATCCATCACTTTAAACAATTATTACCTCCTTGTGTTAGGAGCATTCCAAATCTTCTCTTCCAACAGTTTTAAAATGTACAGTAAATTACTATTAGCTAAAGTCACCATACTGCTCTGTTGAACACTACAACATATTTTTTCCATCTAACTGTATTTTTGTGCCCATAAACCAACTTCTCTTCACCTCCCCGGTGAATAGGTAAAGAAGTATTTATACACAGTGGGCTGTTACTGAGCCATAAAAAAGAATGAAATCCTGTCATTTTGAGCAACATGGATGGAACCAGAAGACGTTATGTTACGTGAAATGAACCAGGCATCTTTTGTGGGGTGAGCACTCTGTTCCTCAAGAAAACAGTCATCTCTTTATCACATAGACCTCACATCATCTTGGGCCTCCTGGTCCTTGAAACTTATGTAAAATTTCCTAGAACCCCAACTCCATGGCCTGGTGAAGTCCCAAGGCCACCCCACCATGACTATGAGTCACAGGCGTGTTCATATTCTCGTGGCTTCTCTGGTCTAGGGTTAACTGCTTTGCTGTATCCAGTATTTTTCCTCCTTGCACTCGTCCAGCTGAGAAAGTCAATCCCTACTTCAGTTTAAAAGTTGCCATCACATGAAATGCAGTAAGATGTTGTTAAAGATCTGGGGAGGTATTGCCCAGCAGATCACATGAGAAACAGCTTGATCCTTCCTGTGTAAATCCCTGTTCTCTGAAGTCCTTTTATAAAAATTTTTTTTCTATCTTCACTGTATTTTGCAGAGAGCTTATATTTTCATTATCAGGAAAAAATATACATCGTATAAAGATTTTTAAAAGTATATGTGGGGAGAAAAGCACCATCTCTGGTCATCATTTTGAACTGGTGTCCCTCATCACAGCACAGAGGGCGTTCTGCAGTGCGCTGGAGTCCGGCCTGTATCCAAATGCATCTCGGTTGCTGGGCTGGGCTGCTGGGTGGGGAAGCCCACGTCTCAGTCCATTCTGGTCCGTCACATCCTCAGCTGGCTGTGCTTGGAATGTGCTGGTACTTAGTAAGTTGAATGGCAGCATGCTGCCTGGCTCTGACACAGGACCCAAGAGGAACAGAAATGAAGAGGTGAAAAAGAGCAGAGAGGTCATCTTAAAGAGGTGATGTCTAGAGCCAGGCGGTGGCTCACACCTGTCATCCAAGAGGCTGAGGTGGGAGGAGCCCTTGAGCTCATGCATTCCCCATCAGCGTGGGAAAGATAGCAAGAACCTGTCTCTAAAATAATGATGATAATAATAATAACAACACCACCAACCACCATCACTGAGGTGATGCAAGACGCATCTAACATAAAGATGACTTGAGTCCCAGAGGCAAGTTCAGCTGGGTGTGTGGGAGGCATCTGTTCTTACTGCTCCAAGCAGTCTCTCAAGTGCTGCCGCCTCCTCGGCATGGAGCCTCCCTAACTGTAACTGCAGCTGTGTTGGGTCTGGATTCCCCTCCCACGTTCTAGCTTTTAAGTGCTTGTTTGCAAACATCTTTGCCCTCTGGGATCACAAACTCCTTGAAATTAAGGATTTGTTAAATTTTATATTCCCTTTGACATATTCCACCTGGCAGATACTAAATAAAACATATTTAATTAACTTTAAAACTGTGTGTTTATTTCTCCCTCCAGGTTTTTTTCTTTTAAAGTCATGGTGTCCTTAACTTCCCACGTCAATGTCCTCTGTTCTTTATGGAGCCATTTTCTCCAGAAAGGTGTCCTGGGCTCTATTCCCAAGGGCAGGACTCTGGGAATTGAACCAGAGGTCACTGGTCCCAGCACATGGCTGGGCTGTGGCAAAGGCACACTGGAGCCCAGGTCGCCTGCTGGTGTCCCGGTTCTGCTGGGTCCATAGAAGTCCCTCTTCAGTGTTTGCAGGCCTGGGAACACTCATTTCCAGGTGTGTGGGTCGATTTCCCACACGCTGTGCTTGTGCCGTTCCTGGCTGCTCCGAGAATGTCCCAGTGAATGAATATTTATTTAGCATAAAACTCACCCACAGTTCCAGCTGCTAAGTTACTCGCCCCAGTTCCTTGGCAAGTATGTAGGGAACTGAAGCCAATTTTTGAATTATTCATAGTTTTAGGGTTTTGTTCAGGGCTCCTGTCTGAGAGATAGCAGGGGGGGGGCCTCACCTGCTGCGTTTCTGAGCTAGAGTGGGACAGAGGCCATTCTATGGTCTCCAAGCTTGGCCCTCGTTCATGCAAACCATCATTCTGGAGCTGCACGCAGCACAGGGCAGGCCCTGGATTCAAATTCTGTTTTTCCCAGTCACTTGCCATGTTGCATTAGGCAAACTCTGTTAACTGGATCTGGCTATCGCTGTTCTCTGGCTGAGGGGGGTCCCGGTCCATTGCCACCTGCTTTCTCCCTCACAGGGCAAGGTGAGAATTTACACGTAAATCATCCCTGAAATTTCCCAAGCATAAATGCTAATCAGCAATAACCCGTTGCTGTACTGACTTAGGAGCCTCGGGAGAAAGCTTCCTGCTTAATCTGCAAACACAGCACTCAGCGTTGATGGCAGAAGTGCCTGTCATTTCCTAGTGGCACTGGAGCCTGTGTCTTGCTGGTGCATGACTCACAGGCCAGCTCTGCCTGCCACCGGATGTCACAAATAATACCATTGTTCAAAAGAGGAGGGATGCTAGCGGCAGAGCTCAGAAGTATTTTCTTCTTCTTCTTCTTTTTTTTTTTTTTGTTAATAACCTTATTTATGTCCCCTCTAGAACATTCCAAGCCCCTCCAGGAAGAGAGACACAGCACTCTCTGTTTTGCTGGTGAGGCAGAGGAAACCAAAACCACATTACCTGCAATGTCCCTGAAGCCAAAACATGATATTTACCTCTGCATGTTAACCTGACATGCATAATTATCTGTGCTGAGAACAAAATGGAAGAAAAGGTTCAATGAACAGCCACCTGTGCATGGTGAGTAATGTTGTTCCAACAGAAACAAAAGTTGAGGGGGAGGATGTAGGGCTGAGGGAAGGAAGCTGCATACAGAAAATTCCCAGGAGGGGAGGGAAGGATGGGGAGCTGCTGGGTGTGTGACTAAGGCTTCACAGGCATGACCTGGGGTGCGGGTAGCTCGTGTCCACACCACTGGCAACGGAAGGCCCTCGACCAGTTGCCTTATTGTTTCCCCCTCTGAACTACCAGTGGTATCCGAGTGTTCTTCCACCAGAGACCAGGATAAAACAGCCTTCACACAGTGAGCAAGCCCAGGGGGAAGCCAGAATCCTATGGGATCAAGGTTAATTCTGTGGAAGGCCTCACTGTGGTTGTTATGATAGGGTCTCCTGGGCTGAGCCCTTGGCAGTGCAGAGCTGGTACTTTAGCCACCTGCCCTCCCATCCTGAGGGGTTTCACTCTCAGCAGCCAGACTGGTGCTTCTTTTGTGGGGGTAGGATGGCTCACATGCTGTGGTCACAGCACTCTGGGAGGGCAAACAGGCAGCTCAAGAGTTCAAGACCAACTTGAGCAAGAGTGAGACCCCCATCTCTACTAAAAATAGAAAAATAGCCAGACTTCATGGTGGGATCCTGTAGTCCCACTGCTTCGGAAGCTGAGGCAGGAGGATCTCTTGAGCCCAAGAATTTGAGGTTGCTGTGAGCTATGATGCCACAGCACTCTACAGCATCAGTGATATGAGTGAGTGAAAAGAGTGAGACTCTGTCTCAAGGAAAAAAGTGGGTGGCAATGTGACTTAATTGCTGGTATTTCTCCACAGCTAAGACTTCAGCCCAGAGTAACTGTTTCACTAGGGTTGAACAGAAACCAGCTCCAAACAAGACAGAACCACTTAGCCCCACCACACCAAACAGGTCCCCACTTTCTCAGGCCATAGCACTGTATGGGTCCTTGACAAAGCTCCAGGGGAAAAAAATCAAACAGTGTAAAACAATCGTGGGGTGGAATCAGTGGAAAAACTCTGGCAACATGAATAACCAGAATAGATCAACCCCCTCAAGGAAAGATATAGCAGATGTAACTGAAATCTCATTCATAAACAGCTGGCCGAGATGTCAGAAATCAAATTCAGAATTTGGATTGCAAACAAGATTAATAAAATGAAGAAAAATTTGGAATTAGAAATTCGAGCAGCAATTCAAAAGTTGGAATTAGAAATTCAAGGAGAAATTCAAAAGTTGTATCAAGAATTGAACGAATTTAAAGACAAAACCACCAAAGATTTTGATGCACTGAAGCAAGAATTTGCAGCCCTCAAATATCTGAAAAATACAGTAGAATCCCTCAGTAACAGAGTGGAGCAAGCAGAAGAAAGGATTTCTGACACTGAAGACAAAGCCTTTGAATGCTCCCAAACTCTCAAAGAGGAAGAGAAATGGAGAACAAAAATGGATCATTCTCAGAGAGCTCTGGGATAATTCAAAGAAGGCTAATATCCACCTCATTGGAATCCCTGAAACTGATGAGGTGGCCTAGATAGGCACAGAGGCCCTTCTCCATGAAATTATGAAAGAGAATTTTCCAGACATGCCAAGAGATTCTGAAATTCAGATAGCAGTTTCAGAAACCTAGCATGACTCAATCCCAATAAGACATCCCACAGGCATATCATAATTAACTTCACTAAAATTAATATGAAGGAGAAAATTCTCAAAGTAGCCAGACGTAATAAATCCAATACCTACAAAGGAAAGAATATTAGAATGACTGCAGATCTCCCGCTGAAGCTTTTCAAGCCAGAAGAAGGTGGTCATCGACTTTTAATCTCCTAAAGCAAAATAACTTTCAACCCAGGATCCTGTATCCAGCTAAACTGAGTTTCATTTATGATGGAGAAATTAAATACTTTAATGACATTCATATGTTGAAGAAATTTGCCATAACCAAACCAGCTCTTCAGGATATTCTCAGACCTATCCTCCATAAAGACCCGCCCAATCCTCTACCACAAAAGTAAACTCACTCAGAAACTTTTGATCAAACTCCAACTTCCACAGTGGCGAAAGGATTAAAAATGTCCACTGGACTTTTGAAAAACTCAATACGCAAAATTTACCAGACTTATCAATATTCTCCATTAATTGGAACGGCTTAAACTGTCCTCTAAAGAGGCACAAGTTAGCTGACTGGATACAAAAACTCGGGCCAGATATTTGCGGCATATAAGAGTCGCATCTTACCTTAAAAGACAAATATAGACTCAGGGTGAAAGGATGGTCATCCAAATTTCAGGCAAATGGTACTCAGAAAAAAGCAGGTGTTGCAATTTTATTTGCAGATACAATAGGATTTAAACCAACAAAAGTAAGGAAGGACAAAAATGGTCACTTCATATTTGTTAAGGGTAGTACTCAATATGATGAGATCTCAATTATTAATATCTATGCACCCAACCAGAATGCACCTCAATTTATAAAAGAAACTCTAACAGACATGAGCAACTTGATTTCCTGCAGCTCCATAATAGTTGGAGATTTCAACACTCCTTTGGCAGTGTTGGATCAATCCTCCAATAAGAAGCCGAGCAAAGAAATTTTAGATTTAAACCTAACCATCCAACGTTTGGATTTAGCAGAGATCTACAGAACATTTCATCCCAACAAAACTGAATACACCTAATTCTCATCAGCGCATGGAACATACTTCAAAATCGATCACATCTTATGTCACAAGTCTAACCTCAGTAAATTTTTTTTTTTCTCAACCTCAGTAAATTTAAAGGAATAGAAATTATTCCTTGCATCTTCTTGGACCACCATGGAATAAAAATTGAACTCAGTAAGAACAGAAATTTCCATACTCATACAAAAACATGGAAGTTAAATAACCTTATGCTGAATGATAGCTGGGTCAGAGATGAGATTAAGAAGGAAATTGCCTAATTTTTGGAACAAAACAACAATGAAGACATGAAATATCAGAACCTCTGGGATACGGCAAAGGCAGTCCTAAGAGGGAAATTTATAGCACTGCAAGCCTTCTTCAAGAGAACAGAAAGAGAGGAAGTTGACAACTTAATGGGACATATCGAGCAACTGGAAAAGGAAGAACATTCCAACCCCAAACCCAGTAGAAGAAAAGAAATAACCAAAATTAGAGCAGAAATAAATGAAATTGAAAACAAAAGAATTATAAAACATATCAATAAATCAAAAAGTTTGTTTTTTGAAAAGGTCAATAAAATAGATAAACCTTTGGCTAACCTAACCAGGAAAAGAAAGAGTAAAATCTCTAATCTCATCCATCAGAAATGACAAAGACGAAATGACAACAGACTCCTCAGAAATTCAAAAAATTGTTAATGAATATTACAAGAAATTTTATTCTCAGAAATATGAAAATGCAAAGGAAATTGACGAATACTTGGAAGCACGTCGTTACCTTCCAAGACTTAACCAGAATCAAGTGGAAATGTTGAACAGGCCCACATCAAGTTCTGAAATAGCATCAACCATACAAAACCTCCCTCAAAAGAAAAGCCCGAGACCAGATGGCTTCACGTCAGAATTCTACCAAACCTTTAAAGAGGAATTAGTACCTATATTACTCAACCTGTTCCAAAATGTAGAAAAAGAAGGAAGACTCCCCAACACGTTCTATGAAGCAAACATCACCCTGATCCCCAACCAGGGAAAGACCCAACAAGAAAAGAAAATTATAGACCAATATTGCTAATGAATGTAGATGCAAAAATATTCAACAAGATCCTAAAAAACAGAATCCAACAACACATCAAACAAATTATACATCATGACCAAGTCAGTTTTATCCCAAGGTCTCAAGGCTGGTTCAACATCTGTAAATCTTTAAGTATAATCCAGCACATAAGCAAATTAAAAAACAAAGACCATATGATTCTCTCAATTGATGCAGAAAAAGCTTTTGATAATATCCAGCAGCCCTTCATGATCAGAACACTTAAGAAAATGGGTATAGAAGGGACATTTCTTAAACTGATAGAGGCCATCTACAACAAACCCACAGCCAATATCGTATTGAATGGAGTTAAATTGAAATCATTTCCACTCAGATCAGGAACCAGACAAGGCTGCCCAATGTCTCCACTGCTCTTTAACATTGTAATGGAAGTGTTAGCCACTGCAATTAGGGAAGAAAAGGCGATCAAGTGTATCCATATAGGGTCAGAAGAGATCAAACTTTCGTTCTTCACAGATGATATGATTGTATATCTGGAAAACACTAGGGATTCTACTACAAAACTCTTAGAAGTGATCAAGGAATACAGCAGCGTCTCAGGTTACAAAATCAACATTCATAAATTGGTAGCCTTTATATATACCAACAATAGTCAAGCTGAAAAAACAGTTAAGGACTCTGTTCCATTCACAGTAGTGCCAAAGAAGATGAAACATTTGTGAGTTTATCTAACAAAGGACGTGAAAGATCTCTATAAAGAGAACTATGAAACTCTAAGAAAAGAAATAGCTGAAAATGTTAACAAATGGAAAAATATACCATGCTCATGGCTGGGAAGAATCAACATTGTTAAAATGTCCAAAATATACCCAAAGCAATATATAATTTTAATGCAATCCCTATTAAAGCTCCACTGTCATACTTCAAAGATCTTGAAAAAAACAATACTTCATTTTATATGGAATCAAGAAAAAACCTCGAATAGCCAAGACATTACTCAGAAATAAAAACAAAGCAGGAGGAATCACGTTACCAGACCTTGGACTATGCTACAAATCGATAGTGATCAAAACAGCATGGTACTGGCACAAAAACAGAGAGGTAGATGTATGGAACAGAATAGAGAACCAAGAGATGAATTCAGCTACGTACCGTTATTTGATCTTTGACAAGCCAATTAAAAACATTCAGTGGGGAAAAGATCCCTATTTAACAAATGGTGCTGGGTGAACTAGCTGGCAACCTGTAGAATACTGAAACTGGACCCACACCTTTCACCATTAACTAAGATAGTCTCACTGGATTAAAGATTTAAACTTAAGACATGATACAATAAAAATACTAGAAGAGAGTGCAGGTAAAACCCTAGAAGAAATCAGTCTGGGTGAGTATTTTATGACGAGGAGCCCCTGGGCAATTGAAGCAGCTTCAAAAATACTCTACTGGGACCTGATCAAACTAAAAACTTCTGCAAAGTCAGGAACACAGTAAGTAAAGCAAGCAAATAGCCCTCAGAATGGGAGAAGATATTTGCAGGTTATGTCTCTGACAAAGGTTTAATAACCAGAATGCACACAGAACTCAAACGTATAAGCAAGAAAAGAACAAGTGATCCCATCACAGGTTGGGCAAGGGACTTGAAGAGAAACTTCTCTGAAGAAGACAGGCGTGCGGCCTACAGACATATGAAAAAATGCTCATCATCTTTAATCATCAGAGGAATGCAAATCAAAACTACTTTGAGGTATTATCTAACTCAAGTAAGATTAGCCTATATCACAAAATCTCAAGACCAGAGATGTTGGTGTGGATGTGGAGAAAAGGGAACACTTCTACACTGCTGGTGGGAATGCAAATTAATACATTCCTTTTGGAAAGATGTTTGGAGAACACTTAGAGATCTAAAAATAGACCTTACATTCAATCCTATAATTCCTCTACTAGGCATATACTCAGAAGACCAAAAATCACATCATAAGAAAGATATTTGTACCAGAATGTTTATTGCAGCCCAATTCATAATTGCTAAGTCATGGAAGAAGCCAAAGTGCCCATTGATCCACAAGTGGATTAATAAACTGTGGTATATGTATACCATGGAATATTACGCAGCCTTATAGAAAGAAGGAGACTTTACCTCTTTCATGTTTACATGGATGGAGCTGGAACATATTCTTCTTAGTAAAGTATTTCAAGAATGGAAGAAAAAGTATCCAATGTACTCAGCCCTACTATGAAACTAATTTATGGCTTTCGCATGAAAGCTATAACCCAGTTATAACCCAAGAATAGGGGGAAGGGGGAAAGGGAGGGGAGGGAAAGGGGAGGCAGGTGGAGGGAGGGTGATTGGTGGGATTACACCTGGGGTGCATCTTCTAAGGGTACATGTGAAACTTAGTAAATGTAGAATGTAAATGTATTAAGACAATAACTAAGAAAATGCCAGGAAGGCTATGTTAACCAGTGGATGAAAATGTGTGAAACGGTGTATAAAACCAGTGTATGGTGCCCCATGATCACATTAATGTACACAGCTATGATTTAATAAAAAAAAAGAAAATTAAAAAAGAAAAGAAAAGAAAGAAAGAAGGAAAGAGAGAGAGAGAGAAAGAAAGAAAGAAAGAAAGAAGGAAAGAGAGAGAGAGAAAGAAAGGAAGGAAAGAGAGAGAGAGAGAGAAAGGAAAGAAAGAAAGGAAGGAAGAAAGGAAGAAAGAAAGAAAGAAAAGAGAGAGAGAGGAAGGAAGGAAGGGAGGGAAGGAGGGAGGAAGGAAGGGAAAAGAAAGAAAGAAAGAAAAGAAAGAAAGAAAAGGGAGGCACCGGAAAATCAGATGTGCCTGATGAATTAGCTGTTCCTGACCTAGGACTGAAGGGGTAGAAGTGCGGACACTCCAGGGCTCTGGCCTTGCTGCCCCCAACCCAATGTGGACAGCTCTGATGCCTCTCCTGAGCTCCTCATGGGACTGAGCCATAGCCCCTCCAGGGGACTTTGCTGGATACTGTGTGTTGGCTTCCTGGTCTCACCCCTCTGTTCCAGGAATACTTCCTCGTAAAGCACTGTCACTTGAACCACAGACTCCCCTGTGCAGCCTGAGACGCTACTTCTCTGGCCACAGCTACTGGAGCAAGGAGGAGGCTGTGACCCAAAGCAGCCAGACGGCAGATGACCGGCTGAAGAGGGCTGCCTGGCAGTGCCGTTCCTAGATGTCAGCTGGTTCCCCCAAGCATATCCCTTCCTGCTTAGCTCAGACTGGAGGCACATAATTAGTTGGTAATCCTGGGAAAAGCAGAAGCATCAATGAAGACTAGTTGTCTCACCAAAAGGGTGAGGCATTAGCCCAGGGAGCCACTGGCCAGTGGGCAATGGATAAGCCTTGCATTGTTTGAGCTCATTTTACCCTGAATGAACTCCGTCCAGCCTGACCTTCCAGTCTGCCAAGCTAAAAACCACTTTCTGCCCTTTTATCTTTACAGAACCCTTCCCCACACCATGGCCCATGCCTAACAACCTGAAAAGGCTTAACAAGTGCAAAGCAAAGCATGAAGGAAAAAATACCCACATAATTCCAGGACCCAGAAATAGTACTATAGAACCTATTGGCTTTTTTAAAAAAGGCATATATCTCTATGTATGTATGTTACAAACTTGGGGTTATAGATTAAACATCATGAACATTTTCTCTTGCCCTAAAACATTCTTCAAGTATACAACTGACATACTACATAACATTCATTACAGAATGAATTGCAATTGACTGAATTAATCCTCCATGGAACAATTATGTTGCTTCCAATTTTTTACTAGTATAGATATTGTTGTGATGACCACCTATATACATAAATCTTAATGTTCATCTCAGAATGGTAAATTACTGGCTATGGGCAGGGGTGAGGGCAGCTAGAGATTTTTTTCAAGCCTTAATATGGCCATAGTTTCCACATTTGGCTACATCCTGGGGGTCCTTTGGGGTCCTTTCTGGACCCTCAGAAAGGACTGATGCTAAGCTCCACTCCCAGAGATTGTGATTTGAATGGTCTGGGTTGGCCAGGGCTTGGAAGTTTAAGATTTTAGGGTGAGCTCATGGATACTGTTAGAAGTGCGACTCTCTGTGCTAAAGTGTTTTCCAGGCTCTTTCTAACTTTATGAGAGGACAGACTTTAGCCATGTGGGAATCCCAGTTCTACTTTATTAGCAGCTGTCAAGGTTCATGAGCTCCTGGGTGTGTGGTTGTCACTCTCCTGGAGGAAATGGCTTAGCCTTGAGTTTCTACGAGCACCTACCACATCCCCCTAACCTTTATCTCACCAAATCAACATCTTGAATCTTAACATCTTCTGTTCTGCACTGGCTGTGAAGTTATTAGTAGAAAAGGAGAGACACCCACTGTGGCCTGGTTCTCAGAACAGACTTAGCCTTGGCCTCCCACAAGTGAGTAATGGAAGTCATGGCCAGGCCCAAAGCCTTTGCAGCAGGAAGACCTACCCACCCAGGAAATGTAGCGTGTAGCGTTTCCTGGAAGAGGAAACCTAGTCACTCAAAGTCTTCTGATTTGTAAATGCCTGACATTTAAGTCTGGTGTAAGAATGAGATTTCAAAGTAATATTGCCTCAAGACACTGCCAGCAGGCAGTACTATCAGAGAACAAGCACATTTTGGGTTCTACCCTTGATTCCTACTTTATCCCATTATTTGAAAGTCAGGATCTGGGGACGGATGATCTAAAATCCCAGCACAGCCTGGATATTAAGCATGGTTCTCTCTCATTGAAAGCTGATGCTGCTTGCTTTAGGTAAGGCAACGGGTGACAACTGGGGACATAGTCACGTGAAGGCAAACCCAGCTAATACTTGTCCAATCTCAGTACCTAACAGATGTAGATGCTACCTTGGACCAGGAGCTGTAGTTTTCCTGGTCATCCTGCTTCCCACTTTTGCTGTTCCCAGCTCACCGGATGGACTGTTTGGGCCTTGCCCAGAATGCTCATCCTCTTGTAACCCAATTGCTGAGTGTGATTCTAGCAGTGAAGTGGGTGTGTACCTGCCTGTGAAAGCCAACTGTTAACGATGCAGGAATTTGTGAGCCAGTTGTTAAACATAGCCATTCTTTTTTTTTTTTTTTTGCAGTTTTTGGCCGGGGCTGGGTTTGAACCCGCCGCCTCTGGCATGTGGGGCCGGCACCCTACTCCTTTGAGCCACAGGTGCTGCCCCAACATAGCCATTCTTATACATGAAGCTGAATTTGTATACAAATTGGAACAGGTGCATTTACCTACAATAGCCACTGTTTGTAAGTGTTTGTGGACATAGTCAGATGTTTATAACTGGGGCGCTGTCTGTAATACATATCACCACTCATCACTTCCTTCCTACTTTACTACATTTTCCTGTTTTCTGATTATTTTTTGTCTGTTGCATCTGTGTGGTGGAAGCACTGCCCAGTGTAACAGTGGGTACTCTTCCCAACTGGGACATCACTTTCAAATCAGAGATCACTGGACATCAGCTGTGTTGGGAGTATTTACACATAGAAATAGCAAGTGCTACACATAAAAATGTTACAAGCATATCCCTGATTCTGGATAACTCTGAGTTGGGGGCCATTATTTGGTCCAGACACATACTTACGAAGGGCCTTTGACTGGGGTCAGAACGAAGCAGGGAGTTTATGAGCAGTAAGAGGCTACAGAAGCTGGGAGCAGGGATGTTCACGCCAGGTACTGGATCAGAAACCAGGTAGTCAGCAAGTACACAGAGGTGTGAAGTCACAGAAAAGCAGGATGGAAAATCAGCCAGAAGGACACCTGACCAAAAGTGTTAGCAGCCAGGATGTCTGTAGGCCACTGTGACCAGAGCTGGTGCCCTCCCGTGTCTGCTGACCACTGTCCTACGGGTGCTGACCACATCCGGCTGTGAGCACCTTTGGCTGTGAATGCCTTCAGCTCTTGCTTTGAAGTGCCAGGAAGTTAGTGGCCCTGGTAGCAGCCAGAGAAGGACGAGAGTTGGAGAGAAACACCCCTTTTCCTTGCTATCTTTGAGATGAGTTCCACCACCTTTCAGAGGTCCCCCAGGAGGGTGCTCCCCCATCCACTGCTGTGACCTGCTCCTGACACATCTTTGGCTGACTGACTTCTGTCTCATTCCCCTACTCACTAGCGGGGTTCTTGGGTTTATCTCTCAAATGGATCATTTGCACTCAGATCTTCATCTCAGGATATGCTGTGTGCCTGTGGGTGGGTGGGTGTGGGGAGGAATCAGCCCAAGACATCACCTGCAGGAACCAGGACAGGTCAGCTACTCCTGCTGTGGCCAGGGTACGTCCAGGAGTGGCTGGCCAGGAGCTGCAGGGCAGATCTGCTGACCATGGCTGGGAGAGGAAGTGTGATCAGATCCCACCGCAGACGCACCACATCGGTCCCTGGAGGCAAACTGCCCGGTCTCTGCCCTGGGCTCCAGCCAGAACTTTGCTCATGTGGATGGTGCTACTGTCCACTGTGTGCCCTGTGGGGGCAGTTCAAGCACTGAGCGGTGGAGGGGCCCGTCTCTCAATCCTGGCCGAGTGCAGTTTTTACTTCACGATGGAGAGGAAAGAGCACCTCTCCGCTCTCTTGTCTGCCTAACCTGGGGTTGCTGTCCCTACCTCAAAGCCCTGAGCAATAATTATTTGATTCTTTAGCAGTTCACAGTGTGCTGACTGGTGACTGGCCGTGTGTTTAGAGAAAGAGCCTTTAAAACATTTGAGTGTCTGTTTATCCCCTGCAGAGGCATCAGGTTTCTTTAAATTGAGAATCTCCTAATTGCCACAAGAATTCAATAATTAAACATAGCAAATGGATGAATGCAGGCCTAGAGCTGTCATGCTTTCATCTTATTTTATATATGCACACAAGTATACATGTGAGTGAATGTGTGTACATAAATTTTAAACATTTAATTGGAAGTACGAATGAAAAATGGTGCATTTTAAACAATTGTTGCCTAAACAGGGGTCTGTTCCTCCCGAGGAACTCTGCCCTGCCTGGCCCCACAGTCCAGAATAAAGTGGACTTGCTGAGCGCTGGCTGGGTGGGAATGCTCTGGGCACAGCAACTGCAGAGTGTCCCGGCTGTGTTCCCACATGGGGTCTTCTTTTATGATTCTTCTTTTCACGGTTTGCAGCTTTATTGCTGCTGTCTTTGTGTGTTGTACACCTGCGTGGATTATTTTGGGATATGGTTGGGATATAAATAAATTTAATGTCATTACCATTGACAGTAGTAGCAATAATGCCATTTAAGTAACCAGAGCTGGTCTGAAGCAAATCCTCACACCAGAAACTATTCTAGGTTTTTCAGTGAAAGAACGTTTAATACAGGGAATTAGGGACCCATGTGATAGAGGCCAGGAGACCCATGAATCTGTGGGGCAGCCTGGAGTAAACTGCAGGTAGCTGGGATGTGCCCTGGATCAGAAACCTTGGATCTGTCCCTGATCAGAAACTCAGATGGGGCAAAGTCAAGGGAAAAAGGGGGACAGGGGAGGCAGCATCACCTGGAGCTGCAGGACTCAGGAGGAGGAGGAGGAGGAGATCAGAGCCCTGAAGCTGGGGCTGCCCATGGTTGGTGGGGCAGATAGAGGGGGGAGAGAGAGAAGGAGAGAGTGGGGAAAAGGAGGACAGAGACAGAGGGACAGGAGAGGAGTGGAAGGACGGGAGAGGGAGAGAAAGACAAAGAGGAGAAGGAAAGAGAGGAAAGGAGAGAGAGAAGGAGGACGGGGAGGAAGAAGAGGAGAAGAAAGGGAAAAGGAGAAAAAGTGAAAAGGAAAGAGAGAGCTGAGGGAAAGGGAAAGAGGAGGAAGAGGAGGAAGAAAGGGAGAGCAAGAGAAGCAGAGGGAGAGGGAGGAACGGGGGGGAGCAGAGGGAGAGGGAGGAAAAGGGGGAGAGCAGAAAGGGAGAGGGAGGAACAGAGGGAGGGGGGGAGCAGAGGGAGGGGGAGGAACAGAGGGAGGGGGGAGCAGAGGGAGAGGGGAGCAGAGGGAGAGGGAGGAACAGAGGGAGAGGGAGGAACAGAGGGAGGGGGAGCAGAGGGAGGGGGAGGAACAGGGAGGGGGAGGAACAGAGGGAGAGGGGGAGCAGAGGGAGAGGGGAGCAGAGGGAGAGGGGAGCAGAGGGAGAGGGGAGCAGAGGGAGAGGGAGGAACAGAGGGAGAGGGAGGAACAGAGGGAGGGGGGAGCAGAGGGAGAGGGGAGCAGAGGGAGAGGGAGGAACAGAGGGAGAGGGAGGAACAGAGGGAGGGGGAGGAACAGGGAGGGGGAGGAACAGAGGGAGGGGGGAGCAGAGGGAGAGGGGAGCAGAGGGAGAGGGAGGAACAGAGGGAGAGGGAGGAACAGAGGGAGAGGGAGGAACAGAGGGAGAGGGAGGAACAGAGGGAGGGGGAGGAACAGGGAGGGGGAGGAACAGAGGGAGGGGGGAGCAGAGGGAGAGGGGAGCAGAGGGAGAGGGAGGAACAGAGGGAGAGGGAGGAACAGAGGGAGGGGGAGGAACAGGGAGGGGGAGGAACAGAGGGAGAGGGGGAGCAGAGGGAGAGGGGAGCAGAGGGAGAGGGAGGAACAGAGGGAGAGGGAGGAACAGAGGGAGGGGGGAGCAGAGGGAGAGGGAGGAACAGAGGGAGAGGGAGGAACAGAGGGAGGGGGGAGCAGAGGGAGAGGGGAGCAGAGGGAGAGGGAGGAACAGAGGGAGAGGGAGGAACAGAGGGAGAGGGAGGAACAGAGGGAGGGGGGAGCAGAGGGAGAGGGGAGCAGAGGGAGAGGGAGGAACAGAGGGAGAGGGAGGAACAGAGGGAGGGGGAGGAACAGGGAGGGGGAGGAACAGAGGGAGGGGGAGCAGAGGGAGAGGGGAGCAGAGGGAGAGGGAGGAACAGAGGGAGAGGGAGGAACAGAGGGAGGGGGGGAGCAGAGGGAGAGGGAGGAACAGAGGGAGAGGGAGGAACAGAGGGAGGGGGAGGAACAGGGAGGGGGAGGAACAGAGGGAGAGGGGGAGCAGAGGGAGAGGGGAGCAGAGGGAGAGGGAGGAACAGAGGGAGAGGGGAGGAACAGGGAGGGGGAGGAACAGAGGGAGAGGGGGAGCAGAGGGAGAGGGGAGCAGAGGGAGAGGGAGGAACAGAGGGAGAGGGAGGAACAGAGGGAGGGGGGAGCAGAGGGAGAGGGGAGCAGAGGGAGAGGGAGGAACAGAGGGAGAGGGAGGAACAGAGGGAGGGGGGAGCAGAGGGAGAGGGAGGAACAGAGGGAGAGGGAGGAACAGAGGGAGGGGGAGGAACAGGGAGGGGGAGGAACAGAGGGAGAGGGGGAGCAGAGGGAGAGGGGAGCAGAGGGAGAGGGAGGAACAGAGGGAGAGGGAGGAACAGAGGGAGAGGGGAGGAACAGGGAGGGGGAGGAACAGAGGGAGAGGGGGAGCAGAGGGAGAGGGGAGCAGAGGGAGAGGGAGGAACAGAGGGAGAGGGAGGAACAGAGGGAGGGGGGAGCAGAGGGAGAGGGGATCAGAGGGAAGGGGGAGCAGAGGGAGAGGGGAGCAGAGGGAGAGGGGAGCAGAGGGAGAGGGAGGAATAGAGGGAGAGGGAGGAACAGAGGGAGGGGGGAGCAGAGGGAGAGGGGAGCAGAGGGAAGGGGGAGCAGAGGGAGGGGGAGCAGAGGGAGAAGGGGAGCAGAGGGAGGGGGGAGCAGAGGGAGAGGGGAGCAGAGGGAGAGGGAGGAACAGAGGGAGGGGGAGCAGAGGGAGAGGGGATCAGAGGGAGGGGGGAGCAGAGGGAGAGGGGAGCAGAGGGAGAGGGGAGCAGAGGGAGAGGGAGGAATAGAGGGAGAGGGAGGAACAGAGGGAGGGGGGAGCAGAGGGAGAGGGGAGCAGAGGGAAGGGGGAGCAGAGGGAGGGGGAGCAGAGGGAGGGGGGAGCAGGGGGAGAGGGGGAGCAGAGGGAGGGGGGAGCAGAGGGAGAGGGGAGCAGAGGGAGAGGGGAGCAGAGGGAAGGGGGAGCAGAGGGAGAGGGGAGCAGAGGGAGAGGGGAGCAGAGGGAGAGGGAGGAACAGAGGGAGGGGGGAGCAGAGGGAGAGGGGGGAGCAGAGGGAGAGGGCAGAGCAGGGGGAGTGGGAGGAACAGAGGGAGAGGGGGAGCAGAGGGAGAGGGGGGAGCAGAGGGAGAGGGAGGAACAGAGGGAGAGGGGGAGCAGAGAGAGGGGGAGGAACAGAGGGAGAGGGGGAGCAGAGAGAGGGGGAGGAACAGAGGGAGGGGGAGGAACAGAGGGAGGGGGGAGCAGAGGGGGGAGCAGAGGGAGAGGGGGGAGCAGAGGGAGGGGGAGGAACAGAGGGAGAGGGGGAGCAGAGAGAGGGGGAGGAACAGAGGGAGAGGGGGAGCACAGAGAGGGGGAGGAACAGAGGGAGAGGGGGAGCAAGGGGAGAGGTGGAGTAGAGGGTGAGGGAGGAGCAGAGGGAGGGGGAGCAGGGGGGAGCAGAAAGGGAGAGGGAGGAACAGAGGGAGGGGGGAGCAGAGGGAGAGGGAGGAGCAGAGGGAGGGGAGGGCAGAGGGGCCCTGCTCCATCCTCCTCCCTCCTCCTCCTCTAATTTCTCCCAGGCTTCCGTTAGCACCTGTACCCCTGTACCTGATCGATGTTCCCAGACACACGTAGGTCAAGCGGGTCTGAGGGAAGCCAGGCAGCAAGCAGCCTAGGCTCCATTACACACAGACACGGCCACAGGTCCTGCCTCTCCCGTGCTCCCGCCAGCTCTCTTCTGTTTGCCTCCTTCACTTTTCTCTCTCGTCTCCATTTCTGATCCAGGGACATAACGGATGCATGTGGCTTTGCGTTCTTCCTCACTCCTCTTGTTGTCCGGAGAGCTGCCCTGGTGGTGGCCGCTAGCTCAGGTGGGAGAGGCCCACTGTCTGTCAGGAGGGCCCTTGATGGCAAACCATCAGAAGCCCCCGCTAGCTGGTTTCCGTAGCAAAGGCATGTCTTAGAGGAAGTGGCTGCTTCCCACAGTCCACTCGCAGACTGGAGAGGCAGCTGGGGGCACCTCCAGAAGGCGGCACTGAGAGGCGCTGCAGGATGTCCCCAGACAGACATGCCCTGCGGCAGGGCCTGCCGGCTCCAGGACCAGCCTAGACCCCTGCCCACTCTGCTGAGATGGGACCTGTCTGCCTTGCTCGCCCAAACAGGGGTGCCACGCACAGCCTGGTTCCCTCATGGTTGTCTTCCACCTGGAGTCCCCAGAGGGTGAGTCTGGTCTGTGGAGCCCAATCCCATAACTGTACCTGAGCTGCGAAGGAAGCTGGAAAAGTGGGATTTGGAACTTCTTCTGGGAGGCAGGGAGTCTGGACAAATCCCCACAATGCACTTATAGTGGCCAACAGGGCCAGCCAGGGACATGTTCACATGCACCCCATCTCTAATTCGGTGAAGATTAAAGACCAGGCCAAGGCTTGCAGGCAGTGGTGGGAGAAGTGAGAAAAGACACCTTGGGCTTCTGGTGATCTGTCGGTGACCCTGCGTAGATGTCCATGTCCCCATTTCTGGGGGGCTGTTCCCAGGAGACATCAGATTTTGACAAACTTTAAGGACTGATTCATGTTACCCTGTGAAACTTCCATCTGTGCCAGTTTGCAAATAGAAAGGAGGGAAGCATCTTAGCACTTTTCATAATAGGCTTAGGGGATTGTTGTACTTTTCTTTTTTCTTTTCCCTTTCCTCCCTCTTTCCTCCCTCCCTCCCTCCCTCCCTTCCTTCCTTCCTTCTTTCATTCTGCCTGTATTTTTTAAAAATTACTATTTTAGAAGCTTCTTCACTGGCTTGGGTCTTCACAGTTTGCAAAATCATCTCTCTTCTCACACTTTCTTTACCCCTCACCACATCCTGGCAGCGAGCAGGGTGGGCATGGCCTCCATTCTGCAGAAGAGGAAACTGAGGCCCTGCAGGTTGAGGGCCGTGTAGATGGCTGCATAAGGGACAGGACTTTTGACTTCTGCTGAGTGGCCCCTCTACTCCCTTCGAGTTCTGGAGAGATGAGCAGTTCACAGAGGTGATTCTGCAACATGATGGCTTATGTGTTCAGAGTCCCCCGAAGCTGAAGCCAGGCTGGGTAGAAGGCATTCTACCAGCTGCTGGCCTCTGAGTGCCCTGAGGGCAGGGACCACACCTCACCTTTCTGTCCAGCACTGCTCCTAGCTCAGGGTTAGTGCCCATTCAGTGTTGAGTGAATGAGCACTGAGTAAGTCAGAAATGGCAGCTGTCCTGAGCCTGGAGCTTCTGGAACGGTGTTTCCACGTTGCCTGACGCCTGAGACTTTACAACCTTCTGTCTTCTGCTACCTGCAAGAAAAGCTCTCATCTCTGGGAAAAATGAGGCTGAAGCAGCTTTCAGAAATTTCCAGGGTGGCTTTCCCTGGTGGTGGTAAGGGGAAAATCCTTGCAGGGGTTTGGCCTGAGCTCCTTTGATTGCCAGTGGTTGCCAGGACCAGAGCAACTGCTAAGGGATCTGCCAGGGGTCAAGGAGTACAATGTGGGGCTCAGCCAGAGAGGGGATGTAGAGTCAAACTGCAGTCACCGCCAGGGCACATTTCTACTGCTCAGTGGGGAATGTGCTGAGGGCTTGCCACTGCTTTGGTTACACCATCTCATTTAATGAAATAGGAGGTTGGGTAATATTTTTATCTCTATTTTGTGGACGAGGAAGCTGAAGCTTAGAGGTTAGAGTTAGGCAGCTAGGAAGTGGGGGAGTCTGCGTTTTTAACTCAGCCCCCTCTCTGTGGTCCTTGCTCCTACAACCCCTAGGAGAGGCTGGAGCCTATAAGCCAGCTTCTTGCTAAGTACACAATCCTGCACAATCCTCACTGAGCACATCCCTGCACGTTATCACAGTCCTCACTAAGCATGTCCCCGCACGTTGTGTCACTGAGTCCTCACTAAGCATGTCCCTGCACATTGTGTCACTTAGGCGATACCATTTGCAAAGGAAGATCTGGGACTCCTGAGTCACACACCAGGCCTCTGTGTCCCACAGCTCAGTGTCCCTGGCTTGTGGAAAAGACAAAACAGCCATGGACACTGCACACAGCGAGTCCAGCCAGAGGGCGGTGATGTCAGGAGGAGAGTTTGTGGCCCTTCCATGTGGCCCCCCTGTGCTCTGTGGACACTTTTAACTTGTCCTAACCTGACCTTCACTTGACCCTACATGCGGCCCTGGCCTCTCTGTTGCCCTAAGCCAGAGGCTTTCAACTGGGGATGACTTTGCCTCCTCAAAAGCACTTGAAAACATCTGGAGGTATTTTTGGCTGTGACCCTGGACGGTGCTCCTGGCATCTTGTGGGAGAGGCCATGGTGTCAATAAACAGCCTATAATGCACTAGTGGCCCCACAGCAAGGAGTTGTCCAGCCCTAAATGCCTCTGTTAAGAAACCCTGAGCTGAGCAGACCAGACGACACAGGTCAGCCTACTGCCCTCAGACCAGGAGCAGGGAAAGAAGGTCCGGCCATGAGCATAAAGGAAGCAGCTTGAGGCAGAGCTACGGTTTCTGAATCATCCTGCAGGAGATCCGAGAGGTGTTCTTCACTAGAGAAATGTTTCCAGGAGCACAAAGATCATTTGTAGCTCAGTCACCACTCCCCACCCTCTCTACCCTTTCCCAATGAAAGGCATGCAAGCTTTCAGTGTGTGTCCATTCCTCCTGACAAGACCAGAAACAAAACCTGGATATACATATTAGAAACGTCCCTAGGTACAAATCCTACTGAGTGTGGTGCTTCCTGTTGGGGAGGTCGTTGTTCACCGTGGGCAGGCGTCTGGTGAGAACGGCTCTACTGGACAGCTCTGTCGGGTGTCTTGGCCGTGTATTTTGGTAACACAGGAACCCTAATGATTTATCTGGGTCTCGAAGAGCTCAAACCTCAGATCATCATCAACAAACATGGCCCCCACACCTGAACCTTGCAGATCTTGCTGTGCAATTCTAATTCAAATTTTAGTCATGAATCCAGGTTTTAAAACCACAGTCCCCAGCACATGGCTTCCTCTGACACATAGCAGGTGCTTGAAAAATACTTGAACAAGTAAGTCAGTGAGTGCGTGAGTGACGCCTAGAGGTAAAACGTAGCTTCCCCGGGGTCACTCAGTGAAATAGTGAAGTGGCTGCCCTCTCCCTCCCTCTGTTCCCTGGTAGCGCTTCACTTGAGGTTGATACTCCGTGGTGCTGACTTCCCTGCCTCCCAGTAAGGATTGTGTGGACTCTCATCTTTTCTGTTAGGCTGCACCCTCCTCAAGGCAGGCGTTGGCTGTGACAGCCTGTGGGGACGTAGCCAAGGGCTTTGCACACAGTAGGGAGTCAGCGGCGGGTGCGTCAACACTGTGTGTCCCCCCAGTGCTGCGTGTTAGGGGCTTTGAGCAGCTTCCCTCCTTGTGGTGCTGTAAGTTGTCTTGTCAATTCTTACTCGTCTGATGGCTTCCAATTTGTGTCTTCAAAATTGCCACAGGCAAGAAACTGAAACCCAAATTGAGTATGTCCACACGCCACTCCTGTGCACACGCACACAGAGTTGATTCTTGTTATCCAACGCACTTACATTCCCTAACTCGCTGCAAACACTGGATTACTTAACTGTTGCTTCTGGAGGAAATACAGGGTTGAGATTCTGCAAGCATCTGATCAAACAACAGTCCAGATCTGGGGGCGGGAGTGCAGGGCAGAGGTCTGAGTCCGCTGTGGCCAACTTTCATCTACCCTTGGACATTTTAAATTTGTGAGCCAGCAAATCAAGCCGGTTTAAGTCACCTTTGCCATGTCTGTGTGAATGAGTACTGATTAATTTATCCATTTAATAAAAAATGCCTTTTACTACATATGTATTCTAGAAATGAAATACAACTGGTGCTGCTTTATTTCCAGTGAGGAGAAGCTCTCTGTCCAGTGACATATTTTACATCAGAGGGATTTTGTGAAGCGCCTCCCTGAGGCACAGACACGTTTGCTGAGCACCAGTTGTGCCATGGACCCTGCGTGGGCTGTGGCAAGTACAAGTGAATATAGCAGTTTTTGTTGTTTTTTTTTGGCCAGGGCCAGGTTTGAATCCACCACCTCCCGTATATGGGGCCAGCGCCCTACTCCTTGAGCCACAGGCACAGTCCCCATGGTTTAAACTCTTTTCAGCTCTTAAAAACTTGCCATGATCTGTTTTGTGAAATTATCTTTTACTTTTATTTATAAATATTAGTTGTCTATTTTTTGAGACTAAAAAAAAAATAATAAGAAGTTAACCGATGACTCCATTCTGAATCTCAGAGTCAAAGCATTCTTTTTGTTGTTGTTGTTGTTGTTGTTGTTGTTTGTCCACTTGGTTATTTTATTTTTTTCCTTTCTTTTTTTTATTGTTGAATGATAGCTGTGTACATTAGTGCAATTGCCTCTACCCATTTTAAGATGCACCATAGATGTGGCCCCACCCATTACCCTTCCTCCACCAAAACCTCCCCCCCCCCTTCCCCTTCCTTGGCCCTTTCTCCATAGTCTTGTGCTATAGTTGGGTTATAGCCTTCATGTGAAAGGTATAATTTAGCTTCATAGTAGGGCTGAGTACATTGGATACTTTTTCTTCCATTCCTGAGATACTTTGCTAAGAAGAGTATGTTCCAGCTCCATCCATGTAAACATGAAAGAGGTAAAGTCTCCATCTTTCTTTAAGGCTGCATAATATTCCATGGTATACATGTACCACAATTTGCTAGTCCATTCGTGGGTCGATGGGCACTTGGGCTTCTTCCATGACTTAGCAATTATGAATTGGGCTGCAATAAACATTCTGGTACAGATGTCTTTGTTATATTGTGATTTTTGGTCTTCTGGGTATAAACCTAGTAAAGGAATTATAGGATCGAATGGCAGGTCTATTTGTAGGTCTCTAAGTGTTCTCCAAACATCCTTCCAGAAGGAACGTATTAGTGGGCATTCCCACCAGCAGTGTAGAAGTGTGCCCTTTCCTCCACATCCATGCCAACATTTCTGGTTTTGGGATTTTGTTATGTGGGTTACTCTTACTGGGGTTAGGTGATATCTCAGAGTAGTTTTGATTTGCATTTCTCCGATGATTAAGGATGATGAGCTTTTTTTCATGTGTTTGTAGATCTTGCATCGGTCTTCTTTAGAGAAGTTTCTCTTCAAGTCCCTTACCCACCTGGAGATGGGATCACATGTTCTTTTCTTGTTAATACGTTTGAGTTCTCTGTGGATTCTGGTTATTAGACTTTTATCGGAGGTATAACCTCCAAATATTTTCTCCCATTCTGAGGGCTGTCTGCTTGCTTTACTCATTATGTTCTTGGCTGTGCAGAAGCTTTTTAGTTTGATCAGGTCCCAGTAGTGTATTTTTGATACTGCTTCACCCAGGCCGATTCCTTCAAGAGTTTTGATATTTTGATTCACCCAGGCCGATTCCTTCAAGAGTTTTCCCTGCACTTTCTTCAAGTATTTTTATAGTTTCATATCTTAAGTTTAAATCTTTTGTCCAGTGAGAGTCTGTCTTAGTTAATGGTGAAAGGTGTGGGTCCAGTTTCAATCTTCTACAGGTTGCCAGCCAGTTTACCCAGCACCATTTGTTAAATAGGGAATCTTTTCCCCACTGAATGTTTTTAATTGGCATGTCAAAGACCAAATAATGGTAAGTAGCTGGATCCATCTCTTGGTTCTCTATTCTGTTCCAGACATCTACTTCCCTGCTTTTGTGCCAGTACCATGTTGATTTGATCACTATGGATTGATAGTACAGTCTCAGGTCTGGTAGCGTGATTCCTCCAGCTTTGTTTTTATTGCTCAGTAATGTTTTAGCTATTCGAGGTTTTTTCTGATTCCATATAAAACGAAGTATTATTTTTTCAAGATCTTTAAAGTATGACAATGGAGCTTTAATAGGAATTGCATTAAAATTATATATTGCTTTGGGCAGTATGGACATTTTAACAATGTTGATTCTTCCCAGCCATGGGCATGGTATGTTTTTCCATCTGCTAACATCTTCGGCTATTTCTTTTCTTAGAGTTTCATAGTTCTCTTTGTAGAGATCTTTCACGTCCTTTGTTAGGTATATTCCCAAATATTTCATATTCTTTGGCACTACTATGAAAGGAATAGAGTCCTTGACTGTTTGTTCAGCTTGGTTATTGTTCGTATATATAAAGGCTACAGATTTATGGGTGTTGATTTTGTAGCCTGAGACATTGCTATATTCCTTGATTACTTCTAAAAGTTTTGTAGTAGAATCCTTAGTGTTTTCCAGATATACGATCATATCATCTGCGAAGAGTGAAAGTTTGATCTCTTCTGACCCTATGTGGATACCCTTGATCACCTTTTCTTCCCTAATTGCAATGGCTAAAACTTCCATGACAATGTTAAAGAGCAATGGAGACAATGGGCAACCTTGCCTGGTTCCTGATCTAAGTGGAAATGATTTCAATTTAACTCCATTCAATATGATATTGGCTGTGGATTTGCTGTAGATGGCCTCTATTAGTTTAAGAAATGTCCCTTCTATACCAATTTTCTTCAGTGTTCTGATCATGAAGGGATGCTGGATATTATCAAAAGCTTTTTCTGTATCAATTAAAAGAATCATATGGTCTTTATTTTTAAGTTTGTTTATGTGTTGAGTTACATTTATAGATTTACGTATATTGAACCAGCCTTGAGACCCTGGGATAAATCCGACTTGGTCATGGTGTATAATTTTTTTGATATGTTGTTGGATTCTGTTTGTTAGGATCTTATTGAGTATTTTAGCATCTATATTCATTAGTGATATTGGTCTATAATTTTCTTTTCTTGTTGGGTCTTTTCCTGGTTTGGGGATCATGGTGATGTTTGCTTTGTAGAATGTGCTGGGTAATATTCCTTCTTTTTCTATATTTTGGAATAGGTTTAGTAGTATAGGTACTAGTTCTTCTTTAAAGGTTTGGTAGAATTCTGACGTAAAGCCATCTGGTCCTGGGCTTTTCTTTTTAGTGAGATTTTGTATAGTTGATGCTATTTCAGAACTTGATATAGGCCTGTTCAACATTTCCACTTCGTTCTGGCTAAGTCTTGGTAGGTGGCATGCTTCCAGGTATTGGTCGATTTCTTTCAGATTTTCATATTTGTGAGAGTAGAGTTTCTTGTAGTATTCGTTAAGGATGTTTTGAATTTCTGAGGGGTCTGTTGTTATTTCATCATTACCATTTCTGATTGATGAAATTAGAGATTTTACTCTTTTTATCCTGCTTAGGTTGGCCAAAGGTTTATCTATTTTATTGGTCTTTTCAAAAAACCAGCTTTTGGATTTATTGATCTGTTGTATAATTCTTTCGTTTTCAATTTCATTTAATTCTGCTCTGATTTTGGTTATTTCTTTTCTTCTCCTGGGTTTGGGGTTGGAGTGTTCTTCCTTCTCCAGTTGCTTAAGATGTCCCATTAAGTTATTAAGTTCCTCTCTTTCCGTTTTCTTGAGGAAGGCTTGCAGTGCTATAAATTTCCCTCTTAGGACTGCCTTTGCAGTATCCCAGAGGTTTTGATAATTCGTGTCTTGATTGTTATTTTGTTCCAACAATTTGGTGATTTCCTTCTTAATCTCATCTATAACCCATCTATCCTTCAGCATAAGGTTGTTTAGCTTCCATGTTCTTGTATGGGTATGCAGGTTCCTGTTGTTATTTAGTTCAACTTTTATTCCATGATGGTCTGAGAAGACGCAGGGAATAATTTCTATTTTTTTAAATTTGCTGAGGTTAGATTTGAGGCCTAGGATGTGGTCAATTTTGGAGTATGTTCTGTGGGCTGATGAGAAGAATGTGTATTCAGTTTTGTTGGGATGAAATGTTCTGTAGATGTCCTTTAAGTCTAGATGTTGAATAGTTGAGTTTAAATCTAAAATTTCTTTGCTTAGCTTCTTGTTGGAGGATCTATCCAGCACTGCTAAAAGGGTATTAAAATCTCCAACTACTATGGAAGTGGAGGAAATTGAGTTGCTCATGTCTGTTAGAGTTTCTCTTATAAATTGAGGTGCGTTGTGGTTGGGTGCATAAATATTAATAATAGAGATCTCATCGTATTGAGTATTACCTTTAGCAAATATGAAGTGTCCATCCTTATCCTTAATTATTTTGGTTGGTTTAAAGCCTATTGCGTCTGTGAACAGGATTTCAATGCCTGCTTTTTTCTGCATTCCATTTGCCTGGATTATAGATGACCATCCCTTCATCTTTAGTCTATATTTGTCTTTTAATGTAAGATGCGATTCTTGTAGGCAGCAGATATCTGGCTTGAGCTTTTGTATCCAGTCAGCCAACCTGTGCCTCTTTAGAGGACAGTTTAAACCATTCACATTAATTGAGAGTATTGATAAGCCTTTGGAGAGTCCAGAGGACATTTTTAATCCTTTTGCGACTGTGGAAGTTGGAATTTGATCCACATTTTCTGGGTGAGTTTACTTTTGTGGTGGAGGATTACGCTGGTATTTATGGAGGATAGGTCTCAGAATATCCTGGAGAGCTGGTTTAGTTATAGCAAATTTCTTCAACATGTGAATGTCATTGAAGTATTTAATTTCTCTGTCATAAATGAAGCTCATTTTAGCTGGGTACAGGATCCTGGATTGAAAGTTATTTTGTTTTAGGAGATTAAAAGTCGATGACCATCCTCTTCTAGCTTGAAAGGTTTCAGCAGAGAGTTCAGCAGTTATTCTGATATTCTTCCCCTTGTAGGTAATGGTTTTCTTTCATCTGGCAGCTTTCAGAATTTTTTCCTTCATATTAACTTTAGTTAAATTGATTATGATGTGTCTTGGGGATGTCTTATTTGGTTTGAGTCGTGCTGGAGTTCTGAAACTGTCTGCTATCTGAATTTTGGAATCTCTTGGCATGTCTGGAAAGTTCTCCTTCATAATCTCATGGAGAAGAGACTCTATGCCTTGTGAAGCCACTTCGTCACTTTCGGGGATCCCTATAAAACGAATATTGTTTTTCTTCAAATTATCCGAGAGCTCTCTGAGAGAGTGGTCTGTTTTTGGTCTCCATTTCTCTTCTTCTTTAGGGTTTGGGAGCATTCGAAAGCTTTGTCTTCAATGTCAGAAATCCTTTCTTCTGCTTGCTCCATTCTGTTAGTGAGGGATTCTACTGTGTTTCTCAGATCTTTGAGGGATGCAACTTCTTGTCTCAATGTGTTGAAATCTTTGGTCATTTGGTCTTTGAATCCGTTGAGTTCTTGAGATAACTTTTGGAATTCTAATTCGATCTTATTTGGTATCCAGATCCTGAATTCCATTTCTGACATCTCAGCTATTTGTTTGTTCATGGGGTCTTGTGCTGTTTCTGCCCCATTGATCCTTGGGGGAGTTGATCTACTCTGATTATTCATATTGCCAGAGTTTTTCTGTTGATTTCGCCTCATGATTGTTTTTCACCATTGCCTCTGGCCATCCTCAGAGTTGGGGAGGTGTCTCTCCAAGATTAGACCCCAGCGGGATCACTCTATTGTTGCTGGATCTTTGTAGGGAGTGACCCTGTGTAGTTCCTCTGGGGCTGCTCTAGCTAGGGAGTTCTGGTTGTGGAAGCAGCTCCGGTGTGTGACATGCCCAGATCCAGCAACAGGGCTGGGGGTGGTGCGCACAGTTCTGGGAGTGCCAGGCGCCCAGTGACTTTGGCACAGAGAGCCCAAGGCTCCAGCAGTCTCTGGCCAGGAGAAGAACTCTGTGAAGAGGCAGGGAGGGCTTCAGAGGGCACGCATCTACCGGAGTCCCTGTCCAGATGAACGGGCTAGTGTGGAAGCTGGGAAGACACAGGAGGGAGGACGCAGGGTTGTGTGGTTCCCGCAGTTCCTGGTCAGGGAATGTGGAGGCCCGGTGGGTGCGGGTCACCAGTTGGGGGTCCCTGCACAGCTCTTATGGAAGTCTGGGCAGTACCAAGCCCAGGAGTTTGAGGTTGCTATGAGCTGTGACGTCACGGCACTCTACCCAAGGCAACAGTCCAAGGCTTCAGTGTGCCAAAACCGTCTCACTCTGCCCCTAAGGATTAAGGCTGTAAGGCAGCTCAGTCCCCGCTTTTAGGCTGCTCAGTCAGTAGGTTACTTTGACCCGCCCAATCCTTGCTCTGAGACTCTGAGGGCGGAGCTTGCCGGGGCAGTTCTTTCACAGTGGCTTCCTGCGCCCAGCTCAGTGGCCCAGTCTGGGGCCCCAGACAATGCCCAAACTTCTCCACACTCCTGCTCAAACTCTTCCCAAGGCAGTTCAACTGAGTGCCAAGTCCAAGAACACCAAAACAGTTCAGAGGTAAGGCCTTTCCATTTTGCAGTCTCATTGCTGCTTGTACTTATGGTTGCCGGTGTGATTAGGTTGATCGAACACACACAACCACTTGCCAGTTTTCCACTGTTTTTGTCCTCCTCTTAGGGTCCAGAAGTCCCTTGCTGGCTCTCTGTATCCTCAAAGGGATGATTATAGGCAGATCCCACCGTCCAGAGATGCCTGGAGTCTTGTCTCCCCAGACTCACTGTTCCCAGTTGCAGGGAAGCTGTTACTCGGCCGCCATCTTTAATCTCACTCCGAGTCAAAGCATTCAGTAATAGACATACTCTTATTTGACAATGTGAATGTTACTTTCTTTGCATTATTGTTATTATTATTATTGCTTAATATTTTGATGCAGAATTCTCTGATTCCTTTTCTGAATGTATTTATGTTCATTCATTCTTTACGAGGTTTTTGTTTCTAGTCCTTATCTTAAACATTGTTATTGTTATTAAAATTTAAGCCTCTTTAATTTTGCGAAGGCAAGAAATGGAAACTAAATAAACACATGTATATGTAAAAAAAAACTTGTTCCTTGTAACAGGTGAACAATAATTTTCTTTTTACTGCTTTTTTCACTTTGCTGTTGTTATAATAATACTGTATATATATTACAAAAATAACTGCTTAGTCTCAGCATGTGACAAACAGCCTGGGCTCACTCCCAGTCTGGGTGCTGCTGGGTGTCGGCTGATCTAGACTGGCATGGGTGGGCAGCTTACCTTCTTGCTTCATATATGCAGGTTGGTGGAGGGTCAGGCTACCATAGCTGGTGCGTCTGTTCCATTTTATTCTCATACTCCTTGGACCAGTGGGCTATGCAGGCTGGTTGGTCACACACTGATAGCCGAGTGCAGCGCCAACAGGCCTGTAAGCATAGCATCACTCCCACGTCACTCTGGTGGCTCAAAGCAAGTCACATGGATGCTCCTTGAGTCAAGGGGGCAGGGAAATGATGGCTTCTTTGCTGAGAGACATGAAAATAGACAGGGTTGAAGACTTGGAACCAATCAAGCATCTTCTATATCAGCTTCAACCTTTTTTTATCTCATGGCACTCTTGAACCTATCGTTAAACTTACGCAGGACACTTAAATTATGTCGATCAAAAAAAGAGAGAGAGATAAAAATATACTTACTGTGTTTTGAGCTTCTTTCAAAAACTGAATTCAGTTCAACATGGGGGAAGGGAAATGAGGGAGGGAGGAGAGAGGAAGAGAGAAGGGGTTGGTGAGCTCCCCCTGAGTGGGCACAATGTAAGGTGTCCGGCACACCTCCGGGGTGCAGGACACAACTACAAGAGGGACTCTACCTAACAAATGCAAACATTGTAACCTAGTAGTTTGTACCCTCACATTAACCTGAAATTCTAAAAAAAAAAATAAAAGTAAAAATAAATTAATTAATGATCTTTAAAAATTTTGGTGGCGCATTGGTTGAAAATCCTGCTCTTCATCATTTGCTGACTGGTCTTAGGTCTACCTTCCAGAAGTCTACTCTAGCTAAACATGAGAGAGAATCACTTACTTAAGGAAGGCTCCTACGTCTGATCTGGCTGCTCAGCTGAACTTGGAGATCTTTTCCTGGCTTTCCCCTCTCTGGGCCTCACTTTCCTCAAACGGAGTGTATGGCTGGAGCCATCTGTCAATGGAAGGGCCTAGAAAACTGGAGCTGGCACCTTTCTGACGTGCTCTTACCGTGAGCCCCCTGGAGGACCTGCATCATTCCAAGTTGCATTCTGCAAATCGCCAAGTTCCAGAGAGGCCAACATTAATGGGAGTGCATTAGGTAAGAATCTTCAGTTTGTGTACTTGTTCCCAAAACTACCCTGAGAAACTGTTTGCGTCAGGCTAATTTTGTTCATTCCTTTTGTAGGAGTATGTTCTGGTAATAGGATTGGACAGGCTACGTTATTTCCTTTAATGCTTTGCTACGGAAAGATTGATTTTCTCAATGTGAAGTACGATGCATTCCTTCCATTAAACAGATTAAACTGCTTAGGTCAGGAAGGCTACAAGAAGGAACAGTGGTATGCTGATAAATGTTTAACTACCAGACCTCTGGAAGAAGAAACCCTGATTTGGAGTATTTGCCAATTTCCGCAGTATAAATGGTCGCACCATGCCTGATTTCAAGCTGCCCATGTGATGATGTCTCTGAACAGAGATTTGGAGGAGGTGCCCCCCTGTGGGTCTGCTCTGCCCCACTGTTTTCTATGCTGTTGTGATGTTGGGATGCAAGAAAATGGGTTTGCCAGGTAATCTCGGGAGAGGAGATGGTATTTGTGTGCTATGTAGACTTTCTCAGAAGATAAAGTCAGTGCTGGATCAGTCAGGATGAGTCTAGAGTGCTGACCGGAAGGGCTTTCTCTGGGAGGGTGCTATTTAAAAGTAATAAAAACACTAGCTACTTCCCCCCCAGGGTTACTGCACACTAGATACTTTTCTTAGTACTATCATGTGTTAGCATAGAGAACCTCTGTGAGTTGACCACCCATGGGACTGTAACAAACTGGTCAACATGTGGAGATGGTCAATATAAGGAACTAGGCCTACTGTACTGATACAGACATGTGGTGCATGTCCAGGCTGGGAAAAATATATCAACTAAGGAGGTGGTCATTGTAGGGAGGTGGTTAACATGGAGGTCCCACTGTAAGCACTCTCTACTGAAACTGAATGTGTAGGTTCTATTGAGATGACTAGTTCAGTGGCACTCTTCAGGGCACACTAGCTAAGCAGCTAAGGACTGAGACTCAAGTGCAGCTGTTCTGGCCCAGGGTCCTTGTTTGAGGTCATGAAGCTCTCCTGACACCCTCTGAGAGCCTGGGACTCAGGCCTCCTGCTCCCTCCCACACCACAGCTCCCTCTGTTGGTTGCTCTGGTCCACAGTCTCCATTAGGCAAATGAAGACTTCTGCAAGTTGAGGGAACAAGTGTCACGTTCGCTGCAGCTGAGTGTGTTCCTGCTCACCAGTGCTCACAGCTGAGGTCCAGTCAGCGCCTCTATCTCAAGATGGGCAAGACCTGCTGACGCTGATTAACAAGAACTGTTTGGAAAATCTTTAGCAAATTTGCAAGCCACTATTAAAAATTAAAGTATAAGAACTTACAGCTAAGTCTATTATATGAAAAATAAAGGGAATAAATACCCATTTTTCATCATTTATTATTTTACTATGGAGTTATTTATGTCTAAGGTATTCATATAGCAGAAATATTATACCTACATGGCAGTGGTTCTGAACATCTCTTCCCAAGTCCATATTCGGTGACATCACATTGGGAGTTCGAAATCACCCATGGACAATTATACTACAGAAATCAGCAAATGCTGCAAAGCAGGGTGTGATTTATTGTTTTGTTGATTAGCTAGACTTAGGAAAGTGACAAAAATGTTAATAAGGCAGGTTAAAATTTAAAGTGTGCTTTGTTGGTATTTGTTACATTTTAAACAGCACACAACTTTACAGAAACATTTTTCCTAATATTTAAAAATTATTATTCAGGGTGGGGGAGCAGAAAAAAATTAAAAATTAAAATTATTATTCAATTGAGCAAAAAAGATCCTCAGATCATTGATGAGCCAGTGGTATTCCAAGATATGGCTGTATATTACTTTCGTCTTGTTAATGTAAACAAAAATATCAACCAACATACATGATGGAAGCACACTCATTTGTCAATTGCAACCATACGTTGGCTGCCAGAGTTAGACAAAAATCAGAGAGAGCAACTTTCATTTCTAGCCAAGATGGAGTAACAGCGACCAGAATTACCCTCCCACTAAAATAAGACAAAAGATGGATAGAATACATGAAAAATGATTATCAGGAGACTGAATGCCAGGAAAGACAGGAAATAAATAAGATGGGATTCATTATTACCCCAGGTCACTGCCTGGAGAAAGTTTCAAGGCAGTGAAGGAGAGGAGTGGGCCGGTTGGAAGGCTGACGGACAGATAGAGCCTGGTAGACTTCAACCTAGAGTTGAAGAGATGAAGCTGGAAGTCTGGAGAGACCAAAGTGGCTACAGCATCACAGCAGAATCAAAGAACAGACAGCTGCCCAGAGGGAGCACTTCCAAGATCCTCAGGTGTCCCCACCATATTCAGCCGGGTTCTTGTCAGCAGGAAAACACTGCGTCTCCTGGTCTTTATCTCTCTCTGTCTTTACCCCTTATCTGGTCTTTACCCCTCTCTATCAAATTAAAGCCTATAGGATTATGCATGAATAGTTGTTATAGATAAGATTTATGTGTCAGTCAACACCCCTTTAAATTCAATCACTGGGACAATGAAAGACCAGACTTGATTTATTCACTGCACATCTGGGATGCAGCACCATTGAAGGTGGGGACAGAATGGTAGGCGTGCTCTGAGGCATACTGGTAGCTGACAGGACTTTGCGGTATCAGCCTGGTCCACGTAGCTGGAGCTGAGGTTACTTTATTCTCTGGATTCAGAGTCATGGCAAAGTGGGATAGAATTATTATTTCTTTATGCCATAATTATTTAAAAGCATTTATTGAGATCTGTGATGATGAATCAGTGTGTTAGTTACCAGGCGGGGTGGCAGAGTGGGATGGATAGGAACAGACACAACCTCTCAGTTTGGGGGACAGAATCTTGGTATGGTGGCTTTTGAGCACAGGAGGGAGAAGTTGGGTTTTGTCATTTAGTGGAAGTATCACTCTGCATCCCTGGGTGCTAGAAATGATGCCCATATCATGCCTGTAAAGACCAGTCATCAAGCACATGTAGAAGGCCAGAGGTACACAGACTGTGTTTTAATGCGGAGTAAATCCTCCTGCTACTGCTTCTAAGACTACTTTTTTGTGGAATGTGTATGAGATGCACCTTTGCACACATTGTCTCATGTAATGGAGGGTAGGGTTATTTCAGATGAAAATACAGGCTCAGAGGTAAAGATATTTCCCAAGATCTCCCAGCACTGTTTGTTTTACTTCAAAGCTTGCATTTTTAACTTTCATGTTGTATGACAGTTCTTAAGCAACAAAAATACTATAAACATTATTGTTCATATGGTGCTTTATTGGTTAACATTCACATCACCTAATTTAATCACTTGCACTCTCAAAACCATGGCTCAAAGGGGTAGGGCGCCAGCCCCATATGCCGGAGGTGGTGGGTTCAAACCCATCCCCGGCCAAAAACTGCAAAAAAAAAAAAAAAAAAAACACCTTGTTTCAGGGGTATCTTTAATCTCGTTGTACAGGTAAGAAAACTGAGTTTCAGGTGGATTGTATGTTTTGCCTATTTGGAAATACCTGGATGTGGCAGAGCCAGAGTTAAAACCCTCATGTTTTATGCCCAAATCCTTACCTCTTTCTGCTCTACTGCAGTGAGAAGAGAGTTCTGAAGATCTTGTTGAGGTAGAGTATATGAAACTTAGGGCTGAGTTTGGTTTACTCTGAGGCATTTCATACTCTGCGAGTTTGGCCATGCTGGCTGGTGGATCATGTTCCACTTATAGGGGGGGCTCTCACATTCAAATCTAGAAGCCTGTCTTTGGCCTCATGCTTCAGAGCTGTGTGACTTAGTTTTTCAATCTGTCAGTTGGGACTATTGTAGTACCTGCTTCACATAGGTTTTAAAAGAGATGACCCACAAGATAAAATATTGTGTGTAGTCACTATTGTCAAGACTGTTGTTTCTGCAGCATGCTTGGGCATGAGCAGGCCCTAGGATCTGGAGGGCCCTTGGCAGGACCACCTGCTGTTGTGAGGTGCACATGGGTATGGGGCACTCTGAGAGGATGTGGGCAGGGCACCAACAGTGTCTTCTGCACCCCTATCAGGTTTCATGGTTGATGGGACCTTGTTTTTTTGTTTTAGAGACGGAGTCTCACTGTCACCTTAGGTAGAATACTGTGGTGTCATTATAGTTCACGGCACCCTCAAATTCTTGGGCTCGAGAGATCCTCCTGCCTAAGCCTCCCAAATAGCTGGGACTACAGGCAGCTGCCACAACACCCAGCTAGATTTTCTATTTTTAGTAGAGACGGGGTCTCGCTCTTGCTTGGGCTGGTCTTGGACTCCTGAGCTCAAGCAATCCACCCGCCTTGGCTTCCCAGAGCATTAGGATTATAGGTGTGAGCCACTGTGCCTGGTGGGTGCCTTGTTTTGAGAGGTGTGTGAATACCAATGAAAATTCTCAAAAATTCTAGAAAGAAAAATCCTGGAAAAAGACCAGACTTTCTGCAGAACTGGCAAACATGGACCTGGAGTCACCACAGTGTGGGGTGTTACTGCCAGTGTGTCCATTACCCTTCTACTTCACCGCTATCTTGAACTTTGTGTTTAATGATACTAGCTTTTATTTATAACCTGGAGTTCACCGCTATCTTGAACTTTGTATTTAATGATACTAGCTTTTATTTATAGTTTTATCACATATATACAACATCTGACAATTCAGTTTGGAAACTCATCCTAGAAAAAATGCTACATACCTAATTGCTAAATATCACTACAGTCACCTTTGAAGTATCCTCCTTGGGAAGTTGTACACCAACACCAGCACCTAGTTTACCCTTCAAAGCAATTTTGGAACTCTTTTTCTGGAATGGGCATCAGAGCTGTCATGATATTACTCTTGATTACATACATGTCATTAAAATGCCTTTCTTTCAATATTTCCTTTATCTTCAGGTAAAGAAAAAAGTCACTGAAGGCCAGATCAGATGAGTAGGGAGGGTGTTCTAATACAGTTATTTGTTTACTGGCTACAACCTCTATGCTCAGTTACATCTGCTGGCGCACTACCTTGATGCAAGAGCCATGAATTATTGGCCAAGATTTTCAGTTAAGATCTTCCTATTTCTCTGTTGTTGTTTATTTGGTCTGATATGCTTCTCACAGTCAGCCAACAATCTTGATGCACAATTTGACAGATTTTTGCAATATTCTCATCAGTTCTGCTAGTTATTGGCCACCCTGACCTCTCTTCATCAGTGATGCTTTGTTTCCCCTCAGAAGAATGTTTAATCCATTTGCGCACTGCTGTTTTCTTCATGGCATTATCCCCATAAACTTGGACTAACATGTCCCTGATTTCACTTCCACCCTTACCAAGTTTAATAAGAAATGTAGTGTTTATTCATTGCTCTAGTTGAAGCTCCAACATTCTCACATGGGACACAAAAGCGCACAATAACAACAATGAATGCCACTCAGCAAGACACTGTCACACATTGACATGAACACAACTGCGAGACACTAATATACTAAGGTTATGAAACCTTACTGAGTTGTTTGTACAGTGTTGCCAAGGTAAGCACATGGGGGCAAGTTAGTGAATTTAATTGTCAGATTTAGTATGCATCCTCATCAATATTGTGTTCTACATGCTTTTTAACTTTACATTTTTATTCATGCTCTATCAGGAGTGTCCGACCTTTTGGTTTCTTTGCACCACATTGGAAGAAGAAGATTTGTCTTGGGCCACACATTAAATACACAAACACTAACAAAAGCTGATAAGCCAAAATAAGGTCTATACATACATTTTGTGATATCTGCCACTAAGATAAGCAAAGAAGTCCTCACATAATCCAAATGTGGCCAGAGGGCTGCAGGGTGGACACACCTGCCTGGGACTTGTTTTCCTCCTCGGCATTGCTTTTGAGATCCTCCTGTTTGGGTTTGAGCTGCTGCAGCTGTCTCGGTTGTGTGACTGTGTATTTGTTCGTGTATGACTATCCCATTTAATTTTATGGTTTCTGTTTGTCTGGTTTCTCTGTTTTGATGTTTCTCACACTTTTATTCTTGCATTTTTTCTGGATTGTTTTTTCTTTTCCTTTTAAAAAACTCCTTTGATTTGTTTGAAAGTTTTGCTCTCTCTTTTTATCATTTGATTGTCTGTCATACAAATGTTGACTTATGTAATGAACTTAAAAATGTCTGCAACTGATCAGTATCTTTAACCTCTGGAGCAACACCAGACTTGAACATGTTTACTCTGCTTATCCCACTCTCTTTTAAATGCATTTTATTTTCAGTATTTTAATATAATCTTGCCTTTTAGTCCTCCAAAATTGGAGATTTGAAAAAATGTAGCATTTTATGCTATGTTTTCTTTGCTTTACCCACATTTTCATCACCTTTGCCCACTATTCCTTTGTTCACTATTTCAGACCTTCCTTCACAAACCTTCTGCCTAAAGTGTAACTTTTAGAATTTCTTTTAGTAAATGTTTATTAGTATGTGTGCTTAGGGGTTTGAAAATGTCTTGACTTTGGACTTTATTTTGGAGGTATAGTTTCACTGTACATACAATTTTGGTTGATATTTATCATTCCTCAGAATATTGAAATTTTTTTTATTGTCTTTTTGCTTGTGTAGTTGATTATGAGAAGTTTTGCTTATGTCATGATGATGTGGTATGAACATCAGAGATCTTTATAGGTGACCTGTCTTTTCTTTCTGGGTGGTTAATTTTCTTCTCTTGTCTTTAATGGTTCTGTAGCTTTGCCACCATGCATTACTTTCTGCTTATTAATCTTTCTTGGGATATATTCTGCTTCCTTGTTTTTCTTCATGAGTTCTACAAATGCTCAGCTACGGTGTCTTGGAATATAGCTTTTTCCCCCCACTCCCTGAAGCAGGAATGGGACTGCTTTCAGGCAAGTGGAGCACTGCATTTATCTTGGGCACAGAATTAAGCAGCCAGAAAACTCAGTAATTAATTAGATAAATCATATTTTAATACAATATGTTTAGAAATAAAATCTAATGTAAACAAATTCATGGCAACAAAATATCAAAATTTTTCACCAAGACAGGGCCTGGCAGTGCCATGTTGAAACATTTGGAGCCAGAGGACAAAGAGAAATGTGCCTGTCTATGATTTTTTTCTAGAATATTAGTTTTTCTCTAGAACATGATTGTACTTAAAAATATTAAAAAGCAAAAGTAGGTATATTAAAACTTGATATTATTCTAAGTTTAAGTATTTTATTTATACCAAAGCCAAAATTTATTGTTAAGTTTATCTTTCCAGTTCTAATGGAAGATAACTCATCAAAAATATTTTCATTAAACCCAATAACTCTGAAAAATACAGAAAAATCTGAATGTGTGTGTACATATTTACTTTCAAGATTATATGGAGGGGAGAAAAGATGGCGGACTGAAGCCAGCTTTTGACAAAGGCTCCCGTCCAGAAGGAGAGTTAAGGGACAGGAATTTAGTAAGTATCCTGGTGAACTTGAGCCTCACCAAGAGAGAAGGCTGAAGAACGCACATCAACACCGCTGAGGCAAGTTGTGGTCACAAGGACGCAAACAAAAGGTACAAAATCCACCACCAAGCGGACGGGAGTCCCCCTCCCCCATGAGACCGGCTCTAGAGCCCCACAATTGAACAAGCGGGCAGAAATTAAAGCCCCTCCCACTACACTCCACGGGAGAGACCTTCTAAAAACTGGACCTACCTCCCCTACTGGGGTGCCCTGGCGTTCTCCTGCCGGACATAGGGCTGAATAAAACTTTGGGAATCCTTTGCCGGCAACCCTGAATCCCCGGCGCTCCCCTCCCGCCCACTGAGGTCTGGAGGTCTGTCCCCCAGAACTTCGGATCCTTGGGTGATTTCTCAAGGGGAGTGGACAGTCCCCGAGTTGCGACTGGTCAGCATTGACTCTGAGGTGCGCCGAGTGAGGAGAGGGCACCGGGCTGAGGGGGAGTCACGCCTCGCGGCAATTCCCTGCGGTGCAGTGCACCAACCCTCCCCGGGCATACGGGGCCCAAGACTGAATCAGACTCTGGCCTCCCCGCTGAGAGCTGAGAGCCCCTACTCTCACTCCGGGTCTGAGGGCCTATCCCCCCAGGAGGTCGGCTCCTTGGGTGATTTCTCGAGGGGAGTGCACAGTGCCTGAGCTGCGTCAGGTCAGCGCTGACTCTGGGACACGTGAGCGAGGAGAGGGCACTCTGCTGAGGGGAAATCAAGCCTTGGCGGCACTTCCCTGCGGTGCAGTGCAGGAGCCCTCCCCGGACCGTAGTACTGCGTGAAACTGAATGAAACTCTAGCTTCCCCCGCCCCACTCCCAATCCGGGTCTGGGGGCCCATCCCCCAAGAGTTCTGATTCTTGGGGGATCTCTTAAGGGGTGTGGACCCAGCACAAACTGCGGCCGCTCAGTGCTGACTCTGGGGCGCGGGACAGAGGAGAAAAGGGTCGCCTGAGTGCCCTCACCAGAGCAGCAGTTCCCTGGAGGTAGATCAACAGCCGTTTTTTCTTTAACGGCAGAACGCTCACTTCTGGATATTCTGAGGCCACAACCCCTGTCTCCCTGGGCAACCAGAGGAGGCCACCGGTGACGCGGCTCACAAACCCGGAAGCCTCCAGGGCGGGCCGACCCAGAGAGGTGTTCAGACGCAATTCTCCTGCAGCAAAGACGTTTGAACTCAAAACAGCCCGTCTCCTGTAGGCGACGACAGGAACAGAGACAGAACCTCACAAAGTTGTCTGTTCTGTTCTGTTAGCAGCATCCATCAGGGACGGGGCTAAGCCTGAGTGAACACCTCCTTCCCATCACCTGCATCAAACACTCAAAGATGTCAGGCCCCATCTCCTCCTGCTAGATAGCGGCAGTCTGCGGGGGCCTGGCAGACTTCCTTGCGATTCAGGCAGGTGCAAACCCCTGGAGTGTCTGTTCACTGCAGGCAACTGGGTTAGCCATCTGCAGAGATACCAGTGACTGGGTCCGACGGAGGGGCAAAGTGGGGAAGGAGACGTCAACCTTCCCAGACTGCTCTGTTTGCGGGGTGGCTCCTCCTGACTCCATGCTGCACTGGGGTGAGCTGTCTCAGAGGAGTCACCAGGCCCCTGTGATCCAGTTCCCAGAGACCTCTTGAACCCTTCCACCCGAGACAAGAGCCGATTGAGACAGTTGATTCGGACCTTTTGAACTGGGCTAATAGACTGAGGACTTTTCAGGTGGTGCCCTGGGTGTGCGATTGTAGGAAGGTTTGATTCTCCTTTTCCAACTGGGGCCAGAGGTGGGCAGGCGGGGTGACTTAATTGCTGATTTTTCCACACAGCTGAGACTTCAAGCCAGAGTAGAAGTTGCAATAGGATCTAACAGAAACCAGCTGAAAACAAGACAGAACCACTTTGCTCCACCACACCAGACAGGGCCCCAGTTTCTCAGGCCACAACACTGTACGGGCCCTCGATAAAACCCCAGGGGAAAAACCAAAGGGAGTAAACCATGGGGCGGAATCAGCGGAAAAACTCTGGTAACATGAATAACCAGAATAGATCAACCCCCCCAAGAAAAGATACGGCAGATGTGATTGAAGATCCCATTCATAAACAACTGGCTGAGATGTCAGAAGTCGAATTCAGAATTTGGTTTGCAGACAAGATTAATAAAATGGAATTAGGAATTCGAGGAGAAATTCAAAAACTGTCTCAAGAATTTAACGAATTTAAAGACAAAACCACCAAAGACTTAGACACACTGAAACAAGAACTTACAGCCCTCAAAGATATGAAAAATACAGTAGAATCCCTCAGTAACAGAATGGAGCAAGCAGAAGAAAGGATTTCTGACATTGAAGATAAAGTCTTCAAACGCTCCCAATCTCTCAAAGAGGAAGAGAAATGGAGAGCAAAAACGGATCACTCACTCAGAGAGCTCTCAGATAATTTAAAAAAAAATAATATAAGGGTTATAGGAATTTCGGAGACTGATGAAGTGGCAGCCAAGGGCACAGAGGCCCTTCTACATGAAATTATGAAAGAAAATTTTCCAGACATGCCTAGAGAATCTGAAATTCAGATAGCAGACAGCTTCAGAACCCCAGCACGATTCAACCCCAATAAGCCATCTCCCAGACGTATCATAATTAGCTTCACTAAAGTTAACATGAAAGAGAAGATTCTCAAAGCAGCCCGGCGAAAGAAAACTATAACGTACAAAGGTAAGAATATTAGAATAACTGCAGATCTCTGTGCTGAAACTTTTCAAGCAAGAAGAGGCTGGTCATCAACTTTTAATCTCCTAAAGCAAAAAAACTTTCAACCCAGGATCTTGTATCCAGCTAAAGTGAGTTTCATCTATGATGGAGAAATTAAATACTTCAATGACATTCATATGTTGAAAAAATTTGCCATAAGTAAACCAGCTCTTCAGGATGTTCTCAGACCTATCCTCCACAATGACCAACCCAATCCTATACCACAAAAGTAAACTCACTCAGAAACTTCGGATCAAACTCCAACTTCCACACTGGCGAAAGGATTAAAAATGTCCACTGGACCTTTGAAAAACTCGATACCCAAAATTCCACCAGACTTATCCTTACTCTCCATCAATGTGAATGGCTTAAACTGTCCTCTAAAGAGGCATAGGTTAGCTGACTGGATACAAAAACTCAAGCCAGATATTTGTTGCATACAAGAGTCACATCTCAACTTAAAAGACAAATACAGACTCAGGGTGAAAGGATGGTCATCCATATTTCAGGCAAATGGTAATCAGAAAAAAGCAGGTGTTGCAATTTTATTTGCAGATACAGTAGGCTTTAAACCTTCAAAAGTAAGGAAGGACAAGAATGGTCACTTCATATTTGTTAAGGGTAATACTCAATATGACGAGATCTCAATTATTAATATCTATGCACCCAACCAGAATGCACCTCAATTTATAAGAGAAACTCTAACAGACATGAGTAACTTGATTTCCTCCAGCTCCATAATCGTTGGAGATTTCAACACTCCCTTGGCAGTGTTGGATCGATCCTCCAGAAAGAAGCTGAGCAAAGAAATCTTAGATTTAAACCTAACCATCCAATATTTAGATTTAGCAGACATCTACAGAACATTTTCATCCCAACAAAACTGAATACACATACTTCTCATCAGCCCACGGAACTTACTCCAAAATTGATCACATTTTAGGTCACAAGTCTAACCTCAGTAAATTTAAAGGAATAGAAATTATTCCATGCATCTTCTCGGACCATCATGGAATAAAACTTGAATTGAGTAACAACAGGAATCTGCATACTCATACAAAAACATGGAAGTTAAATAACCTTATGCTGAATGATAGCTGGGTCAGAGATGAGATTAAGAAAGAAATCACCAATTTTTTGGAACAAAATGACAATGAAGACACAAACTATCAGAACCTCTGGGACACTGCAAAGGCAGTTCTAAGAGGGAAATTTATAGCACTGCAAGCCTTCCTCAAGAGAACGGAAAGAGAGGAAGTTAACAACTTAATGGGACATCTCACGCAACTGGAAAAGGAAGAACATTCCAACCCCAAACCCAGTAGAAGAAAAGAAATAACCAAAATTAGAGCAGAATTAAATGAAATTGAAAACAAAAGAATAATACAACAGATCAATAAATCAAAAAGCTGCTTTTTTGAAAAGGTCAATAAAATAGATAAACCTCTGGCCAACCTAATCAGGAAAAAAAGAGTAAAATCTCTAATATCATCAATCAGAAACAACAAAGACGAAATAACCACAGACTCATCAGAAATCCAAAAAATCCTTAATGAATATTACAAGAAACTTTATTCTCAGAAATATGAAAATCTGAAGGAAATAGACCGATACTTGGAAGCACGCCACCTTCCAAGACTTAACCAGAATCAAGTGGAAATGTTGAACAGACCCATATCAAGTTCAGAAATAGCATCAACTATACAAAACCTCCCTAAAAAGAAAAGCCCGGGACCAGATGGTTTCACGTCAGAATTCTACCAAACCTTTAAAGAGGAATTAGTACCTATATTACTCAACCTGTTCCAAAAGGTAGAAAAAGAAGGAAGACTACCCAACACGTTCTATGAAGCAAATATCACCCTGATCCCCAAACCAGGAAAAGACCCAACAAGAAAAGAAAATTATAGACCAATATCACTAATGAATATAGATGCAAAAATATTCAACAAGATCCTAACAAACAGAATCCAGCAACACATCAAACAAATTATACATCATGACCAAGTTGGTTTTATCCCAGGGTCTCAAGGCTGGTTCAATATACGTAAATCTATAAATGTAATTCAGCACATAAACAAATTAAAAAACAAAGACCATATGATTCTCTCAATTGATGCAGAAAAAGCTTTTGATAATATCCAGCATCCCTTCATGATCAGAACACTCAAGAAAATTGGTCTAGAAGGGACTTTTCTTAAACTGATAGAGGCTATCTACAGCAAACCCACAGCCAATATCATATTGAATGGAGTTAAATTGGAATCATTTCCACTCAGATCAGGAACCAGACAAGGCTGCCCATTGTCTCCATTGCTTTTCAACATTGTAATGGAAGTTTTAGCCACCGCAATTAGGGAAGAAAAGGCGATCAAGGGTATCCATATAGGGTCAGAAGAGATCAAACTCTCGCTCTTCGCAGATGATATGATTGTGTATCTGGAAAACACTAGGGACTCTACTACAAAACTCCTAGAAGTGATCAAGGAATACAGCAGTGTCTCAGGTTACAAAATCAACATTCATAAATCGGTAGCCTTTATATACACCAACAACAGTCAAATTGAAAAAGCAGTTAAGGACTCTATCCCATTCACAGTAGTGCCAAAGAAGATGAAATATTTGGGAATTTACCTAACAAAAGACGTGAAAGATCTCTATAAAGAGAACTATGAAACTCTAAGAAAAGAAATAGCTGAAAATGTTAACAAATGGAAAAACATACCATGCTCATGGCTAGGAAGAATCAACATTATCAAAATGTCCATACTGCCCAAAGCAATATATAATTTCAACGCACTCCCTATTAAAGCTCCACTGTCATATTTTAAAGATCTTGAAAAAACATTACTTCGTTTTATATGGAATCAGAAAAAACCTCGAATAGCCAAGACATTACTCAGAAATAAAAACAAAACAGGAGGAATCACACTACCAGACCTCAGACTTTACTACAAATCGATAGTGATCAAAACAGCATGGTATTGGCACAAAAACAGAGAAGTAGATATCTGGAATAGAATAGAGAACCAAGAGATGAATCCAGCTACTTACCGCTATTTGATTTTTGACAAGCCAATTAAAAACATTCAGTGGGGAAAAGATTCCCTATTTAACAAATGGTGCTGGGTGAACTGGCTGGCAACCTGCAGAAGACTGAAATTGGACCCACACCTTTCACCATTAACGAAGATAGACTCTCATTGGATTAAAGATTTAAACTTAAGACATGAAACTATAAAAATACTAGAGGAGAATGCAGGGAAAACCCTTGAAGAAATTGGTCTGGGTGAGTATTTCATGAGGAGAACCCCCCGGGCAATTGAAGCAGCTTCAAAAATACACTACTGGGACTTGATCAAACTAAAAAGCTTCTGCACAGCTAAGAACACAGTAAGCAGAGCAAGCAGACAGCCCTCAGAATGGGAGAAGATATTTGCAGGGTATAACTCTGACAAAGGTTTAATAACCAGAATCCACAGAGAACTCAAACGCATCAGCAAGAAAAAAACAAGGGATCCCATCGCAGGCTGGGCAAGGGATTTGAAGAGAAACTTCTCTGAAGAAGACAGGCGCACGGCCTTCAGACATATGAAAAAATGCTCATCATCTTTAATCATCAGAGAAATGCAAATCAAAACTACTTTGAGATATCATCTAACTCCAATGAGACTAGCCTATATCACAAAATCTCAAGACCAGAGATGTTGGCGTGGATGCGGAGAAAAGGGAACACTTCTGCACTGCTGGTGGGAATGCAAATTAATACATTCCTTTTGGAAAGATATATGGAGAACACTCAGAGATCTAAAAATAGATCTGCCATTCAATCCTGTAATTCCTCTGCTGGGCATATACCCAGAAGACCAAAAATCACAACATAACAAAGATATTTGTACCAGAATGTTTATTGCAGCCCAATTCATAATAGCTAAGTCATGGAAAAAGCCCAAGTGCCCATCAATCCACGAATGGATTAATAAATTGTGGTATATGTATACCATGGTATACTATGCAGCCTTAAAGAAAGATGGAGACTTTACCTCTTTCATGTTTACATGGATGGAGCTGGAACATATTCTTCTTAGTAAAGTATCCCAAGAATGGAAGAAAAAATACCCAATGTACACAGCCCTACTATGAAACTAATTTGGGGCTCTCACATGAAAGCTATAACCCAGCTACAACTTAACAATAGGGGGAAGTGGGAAAGGGGGTAGGTGGGTAGAGGGAGGGGAATCGGTGGGATCACACCTGTGGTGCATATTACAGGGGTATTTGCGAAACTTGGTAAATGTAGAATGTAAATGTTTTGGCACAGTAACTGAGATAACGCCGGAAAGGCTATGTTAACCACTGTGATGAAAATGTGTCAAATGGTTTATGAAGTGAGTGTATAATGCCCCATAATCATATCATTGTATACAGTTATGATTTAATAAAAAAATTAAAAAAAAAAAAGATTATATGATCTCTGTCCAGTGTAGTTATTTCATTGAAGGTTATATTTTAACAAATAATAATAATAATAATAATGTAAATAATAATAATGAGATGATGGTGATGGTGATGAAGTATAATTTGTCCAAAACTCTTAAGTTGTTTATAGGCAGAATTAGGCCTAGAATCCTGATCTTCTATTTCTGAGCAGAGACTTTTTTCCAATTATATCCCACTTATTAAAATAACTATTCTATCTTTGTGACCAAAATCATAGGAAGTGAGGCCACATCTGTACCCTTAGGCTGGAGAAGTGATGTGCTCACCAAAGTGAAACAGGTCATTTCTGAGTATTAATTGTAGCTGGGCGTGGTAAACACCATGCATACTCAAGCTGTGTTCTGTGCCAGGTCATGGGTTCTGAGGTTTATCAAGCGCCATAGCACAAGGACTCTAGACCAGTCTTTGTGGCTTACTAAGGCATGTTGAAATATTGACGTGAAGATGGTTAGATTTTGCATTTTGGTGCTAAATCCAATACTTTCTTATAGTAGGCTCCAGTTTAAACAAACATGACATATAAGTCTAAGAACTATTGTTAAGAGGAAACTCTAAAATTGGAGTTACCTTTTTTTTTTCTGTAGTCCTATTATTTTGTTTTAGTAGCTGAACACCTGGGCTAGCTGGAGCTCCCTGGAGACTCAACTTGAAATGGACTGCTAGGCAGCTCCTTTGGATGCATTAAGAATTCATAAGCCCCCTCCTGGATGAGAAGCAAAGCAGCTTTGTGGCTGCCTGAGTGGAAATGTGATCTTGGGGCTCACATTCCCATAATATCTTTTGTGAGGTCTTGAAATAGCAACTCTCTGTTATTTCTTGGCTGCCAAATTTATTGGGCTGTGTGTGTGTGGTTGGGGGCCCATCAACTTTGCACAGACAGTCTTAACACCCACCTCCTTTGAAGACTTCAGGGAAGGCAATAAAAAATGGTCAACTATTATTCCTCTTGGCCCTTAATTCTGTGGGAATATTCTTCCCATCCTGAGAAGCCATAGGAACATGGTGCAATCTTTACGTGCAATCCTCAGCAATGTGTTTTGTGGTCACTGCTCTGCACACTCTGGATAACTAGACTTTGCTTGGGCTAGGAAGTAATCCACCATTTTACGGCCTATCTGGAAACAAAGCTCTATCATCCCCAAGACCAAGGATAATACTTTATCTTTTCTTTTTTTCCTTGAGAGATTAATGCTTTCTGAGATACTTTGGATGGAGTAATACCTTTCTCTCTTCCCCTCAACTGGCTTACAAATTCTTAATTCTTAATTCATAAGCCAGTTGAGGGGAAGAGAGGAAGGCATTACTGTATAGAAGAAAAATCAGATTGTGGTTAAAAAGGGAGGGGGCAATTTTTAGGCAAAGTATTGTGATCCCACTCAAGTTCACCTTTCTTGTTGTTTCTATGGTTGTCCAAATAAACTGCTACAGTCCAAGTCTTTATATTATGGGTTAAAAATAACCAAACTAATTTCCCTTTCATTCTCCTGCCTTGTGGCAGCAGTTGCTTTAGAGAATTTCTAGATTGTTATTTCTTGAAAAGTTAACCTATAGCCCCTAGGGGGAAAGTGTGTGCTCCAAATGGCTGTTGCAATTCCTATCCAGGACTCCTCATCCGTCCTTCAGGCAAGATGATACGATGCCACAGCAAACGGCTCACCTTAACGTTGAAAACAGGTGCACTTACCTTTCCTAGTAATACTTGCCACATTAAGAGCTATGTTTCCTAAATAAAATATTACATAGAAAAAAGTTTAGATACGTGTTCTCCATTTCTGTGGTCACTAGCTACATATGGCTATTTAAATTTTAGTGTAGAAATTCAGTTCCTGAGGGCTCAGCAGTCTCTTGTAGCTAGTCTCTGCCACAGTACAGACACGGGACGGACCATCATCACATGGAGTCCTGCTGGACAGCACTAGTTTCAGTGGCACATGGTGCTTCTACTTATTCCAGAAGTGATGATTTTCTGGGTTCAGGGTCTTACTAAGTTGTTACTATATTATCTTCACACAATAGAGCTATGATGACATCATTATAGATTCCCTTATTAGTTATTGTCACATCCTTTATTTGTTTGGGTCTCCAAAGTCTCCTGAAGATCTCTCTACCGTGACTTTGGTATTTTTACTGCTTTGGTGAAAGTTACAACTTCAGCGTCTCTGGGGTCTTTGTTATAGCTACACCCTACAGCTGTGATAGATGATGTTGGATGAATCCCCGTGTCTCCATATTTGGTTTCATGTAAATAGCCACGGCGCGTCCTGCCAGTTGGCAGAGGGATGTGTAGGCCTGGCTGGAGATGCCCAGCAGCTGCCGTGTCCTGGGCTGTGTCGGAAATGAGGGAATTCCAGGGAAAGAGAGTGCATGTCTGGGTTTGGGGGTACAGACAACCAAATTTAGACCTGGGTTTCCTCAGTCACTAGTGTGCTTTTAATGTCTAGACAAATTAAAAGAAGAGGCAGAGACTTCTGAAAATTATCCTGTGGTGGTTTGAAGAAAAGGGCTGCAAAATTCATTGCCGCTCTATCCACTGGGAGATGGGGAGCTACATCTGCTCCCCTTGAATCCGGGTGGGCTTGTGTGTGAGTTTTCTGTTGCTCTGACTCAGTGATGTAAAACCTCACCCATCTGTTAGCTAATAGTTCTGTAGGTCAGAAGGAACTGAGCCGCTTGGGGATACAGGCAGGGACCCCAGGCTCAGCTCACCTGGAGGGCTCCCAGAGGCGCCCAGCACATCTGGCAGGTAACTGTCGTCTGACCTTAGGTAACCTCCTCCCGTTCCATTCACAGTAACTCACAAGCTGCAACCCTTCCAACATCCACTTCCACAAGCAAACTTGAGGCCTAGTTCAAAGCTGAGGGACACATTTATTGTCATATTTATCTATTTCTCGGGCATTTAACACACGTACAACTCTGCTGTTATTTTTATTAGGTTCTCTCTCTCTCTCTCTTTTTTTTTTCAGCGTGTTACTGACATTTTTGAATGTTGGACTCCCACCCTCGTTTTCCTCGTGAGCCTGTGGTTTTATTGCACCGTGATTTTGTGAAACACGCAGGTCGCGTGGCAGCAGAACCGACTAAACCAGACTGGGCGGAGAGCTGGGAGGGAGCGCAGCATCCCAGGGGCAGAAAGGAGCCGGGGGAACCCTGTGACCATCCTGAGCACGGCAGAGGGACGGAATGGGACAAGGGGGGAGAGGCCAAGTAGGCTAGTCCTCTGGTGGTCAGACCTGCAGGGCTCCGGATGGAGGGCGATGCAGGGAGGCGCCGCGCCGCGCCTTTTCCGCACGGGCTGTGTGGGCCGGCTGCACCCTCGCCGGTGCTGCCCCCTGCAGGCCAGCGCGCTGACGGCCCGGGCAGGCGCGCGCGCGGGCAGCAGGTGCCCCGAGCGTTTCAACAGCGCCCAGAGGCTGTCCCCGGGAAGGGGGCTGTCAGTCCCGGAAGGCGCTACCCCACCTTGTCGCCCCACCTCCGCCCTGTGAGGGGAACATTGCGCTGTGTTGTGTCCTGTTATGTTGCGTGGGAACGCGCTCGTAGCGGCAAAGCTGGGACTGGAAACCAAGTCTAATTTTTTGGAAATTTCTCTTTGATGTTGGGTACAGACGGTTAGGTTACATTGTTTGTGTTTGTTAGGTGAAGTCCTAGTTGTAGTTGGGCCCCTCACGCAGGAGGGGTGCCTTATACCCCTACACCGCGCCTGTTGTAGAGTGAGCTTACCACAACAAGTCTCATTTTTGATTAATTGATTGGCAATGAAAGCACACGTTTTCAGTTTCTTTTCTTTTTTTTTTTTTGTAGAGACAGAGTTTCACTTTATCGCCCTGGGTAGAGTGCCGTGGCGTCACACAGCTCACAGAAACCTCCAACTCCTGGGCTTAGGCAATTCTCCTGCCTCAGCCTCCCGAGTAGCTGGGACTACAGGCGCCCGCCACAACGCCTGGCTATTTTTTTGTTGCAGTTTTGGCCGGGGCCGGGTTTGAACCCGCCACCCTCGGTATATGGGGCCGGCGCCCTGCTCACTGAGCCACAGGCGCCGCCCCGTTTTCAGTTTCTTAAGAAGTGATGCTTCACATGCTTAGATATTTAGTAATTCCCACATGGAAGCGATTTGAGGAAATCATCTTTTTCCTACCAGTGACGTGTGCTAGTGTTACTAACTGCTTTGCCTGCCCGGTGGAAATTTTCCATTTCGTTGACATGATTGCTACTCAGAAATTTTTGACTTCTTGAATTTCTTGATGTTCCTGAGGATAGAGGCTTGCTGCTGTCATCCTTTTGATTCCTCACCCTTCTGGGAAGTCTTTTCTTGGCACCAGGGTAAGGTTGTAACAGGGCGATGTGTGAGTCATGCAGCAACTCCAGTCGACCTGCCAGTGGCCCAGGGGAAATAATAATGGCTCTGTTCTACTGGTGAGGAAACTGAGGCAAGGGGCGAGGTGCACTCTCGCATAGCAGAGCTCCAGGCGTCCCTGTGTGGCTCATGTGCAGTGCATTACTACCCCTGTTCTTTGCCCAACCACCTCGCTTCCTTAAGCTGCTCCCTATCTGACCTTAGTGAGGCCAGTGCCCTGCAAGACCTCAGCTGTCAGTCAACAGAGGCCGGCTGACGCGGATGGGCTCTCCCTGGGGCATTTCATTTCTTCATATTCTGTGCCACCTGCTTAGGGATTATGTAATGAAGTTAAAGTTCCTCTTCGTCTTCCTTGAGGCTTTCATTCCTCAACTGTCAATGTCCCTCCTTCTTCAGAAAGTGATGTGATAAGGGAAATTCTTGGCTTGATAAGGGATCTTTGCTCAGTCTTGGAAAGCTTCCTCCCTCTTCCCTCCTCATCTTTCTCTCAACCACCATCATCTACATCCCATCCTCCTTCTGAGGCCTGGGTGCTTCTTCCTTCCTCTGAGAATGGTCCCTTGACTATTCTGGCACATACAGACCCCTCCCTTCTATACATATCTGTAGCCCATAACTGAACTTCCCTCCCTGTCTCCTAGTTCTAACTCTTGAGACAACAAGACTTTGGTTGACTCAGATCACCCTTTGAACCATGACACAGGAAGCAGAGGGCTGGGCCACCGATGGATAGACTCTTCATGGGTCAGGTGTCCCAAAAGATTAGGTAGAATGACATGATGTGACACCCGTTCATCTGGGATGCATGCTGGAGGCCTTGTTAAAGGTATGTATGCAGGACAAAGGAAAAATTGGCACCTTTAATACAACTTATGACCAGTTCCACAGAATATGATACTTTATTGTTCTTGCGATGCTTTGTATGTCTGAATCTTGAAATCTTGTCTCCTTTAGGAGATAAGCCCTTGTTGGCCCATCTGTGACACAGTCCGTATTTGAACCTGCCTTCTCCAACAACATCTTGGGAGAATCAAAGGAACCAATGTCTGTGATGATACTTTAACTATTTTTTTTTTTGTGGGTTTTGGCCGGGGCTGGGTTTGAACCCGCCACCTCCGGCATATGGGACTGGCACCCTACTCCTTGAGCCACAGGCGCCACCCGATACTTTTAACTATTAAATGTTAGCCTAAGCATCTAGTGATGGGTAATTGATTAAACAAATTATGATGTAACTGTACGTGGAGCACTATTCCATTGTTAAAATGCAGTTGTAACAGAATATTTAGGTGTCAGGATATTTAATACATTTTTAAATGGAAAAGAATTCCAAACAGGATACACTTTAGGATTCCTTTCGCAAAAATACATGCACCTACAGACACACACGTACACACCCCTTCATCCTATTTGGAAAGATGCTTACCAAAATATCAATAATAATACAGCCTGGGTGGTAAGGTTGTTGATGATATAAATTTTATACTAATTACTGAGCTACAATTCCTAAATTTTTTGCAATAAGTATCTATCAGTTTTGCAATGAGAAAAAATATCAATGGTACTTAAAACTACTCTAAATGTAATGGAAGGCTATAATTTCCTTAAGTCAGTGGTTCTCAACCTTGCTAATGCTGTGACCCTCATGTTGTGGTGACCCTCAACCATAAAATTATTTCATGAAGTAGAAACGAAAATAATTTTATGGTTGGGGGTCACCACAACATGAGGAACTGCATTAAAAGGTCACAGCATTAGGAAGGTTGAGAACCACTGCCTGAAGTAATTTCCTTTTTTAGATCACACTGTACTTAGCATATGTAAGAGCCTCAATAAATAATCCTGGGCTGCTTTAAATACTATGTGGAAAGGTTCTGTGTAAATACGTAGGTGTCTATTCCCACATGTGTGGCCATATACAACCACAGTCATCTGTTGCATTACATTAAAAGGCTTTCTTATCCAGGTAAACCTAAAAGATGTGAAGTCTCCATCTTTTTATGGCTGCATAGTATTCCATGGTATCTATATAGCCTAATTTGTTAATCCATTCATGGATTGATGGGCCCTTGGGCTGTTTCCATGCGTGGGCATTTATGAGTTGTGCTGCAATATAAACATTCTGGTGCAAATGTCTTTCTTGTAAAATGATTTTTGATCATCTGAGCATATACTGAGTAGAGGAATTGCAGGATCGAATGTTCAATTGCAGGATTGAGTATTCTCCAAACTTCTTTCCAAAAAGGTCGTATTAGCTTGCATTCCCACCAGCAGTGTAGAAGCGTTCCCTTCTCTCTGCATCCATGCAACACCCATAGTTTTGGGATTTTTGTGATGTGGGCTAATCTTACTGGAGTTAGATGATATCTCAAAGTGGCTTTGATTTGCATTTCTCTGAAGATTAAAGATGATAAGCACTTTTTCATGTGTTTGTTGGCCGTGGGCCTGTGTTCATCAGAGAGGTTTCTGTTCAAGTCTCTTGCCCACATAGAAATGGGGTTATTTGTTCTTTTCTTATTGATTAGTTTGAGTTTCACTGTGGATTCTAGTTATTAGACCTTTGTCAGAAGCATAACCTGCAAAAATCTTCTCCCATTCCGAACGTTGTCTATTTGCTTTACTTACTGTGCTCCTGACTGTGCAGAAGCTTTTCTTCTTTTTAGTAAAGTATCTCAAGAATGTAAAAAAAGTATCCAGTGTACTCAATACTACTATGAAATCAATGTACAATTTATACAGATGGTAAAAGATAACTGCAGTCCAGAAAGTAGGAGAGATGAAGAGGGAGAAGGGAGGGGAGTGGGGAGGCCAGGAGGAGGGAGAATATTTGGGGGGACCTCACCTAATGTGCAGAGTGCAATGGTACATTTCAAAACTATTAAGAAAAGAGTATAATTGTCTTACCACAATAAATAAGTAAGCAAGGCGATGGATGTGTTAATCAGTTTGGTGTAAGCATTTCACATTGTATATGGAATCAGTACACTGAACCCCGTAAGTGCATCAATGTACACAGTTATGATTTAATAAAGAAAAAATATATATATACTTGCAAAAAAATAAAAATAAATAAAAGCCTTTCTTAGGTCGAACTCCTGAGGAGGAGACCGTAGTTTGCTTAAGAAGTGATCCCAGGAAGCCCTGATCTGAGAGCAGAGAAGGAGACAGATGGGAGAAAACCGATGGGAGAAAACCAACAGCTTGTGTGCCACTGCACACAGGACGGGGGCTAGCGGGGCTTTACCCCACGGGGACCTTTGCAGGGGAGGGGAATATGCCTCAGAGTTATTCTTCCTGAGGAGTGAGGGATCTGAGGTATTTGTCCATCCTCCCATCTGCTTTTGGTTCAAGGCTGCTCCTGGAGGGTGTTAACTCTCTGACACTTCCAGCCTCCCTGTGCCCTGGCAGGACACGTTCTAAGGACCAGAGAAGGTCTTTGGCTTAGCAAAGACTCACAAGCACTTGCAGTTGGAAGGTACCGGGTTGACGTACCCAGGATGATGCACGTCCAGGAGATATGGACCAGGTACCCACAGTACCCACTGCCACGGCATCTGCCTTTCTTGTTAAGCATCATCTCACCAGGCCTTACCCACAGTTCTGTCCTGATGGGGCGGGGACTGTGGCAGGCAGGGAGCAGGAATGGTGAGATTTAGTAGGTCCACAGTGGAAATGCCATGACTGGGCTTAGTGCTGCTCTGTCACTTACCAAATGCTTGAGTGTTTATTTAGGAAGCTGACCCTCTCTGATGACTGGGAATATTCAAAGCACAAGTTGTGAAATCCAGTTTTCAACATTAACCTACTCTGGCCAGCAGAATCGAAGGCTGTACCATGAAAACTGTATATCAGAACTGAAAGCTGTTTATTTATGAGTTTGGCAAGGTCTTTTTATTTTTTATGATGTGTTTGAGCTCTTCTGCATACAGGGCAGAATTCCATCGACCTGACAAGCCCATAAAATCCATCACAAATCGTTTTATGATATGTTTGAAATACCTCAGGCTGAGTTATTTATTGATGATTTGTCCTTTCTTTTTGACACCTCAGCTGGGGATTATCATACCCAAAATAGAATTGCTAATTTCTTGGAGACCTGTGACCACTGTTTGCTAGAAATATCAGTAGGCCAGGATAAATAAATGTTTATTGATTGCTGCCAAGTAGAGTTCTGGACTTTACAAGCTCTAGGAAGAACACAGACTTTCCGAAGTAGAATCACAAACTTTTCATTTTATGGTTGAGGATACTGAGGCCCAAGGTCACTTAGCTAGTTAAAGGTGGAACTAGAGAGAACTTCCACCAGCTCCTCCCATGAGGAGCCTGAGCACAAGGGCTAATTGGTGACCCACTCTGGTTGGCTGGTGAATGGTACTGATTCTAATTCAGTGGTCACGCTGAGGTGTCAGATCAGGCCCCCTGTGGTGGATTCTGATGGAATCTCCCTCGCATTGACTATTGGATGCTTGGTGGCAATGTCATCCTTAATGGATTAAAGATAAATCTATCCAGTTTTATAGATTCCAGATTGGTCAGGATTTTCTCCTTCAGAAAAGACAGATGAATTACTTAAGAATATTGCCAATCAGCTAGAACAAGTCACTGTGGGCTCCTTAGATAGTAGTTTGGAATGTTGGGGCCAGAAGGAAAGAAGAGATGGCTGGGAGCCAGCACCCTGAAGTTCTCAGGCCTGGTCCACTGCCCGTCCCAGTGGAGGTAATTTTAATGATAAATAATGTATGTGTGAAAATCCTCCCATGATGAGGTTTAGTTTGTTAGGGATTAAACATTCAGGGGGAAAAGGGGGCATTGTAGGATTGAAAGAGAATGTCAGCGGAAGTAAAGAGCTTCCTGTGTGGGAAGGCAGAGCTTGAGCACCAGGCACGGGCAAGGGGACAGGTCCTTTGCAGCTCGTGTCTTGGCAGGGGCTGTGCAAACGCAGCTGAGAACTTGTAGGTTATTGACCCAAGAAAATAACTTTTCTCAGCCTCTATACATTCATTTGTAAAGTTGAAATAAATCGCATTGCCTTTTATTTCTTGGATGGACTACTAAGAATGGCATATGTATTCAATTGCTATTACCTCTACTGTCCGTCTGTCTAGCATCTATCCTCTGTCTTCTCAACATCATCACCATCACCAAAAACAAGAGATTCATCACCAAAAAGCACAGCTTCCTGTCATCTCCTCCCTGGGGCCTGCATGGTTTTGTCTTCCCATCCAGCTCATTTTGCTTCTGGCAGGATTTTGAACCAGTTTTCTCTTATCTCCAGTGCCCGCTCCATGCACCTGCTCTACACCAATGCAGACGCGGGGCTCAGAACCTTTATCTCGATTTCCAGTACTCAACCACTCACGCAGGGTACTTGAATGCAGACTTCCCTGAGGATTCTGGGAGGTGTAGATTTCCCACCAAAGAGCCACTCCCCCAATTTTGTTTGTGATGGCAACATGCTCAGCTAAAAATAGTTCCTTTCTCAGACTTTCTTGCAGCTGGGGGTGTTACACGATTCCATCTGATAGGGCAAGCCTTTGCTTTCCTAATACAGACAACACCTCCTCTCTCATGCTGTTTTGTCTTTCTTCTGTTTGGAAAGTGAATGCGATGCTTGGAGAAATAGCATCCATTTTGTGACTATAGTAAAAAAAGGCACATGCTGAGGGACACAGAGTCTTCGTGCTTGAGGATCTTATCAACCAGTCAGACCTTCCCTGAATTGCCAATTTTGTATATATTGCCATATGAGAGGCAAAAACCAAACCACTGTGTCTATCTCAGTCTGAATTAAACATTATCCTGTCATGAAGACACATGAATACTAATCCAAATTGAAGATCTGATTTCCTGTTTTGTTACACAGGTCCCTGTCCTGGATTTTTCTCCCCCTGTAGGGTCCGGCTTCCAACTACTTTCCTCATCTTATATTCTCAGCTCTACCCTAACAACTCCAAAATTGCCTCACACTTGGTTATCCAGAGAAATTCAGCACTTTATACAACTTTATTTCCCAGTTCATTAAAGAAAAAGGAACCACACTGGCACGCATCAGGGCACTTACTTTAGAAAAGAAAATTTATTGCAGTAATTTTTATGCTAAATTAAATACATTATATTAACTAGTAAGATAATTTTTTTGCACACACATTTTAAACTTTAAATGAACTTGGTCTGTGATTGGACAGTCAGTGTATATAGGGGAAAAGAGGATTAAGATCCAAAGAAAAGTGCTAGGGAGACTTTTCAGTTCTTGGCTCCGATATATAGAAGAGGGGGATCCAAAGGGTTTCTTTAAAAGGAAAAAAGCCCCAATATTCCCTTATGCAGGGTTTATTAATGGTTGTGTTTGAAAACAGAGACACGTATCTAGGGGTCTGTACTATTTTAGACATTACTTAATTCAGTCTTCATTTTGCATATAATAAGAAATTACAGAGTTATAAGTATGTGGGATTCATTTACAATAAAAATCTACAGTTTCATAAGCTCCTTGTGGATTATTAATATGTGTGTGCCTCTCTTGGTTCTATACTTTAAAAAATTCAATTTCTGGGCCCAGATGTGGAATCCTGAGAAGACTGAGGAACCCTGGGGCTCTGCTGCCCCCACAGGACTGACTTTGCTCCACCTGCGGGTGATCCCTAGTCACACATGTGGCATCGTCAGAAGACAGGCTCTGTGCAACTCCTGAGGCTGATGGCCTCATAGTCCCTGTTTACTAGGATTAGTAATAACAGCCGACTTTTCCTGAAGACCTGTTCTGCATGGGCACTAAGATCTCAGTGACTCTGCACTGCAGGCCCACACAAAAGGCACCATCTGGACTGAGCACCCAGCCGGAGAAAGGGTGAGCTCCTTTGCCCAGGTCACAGAGTCAGTCATTGCCAGAGGGGCCCCAGTCCAGGTTCTCTGATCCCAATGCATCTTAGCTGTCATGATATGTGATGATCTGTTGCCCTTTGTGTTGGTCAGTTTAGGCAGCGATGAGAGAATAGACTGGGTCGCTTATCAACAACAGAGATTTATTTCTCACAGTTCTGGAGACTAGGAAGTCCAAGACCAAGGTGCAGACAGATTCAGTTCCTGGTGAGCTTGTAAACAGCCTCCTTCTCACTGAGTCCCCATGAGGGAGAGGTGGTGGTCAGGGGTCTCTTCTATCTCCTCCTATAAAGGCATGAATCCCATCATCACGGCCTCACCTAATTACCTCCCAAAGGCCTCACCTCCTAATACAGTTGCTGGGTTAAGGGTTAGAGTTGGGTAATTAGGATTAAGGTTAGCTACGATATTTTTGTCGGGGGAAGAACACAAACATTCCATGAATAGCACCTTTTATTTTTTATATTTAGATGATCTTTTTATTTCTGGATAATTGTATTTTTCCAACATTATCTAGGCATAATTGGCAAATGAAATTGCGTATATTTGAAGCATACAACATGGTATTTTAATATACAATATATGCAATGTGAAATAATTACCACCATCAAGCTAATTAACCGATCCACTGCCTCACATTTTTGTTCTGGGTGAAGAACACTTAAGATCTACTCTTTCAGCAAATTTCAAGAATATAATATGGTATTATTAACTATGCAGTACATTAAATCTCCAGAACTTATTCATAACTAAAACTTTGTGCCCTTTAAACATCTCCCCATTCTCCCACCACCACCCTCAGCCCCTGGAGACCACCACTCTACTCTCTCCTTTCAGAAGGTGGACTTTTTCAGGATCACACGTATCCATGAGACCGTGTAGCATTAGTTTGTCCCTGGTGAGCCTCTGTTAGCATAATGTCCTCCAGCTTCACCCACTTTGCTGCAAATGGTAGGATTCCATTCTTTTTAAAGGCTGGGTGATATCATTGAACATATATGCATACACATAGTAACACACACATATATATAACATTGTCTTTATTTTTAAAATTTATTTGTCAGTAGACATTTCGGTTGACTCCATACCTTGGCTACTGTGAATACTTCTGCAATGAGTGTGGGAGTGCAGATACATCTTTAAGATCCTGATTTCATCTCGTTTGGGTATAAACCCAGAGGTGGGGTTGCTGGACCATACGGTAGTTCTACTTTTCATTTTTTAACCTCCATTCTGTTTTTCCTTAATGGCTGTGCCAATCTACGTTCCTGCCAGTAGTGTGCAAGGGCTCCTTTTTCTCCGCATCCTTGCCAACACACGCTATCTTTTGCCTTTGTGATAATAGCCACACTAACAGGAGCAAGGTAAAATCTCATCATGGTGTGGACTTGCATTTCTCTGATGACTAGTGATAATGCGTGCTTTTCATGGGCTTATTGGCCAGTTGTGTGTTTTCTGTGGAAAAATGTCTATCCAGGCCCTCGGCCTATGTTTTAATCAGGTTATTTGCTTTTTTGCTAGTGAGTTGAATGCCCTCCTTATGTATTTTGGTTATTAATCCCTTATCAGATGTATGTAAGCTAAAAGTTTGTCAATTTTGCTTACTTTTTTATAAAACCAACTCTTATCTCTGTGGATTTTTTCCATTGTTTTTCTGGTGTCTTTCATTTATTTCCGCTCTGATCTTTGGTATTTCCTTCCTTCTGCTAACTTTGGGCTTAGCTTGTCCTTCATCTCCTAGCTTCTTGTAGCATAACGTTCAGTTGCTTATTTGAGAGCTTTCTTTTTTCCTAATATAGACGTTTATTACTGTAAACTTTGCTCTTAGGACTGCTTTTGCTCAATCCCCTAAGTTTTGGTATGTTCCATTTTTGTTTTCATTTGTCTTAAGATTTGTTTTTAATTTTTTTTTTTTTTTGAATTCTCATTTGACTCTTTGGCTGTTCAAGAGTGTTTTGAGGGGTGGTCTACAGTGGTCTTGGGCTGGCCTGGTACTGACACAGTCCTGGACCTGGGTCCTTGGAGGATGACCTGAAGTGTGGGTCTGTGTGGGGGGAACATAATGTCGAGTGCTGAATCTGTGTGAAGTCGGGTACACACCACTGCCCTGACAAGCATCACAGTGAAAATATCTTTCAGCACTGGGGAAGCCTGGGGAAGCAGTGGCTCCGCTAATGTGAACCCATCCTCCCTATTCTCTTCAACAGTGTCTTTTCTTATTTATTTCCACTATCCAGGCGCTATCATATTTTGCCTAGATTCCTTTGCTCTTGTGAAAGTATTTTTGTGTACGTGTAGTTGTTCAAATCAATGTTTCTCTGAGAAGATGAGCTCTGGAACTTTCTCCTCTGCCATCTTGCTCTGAAATAATTTTAAATGTGCAGAGACATTGTGGAGACAAGATCCCATGTTTCCTTCATTACCCATTGTTTCTATTTTATTTTTTTCCTTCCCCCTGAATTTTCAGTTTCATCTTTTAGGCTATGAAAAAAAAATGCTTACCTTTCTTTTCTTTTTTTATTTTCTTTAACTGCAATTTTTCCAGTCCCCTTCTTTTGAAGGATGAGTAGAACTTGAAATACGGAGCACTCATCTTCAGAGAAGAAGAATCCACTGTGGCTTACGGACACAGAAGAGAGATGAGATGTCCCACTGAGCCAGACAGCCAGCCTCCTGTCAGTACTGCCAGCACCGTCACCCGCTGGGCACCAGCTGACCCTGGCACATAGACGTCCTGCTATTAGGAGGACCGATGGGGAGTTTTCCACTGTGAATGCCAATAGGAACTGTTGTGCTCTAACAATTGTGTTTACTTTAGACTATTTGTACCAGCTTTTCAGTTGAAGACAAAGGCATGCGTTCATGAGAGCTAAAGTAAAAACCACTTTGTTTCTGCGTTGTTTATTTAAGATGGCAAAGCATGGTAAGGGCACAGAAACCCCAAGTTCTGCTGATAGAAGCACTTAGATGACCCTGAGTGGCATGTTCAATGAACTCAGGTTGAAGGCAGAAAAACTAGACCTGAGCGCATCATCCTCACTGCTGACCCAGCTCACACACTCACGTGCAGAGAAGCTTGTGGTGTATTTTCTCAGCATGTCTTATTCTGTCCCGCCCCCTACTCCGCAGCTAGAGCTCTGCTTTCTTGCCAGGTTTCAATCTCATGAAATCACACAGGAGTTTCAGGGTAGCGAGGAGGGTGGTGGGCCCCAACCAAGGAAGCTGGCTCAGGCGTGAACTGAATCTACCCTGTAGTTCATTCTGCTGCCCTCCCCAGCCCACGGATTGCACCCCACGCTCTGTGGGTGTACAGATCCAGTAGGGGAGAAGGGGGTGTTAGGCAGTCTGCTGCCCCACCCAGGGTCTGGGAGCAGGGATCCCCAAGAAGGTAACTTGTAGTTACTTTCATTGTAGGTAGAAATTGTTCTGTATGTATCTCTGGTGTTTGATGGCACAGCACCCCAGTGACCAGTAGTGCATATATAGACACATGATTCTTAAAAATGCGTATGATTAAGGGACAAAACACCTTCACAAAACATGCAAACCTTGGGCTTCCCTGCAGGGCTTTGTAGGAATGTACCCTCACAGGGGATTCATTTAGAAATAGCAGGAAAATTGGAAGGCTGCCCAGTGAATTTTCCTCTTTCTGATCACATTGAGATGCTTTCAGAGAGAGATTAAAAATTCTCACCATTTTAAATTTCTGCCGGTGAGGGGATACCGCTCCCCCTCCCCAGCCCACTTTGTGGTATTTGGCAGTTTACTAATAGGCAGTAAACTCAAGAATGACTAAAAGCTTTCACTGGGCTGAAGAACAGAACTCAGCCTCTACAGGGTACACGGGGAAACCCTCGTGACTTTGAAATACACAAAAGCCTTCAACCAGCACCTTCCACTTCCTTCTCAAAGTAGAACTTGTCTGTTTAAAAATTGGCAGTGATAACACCAGGGAATCCTCCCACCTGGATCGCTGCAGAGCTGCACTGGAGCACACTGCAGGGTCTAACCTTGAGATGGGCTCTCAAGACAGATACCAGGGAAGGCTTCCCCTGGCTGAGCTAGTTTTAAACTAGGTGCCAGATAAATGAACGTGTGTGTGTGCGTGCACATGTGGGCATATGTGTGTATGCATAAATGTGTACACCGAAGTAAGTCACACTTCTATCAAGATAACAAATGTCTTCATCACCATAAAAGTCCGGATATAGCAGCCTTTGCCACATCCAGGGCCACCCTGCACCCTGAATGCTGCAGCAAACACTACAGCACAGCCATTCTAGGCTTTGAAAGCTAGAGCTAGTCCACAGCTAGGACCAGCCTTGGTGTGGGATACTGTAGCTGATGCCTCCGCTGTTGCCAGGCTGGAGACTGGACGCCAAAGCTGACATTACCACCCAGTGATATGTGTGGTCCTAGGATACAAGAGCTGATGTTAGGTTCACTGCCATCTCCAAACTCTGAGCACTGAGGCTGGCACCACTGAGGCCAGGTGGCATCTGAGAGCCACCCAGGGACTCTGGATGCTTGAGTCCTTATCTGGAATTGCCACTAGAAGAACACTGAACACCATCCCCTCCCCTGCTGCCAGAATAGCTGCTAAAGAGTCCCTGTTTCCTGGGTCACCAGCTCCAGATTCTACAACAGGCTTTTCTGAGGTCAGGCCCACACCCCACTTACCAGAGAGAGTGAGCACTTGGTGGTCTCTAATTTATATCTCATGGAGACAAGTGCTGTCTAGCCACGAGGTTCGCACCATGCAATTCCCCAGAATGAGTGGAGTGCAGATGTTGGTCAGAGCAAAGCACCCCAATGACCAGCATGGTCACACTGAGGGGCTTCTTCAAGCACCAGGAGCCAGGCACTGCCACCTCAGTGACCACACTCTCCTGAATTCATTCAACAGGCACCTCCCATCACGTGCCCGGGGGCTTTGTGAACTCTCCATGGATGGCCAGCAAGGACTTTCCTTCTAGGGCAGAAGCCAGCTGAAGGCCTGCTGGTGGGATGGATGACTGCTTATGCCTGAAACTTTACTTAGGGCCCACCTGACTTAGGCCACCACATGGACCCTTTTCCACCTGCAAAAAACCTGAAAAGTGCCGGTACCTGGGAGTCCTGATGGTGTGGTGGTAAAGGGAAAGGAAATATCCACCACCTAAACCAGGGAGTTTTGCCTGAACAGACCCTCTAAAAGGTTTTCATGCTTATTACAGTGAACATCAAATTTGCATCCAAATTGGCATCCAATCCACAGACAATTCAGCTTCCCGTATTTCCCTGTAAACCCAGGAAACACACCCCTTCATTGTAGTTAGAAATAGTTCTGTATGTATCTCTGGTGTTTGATGGCACATAGTGCACTTGAGACCACCCTGATTCTAACACAAAATTAGAAAGGGGGGAGGGGGTTCATCAGAAGGACTCAGAGTACTCACTGATCACTATTGCACTTGTGGTTCTGCTTCATTATAGGCAAAGGCTACAGACTGAAACCAACCGAGGGAAGAAGCATGCAGTTTAGGAAAGCCCAAACAGGGAGCTTCCATTGTCTTTTCCCCATGAAAGTCACTACTTTGCTGGCACTGATGTATCTTATGGACTAAATGTTAGCAATCCCTTCCCAGTTTCTATGTATGTTGAAGCCCTAACCCCCAACACAATGGTATTAGGAGGCATGACCTTTGGGAGGTAATTAAAATAGGTGAAGTCATAGGGTGAAGCCTGTGGGACAGAATTAGTGACCTTATAAGAAGGGGAAGAGAGGAATTGTAGGATCAAATGGTAGGTCTATTTTTAGATCCCTAAGTGATCTCCAAACTTCTTTCCAAAAGGAACGTGTTAGTTTGCATTTCCACCAGCAGTGCAGAAGTGTTCCCTTTTCTCCACATCCACGCCAACATCTATAGTTTTGGGATTTTGTGATGTGGGCTAATCTTACTGGAATTAGGTGATATCTCAAAGTGGTTTTGATTCACATTTCTCTGATGATTAAGGATGATGAGCATTTTTTTTCTTTTTTTTTTTATTGTTGGGGATTCATTGAATGAGCATTTTTTTCATATGTCTGTAGGCCGTGCGCCTGGCTTCTTCAGAGAAGTTTCTCTTCAAGTCCCTTGCCCACCCTGAGATGGGATCATTTGTTCTTTTCTTGCTAATACATTTGAGTTCTCTGTGGATTCTGGTTATAAGATATTTGTACCAGAACGTTTCTTGCAGCCCAGTTCATAATTGCTAAGTCATGGAAAAAGCCCAAGTGTCCATCGATCCACGAATGGATTAATAAATTGTGGTATATGTACACCATGGAATATTATACAGCCTTAAAAAGATGGAGACTTTACCTCTTTTGTGTTTACATGGATGGAGCTGGAACATATTCTTCTTAGCAAAGTATCTCCAAGAATGGAAGAAAAAGTATCCAATGTACTCAGCCCTACTATGAAACCAATACATAAGAAAGTAACCAATATAGATGAAAGTATTTCAAATTGTATATAAAATAAGCACATTGTACCCCACAATTGCATTAATGTACACAGCTATGATTTAATAAAAAGAATAAAAACATAATCCCATGCCCTTAAAAAAAAATAAATAAGAAGAGGAAGAGACGAGAAATTGTTTTCTCCCCACCGTGTAAGACCCAGGAAGAAGGCAGCCGTCTGCAAGCCCGGAAGAGAGCCCTCACCAGAACTCAACCCAATCTGGGATTTCCAGAGGAAAAATGAGGAATACATTTCCATTGTGTAAGCTACTCAATCCGGTGTCTTATTACAAAAGTTCAAGCACACTAATACAATACATAACAGTATGCACAGAGCTCTGTATGCACCACGAAAGCCCACCTGAGCCTTGGTGTCTAGCTTGTTCATTGGAGCTCGATGGTTTACTGTCCCTGTGGCCAACTTTAGTCTCAGTCCCTAGGAAGGTAGAACTGATGACTCAAAGCCTGCACCATCGAGTTCAAGTTTAGACTTTCTGATGTGGCCAGCTTCAATTTCAAACAAAGACCCTGCTATCGGGCATGACATTCTAAGAGTTTAGCGATTACTTTTCAGAAGCTTAACGCAAAAGCCAGACCTTTCTTAGGGCTTGGTTAAATTCTTTGCTACAAAGTATCTCTGAATACATAGAACTGTTTTTAAAACCATAACTAATATACAACTATCATATCTAAAACATTTGTAATAATTCCTTGATATCCATTATATAGTTGATGTTCAAATTTCCACTTACTTCATAAGTATCACAATGGCTAACATTTTTTTGTTTGTTTGAATCAGAATCCAAATAAGGTGTATGTGTTGGTCACTATATATTCAAAGTCTCTTTTTTCATAAATTTTCCCTCCAGGCCTTTTCTTTAATCTCTTCTCTTCTCTTCTCTTCTCTTCTCTTCTCTTCTCTTCTCTTCTCTTCTTTCTCTCTCTCTCTCTCTCTCTCTCTCTCTCTCTCTCTCTCTCTCTCTCTCTCTCTCTCTCTCTCTCTTTCTTTTATTGAGACAGAGTCTCACTTTGTGGCCCTGGGTATAGTGCCATGGTATCATAGCTCACAGCAACCTCCAACTCTTGGGCTTAAGTGATTCTCTTGTCTCAGCCTCCCAAGCAGCTGGGATTACAGGCACCCGTCGCAACAGCTAGCTTTTTTTTTTTTGTAGAGATGGGGTCTCACTCTGGCTCAGGCTGGTCTCGAACCTTTGAGCTCAGGGCAGGCCACTCACTTCAGCCTCCCAGAGTACTAGGATTGCATGTGTGAGCCACCACACCCAGCCTCTCTCCATGCTTTTCTTTGCCATTTATTTTGTTGAAGAAACTAGTTTTTTATCCTGTGGAATTCACTAGTTTACACTGACTGCCTCCTCATGGTGTGGTTTAATATGCTCCTCTGTTCCCTGTATTTTTTGTCAATTGGCAGCTGGTTCTAGAGACTCGGTCAGATTCATGTTGAATTGGGCTGGGCAAGACCGTGGCAGGGGAGCCTGCTGTCTCTAAGTGACCCTGGTAGGCATTGATGGTGATTGCTTAGCTCCAGTAGTTCATTAGGGATTAAGAGACAAACCCTGAACTGCGCCATGATCACACAGACTTCCCCAGCCCATCCCAACCCCACCTTTTTGATCTTATAACTCAGATGCAGGAGCCCTGCATTTCTGCCCGTGAAGGTGCTCCATACCAATCTATTGGTGACAACGAACAACTCAATTTTATTCCCACATGCCATGTTCTATCTTTGCAGATGTGTAAGTCCCTCCACTACTGCTGAGACAGTGATTCCATGTAGCAGCCCAGGACCCCCTGGGGTGGCAGTGACTCACCTCCCTTTGACGGAGGTGCCATGTGTTGGTATTTCCATCCCCAGTCCTTCTCCCTTTGTCTGTTTTCCTTAGAGAAACCCAGTGGGTCACACTGCAACTGTGTGACTTTACTAATGGATGGCTGGAACAACACTCTGCAGGGCAGAGTCCTGGAGGACAAAGCAGACTTGGTCTCCCTCATACTGCATGAGGGCCTTGCCTTTACATGAGGGCTGCCCAAGTGGCTGCTGACCTCCCTCACCTCCCTGCAACCTCACAAGTCAAAGCAGTCAAAGGGCATTGGAAGAGAGCCCTCACCAGAGCTCAACCATGCCCGATGAGGAGGTGTGTCCCATTTCCTTTCCTTTGGAATTCCAATTCCCCACTTTTTACCAACATTGCCAGCATCGTGGGGCTTCAGCTCACTTCCTCTTTTCTGAGCCTGGCTGACCTCATCCACACTTCCACACCAGCCACAGTGGTCCTCCCTCATCCACGTGGGATCTGTAGGCCTCCTCCTCCCTGCAGAAGAGAAGAGTTCTGTCCATCTCCCCACACTGCTGTTTACAGCTGAGAAAGCTGAGGCCAACCGAGGACAAGTGACCATCCTAAGGTTGCACTGCTTATAAAGAGTGAGGCCAGAATTTAAACTCAGACCCGCCTCCTCCCAAAGTCCACACTCTTCCACCCCCACATCTTCTGTAATGGCCTAGAAACACTTGGAGTTAAGGATGAGACTGCAAGTCAAATACCTTTGACTTAGTGCTTTTGTAACATATAATTACCATGAAAGGCAGGCAGCCTCAGGGAACAATGGCCTGGGTGGGAGAAAATACAAATGATTGAATTTGGCCTCCCACAGGGTGATGCCTCCCAGGGTGAGCAACGGAAGAGGGGCAGTGATGCAGAGTGGAGGGGCCATTGGAATGTCACGGGGCACACACTGAGGCTGGGGAGAGACAGAGAGGGCAAACGTTTGATACTGTTTTAGTCTTATGAAAATCACATTTTTTTAAATTGTAAGTTGGGAAAATGGAACACAGGTCAAACAGACAAAGCTGGACATTCAGAATTATGAGGATAATTACCCAGTGAGAGCACGATCTAAGGTACAGCTGAGCATCAGATGGATTTAGCTGTACTCAGAAAATGCGGATCTTTAGAATCATTAGAAGCTCTGGGCTTTAGGAACACCTAAAAACTGTCCTTAAACACCGCAGTGTACTCCCCTGGTCTCTTCTGTTTACCCTGTCCCCAACGGGGGTGAAGATTTGCTGTCACTCTGGGGAAACCACTGGTATGACTCCTGCCAGGCTCTGCGCCTGTGTCTCTGAGGGCAGCAGAGCAGGGACTTCTGGGCAGGGAGGAGCAGGTGCTGGGGACTGTAGGATCACTTCAAATGGCCGCATAGCTGTGACCTTCCTACAAGACCATGTGGTGGGGTTGTAGTGAATGTGCTAGGGGGAAATGTGTGCTGGGGGAGCCCAGGAAAGGTGATATTAATCAAAATAAAAATATTTATGGGAATAAATAATTCTTTTCGTAGTATAATAATCAGAGTCTTGCATCCAAGGTTTATTGTGATCTCTATGCATTTGTCAGAATGACTGGAAAGTAAAAATGCCGATATGATTTTTATTTCTATCCCTCGTATGTTATTTAACATCCATTTTGCAAACAGCCAGGTGAAGGGGGGGGATGTCCCCCTGGGAAAGAGGTGCTGACAGGAAGTGAATGGAAGCCCCCAGGGAGCTTTGAGAAGGGAGAGCCTGGGGCAAGATGGTGAGGTGTGTGCACCTGTCCCTCTCCTGCCCTCCTTGGTCAGGGAAACCAGAAGCAGAGGACACTGGCCATGTGATCCACTGGGAGTTTTAGTTCCTCTGATTAGGCAAAGAAGGAGAAGAGGATTTATGTTAGCACTTCTACGGTCTCTTGGCTCCCATGTGGCATGGTAAAGACTCAGGCAGACCTCACAGGAGACATCAACGGTGAAACCCTGGGAAGCTGAGAGAGGGTCAAGGTATTGGGGTAGAGTGGCTTGTGGCTAAGAGCTGCAGGGAAGGTCACCAGTCTGGAAGCTGTGTGTTAAGTCCCAGGCAGATTTCTACACCAGAGAGCATTAGATTTGGAGGCCCACTCAAGGGAGAAGACTCTAGGCACTAATGGGGCCAAAGAGCTGGGCCATGAGTTCACCACCTCAATTGCAGACTCCTGTGACAACAGGGTTCCCTGAGAACCCAGATTTCATTCGTAGTCACCAATGGATGAGGGCCTCTCCAAGGAGACCAGAGGAGCCACAGTTATCCTCGGACCTCTGTGCCTGGATCTGAGACCCTGTCTCCTCCACCAGCAAGTACCTCAAATACCCCATAGCACCTATAAAGCAGCAGAGGATTAGAAGGTAAAGCATTCGTCCCAATACACAGAGTTAACTAGGAGAATTTTCAGCGTATAAGTTCAAGCAAAGTAAACTAAATTGTGTGTAACTGAGACCTGGTAGGGAGGGTGGTGGGATGATGTGAGTGCTACATTTTTTTTTTTTTTTTTTTTTTTTTGTAGAGACAGAGTCTCACTGTACCGCCCTCGGGTAGAGTGCCATGGTGTCACACGGCTCACAGCAACCTCTAACTCTTGGGCTTACGCGATTCTCTTGCCTCAGCCTCCCGAGCAGCTGGGACTACAGGCGCCCGCCACAATGCCCGGCTATTTTTTGGTTGCAGTTTGGCTGGGGCTGGGTTTGAACCTGCCACCCTCAGCATATGGGGCCGGCGCCCTACTCACTGAGCCACAGGTGCCGCCCAGAGTGCTACATTTTTTTAAAATGTGGATTTGTGACCCTGTGACATAGGAAAGCACATGGTGGGCTGCTAGTGCCCTGACCTCTGTTCTATGGGTCAAATTCTTGAGCAGACTGAAGGCAACTTTTCATTGAAGGGCATTTGCCTCATTTCCCTCCGGAACTATGGAAGGAGGCTGCTTCATAGAAGACCACTGGGTCAACACAGCAAAAATTCAGAGACACGTGTAGCTGGAAAGAGTTTGACTTCGGTGCCCAGGCTCTCCTTGGTCAAAGAAGTGCTCGGAAGTTCCACATTTCCTGGAGGGATTTGGAAAGATGCTGATGGTGCTGGCAATGAACTTGCCATGGGGGTCACCACGGCAGTGATACAGAGACCCTGAGGAGGTAATGTCATTCTGTCCACGTCTCACTGACCAGAACCTTGTGACCTTGTGACCAGACCTGGATGCAAAGGAGTCTGGGAAATCAGACTTCCTGAATAAATGTGTGACATTGTGGTGGCTGCACAGATGGATCTCAGGAGGATGCACAGAACTCGCAGACCCAGCAGAAGAGATGGGGCTCACACGCCCCCAACAGATTCAGCAGCTGCGGATCTCAGCAGAGATGTTCCCCAGGGACACAGTCAGCCCCTCGGGCAGGAGAACTCCGGGGAATAAGACTCCCTCCTACTTTCCTGTTCCTAGGTGCCATCCTAAGAGAAGGAAGAGGGAGCAGAATTTGAAAGACAGAAAGCAGAATTTGAAAGGGATGTATCTGAACAAGACTGTGAACTAAATAAAAGGGGTAAACTAATAGAGCCTCTGTACGTTGGCCACCCAAGGGACTGTAACAAACTGGCCACTGTACAAAGTTGGTCAACATAAGGAACTAGGTCTACTGTCCTGACACATACACGTGGTGCATGTCCAGTCTATGAAAATTAGGTGGACTAAAGGAGACAGTCAGTGTAGGGAGGTGGTCAGCTATCGAGGTCCTACTGAATTACAAAAGGAGATCGCTTAAACCCAAAGAGATAGAATTATTGTTCATTGTCAAGGATTTTTCTCATTTATCTTATTAGATGGGCACAGGGAGGCTCCCTATGAAGATTAAAATTTTTATTGTTATTAAGAAAGCCACTCTTTATTCTGGCTGCCAGTTTGCAGTCTTGCTTTAATATTTAACAAATTTTAAATAATATAGAAATAATCTTAAAAACTGTTTGCTGTCAGGGAACAACTTCTTTTCATATTTGTCCCTTTATGAACCACTTTGAAGCTCCAAGGAGGCTTGGGGGCTGTAAGAACCTCAGATTACTTTAGGAAAGAATCATTAGCATTAAAAGTCCAGCTGAAAGAGAGGTGAGTTCACAGTCTGAAATTTTGCCCAGCATTTTCATTCACCAGAGACATGAGCTGTGAGACTTTCTTACAGGTATTAAATTAGAGTATTACCCATTGAGCCCTGAGTACAATGCAAAGCAGGATGAGAATCACCAAGAAAAAAATCTTAGAATTGTATAGAAAAGGCTCTCAAGATCAGAGACCACTTGACAAATGCCAACAGCTTTCTGCTCCCTCTGCCCAAGTTGTCTTGAGCGCTGCGGTCTATCAAGGCCCAGTCTTCCCACTACCCAGAGATGGCCACAATGACTGTTGGGACTCTGGTGCTCCTCCTCTTGGGGAGAAGGTTAGAATTTGTGGCTTGTATGAAGTGCAATTGTATCTTGTCAGGTGGAGCCATAGAGTTCATTAGCTGGTGTGTGAAAGATGTGCAGGAGGTTGAATATGGATGCAGAATGGTTAAATAAAGAGGTGGACTTGCTGTTGCAAAGCTGCTGCTTCTTGGCCCAATTCTCTCTCTCATACTCTGCTTTGGAGACTGGGGCTGTTCTTCCGGCTGCTGCCTGTCAATCCTCATCAGTAGGGGTGTGACAGGAAGCCCCAAGGAGGGGCAAGGCCTGTGCTTCTCCACTGGCTTCTGAGTCCTGTGGGCAGAACCCCTGCCTGGCTACTCCACGCTGGCAGCAACTTTGTTCCTGCAGCAGCTGCTGAGTCCAGTTTGCAGATTCCCAGCTCTAACGAGACCAGGCTGACCCACACTCTCCAGAAAGCGATGCCAGCTGGCCAGTGCCCCCTCTTCAGAGGTCTTCATCCAACCCCACAGACGCACTCCCCTGAGCTCAGACACACCCACACCAGGGGCCTAATGTCCCCTCCTCACTGGTAGGAGTGTTGCCTACATGAGACCCTCCTCCACATTTTAACAGTTCCCCCCTCATCTGTGTATTCCCCCAGCCCTAGGGGAGGTCCCCACTCCCTGCAGTTGCTACGTCCACCACACCTTCCTGTTTCCTTTTTGCCTTTGAGTCCTTCAGTACCCTGGTAACAACTCTTTATACTAAATTCGCCTTGAAATGAGACCAATCTTTTTTTATCCCTGGGTGAGACTGATGGGATGAGTAATGCAGAGGTGCTTGAGCTCACAGCCTGGCCTGCGTCTCCACCCAGCCTTCTTCCCCACTGCATGCCCATCATTAGGGGCTTCTGACGGCAGCTTCCCTGCCTTGCCCCACCTGCTCCTAACCTTATGGCACCAGCTCATTTCTCCCCTTCTGGGAATGTCCTCTAGCTTGCTCAGCTTGTGGGTGAAAACAACCATATGACCCCAGAAAGAGAAGACATTCTTCTACTCATCCCAGTGTAAGGCCTGTCTCCGCGGGAAATAGATTCCATCCCATGTAAACCTCTTCCCAGTGGTTTAGAATGTAAAAACTTTCCAGGTAAAACACTATCCCTAGCCACAGGAGTGTGAGTTTGCTGCCTGCCTCTCACAAGGACAGTTGAACTACGACAAAGCTGATCAGATGTGAGCAGTTGCGTTATTCGGGCTTTGTAATACAAAGGGATGGACAGACCACCCAGAATACGTCAGTTCCCAGTTTCCTTAATTTTCAATTTTGCCCTTAGTGAGAGCCACAAATAGGCCTCCATCTCCACACCAATTTCTCCCAGTCTATTCACAGAGAAGCTATACATAACTCCATAAATATAAGCAATAACATGAGGCAGTTTAAATCCATACTGGGGTCATACATGTTTCCCCCAATTAAGCAACAAATCCTATAGGCATAACTGTGAGAGCACATGCCAACTTTCCATTCCCCTCAAAACACAGTCCTCACTCCCTACAGCAGCACTGAAGTTCATGGCGACCCCCCAGGAGAACGCGGCGTGTGCCTTTGATTTATACATGCCCGACTGAAAGGGCCATTGTGTTGATTTTCTCCTAAGAGTACAATCAAATTCTACTTTTGAGTTAGAGAGTGACTGATATTTTTAAATCAGGCTTTTAGAGTTATGGGGAGAAGAAATGTGTTATTCTCAAAGTTGGCTGCAGTTTGAGCCACTTAGATTAGGATAAAGGCAGAATTTCCTTCAAGGGAGAGCTACTCCAATTTAGTGAGACAATCATAATGTTTCAAGTGGAAGATTGTTTTCCCCCAATGTTCACGTCCACATGAAACCTCAGAATGTGAGCTTACCTGAAAACAGGGTCTTTGCAGATGTGATTAGTTAATACACGGTCATTTTCGAGTGGGTCCTACTCCAGTGATTAATGTTCTTATGAGAAGGGAGAACAGACACACACGGGGAGCACAGCAGATGAGGATGGAGGCGAAGGCAGGAGCCATGTGTGTACAGTCCAAGGGATGCCAGGTGAGGCAAGCCTGGAACCTGCGGGGAGCGTGGCCCTCCCAGCACCCTGATTTCTAGCCTTAAGAATTGCAAGAAAGGCCTGGCTCCTGTAGCACAGTGGTTAAAGCACCAGCCACATACACCGAAGGTGGCGGGTTCGAACCCAACCCGGGCCAGCTAAACAACACTGACAACTGGACCAAAAAATAGCCGGGTGTTGTGGCAGGCACCTGTAGTCCCAGCTATTTGGGAGGCTGAGGCAAGAGAATTGCTTCAGCCTGAGAATTTGAGGTTGCTGTGAACTGTGACGCCACGGCACTGCGGGCGACATAGTGGGACTCTATCTCCAAAAAAAACAAAAAACAAAAAAAAAAACCTGAGAAAATAAATTTCTGTTGTTTGAATCCACCCAGTTTATGCTAATTTGTTCAAGCCTCCCTAGGAAACTAATACACAGTGTTTGACTTTGAAAGATGAAGAACCCTTGAGAATAGACAAATAGATAAAGTTTTTTAAAAATTATGTTTATAGGTGATAAACAAGTAGACATTTTGAAAGTGTCTTTGGCGGGTGACTCAATGAAGAAAGCAGGGAGATGTGGGGGCAGGTGACCACTGGAAGATAAATCCCAGGAGAATTCTTGGAAGTCCCACTGCGCATGGTTTAGGATCTGAGCTGTTTTATTGGGAGAGTAAAGGATGGTGTGACTCAAGAAAACTGGAGGGCTTGAGGCCATTTAATTACATGTGTTTAGAAAATGCTCCTTTCCCCGGAGCACTTCATGACATTAGGACACTGTTGGAAAATTAACATTTTGTGTTAATAAGGTTAAAAAGAAGAGCCAGATTTTTGAAAATCATGGTACCATTTTTTCCTGACGAACAGAATCAAATGTGGTACTATACAAAGGAAAATGGAAAATCAGAGTTACTAACTGTCTATTTGGGGACCAATGTCGAGAGGGGGAAATGTGTGGCCACTCTGCCCTCATTCCTTCTCTTTGGCTGAGTGTATTTTCTCTGGGAGAGGAGAAGCTACTGTACAAATGAATCAAAAATACAGACCATCTGTCTGTGCAATTCTCACAAGTTCTGCCAGAAAGTCTGTGCCCTGTGACAGACAGACCCCCTTGGACCCTTTGGTGGGCAGAATAGTGACCTCTGAAGATGTCTGTAACCTAGTCCCTGGAGACTGTGAGTTTTTACATGCCAAAGAAGATTTTGCAGGTGGAATTAGGTTTGAGAACCTTGACATGGGGAAATTTTCTCTGATTATACAGATGGGATAAATCTAATCACACAGATCCTTGAAAGCAAGGGACCTTACCTAGCGGTGATCAGAGAGTCACATTGCTGGCTATGAAACTGCGGGAGAAGAGCTGTGAGCCAAGGAAAGCAGCCAGACCATAGAAGTGTAGAAACTGGAAATGGTAAGGAAACAGATTCTCCCAAAGAGTCTCCAGAAAGAAATCAAGCCCAGCCAACATCCTGACTTTAGCTCCGTGAGACCCATGTCAGAATTCTGACCTACAGAACTGTAAGATAATAAATTTGTGCTATTTAGCTTTGAGTCTGTGGTCATTTGTTACAGCAGCAATAGAAAACTCATATAGACCCCTATCCCTCTATCTGACATCTTTTCATCATTCTGGACTTGATCTGTGATGCAAATTGAACTACGGTGTCTCTTGTAGAGCACCTGCAAATGGGCTATGATTGTGCAATACCTACTACAGACAAATAACGTAAGGCCTTGGAGGGTGGGGATTGTGTGGGTCTTAACTCTGTTGGCCTGTGCGATGGCCTAATCCAGTGCCTAAAACGTAATAGAGTCTCAATAAGAATTTTTCAAATAAAGAAAGGATGCCCAGAGAGGTTACATGACTTTCTCAGAATCAAGGGATAATATGGATCTAAATAGAGATCTCTTTATCTAAATGAAGGTCATATACTTTCCACTGCAAGGTGTGAGCCCCCAAATTATAGTACATGCATATAAAACCAAGAACACACGTACAGTAGAAACTCCGTAGCTGTTGTCAGCTCCTTAAGTTGACCTAATTTTCATTGTCAGGACATGCACCACATGTCCATATCAGTACAGTAGGCCTAGTTCCTTATGTTGACCCTCTCTGTATTTTGACCAGTTTGTTACAGTTTTTTGGGTGGTCAACTTACAGAGGTTCTACTGCATATGTGTGTATATACAGAGGGTGTCAAATAAATGTATACACATTTTAAGAGATGTTATCTGTGTGTTACTTTTCAAAGTCCAATTAAATGTGCTGTTGCTGGCCAACTGTGCCTGCGCAGTCTACACACGTCCATTCTGCCTGTAATTCTTACACTATTTGGGAATGATCAATTCGACTTCTTTTAAATTGTGTATACATGTCTGGAACCCCTATGTGCACGTGTATATATACCTATTTATATACACATACCATACATTAATAGGCATGTAGGTTGACTCCACATCTTTATCCTTGTGAATTGTGATGCACAAAATATTCAAGTATTCAAACTATTCAAATACTTTTTGATAAAATGACGTCTTTTGTTTTAGGTAGATACTAAGTAGTTGGATTGCTGAATTGAATCGTAAGTCTACATTTATTTCATTGAGGAATCTCCACACTGTTTTCCATAGGGGATGAATTAATTCGCAGTCCCACCAACAGCGTATAAGCATTTCTCTCTCTGCATCTATGCCACATCTATTTTTTTTTTTTTTTACTTTTTAGTAATAGCCTTTCTGAATATTTATATGTGTTATTTAAGTGTGGTTTTATTACGCATTTTCCATGATGATTAGTGACGTTGAGCATTTTTTCATGTTTATTGGTCATTTGTCTCTTTTATTTCGAAAAGCTACTGTTCATGCCTTTTCCCTACTTTTTATTTATTTATGTATTTATTTTTTATTAAATCATAACTGTATACATTGATATGATCATGGGGCATTATACACTCACTTCATAGACCATTTGACACATTTTTATCACAACGGTTAACATAGCCTTTCCGGCGTTATCTCAGTTACTGTGCCAAAACATTTACATTCTACATTTACCAAGTTTCGCAAATACCCCTGTAAGATGCACCACAGGTGTGATCCCACCGATCCCCCTCCCTGTACCCCCCCTCCCTTTCCCACTGGATGCGGAGAAAAGGGAACACTTCTGCACTGATGGTGGGAATGCAAATTAATACATTCCTTTTGGAAAGATATATGGAGAACACTCAGAGATCTAAAAATAGATCTGCCATTCAATCCTGTAATCCCTCTGCTGGGCATATACCCAGAAGACCAAAAATCACAACATAACAAAGATATTTGTACCAGAATGTTTATTGCAGCCCAATTCATAATTGCTAAGTCATGGAAAAAGCCCAAGTGCCCATCGATCCACAAATGGATTAATAAATTGTGGTATATGTACACCATGGAACACTATGCAGCCTTAAAGAAAGATGGAGACTTTACCTCTTTCATGTTTACATGGATGGAGCTGGAACATATTCTTCTTAGTAAAGTATCTCAAGAATGGAAGAAAAAGTACCCAATGTACTCAGCCCTACTATGAAACTAATTTGGGGCTCTCACATGAAAGCTATAACCCAGTTACAACCTTTTCCCTACTATTTAATGGGTTTTTTTTTTCTTTGCTGATTTGTTTGAGTTCTCTATAAATTCTGGTTATTAGCCCTTTATTGGATGTATAGTTTGCAGATATTTTCTCCTATTCTGTAGGTTGTCTATTTTCTCTGCTGATTATTTCTTTACCTTTGTAGAAGCTTTTTAGGTTAATCAAATCCCATTTATTTATTTTTGTTGTTGCTATGATTGCCATTGGGGTCTTTGTCATAAATTCATCGCCTAGGGAAGGTCAACATCTAGAAGAGTTTTTCATACATTTTATTCTAGAAATTTTATGATTTCATGCCTTACATTTAAGTCTTTGACATACCTTGAATTAATTTACTAATGTCGCATTTCAAGGTCTAGAAAAAAATTCTATATTTTGTTTGGAACCGCAAAAAGGATGAATAGCCAAAGCAATTTTAAGCAAAAATAACATATCTGTGGGGCATCACATTACCATACTACAAACCAAACTACAAACCATACTACAAGCCTTAGTAACCAAAACAGTATGGTATTGATATGAAATTAGAGACATAAACCGATGGGGAAAGAAGAAGAAAACCCAGATATAAAGCCACCTACCTTCAACCAACTGATCTTTGACAAAGGAGACAGCAATGTAAAATGGGGAAGAGGAACCTTATTTGATAAACCGTGCTGGGAAAATTGGACAGCCACATGCAAAAGAATGAAACAGGACCCCCATCTCTCAAAAAATTAATTTAAATGGATTAAAGACTTAAATGTAGGGCTTTCTTACTCTTAGTTAATCTAACAGGTAAAAGTTTGTTCAAAATAATAATAGCAACAATGTATCCAGTGATTTTATAGCTTATGGATAAGTGAAATGAATAGTAACAATGTTGCAGGAATAAGAGGCCTGCAAAGAGTGTAGTGGTATTTTAAAGAGGACTCGGATTAGTTAAAAATATATATTCAGATAACAAACAAGATTCAACTCCATGTTATCTACAAGAAACCCCCTTTAAAAATAAAGTAAAAAAGTGAAGAACGAAATACTATACTATCACTAATCAAAAGAAAGGTGAGAATGTGCAGAGAAGGGAACACTTTTACACTGCTGCTAGGACAAATACAGCTTCTTTGGAAAGAAGTATGGAACATCCTCAAAGAACCCAAAATAGACCTTCCATTTGATCCCCCACAATCCCATTACCAGGCATCTACCCAGCAGAAAAAACAAAAAAACAAAAGAACATTTTATCATAAGGACATATGCACTGGGTTGTTTATCCCAGCTTGATTTTACAATTTCCAAAATGTGGAAACAACCTAAATGCTCATCAACCCAGCAATGGACTAATAAACTGTGGTGTATGTAACCCATGGAATAGCATTCAGCCATAAAACGATGGAGACTTTACAACTTTTATATTCAGCTAGATGGAATTGAAACACATATTTCTTAGTAAAGTATGACAAGGATGGAGAAGCAAGTATCCAATGTACTAAATACTAATATGAAGCCAGTAGACAAACTAATACATACCCACGTAAGAGAAAAACTCAATTCATTTCAAATTGAGGGGGAGGAGGCGGAGGGGAGAAGGAAGGAGCTGGTGTGTTCCTACTTAATGGGCCCAATGTAATGGTACATGGTACAACTGCTGGCCGGGACCCTGCAACAGGGACTCTTCTTAACAAATGCAAACACTGTAACCTAGTTGTTTGTACCCTCACATTAATCTGAAATTAAAAAAAAAAGAAAGAAAGTTGGGGTAACCATATTAATTTTAGACAATGCAGATTTCAAAGAAAGGGAAAATTATCAGTAATGAAGAGGATATTACATATTAATAATGACAAAGAGGTCAGTTCCCCAAAAATATATTTAAAAATCCTTAATGTATGTGCATCTAACAACAGAGTATCAAAATATATTAGATATGAACAAATAGAACCATAAAAAGAAAGAGGAAATCTACTATTATAGTTGGAGACTTCAACTCCCAAACCAGTAACTTACAGATTCACCAGACAGAAAATTAATAAAGACAGAGGTGAACTGAACAATGTTGTCAATCAGCTGAGTCTAATTGACACCTATAGACTCCTTCATCCCACAGCAACAGAATACACATTCTGATCAAGCTCACACAGAATATTCACCAAGATAGATCACACATGGAACATAAAGCACACATTAACAAATTAAAAAGATTTGAAACAATATAACATTTTCTCTCAGTCAACAATGGAATTAAAACTATAAATCAATAACAAAAATAGCCAGAATGAACTAGGTGGAAAACTCAGAAACCTTGAAGATTAACAACATGTTTCCAAATAACAAAATGATCAAAGAAGTCTCAAGAGAAATTAAAAAATAGTTTGAACTAAATGAAAAAGAAAATGCAACTTACCAAAATTTGTGAGATGCGGTGAAAGTAATGCTTAGAGAAAAATTTATAACATTGAAGACTAAGAAGAAAGATCTAAAATCAATAGTCTAAGCTTCCACTTTAGAAAACTAGAAAAAGAAGTGTAATTAAATCCCTAGCAAGCAAAAGAAGAGAAATGATAATAACTGGAGTAGAAATCAATGAAATTGAAAATAGGAATTCAATAGAGAAAATCAACAAAACACAAAGTTGATTCTCTGAAAAAAGTCAAAAAAATTAATAAATCCCTATCTAGGTTAACTAAGAAAAAAAGAGAGACGACAAAAATTACATCACAAATAAAAGAGGGGCCACCACTACTGATCTCATAGGACATTAAAATAAATAATAAAGAAATATTATGAATAACTCTGTACTCATGAATTTAATAACTTAGATGAAGTGGAATTCTTTGAAAGACACAGCCTACCACAACTCACATAAGGAGATATAGATAATTCTTGCAAGCCTGTATGTATTAAAGAAGTTGAATCAATAATTGACAACCTTCTAAAACAGAAAGAACCGGGCCTAGAATTCTACTAAAAATGTGAAGAGATACTGTATCTCTACAATGTCTTCAGGAAAAAAGAAGCAGAGGGACTACCTCTTAACTGTTTCCATGAGGCCAGAATTACCCAAACCAGACAAAAATATCACAAGGAGGAAGATCTAGCCATCAATATTTCTCATGAACACAGATTCAAAAATCCTCAACAAAATATTAGCACAATAAATCAAAAAATGTATTAAATGAATTACATGAATATGGATTTATCTCATGTTGCCAAGTCGGGCCCAATTTTTATTTTTTTAATTTAATTTTTTATTAAATCATAACTGTACACATTCATGGGCTACAATGCAATGATTTGATATGCATTGTGGAAAGCTTAAATCAAATTGATTAGCAATAACCATCACCTCACTTATTTTTTGTGGTAAGACATTTATAATCTAGTTATTTTGAAATGTACCCTTGCATTGTGTAAATTATGAATTTTACACATGAGAACCCCATGAATTGCCCTCCCTCCGTTCACCTTCCCCCTTTCCTTCTCCTTTCCCCCCTCTCTCCTCCTTCTTGTTGGACTATATTTGTGTTTTATCATTCATATGAATGTGTAAATGATTATATATTGGTTTATAATAGTATTGAGTACATTGGATACTGTTTTTTCCATTTTTGAGATACTTTACTAAGAATATGTTCCAACTCCATCAGGTAAACATAGAAGTTGTCAAGTCTTTATCTTTTAGGGCTGCATAGTATTCCATGGAATACACATACCACAATTTGTTTTTTTTTTGGCCAGGGCTGGGTTTGAACCTGCCACCTCCAGCATATGGGACCAGTGCCCTACTCCTTGAGCCACAGGTGCCACCCGACATACCACAATTTGTTAATTCATTCATGGGTTGATGGGCATTCAGACTGCTTCCATGACTTAGCAATTATGAATTGGGCTGCAATAAACATTCTGGTGCAAATGTCTTTGTTGTAAAATTATTTTTGTTCATCTGGGTAGAAACCTAGTAATGGAATTGCAGGATCAAATGGCAAGTCAACTTTTAGTTCCTTGAGAATTCTTCATACTTCTTTCCAAAAAGGTTGTATTAGTTTGCAATCCCACCAGCAGTGTAGAAGTGTTCCCTTCTCTCCACATCCACACCAACATCTGGTGTGGTTTTGGGATTTTGTGATGTGGGCTATCTTGCTGGAGTTAGATGATACCTAAAACCATTTTTGACTTGCATTTCTCTGATGATTGAGGACAATGAGCATTTTTCCTGTATTTGTTGGCCATTTGCCTGTCATCTTCAGAGAAGTTTCTGTTCAAGTCTCTTGACCACAAAAAAGGGGGTTATTTGTTCTTTTCTTATTGATTAGTTTGAATTCTCTGTAGATTCTAGTTATCAGACCTTTATTGGCATTATAACCTGCAAAAATCTTCTCCCATTCTGAAGGCTGTCTGTTTGCTTTACTTGCAGGGCCCTTAGCTGTGCAGAAGCTTTTTAGCTTGATCAAATCCTAGTAATATATTTTTGGTGTTGCTTCAATTGCCAGAGGGGTCCTCCTCATAAAATATTTTCCCAGGTCAATATCTTCAAGCATTTTCCCTGCACTCTCATTTAGTATTTTTATAGTTTCATGTCTTAAATTTAAATCTTTTATCCAGTAAGAATCAATTTTTGTTAGTGGTGAAAGGTGTGGGTCTAGTTCCAGTCTTCTACAGGTTGCCAGCCAGTTCACCCAACACCATTTGTTAAAGGGAATCTTTTCCACAATGCATGTCTATGTCAGGCTTATCAAAGATAAAATGATGATATGTGGCTAGGTTCATTTCTAGATTCACTATTCTATTCCATATATCTAAATCTCTATTTTTGTGCCAGTACCATGATGTTTTGATCACTATAGATTTATAGTATAATCGGAAGTCTGGTAACGTGATGCCTTCTGATTTGTTTTTATTTCTAAGTAATGTGTTGGCTATTTGAGGTTTTGTCTGATTCCATATAAAATGAAGTATGATTTTTTTCAAATTCTTTAAAGTAGGACATTGATGCTTTAATAGGGATTGCATTAAATCTATAGATTGCTTTGGGTAGTATGGGCATTTTAACAATGTTGATTCTCCCAGCCACGAGCATGGTATGTTTTTCCATTTGTTCACATCTTCTGCTATTTCTTTTCTCAGAGTCCCAGAGTTTCACAATTCTCTTTAGAGAGATCTTTTACATCCTTTGTTAGATAAATTCTCAGATATTTCATCTTCTTTGGCACTATTGTAAAAGGAATAGAATCCTTGACTATAATTTTGACTTTACTATTGTTGGTATATATAAAAGCTACCAATTTGTAAGTATTGATTTTGTATCCTGAGACACTGCTATATTCCTTGATCACTTCTAAGAGCTTTGTAGTTGAGTCCCTGGGGTTTTTCAGATATAAGATCATCTATGAAGAATGAAAGTTTGACCTCCTCTCACCCCATTTGAATATTCTTTATCCCCTTTTAGGTTCTGATTGCAATGGCTAGGACTTCCATTACCATGTCGAATAGCAGTGGTGACAAGGGGCATCCTTGTAAAGTTTCAGATCTGAGTGGAAATGTTTTCAATTTTACTCCATTCAATGTGATATTGGCTGTGGGTTTGCTGTAGATGGCCATTCTCAGTTTAAGAGATGTCCCATCTAACTCTATTTTCTTAAATGTTCTAATCATGAAAGGATGCTAGAAATTATCAAAACCCTATTCTGCATCAAATTATAGAATCATATAGTCTTTGTTTTTTATTTTATTTATGTGGTGTATTGTATTTATAGATTTACCTATGTCGAGCCAAACTTATAACTTTGGGATAAAATCAACTTGATCATGGTGTATAATTTTTTAATGTGTCATTGAATTCTGTTTGCTAGGATCTTATCGAATATTTTTGCATTGAAATTAATTAAAGATATTGGTCTATAGTTTTCTTTCTTTGTTGGATCCTTTCCTGGTTTGGGGATCAAGGTGATAATTTGCTTTAGAGAATGTGTTGGGGAGGATTCTTTCCTTTTCTATGTTTTGGAAAAGATTATGTAATATAGGTACTAGTTCCTCTTTGAAGGTTTGCTAGAATTCTGATGTGAAGCCATCTGGTCCTAGACTATTCTTTTTTGGGAGATTTTGTATGGTTGATGCTATTTCAAAAGCACTTGATATAGGACTACTTAATATTTCTAATTCTTTCTGGTTGAGTCTAGGAAGGTGGTATGCTTCCAGGTATTGGTCCATTTCGTCCAGATTTTCATATTTCTGAGAATAGAGGTTTTTGTAGTATTCATTGAGGTTTTTTTGAATTTCTATGGTATCTTTTATTTTCCCTTTATTGTTTCTGATTGATGTTATTAGAGATTTTACTTTTTTGTTTCTGGTTATGCTAGGAAAGGCTCTATAAAAGAAAGAAAACTATAGATCAATATCATTAGTGAATATCAGTGCAAAAATATTCAATAAGATCCTATCAATTTTATTAATCTTTTCAAAAAATCAACTTTCTTTATCATTAATCTTCCAAATGATTCTTTTGTTTTCTTTTCATTCTACTCTCATTTTGGCTATTTCTTTTCTACTGCTGGGTTTGGGGTAGTATTGTTCTTTCTTTTCCAATTGCTTGAGCTAGCCCATTATGTTGTTGACTTTCTCTGTTTTCTTGTCATTAAGGTGGGTTTTTATTTGCAGTTTTTGGCCAGCTATGGGTTTGAACCCACCACCTCCAGCATATAGGGCTGGTGCCCTACTCCTTTGAGCCACAGGTGCTGCCCTTCTCTCTGTTTTCTTGATGAAGGCTTCTAATCCCATAAATTTCTTTCTTATGACTGCCTCTGTAGTATCCCACAGGTTTTGGTAGTTTGTGTCTTCATTACCATTTTGTTCCAAAAATCAAATGATTTCCTTCTCAATCTCATCTTTGACCTAGCTATCATTCAGCCTAAGGTTACCTAGTTTCCATGATTTTGTCTGAGTATGAAGATTTCTGTTGCTGTTGAGTTCAATTTTTATTCTGTAGTGGTCTGAGAAGATAAAAGGAATAATTTCTATTCTTTTAAATTTGTTGAGGTTAGACTTGTGTCCTAAGATATGATCAATACTGGAGGATGATCCTTGGGCTGAAGAGAAGAATATGTATTCAGTTTTACTAGGATGAAATGTCTGTAAATGTCTGTTAAATCCATTTGTTCTAGGGTGAAGTTTAAGTGCATTATTTCTTTGTTTAGTTTCTTCTTGGAGGATCCATCCAGAACTGACAAAGGGGTGTTAAAATCTTCAATCTATCCATTAGGGTTTGTTTCATAAATTTAGGAGCATTCAGGTAGTGTTCATAAATGTTAATTATCAAAATCTCTTCATGCTGTTTCCCCTGACAAATATGTAGTGACCATCCCTATCTTTACCTTTGTTGGTTTAAAACCAATTGTATCTGCAAATAAAATTGCAACCCCTGTCTTTTTCTGATTCCATTTGCCTGTGTTATATATGTCCATCCCTTCGCCTTGAGTCTTTTTTTTATCCTTTGTGGTAAGACAAGTCTCTTGGAGGCAATAGATACTTGGCCTAAGGTTTTGTATCCAGTCAGCCAACCTGTGCCTTTTTAGAGGACAATTTAAGTCATTCACATTAATTGAGAGAATTGATAGTATGGTATTGTTTTGGCTGTCATGTTTTTCAAAGGTCCAGTGCATATTTTTAATCCTTTAACCATTGTGAGGTTACGTTTTGTTCAATAAATTCTGGGTGAGTTTACTTTGGTTGTAGAGCGTTGTGTTGGTCATTATGGAAAATGGATCTGAGTATTTCCTGGTTTAGTTATGGCAAATTTCCTCAACATGTGGATGTCAGTAAAGTATTTGATTTCTCCATCACAAATGAAACTCAGTTTAGCTGGATACAGGATCCTGAGTGGAACATTATTTTGTTTTAGAAGGTTGAAAGTCAATGACCATCTTCTTCTGGCTTGAAAAGGTTTAGCTGAAAGATCTGTAGTCATCCTAATATTTCTCCCATTGTAAGTAATGCTTTTTTTTTTTACAACTGGTTGCTTACAGGATTTTCTCCTTCGTATTAACGTTGGTAAAGTTAATTACAATGTGTCTAGGAGATGCTTCATTTGGATTGAGTTGTGCTGGGGTTCTGAAACTATCTACTATCTGAATTTATGTAATGTTTGCAATGCTTAGTAAATTCTCCTCCATAATATCTTGGAGTAGAGCTTTTGTGCCTTTGGGACCATCCTGTTCTCCTTCAGGAATTCCTGTAATTTGGATTTATCTTTTGGAATGATCCCACAACTGTCTCAGGGCATGTTCTGTTCTTGTTTCCCATTTTTCTGCCTCTCTGAATGCTTGGTAACCTTCAAAAGCCTTGTTTTCAATTTCTGAGATCTTTTCTTCTGCGTGCTCAACTCTACTACTGAGGTACTGTACTGTGTTTCAAAGCTAATTGAATAGCTCTTTCACTTCCTTAAGATCTGCTGTATCTTTTCCCATTATGTCCATATCCTTAGTGACTTTATCTTTGAATTCATTAATATCTTCAGACAAATTTTGAACTACTGTTTGGATTTGTATTTCCATCTTTTCCTCCATTATATTAATTTTATTTGCCATCCATACTCTGAATTTTATTTCTGGCAAATCATCCATTTGTTTATGAATGTCATTTTCTGTTGTGTCTCCTTTGTCATTCCTTGGAGGAGTTAATCTACTCTGATTATTCATGTTGCCAGAGTTCTTCTACTGGTTTCACCCCATGAGTATTTTCCACAATTTGGCAATTAAAACTGGTGGGGTGAGTTTGGATTAGGGCCCCAAGGAAGTGGAGTTAACCAGCCCTTTACCAATGAGCTGTGGCTTGTAATTGTGACTTTTCCCCTCTAGCCTTATAATGGTACCTTTCAGAGCTACAGCCAGAGACTCTGAGGACCTACTTCATGAGATAATGCAAGCTGGCTCTGTCTTGAAATCAGCCAGTCTCTAACCAACCTAATGAGTTGCAGTGTTAGGTTGAAAGCTCAGCTGGGGAGAGATACAAGAAACTGTGGCACTCTGCCTCCCACCAGCAACATCAGTGGAGAAGAATCAGTCCCTCCCTGCTACAAAACAATCCCTGCTCAACCTCAGAAGGTCCCCAAGTGGACAACCCATGTTAAGAATTCTAATCAGATTATCCCAGGCAGTACAATCAATGCTGATGAGAGAGAGTTTGAAGGGTCTCAAGCAGCCTGGTAGTAGTAATCCATAGGCAGTTCCATCCTGCAAATCTGAGGGGCTGGAGTCTTGTCCCCTCCGGTGAGTAAGGGAGTCAGGAAAGTGCACCCACCAAAGTCAGAACAGGGACATCAGTGCCTCTACCTCAGCTATGCCATTATAAAATCAATTAATGTAATACATCACAACAGGGTATAAAAGAAAAATCATGTGATCATACTGACAGATGCAGAAAACATGTTTGACATAATCCAAAACTCATTTATGATAAAAAAACTTTCATAAAATTAGAAATAGATCTGAACTTCCTTAACTTGAAAAAGAATATTTATAAAAAACCTTACAGCCAGAATTATGCTTAATGCAAAAAACTAGATATTTTCCTTCCAAGATGAGGAACAAAGCAAGGATATCTGCTCTTACCATTTCTGTTCAACACTGCATGGAAAATGTTAATTATTTAAAAGAAAATAAACAAGAAAAGAAAGGAAAGGTATGCAGATTGGAAAGGAATAAATAAAATTGCATCTTTTTTCATTTGCAGGTGACATCATAATGTCATGTGAAAAAAAACCAAAGAATCAAGAAAAATACCTATTTCTGGAATGAAGAAACAACTATGCCAAGATTATAGGATACAAGGTCAACATATAAAAGTGAATAGCTTTCTATATACTAAGGAGGAACAATTAGTATTTGAAAGTAAAAACATACCACCATTTACATTAGCAACAAAAAAGAAAAAGTGCTTAGGTATAGATCTAACAAAGTATGTACAAGATGTGAGGACAACTGCAGAAGTCTAATGCAGTGGCTCAACCTTCCTAATGCTGCAGCCCTTTAATATAGTTCCTGTGGGTTGTAACCCATAGGTTGAGAACCACTGGTCTAATGCAAAAAAATCAGACAACTAAATAAATGTAGATGTGTGTATATTCCATACTCGTAAATAGGAGGACTCAATACTGTCAAGATGTCAGTTTTTCCCAACATGACCTGTAGATTCAATGAAATCCCAACCAAAATCCCAGCAAATTATTTTGTGCATACCTAAAAAACTGATCCTAAAGTTTACACGGAAAGACAAAAGACCCAGAAGAACCAACAAAGTATTAAAAAAGAGTAATGTTAAAGGACTGACATTGCCAGACTCAAGACAGTGTGGTATTGGCAAAAGAATAGATAAATAGATCATTGGAACATACTATCTACAGCCTAGAAATAGACTGCACAATTATAGTTAACTTATCCTTTACAAACAAGCAAAGGCAGTTCAATGGAGAAAAAATAGTGTTTTCAACAAATGATGCTGAATTAATTGGACTTTCAAGTGCAAATAAATAATTCTAGGAACAGGCCTTATATCTTTCAAAAAATTGTCTCAAAATAGATCATAGATCTAAATGTACAATACTAAAGTATAAACTCCCAGAAGGTATAACATGGGGAAAAATGTAGGTGATCTTGGGTTTGGTGATGACTTATTAGATACAACCTCAAAAGCACAATCCATGGAAAAAGATGACAAAGTGGACATTTTAAAAAGAAAAAAGAAAACATTTTCCCTGAAAAAGACTCTTTGAAAAGAATGAGAAGACAAGTCCAAGGGGAAAATACAGTCTTTATAAAACACATATCCATAAAAGACAGGTATCCAAAAGTCCAAAAAAAAAAAAAAAGCCATTTTAAAAACTTCAAACTCAATTATAAGAAATCCAATAAGTCAACTGAGAAACTGTCAAAAGATCCGAACAGATATCTCACCCAATAAGATGTACATATGGCAAATAAACCTGAAAAGATGCTCAACATCATATATCATTAAGTAATTGCAAACTAAAACAACAATGAAATATCACCACATTCCTATTATAATGACTAAAATTTAAAATACTGATAACATCAAATGCCGACAAGGAGCAACAGGAACTCTCACTAAGTGCTGGCCGGAATGTAAACTGGTGCAGCCGCTTTGGAAGACAGTTTTCAGTATCTTATAAAACTAAACATAGTTTTACCATATGATCCAACAGTTACACTCCTTGCTATGTTATTTTACCAAATGCTTTGAAAACACATATCCACAAACAAATCTGAATATTTGTAGCTGCTTTATTCATAATTGCCAAAAATTAGAAGCAAAGCAACTAAAAATGCTCACTTCCAACTAAAAATAGGTGGATGAATAGACAAACTGTTACAGTGGAATATCACTTAGAAATAAAAAGAAATGAACTATCGAGGCATGAAGAGACATGGAGAAACCTTAAACGCATGTTACTACAGGATGTAGTCAATCTGAAAGGGCCACATGCTGTATGGGAGGTTGGTGTTAATGACATCTTGGGCTCCATTCTACAGATGAAGAAACTGAGGCTCATCGTGGTTAAACCTTGAAGCCACACTTTAGTGCTTGAGTTGGGGCTCAACCCACACTTTCTGTTTCCAAATAACAGTTCTTTCTGATAACTGGGCCAAATCTGTATTCATCTCATTCTTTGGCTAGATCCTCACTACTGTCCACGGTTGATTTCCCATTTCTTGCACATAAGTATTCTAATATTTTCTCTTTCCCCTACATGCTACCCAGGCTCTCATCAGATGTTCTTACCTTCCTTTTGATCATCTTAGAGGTGGTAAAATCACAGAGGGGAATGTCTGCTGGGATCTGGAACCGTGGAGGAGACACCACTGCTGGAAAAGCAACCTGGGCAGACTACCAACTATGAGTGGGCAGCATGCTCTGGCTTCCCCTGCCTCCTCTCCCACCAGTGCCTCCCATGGCCAAACCGGCCTGGAATCCACTTGGTAAGGACCCTGAGATAAGCAGCTGGCCGAGGAAGGACTGTGCTTCTCTTGGACTTACCCTGTTCCTATCGCTTAATTCTCCATGAATGCTTGGATACACTTGTTTCAGATTTTCCAGATTAAAAATTCAAAAAAGTTATCTGAAGATTATTCAAAAGATTATGTAAAGATAATGTGGCCCAAACTTATGGGAAAATTTGGGGGCACACACACACTAGATATATATATATATATATATATATAATATGTATTCCAAAAAATGTATATACATTGTCAGTGATCTTGTTGGAAGTAAAATCAATCATTCCCCCAAAGTGTACGAATTGCAGGTAAGATGGATACGCGGAATCTCTACGCACACTTGACTAGTAACAATGCCTACAATTCAACTTTGAAAAGTAACACATACATAACATCTCTTAAAATGTGTATACATTTTGTGGCACCTTCTGTATATATACAATGTATGTGTGTATATATACAGTGTGTGTGCGTGTGTGTATACACATATACATATGTGGGGAGAGAGAGTGGGAGAGAGAAAAACAGCTTTTCTACTTGAAGATAAATTATTTTCCAAAATATTTCTAACCAAATCATACTCCATAATTAGGTATGAGCATTTCCACTTCTCTAAATCCTCACTGCCACCTGGTATTGCTGTTTTAATTTATGTTTTTAATTTGCATTTCTCTGGTTACCCATGAACTTGAGGATGTTTTTGTATGTGTATTAGTCTTTTGCTTTTACTCATTATCTTAATCAGCTCAGGCTGTTGAAACAAACTATAATAGACTGGTTGGTTTATAAACAGCAGCAGAGACTAGTGTCTCTCAGTGCTGGAGGCTGGCAGGGTGAGATCAAGCCGGGTTCTGATGAAGGCCCTTCATAAACTGCTGATTCCTCCTGTGTCCTCACATGGTAGAGAGGAGAGAGAGCTGTCCGGGTTCCTTGTATAACAGCACTAATCCCATTCATGAAGCTCCCACCTTCATGACCTAATCACTTCCCAGAGGCCCCAACTCCTAATACCCTTACCTTGGGGTTAGGACTTCAGCATATGAATTTTGGAGGGACGCACATGTTCGGTCCATTGCAGACAGTGTCTGTTCATACTTACCAATTTTCCTACCTGCTACTTATATTTCTCTTATGGATTTAAAAGAGATATATGTATATATACTTTTAATTCAAGTTCTTTACTTTGTGTAAGTGAGGCAGGTATCCCCCAATTTGTGGCCTGCCTTTTCATTTATTGGGATCTTCCGTTAAACAGAAGATCTTAATTTTCATGTAGTTGAATCAAGCTATCTTTTCCTGTTTGTTTTTGTTTAAATAATTTTTGTTCTGTAGAAGATGCTTTTGGTGCCTCTGATCACATTCCCTCAGCCCAAGGTCTGACTTTAATATTTGTGTTGGAAAGTCCTATGTAAACTTGGCCTCCCTTCAGTAATTTCATTAATAGAGTTTCTAATGTTGGTCTAACCTTGTGTTCCAGGAATAAATCCACCTTAGTCATATTATACATATATATTACTTTCATGTCTGGTTTCAATGTCTAATCTTCTGGTGAGGACTCTGTGCATCTCGGATCATGTTTTTAATTTTCCCTTCCCTGTCCTTGTCTAGCTTTTCAATCAAGGTTATTCTCTTTTTGGGCTCTGAAAGAGTTCACGCAGAAGTGGAATTGTCTATTCCCTGAATGTGCAGCTGAATTCAACTGCAAACTTGTCTGGGCCTGATATTTTATATGTGGAACAATTTAAATTAATGATCCGATTACATTAGTTATTATTACATCATTCAGATTTTGCTATTTCTTATTTGAGTAAATTTTGGCAAATTATATATTTCTGAGAAGTTATCCATTTCATCCAAGTGTGTTGGCATAGTCAGAATCCCTCCTGCTTCTTAATATCTACAGCGTCTGTGATAAGGTTCCCGTTTTCACCCCTGCTATCAGTCACTGATGTCCACAGCTCTTCCCGCCCCCTCCCCTGCCGCCTCACTTGCCTGCCTCTCTCTCATTCTAATTTTCTTTCTTTTTGATCAATCTTGCCAGAGGTTTGTAAATTGTATTAATTGGTTCAGAAAACCTACTTTTGGCATAATTGATTGTCTTGATTATATCTTTGTTTTGGATTTCATTCATTTTTGTTCTTTATTATCAATTTCCTACTATTTCACTTAACTTTTTAGCTGTTTGTTTTACTAACTTCTTAAATTGGACACTCTGCTCCTTTCTTTTCAGAATTGCTTCATATGAAATGTGTGTGTGTGTGTGTGTGTGTGTTTTAAGGTATTAACTTTAGAAATGCCACTCTATCACTTTTGCGTTGGCCCCAGAGTTTTAATAAGCAACATTTCATTACTTTTAACCTATTTTCTAATTTACATTTCTTCTTTGACCTATGCGTTACCTAGTAAATAATATGTTACCCATAGATCAAGGGTGGTAATTGTCTTGGCCAATTGTTAGTATACTTAATATATTGGGAAAGGTATGGTAAAAATCTAATAGTGGAAAGATAGATAATGAATTTAAAATGTTAAATTTAAAGTTACACTTTTATTTTTTTTTGTTAAGTTATTTGTACATAGATCATAAATACATTTATGGGATTCAATGTATTGATTATCTGTACAAATTGGAGTGCTTACATCCTACTAATCAACATTCACCTCATTTACCCAATTACAGCATTAAGACATTTGTGTTCTACACCTGATAGATCCAGCTTGTATTTGCAATATGCTCCCTAGGTGTGGTCTCCCTACTAACCCTCTCTCTATCGACCCACCCCTTGCCCCTCCGCTCTCCCTCCCCTTTCCTCTTTCATCCTAGGCTATAGTTGTGTTTCATTTTTCATATGCAAGTGTGAGTGATTATAAATTGGTTTCACAGTAGTACTGATTACATTGCATATTTCTTTTTTTTTTATTGTTGGGGATTCATTGAGGGTACAATAAGCCAGGTTACACTGATTGCAATTGTTAGGCAAAGTCCCTCTTGCAATCATGTCTTGCCCCCATAAAGTGTGACACACACCAAGGCCCCACCCCCTCCCTCCGTCCTTCTTTCTGCTTCCCCCCCATAACCTTAATTGTCATTAATTGTCCTCATATCAAAATTGAGTACATAGGATTCATGCTTCTCCATTCTTGTGATGCTTTACTAAGAATAATGTCTTCCACGTCCATCCAGCTTAATACGAAGGATGTAAAGTCTCCATTTTTTTTAATGGCTGAATAGTATTCCATGGTATACATATAGCACAGCTTGTTAATCCATTCCTGGGTTGGTGGGCATTTAGGCTGTTTCCACATTTTGGTGATTGTAAATTGAGCTGCAATAAACAGTCTAGTACAAGTGTCCTTATGATAAAAGGATTTCTTTCCTTCTGGGTAGATGCCCAGTAATGGGATTGCAGGATCAAATGGGAGGTCTAGCTTGAGTGCTTTGAGGTTTCTCCATACTTCCTTCCAGAAAGGTTGTACTAGTTTGCAGTCCCACCAGCAGTGTAAAAGTGTTCCCTTCTCTCCACATCCACGCCAGCATCTGCAGTTTTGAGATTTTGTGATGTGGGCCATTCTCACTGGGGTTAGATGATATCTCAGGGTTGTTTTGATTTGCATTTCTCTAATATATAGAGATGATGAACATTTTTTCATGTGTTTGTTAGCCATTTGTCTGTCGTCTTTAGAGAAGGTTCTATTCATGTCTCTTGCCCATTGATATAAGGGATCGTTGGCTTTTTTCATGTGGATTAATTTGAGTTCTCTATAGATCCTAGTTATCAAGCTTTTGTCTGATTGAAAATATGCAAATATCCTTTCCCATTGTGTAGGTTGTCTCTTTGCTTTGGTTATTGTCTCCTTAGCCGTACAGAAGCTTTTCAGTTTAATGAAGTCCCATTTGTTTATTTTTGTTGTTGTTGCAATTGCCATGGCAGTCTTCTTCATGAAGTCTTTCCCCAGGCCAATATCTTCCAGTGTTTTTCCTATGCTTTCTTGGAGGATTTTTATTGTTGCGTGCCTTAAGTTTAAGTCCTTTATCCATCTTGAATCAATTTTTGTGAGTGGGGAAAGGTGTGGGTCCAGTTTCAGTCTTTTACATGTAGACATCCAGTTCTCCCAACACCATGTATTGAATAGGGAGTCTTTCCCCCAAGGTATGTTCTTGTTTGGTTTATCAAAGATTAGGTGGTTGTAAGATGTTAGTTTCATTTCTTGGTTTTCAATTCGATTCCAAGTGTCTATGTCTCTGTTTTTGTGCCAGTACCATGCTGTCTTGAGCACTATGGCTTTGTAGTACAGACTAAAATCTGGTATGCTGATGCCCCCAGTTTTATGAGATACTTTACTAAGAAGAATATTTTCCAGCTCCATCCATGTAAACATAAGAGGTAAAGTTTCCATTTTTTTTAATGCTGCATAGAATTCCATGGTATACATACACCGCAATTTATTAATCCATTCATGGGTCAATGGGCACTTGGGTTTCTTCCATTACTTGGCAATTATGAATTGAGCTGCACTGAACAATCTGCTATCACAAAATCCCAAAACTACAGATGTTCGCGTGGATGTGGAGAAAAGGGAACACTTCTGCACTGCTGATGGGAATGCAAGCTAGTACATTCCTTTTGGAAAGAAGTTTTGAGAACTCTCAGGGATCTAAATGTAGACCTACTGTTTGATCCTACACTTTTATTGTGTAAGTTTTATTTACTTCTTTTTTTTTTGAAGCACAGTCTCACTCTGAGGCCCTGGGTAGATTATGTGGTGTCATAGCTCACAGCAACCTCAAACTCCTGGGCTCAAGCAACCTTCTTGCCTCAGCCTCCCGAGTATCTGGGATTACAGGTGCCCACCACTATACCTGGCTAGTTTTTCCATTTTTAGTAGAGACAAGGTCACACTCTTGCTCAGGCTAGTTTTGAACTCCTGAGCTCAAGCAACCCTTCGGCCTGAGGATTACTGGTGTGAGCTGGCCTACAGTTACACTTTCAGACAGTGGCAAGTGTAAATAGTTACATCTTCATTTCGCCTGAAGGTATTACACGTAGACAGCTCTTTTTGGATTAGTGTTTGCCTGCTTTATTTCTTTTTCATATTTTCTGTTTACTTTCAACTTTTCTATGTGTTCATGTCTTAGATTGTCACTTATAAAATAAGCAACTGGGCTAAAACATAGTATGAAAATATATTATTTCTGGATAGTTTATTTACATTGGTTATATATAATCACTCTTATATATATTTGATTTGTATTATCTTATATATATATTTTTGTATTCTCTTATATATATTTTTTTATTGTTGGGGATTCATTGAGGGTACAGTAAGCCAGGTTACACTGATTGCATTTGCTAGGTAAAGTCCCTTTTGCAATCATGTCTTGCCCCAAGAAGGTGTGGCACACACCAAGGCCCCAACCTCATCCCTCGTTCCCTGTCTTTGCTCTTCCTTTCCACATCTCTCCCTCCTTCTTTCTCTCTCTGCTCTCCCCTTCCCCCACCCCCCACCATGACCTTAATTGTTGTTAATTGTCCTCATATCAAAATTGAGTACATAGGATTCATGCTTCTCCATTCCTGTGATGCTTTACTAAGAATAATGTCTTCACTTCCATCCAGGTTAATACGAAGGATGTAAAGTCTCCATTTTTTTAATGGCTGAATAGTATTCCATGGTATACATATACCACAGCTTGTTAATCCATTCCTGGGTTGGTGGGCATTTAGGCTGTTTCCACATTTTGGTGATTGTAAATTGAGCTATAATAAACAGTCTAGTACAAGTGTCCTTATGATAAAAGGATTTTTTTCCTTCTGGGTAGATGCCCAGTAATGGGATTGCAGGATCAAATGGAAGGTCTAGCTTGTGTGCTTTGAGGTTTCTCCATACTTCCTTCCAGAAAGGTTGTACTAGTTTGCAGTCCCACCAGCAGTGTAAAAGTGTTCCCTTCTCTCCACATCTATGCCAGCATCTGCAGTTTTGAGATTTTTGTGATGTGGGCCTTTCTCGCTGAGGTTAGATGGTATCTCAGGGTGGTTTTGATTTGCATTTCTCTAATGGATAGGGATGATGAACATTTTTTCATATGTTTGTTAGCCATTCATCTGTCATCTTTAGAGAAGGTTCTATTCATGTCTCTTGCCCATTGATATATGGGATTTTTCGCTTTTTTCATGTGGATTAATTTGAGTTCTCTATAGATCCCAGTTATCAAGCTTTTGTCTGATTCAAAATATGCAAATACCCTTTCCCATTGCATAGGTTGTCTATTTGCTTTGGTTGTTGTATCCTTTGCTGTACAGAAGGTTTTCAGTTTGATGAAATCCTATTTTTTTATTTTTGTTGTTGTTGCAATTGCCATGGCAGTCTTCTTCATGAAGTCTTTCCCCAGGCCAATATCTTCCAGTGTTTTTCCTATGCTTTCATTGAGGATTTTTATTGTTTCATGCCTTAAATTTAAGTCCTTTATCCATCTTGAATCAATTTTTGTGAGTGGGGAAAGGTGTGAGTCCAGTTTCAGTCTTTTACATGTGGATATCCAGTTCTCCCAACACCATAGGGAATCTTTCCCCCAAGGTATGTTCTTGTCTGGTTTATCAAAGATTAGGTAGTTGTAAGATGTTAGTTTCATTTCTTGGTTTTCTACTCGATTCCAAGTGTCTATGTCTCCATTTTTGTGCCAGTACCATGCTGTCTTGACGACTATGGCTTTGTAGTACAGCCTAAAATCTAGTATGGTGATGCCCCCAGCTTTATTTTTGTTACTAAGAACTACCTAAGCTATACGGGGTTTTTTCTGGTTCCATACAAAACGCAGAATCATTTTTTCCAAATCTTGAAAGTACGATGTTGGTATTTTGATAGGAATGGCATTGAATAGGTAGATTGCTTTGGCAAGTGTAGACATTTTAACCATCTTGATTCTTCCCATCCATGAGCATGGTATGTTCTTCCATTTGTTAATATCCTCTGCTATTTCCTTTCTGAGGATTTCATAATTTTCTTTATAGAGGTCCTTCACCTCCTTCATTAGGTATATTCCTAGGTATTTCATTTTCTTTGAAACTATGGTGAAGGAAGTTGTTTCCTTAATTACTTTCTCATCTTGACTGTTATTGGCATATACAAAGGCTACTGACTTGTGGACATTGATTTTATATCCTGAAACATTACTGTATTTTTTGATGGCTTCTAGGAGTCTTGTGGTTGAGTCTTTGGGATTCTCTAAGTATAAAATCATGTCGTCAGAAAAGAGGGAGAGTTTAACCTCCTCGGCTCCCATTTGGATTCCCTTTATTTCCTTGTCTTGCCTAATTGTATTGGCTAGAACTTCCAGAACTATGTTTAATAGTAAAGGTGACAGAAGACAACCTTGTTGGGTTCCAGTTCTAAGAGGAAAAGCTTTCAGTTTTACTCCATTCGGTAAAATATTAGCTGTGGGTTTGTCATAGATAGCTTCAATCAGTTTTAGAAATGTGCCACCTATGCCTATACTCTTCAGTGTTCTAATTAGAAAAGGATGCTGGATTTTATCAAATGCTTTTTCTGCATCTATTTAGAGGATCATATCATCTTTATTTTTGCCTCTGTTAATATGGTGGATAATGTTTATGGGCTTGTGTATGTTAAACCAGCCTTGCATCCCTGGGATGAAATCTACTTGATCATGATGTATGACTTTTTTGATGATAAGCTGTAATCTATTGGCTAGGATTTTGTTGAGAATTTTTGCATCTGTATTCATGAGTGAGATTGGTCTGAAATTCTCATTTTTGGTTGGGTCTTTTCCTTGTTTTCATATGAGGGTGATGTTTGCTTCATAGAACATGTTGGGGGAAGATTCCTTCCTCCTCAACTTTTTGGAATAATTCTGCAGTACAGGAATAAGCTCTTCTTTGAATGTGTGATAGAATTCTGGAGTGAAGCCATCTGGACCAGGGCATTTTTTGGTTGGAAGCTTTTTTATTGTTCTTTAATCTCAGTGCTTGAAATTGGTCTGTTCAGGAACTCTATTTCTTCATGGCTAAGTCTAGGGACAGGGTGTGATTCCAAATATTGATCCATTTCTTTCACATTGGCAAATTTCTGGGCACAGAGTTTCTGGTAGTATTCAGAGATGATGTCTTGTATATCTGTGGCAACAGTTATTATTTCCCCTTTATCATTTCCGATTGAGGTTACTAGGGATTTTGATTTTCTATTTCTTGTTAGTCTGGCCAAGGGTTTATCTATTTTATTTACTTTTTCAAAAAACAACTCCTTGTTTCATTGATTTTCTGAATGATTCTTTTGTTTTCAATTTCATTGATCTCTGATTTGATTTTGGATATTTTTTTTCTTCTACTGGGTTTAGGGTTAGATTGTTCTTTTTGCAATTCCATAAGATGGCTTGTGAGTTTGTTGATGTGCTCTCTTTCTTTTTTTCAAATGTAGGTATCTAAAGTGATAAATTTTCCTCTCAAAACTGTTTTTGCAGTATCCCAATGGTTTGGGGAGCTTGTGTCTTTATTGTTATGCTCAAGGAAGTTAATGATTTCCTGTTTTATTTCTTCCTGCACCCATCTGTCATTCAACAGAAGGTTGTTTAATTTCCATGCTTTTGTGTGGGGTTGAACGTTTTTGTTAGAGTTGAGTTCCACCTTTAGTGCTTTATAGTCTGAGAAGATATAAGGTAAAATTTCAATTCTTTTGATTCTATTGATATTTATTTGTCTTGTGTCCCAGGACATGATCAATTTTGGAGAATGTGCAATGGGATGATGAGAAGAATGTATATTCTTTGTCTTTGGGATGCAGTGTTCTATATACATCTATCAAGCACAGTTGTTCTACGGTCTCATTTAAATCTCTTATATCTCTGTTTAATTTCTGTTTAGAGGATCTGTCCAGCTCTGTAAGAGGAGTGTTAAAGTCCCCTGTTATGATGGTATTATCAGATATCATATTGCTCAGACTGAGTAAGGTCTGTTTCAAGAGTCTGGGAGCATTTAAATTGGGTGCATAAATATTTAGAATTGAAATGTCTTCTTGTTGTATTTTTCCCTTGACCAATATAAAGTGACCATCTTTGTCTTTTTTGACTTTAGTTGCTTTAAATCCACATGTATCTGAAAATATGATTGTCACTCCTCTTTTCTTCTGAATTCCATTTGCTGAAAAATTGTCTTCCAACCCTTGACTCCGAGTTTTAATTTGTCTTTTGAAGGCAGGTGTGTTTCTTGCAGACAGCAAATGGATGGCTTGTGTTTTTTAAACCAGTCAGCCAATCTATGTCTCTTCAGTGGGGAATTCAAGCCATTAACATTTCTTGAGATAATTGTTAAGTGTGGTAGTATTCTATTCATCTTATTTTGTGAGAGTCCATTGCTTAGTTTATCTTTTGCATCAGTGTGAAAGTTAGGTTCTGTCCTTTAATATCTGAGTTCTTACCTTGCTGCTGATCCATTGTGATGGTCAGTGTGTAGAACAGGTTGAAGTATTTCCTGTAGAGCTGGTCTTGTTGTGGCAAATTTCCTCAATGTTTGTATATCCGTAAATGATTTAATTTCTCCATCAATTTTAAAGCTTAGCTTAGCAGGTATAGAATTCTGGGCTGGAAATTGTTCTGTTTAAATAGATTAAACGTAGATAACCATTGTCTTCTTGCTTGGAAATTTTTGTCAGAGAAGTCTGCAGTCACTCTGATGGATTTGCCCCTGTAGGTCAACTGGTGCTTTTTCCTGGCAGCTTGCAGAATCTTTTCTTTTGTCTTGACTTTGGACAGGTTCATCACAATGTGTCTTGGAGAATCTCAGTTAGATTTGAGGCGACATGGGGTCCTATATCCCTCTGAAAGCAGTGTGTCAGAGTCTTTGGTGATATTTGGGAAATTTTCATTTATAATATTCTCTAGTATAGCTTCCATTCCTCTGGGACAGTGTTCTTCCCCTTCTGGGATTCCTATAACTCATATGTTGTAGCGCTTCATAAAGTCCCATAATTCTGACAATGAATATTCTTCTTTCTCTCTCTCTTCTTTTCTGCCTCTTTAACTATCTGAGTTATCTGAAGAACTTGGTCCTCTACCTCCGAAATTCTTTCTTCTGCATGGTCTAACCTGTTGCTGATACTTTCCATTGCATCTTTAAGTTCCCTAATTGACTGCTTCAGTTCCTTCAGCTCCGCTATATCCTTTCTATATTCTTCATATCATTCATCTCTTATTTGATTCTGTTTTTGGATTTCCTTTTGGTTATTTTCCACTTTATTAGCAGTTTCCTTCATTGTTTCCATCATTTCCTTCATTGTTTTCATCATGTGTATTCTAAATTTCCTTTCTGTCACTCCTAACATTTCTTTATAGGTGGAATCCTCTAGAGTAGCTACCTCTTGGTCCCTTGGAGGGGTTGCTCTGGACTGGTTCTTCATTTTGCCAGGGGTTTTCTGCTGATACTTTTCATGAGTGATTTCTTTTATCTGTTTCCTTGCCCTAATTTTCCTTACACTTCCCCTTGCTCTTTAAGTTCCCATGCCTGTGAACCATTGTGCCATAACCGGTCTCAGTCTGCCCCTGAGGGTTAAGGCTCTAATGCGGCTCCGTCTCTACCTTTCGGCTGCTCAGTCACTAGGTTACTAGCTCCTGCCCGATCCTTGCTCTGTGAACCTGAGGGTGGAGCTTGCCAGGGCAGATCTCTCACAATGGCTCCCTGTGACCCACACCTGAACACTATTAGCTTCCTCCAGCTCAGTGGCTCAGTCTGGGGCCCTAGACAGTGCCCAAAATTCTCTGCACTCCTGCCCAAGGCAGTTCAACTGAGTGCCAAGTCCAACAACACCAAAATAGTTCACAGGTAAGGTTTTTCTGGTTTGCAGCCTCACTGCTGCTGTACTTATAGCTGTCGGTGGGATTAGACCAATCGAACACACACAACCACTTTCCAGTTTTCCACTGTTTTTGTCCTCCTCTTGGGGTCCAGAAGTCTCTCACTGACTCCCTGTAACCTCAAAGGGATGCTTATAGGCAGATCTCACCAGCCAGAGGTGCCTGGAGTCTTATCTCTCCAGACTCACAGTGCCCAGTTGCAGGGAAGCTGTTACTCGGCCGCCATCTTTCTCCTCCCCCTCTTCTCTTATATTTTTGCTTTTTATTTGTCTTGCTTTTTTGTTTCTTCTCTCTTTCTTTCATTGGGACTTTTTTTTTTGATTTATTGTACTTTTCATTCTACTACTAGATTGGAAGGTACATACTCAGTTTTAATTCTTTTAGCGATTACACTGGAAATTTTAACCTGCATGTTTAACCTAATAGGATCAGGGTTAAAAAGCATCTTCATACTCTTCTCACACAATACAATGACCCCAAAATGCTTTAATTTCATTTCTTCCATCCAGGTGGGGTTTCTGATTCCATTTTCTCCTTTTCTGTGTGTTTTTTCAGTATCTTGATTATAACCTTTGATGCACACAAATTTTTAATTTTGATGAAGTCTAATTTTTCTATTTTCTCTTTTATGGTCTGTGCTTTTGGTGACACCATTACCAAATCCAGTCATGCAGATTTGCCTCTATGTTTTCTTTTTTCTTTTTTTTTTGTAGAGACAGCGTCTTATTTTACGGCCCTCGGTAGAGTGCCATGGCCTCACACAGCTCACAGTAACCTCCAACTCCTGGGCTTAAGCGATTCTCTTGCCTCAGCCTCCTGAGTAGCTGGGACTGCAGGCACCCACCACAATGCCCAGCTATTTTTTGGTTGCAGTTTGGCCGGGGCCAGGTTTGAACCTGCCACCCTCGGTATATGGGGCCGGCACCTTACCGACTGAGCCACAGGTGCCGCCCTGTCTCTATGTTTTCTTCTAAGGGTTTTTATAGTTTTAGCTCTTATATTGAGGTTGTTGATCATTTAGTGTTATTTTCTGTATATGCTGTGAGAGAGAAGTCCAACTTTATTTTTCAGCTTGGGGGTATGCAGTTTTCCCAACACCATTTGTTGAAAAGGCTATGTTTTTCCCTATGAAATAAATTTATCACTGTTGCTGCATGTAAAAATCAATTGGCCATAAAAGTATGGGCTTATTTCTGAAATCTCAACTTTACTTCCTTGGCCTGTAGGTCCATTCTCATGCCAGGACCACACTGTTTTGATTGCTGTGCCATTAGAGAATGTTTTGAAATCAGGAAGTATGAGTTTTCCACCTTGTTTTCTTCTTTTTCAAGGCTGTTTGGCTATTTGGGGCCCTCTGCAAATCCATATGAAGTTGAAGATTGTCTTTTCCATTTCTGGAAAAAAACATTGTTGGATTTTGACAGGGATTACATTGAATCTGTAGATAACTTTGGATAGTATTGGCATTTTCACATCGTATTCATGAATGTAGGATGTCTTTCCATTTAAAAATTTAATTTATTCCATGGTGTACATATACAATTTATTAATCCATTTGTGGATCGATGGGCACTTGGGCTTTTTCCATGACTTAGCAATTATGAGTTGGGCTGCAATAAACATTCTGGTACATATATCTTTGTTATAATGTGATTATTGTATTATGCAGCCTTAAAAAAAGATGGAGACTTTACCTCTTTCATGTTTACATTGATGGAGCTAGAACATATTCTTCTTAGTAAAGTATCTCAAGAATGGAAGAAAAAGTATCCAATGTACTCAGCCATACTATGAACTAATTTATGGCTTTCACATGAAAGCTATAACCCAGTTATAACCTAAGAATAGGGGGAAGGGGGAAGATGGGAGGGAGGGGGGCAGAGGGAGGGTGATTGGTGGGATTATACCTGCAGTGCATCTTACAAGGGTATATGTGAAATTTAGTAAATGTAGAATGTAAATGTCTTAACACAATTAGTAAGAAAATGCCAGGAAGGCTATATTAACCAGTATGATGAAAACGTGTCAAACAGTCTATAAAACCAGTGTATGGTGCCCTATGATCACATTAATATACACAGCTATGATTTAATAATAATAAAAAATTAAAATCTAAAATAAATAAAAATAAATAAAAATTTAATTTATTTAATTGTATTTTAAAATTTTCATTGTGCAATTTTTTCACTTCTGTGGTTAAATTTATTCTTATGGATTTTATTCTTTTAGACATTATTGTAAATGGAATTGCTTTCATAATATTCTTTTTGGAGTGTTTATTACAGATTAATAGAAACACTAATTTTGTGTGTTTATCTTGGACTTTATAACTTTGGTAAATTCATTTATTAGATCTAGTAACTTTTTCTAATTTTTCTTTTCCTGTGCATAAGATCATGTCATTAGCTAATGGATAAATATTTACTTCTTGCTTCCCAATTTAGGTGCCTTTTATTTCTTTTTCCTTTCTAATTTCTTTGTCAAGAACTTGTAGTACAATGTTGAAAAGTACTACTGAATGTCCTTATCCTTGTCTTATTCTTGATCTTAAGGGAAAGATTTCAGTCTTTCACTGTAGACTATGAATTTAGCTATGGAATTTTCATAAATGCCCTTTATTGTGTTGAGGAAGTTATGTTTTATTTTGAGTTTTCTGGCTGTTTTTTTTGTCTTGAAAGGGTGTTGGCTTTTGGCAATTGATGCCTTATTTGCATCAATTGAGATAACATTTTTTTCATTCATTTTATGACTATAATATATTACATTAACTTTCATAGGTTGAAACAACCTTGCATTCTTCAGATAAATCCCATTTGGTCATGGCCTACTATCCTTTTGATACATTGTTAGATTCAGTTTTCAAGTATTTTGTTGAGAATTTTTCTACCTTTATATTTATAAAGTATACTGATCTCGAATTTTCTTTTTTTTTGTGATGTGTTGGCTTAGTTATCAGGGTAATGTTACCCTCATAGAATGAATAAGAAGTGTTACTTTCTGTTCAAGTTTTTGAAATGAATTGGTATTAATTCTTCTTTAAATATTTGTGGAACTTACTAGTAGTGAAGCTCTCTCTTCATCGGGAAGTTTTTTTTTTTCTTATTACTGATTCAATTTCTTTACTTCTTATAGGTTTGTTTGGATATTACTGTTTCTTCTCAGGTCAGTTTGTACAATGCTTTAAATGTTCCCATTTCAAATGGGTGATATAACTTGTTAGTGCAGGATTGTGAACAATATTCTATTATGATTCTTTTTCTTTTTTTCTTTTTTTTTAATTAAATCATAGCTGTGTACATTGATATGATCATGGGGCATCATTCACTAGCTTCACAGATTGTTTACCAAGTTTCACATATACCCTTGTAAGATGCACCACTGGTGTAATCTCACCAATCCCCTTCCCTCTACCCATCTCCCCCCTCCCTCCCCCCTTCCCCCTATTCTTAGGTTGTAACTGGGTTATAGCTTTCATGTGAAAACCCTAAATTAGTTTCATAGTAGGGCTGAGTACATTGGGTACTTTCTCTTCCATTCTTGAGATACTTTACTAAGAAGAATATGTTCCAGCTCCATCCATGTAAACATGAAAGAGGTAAAGTCTCCATCTTTCTTTAAGGCTGCATAATATTCCATGGTGTACATATACCACAATTTATTAATCCATTCGTGGATCGATGGGCACTTGGGCTTTTTCCATGACTTAGCAATTATGAATTGGGCTACAATAAACATTCTGGTACAAATATCTTTGTTATGTGATTTTTGGTCTTCTGGTTATATGCTCAGTAGAGGGATTACAGGATTGAATGGCAGATCTATTTTTAGATCTCTGAGTGTTCTCCATATCTCTTTCCAAAAGGAATGTATTAATTTGCATTCCCACCAGCAGTGCAAAAGTGTTCCCTTTTCTCCACCTCTGCGCCAACATCTCTGGTCTTGGGATTTTGTGATATAGGCTAGTCTCACTGGAGTTAGATGATATCTCAAAGTAGTTTTGATTTGCATTTCTCTGATAATTAAAGATGATGAGCATTTTTTCATATGTCTGAAGGCCACGCACCTGTCTTCTTTAGAGAAATTTCTCTTCAAATCCCTTGCCCAGCCTGTGATGGGATCCCTTGTTTTATTCTTGCTAATGTGTTTGAGTACTCTTTGGATTCTGGTTATTAAACCTTTGTCGGAGACATAAACTGCAAATATCTTCTCCCATTCTGAGGGCTGTTTGCTTGCTTTACTTACTGTGTTCTTGGCTGTGCAGAAGCTTTTTAGTTTGATCAAGTCCCAGTAGTGTATTTTTGAAGCTGCTACAATTACCCAGGGGGTCCTCCTCATAAAATACTCACCCAGACCGATTTCTTCAGGGTTTTCCCTGCACTCTCCTCTAGTATTTTTATAGTTTCATGTCTTAAGTTTAAATCTTTGATCCAGTGAGAGTCTATCTTAGTTAATGGTGAAAGGTGTGGGTCCAGTTTCAATCTTCTACAGGTTGCCAGCCAGTTTACCCAGCACCATTTGTTAAATAGGGAATCTTTTCCCCACTGAATGTTTTTAATTGGCTTGTCAAAGATTAAATAATAGTAAGTAGCTGGATTCGTCTCTTGGTTCTCTATTCTGTTCCGGACATCTACTTCTCTGTTTTTGTGCCAATACCATGCCGTTTTTTTTTTTTGTAGAGACAGAGTCTCACTTTATGGCCCTCAGTAGAGTGCCATGGCCTCACACAGCTCACAGCAACCTCCAACTCTTGGGCTGAAGCGATTCTCTTGCCTCAGCCTCCCGAGTAGCTGGGACTACAGGCACCCGCCACAATGCCCGGCTATTTTTTGGTTGCAGTTTGGCTGGGGCCGGGTTCGAACCCGCCACCCTTGGTATATGGGGCCGGCGCCTTACCGACTGAGCCACAGGCGCCACCCTGTTTTGATCACTATCGATTTGTAGTATAGTCTGAGGTCTGGTAGCGTAATTCCTCCTGCTTTGTTTTTATTTCTGAGTAATGTCTTTCTGATTCCATATAAACCTAAGTATTGTTTTTTCAAGATCTTTAAAGTATGACAGTGGAGCTTTAATAGGGATTGCATTGAAATTATATATTGCTTTGGGTAGTATGGACATTTTAACAATGTTGATTCTTCCCAGCCATGAGCATGGTATGTTTTTCCATTTGTTGATATTTTCAGCTATTTCTTTTCTTAGAGTTTCATAGTTCTCTTTATAGAGATCTTTCTTGTCCTTTGTTAGATAAATTCCCAAATATTTCATCTTCTTTGGCACTACTATGAATGGGATAGAGTCCTTAACTGTTTTTTCAACTTGACTATTGTTGGTATATATAAAGGTTACTGATCTATGAATGTTGGTTTTGTAACCTGAGACGCTGCTGTATTCCTTGATCACTTCTAAGAGTTTTGTAGTAGAGTCCCTAGTGTTTTCCAGATATACTATCATATTATCTGCGAAGAGTGAAAGTTTGATCACTTCTGACCCTATATGGATACACTTGATCGCCTTTTCTTCCCTAATTGCAGTGGCTAAAACTTCCATTACAATGTTAAAAAGCAATGGAGACAATGGGCATTGGTCTGAGTGGAAATGATTCCAATTTAGCTCCATTCAATATGATATTGGCTATGGGTTTGCTGTAGATGGTCTCCATCAGTTTAAGAAATGTCCCTTGTATACCAATTTTCTTAAGTGTTCTGATCATGAAGGGATGCTGGATATTATCAAAAGCTTTTTCTGCATCGATTGAGAGAATCATATGGTCTTTGTTGTTTAATTTGTTTATGTGCTGGATTACATTTATAGATTTACGTATATTGCACCAGCCTTGAGACCCTGGGATAAAACTGACTTGGTCATGATGTATAATTTGTTTGATGTGTTGCTGGATTCTGTTTGTTAGGGTCTTCTTGAATATTTTTGCATCTATATTCATTAGTGATATCAGTCTATAATTTTCTTTTCTTGTTGGATTTTTTCCTGGTTTCGGGATCAGGGTGATGTTTGCTTCATAGAACTTGTTGGGTAGTCTTCCTTCTTTTTCTACATTTTGGAACAGGTTGAGTAATATAGGTACTAATTTCTCTTAAAGGTTTGGTAGAATTCTGACGTGAAGCCATCTGGTCCTGGGCTTTTCTTTTGAGGGATGTTTTGTATGGTTGATGCTATTTCCAAACTTGATATGGGCCTGTTCAACATTTCCACTTGATTCTGGCTAAGTCTTGGAAGGTGACGTGCTTCCAAGTATTGGTCAATTTCCTTCAGATTTTCATATTTATGAGAATAAAGTTTCTTGTAATATTCATTAAATATTTTTTGGATTTCTGACGAGTCTGTTGTTATTTCATCTTTGTTGTTTCTGATTGATGAAATTAGAGAGTTTACTCTTTCTTTCCTGTTTAGGTTGGCCAAAGGTTTATCTATTTTATTGACCTTTTTGAAAAAGCAGCTTTTTGATTTATTGATCTGTTGTATTATTCTTTTGTTTTCAATTTCATTTAATTCTGCTCTAATTTTGGTTATTTCTTTTCTTCTACTGGGTTTGGGGTTGGAATGTTCTTCCTTTTCCAGTTGCTTGAGATGTCCCATTAAGTTGTTAACTTCCTCTCTTCCCATTCTCTTGAGGAAGGCTTGCAGCGCTAAAAATTTCCCTCTTAGAACTGCCTTTGTGCTGTCCCAGAGGTTCTGATAGTTCATGTCTTCATTGTTGTTTTGTTCAAAAAAATTGGCAATTTCCTTCTTAATCTAATCTCTGACCCAGCTATCATTCAGCATAAGGTTAACTTCCATGTTTTTGTATGAGTATGCAGATTCCTGTTGTTACTCAGCTCAAGTTTTATTCCATGGTGGTCTGAGAAGTTGCATGCAATAATTTCTATTCCTTTAAATTTACTGAGGTTACATATTCTTCTTAGTAAAGTGTCTCAAGAATGGAAGAAAAATTACCCAATGTACTCACCCTTATTATGAAACTAATGTAGCACCTTCACATGAAAGTTATAACCCAGTTACAACCTAAGAATAGGGAGAATGGGGAAAGGGAGGGGAGGGAGGGGGGAGGTAGTTGGAGGGAAGGGGATTAATGGGATTACACCTGAGGTGCATCTTACAAGGGTATATGTGAATCTTAGTAAATGTGGAATGTAAAGGTCTTATCAAAATAACTAAGAAAATGCCAGGAAATCTACATTAACTAGTGTGAGGAAAATGTGTCAAATGGTCTATGAATCAAGTGTATGGTGCCCCATGTTCATACTAATGTACACAGCTATGATTTAATAAAAAAATTAATAAAAATAAATAAATAAATAAATTTACTGAGGTTAGACTTGTGATCCAGGATGTGATCGATTTTGTAGTAAGTTCCGTGGGCTGATGAGAAGTATGTGTATTCAGTTTTGTTGGGATGAAATGTCCTGTAGATGTCTGCTAAATCCAAATGTTGGATGGTTAGGTTTAAATCTAAGATTTCTTTGCTCAGCTTTTTGTTGGAGGATTGATCCAACACTGCCAAAGGAGTGTTGAAATCTCCAACTATTATGGAGCTGGAGGAAATCATGTCTGTTAATGATTCTTTTTATTTTTGTGGGGTTAGTAGTAATGGCTTCACTTTCACTTCTTCTTTTAGTTATCTGTATCTTTTATCCTTCTATCTTTGTCAGTTCAGCTAAAGCTTTTTCAGTTTTGTTGATCTTTTCAAGAAGCTACTTTTGGTTTCATTGATTCTATTTGTTTTTTATGCTCTATTTTATTTATCATCAGGCTAATCTTCATTTTTGCATTTATTCCTCTAGTTTAGGGTTTAGTTTATTTTCCTTTTTATAGTTCCTGAATGTGTGAAGTTAGGTTGTTGATTTGAGATCTTTCTTCCTTTGTAGTGTTGGCACTTACAGCCAAGCATCTCCCTTTGAGCACTGCCTTCACTGTGTATGCTGTGGCTGCTATGCTTCCATTTCACTCATCTCTAAGTATGTTCTAGTTTTCCTTTTGTGTGTTTTCCCTTTGACTGACTGGAGGTTCAAGAGTGTTCTTTAATTTCCACCTTGGTGAATTTTCCATTCTTCCTTTCATTAGTGATTTCTGGCTATCTTCCATTGTGTTCAGAGTACACACTTTCAATTAGTTTTCCTCTCTGTGCTTCAGTCTCTATAATTTCCCATTCAGTCTCCCATTTATCTAATTTTCTTTTTTTCAATGTCTAAGCTGTCATTTAATCATTGAGTTTCAAGTCTTTATTATTTAATGTTTTAATTTTTCCAATACTATTATGTTATTTTTTAAATTCCTGGTCAATATTGATAATTTTTTGTTTTTTTCTTTTATCCATTCTGGCAGAACACCCTTTTTATGTATTAAACATATGTATTCTATATTCTATATTTGTATCTGATAATTGTAGCATCACCAGCCTTTGTGAGTCTTACTGTATGATTTGCTTCATCCATGCTTGCTCAGCTTTTTCCCTTTTAAGTTTAGTGTGTGTGTGTGTGTGTGTGTGTGTGTGTGTGTAGGAGAGAGTGAAAAAAACAGAGGCCTAGGCTGAGAGACCAGCAGTCAGAAAGACAGAGAGAGACAGGGAGGAGAGAGGGAAGATTCCTGTTTCGTGGACTTCTATTTGCACGAATTCCTTGAGGACTATTTTTAAAGCATATTCATTTAAAGAAAAATTTTCTTTGCTCCTGCAAGGTGCCCAAGTGTATCCACCAACTAAAGATAATTTTAAAATATTTTTTGGCTTCGTATTTTTCATACCACATGAGAGTATAATTTTAGACCCATGCCCATGGGCAATGTGGGCTTGTGGTTAGGGATTCCCAGGGTAGACATATTGTTCCAACTCCTCCCAGATCCAATATCAGTGTAGACTCAATGTATCCATACTCCTTCCTAAGCAGCAGGACAGAGGAAGCTCATTCTTTCAGAGTCTCAGGGTCCTGGATTTTTTGTTTAATTGTTTCTACATCTCAACTTAGCTGCCACTATTTACCACCAAAAAGGCCTTCTGGACACTCCATCAACTCACTTCTAATGCTGTGGACTGGCCTTCTCTTGGCTTCTTTCCTCTGCCTGTTTGGACACGTGGAGCTGTACTCAGTAGGAAGTACAGAAAGGCTACCTACCATCTGAGCCCTGGCCAGAGGCTGTCATCTCAAAGTTGTCATTAGCTCAATTTAGAAAAGCAATATTCAGTTAAGACTCTTAAAGGATGTCTACTCTTCAATTGTTCTAAATTTTTATACCTCTATTATGATGTAACTAAAGAAAATTAAGGACCCAGATGACATCATTCTGGTTCCTAATGTAGATTAGTATTTTACTACATATGATGTTACATGTTTATATTGATGTTTGTTATAAGAAATAGGGTCTATGGTGCTTATGGGAACTTGCTTATTATTATGGTTTAATTATATACCTCCTAAAGTGATATGTTAAAGTCCTAGCCCCTAGAACCTCAGAATGTGGCTATACTTGGAGAAAGAATCTTTGAAAAGGTGATTAAGTTAAAAGGACGTCCTTTAGTGTGGGTCCTAACTCTGCAGGACTGGAATCCTTATTAGAAGAGGACGTTAGGACACAGAAACTTACCAAGGAGGAGACAGACAGATGACTGCCCTTCCTCTGCCAGGGAGAGAGGCCTCAGAATAAGCCAACTCTGACCACAGCTGACCTCAGACTTCCAGCCTCCAAAAATGTGAAGAAGTACATTTCTGTTGTGCAAGACCCCCCACCCATGGTGATTTGTTATGGCTGTCCCAGCCAGCCAGTACTGCAATCAATCAACAGCTTCAGGGTGTGGACTTGGACTGGTCCCTGTCAGTTAGGGTCTTCCCACTCCTGTGGTGACAGTGGCTGGTTTATTTGTGAACAGCAGATTGAGTGGCCTGAGTCTTCACCTGTATTCACCCCCACATCACGACTTCATTGTGGGCAAAGTGTACATGAACTCTTAATTTTGGTGTTGACCATGTGGCTTGCCTTCCCCAGTAGCACATGTGCATAACTATCTTTGTGCCAGCTTCAAGCACAGACCTTGAGGATTTCTGTGTTTCTACTTCCCTTCTTGTAGCCCCATCATTTCTGTGAGAAGAACGTGGCTCAGCTTCACGTCCAAGGAGAATAAGAGACATGTGAGGAGGGGTTCCCGGCCTCCAGGAGACCCACCCCGTCCATGTAGCCCAAATCAGCCAATTCCCGCTCAACTTGCAGACATGTGCAGGTGACAGGTGAGCCCAGGTGACATTGCAGAGCTGCCTCTAGACAGCCCTCAGACACATGAGGACACTGTTGCATGACCGGAGACGTGAACGAACAGCAGCTTTGCAGCGGGTGTAAACTCGCTCCTGTAATTATTAAGTCAAGAAACAGACTACACGCAGTTAGATGAGATGAAATGGCATGTAGCAAAATTCTTTATTCCAAGTTTTAGTTTTATACTCTTCCAGTCACGCACACACCTGATCTATTATCTATTAGTTTCATCATCTTATCTTCTTTTTTACATATCTATAATTTAACTTGAAAGGAAATATTTATCATATCAATGCAATCACTTGTGTAGTAAATCTCTTAAACAGTGACTAGGTTTTGAGCAGGTATCTAAAAGGAGATCACAAAGACGAAAGTAGCCACAGGGGAATTGAATATCTTTAAGCATTCACTCAGTTTACTCAGTATGAAGTAATGATTGTGACCTTCCTTCAGGGCAGAGCACCTATAGACCTCTGACAATATGTTGTTAACATATGTCAACCCTCTGGCCCGTATCTCTGAGGAAGGGCTTCACGGGGTGTACTGCTTCAGAGAAAAGGCCTAAGAAATTCATAACTCCAAAAGCCTAATTCTGCGAGTAACCCAGGGGGGTTCAAGCCTCTTAAGCCTCTGGAAGAAAAGCATGTCACTTTAAACTCACACTGAATTTACTTTGTGTGCTTGATGTAGGATATGTTTATTTTTAAATATTATCCTACAGGACACTTAGATGGCACCAGGATTCTGCAGGTGTCACACAGCATTCTGCAGCAGTCGCTGATTGGTACAATGAAAATGTTGCTTGAGATTGTTGAATGGAGATGACAAAGATATTTTCCTCAGCATTGGGAAAGTGGCGCTCCTTCTCTCTGAGGGAGTACGTAGCCTGGAAATTTGAGGAGCTGTCTTTTTCTGGGTTGTAGATGACACTAAGGAGACGGAACAGAGAAATGAAAGGAATCTGTGTCCTTATGGGTGTTGAGTCACGAGATCAACCAAACATTAAGGCTGGGACTACTTTGAAATTCCCAGTTATACGAGCACTTAAATCATTTGAGCCTGTATGATTTAGATTTTCCATTACTTCAGACAAATAAATGGAAGACTGTTGGTTTCCATTCCAATATACAGAGAGCTTAGAAATCATTGCTCTTGTCCTTATCACAAGAAAAATGCTGAAAAAATAAATTTTCTCAGATCCACCAAGAATTCAAGCTTGCAGGGCAAACTACCACCCCCAAAATCTGGAGAGATAGGTAAGTACAGAGAACCTGCTTCCCTGAGGCGGAAGCGGCTGGAGTCATAAAAGAGTTGGAGCATTTAAGTAGCAATTTCCATACATTTCTGGAGACTGAGTATGAACTAGCTTGAGTGTGAGAGAAACTCTTGGGATCTACAGCCTCAGGGGGACCCGGATGCATCCATGGATTTACTTCTGGAAGTCCCCCACCCGCAGGTTCTCATGGTTTTGGCAGGGGGAGAGGAAGAGTAGCCATTAGGAACTGAGACAGTTCTCCGTAACAAAGGCTTATGTTCCACAAGGAAGGATTTTGCCAGAACCTAATGTGAGGGAAGAGCTAAGAAGCACTTGTGAAGGTCACAGTGGATACCAGCCTATTAAAAGACAGAACCACACAGTTACAGAACACTTCTTCCTCACACCCCACCACCACATCAGCAGGGCTCCAGTGCGTTAAGGTTGGATTATAGCTGAAAGAGCTGCAAGGTACAAACTCTATTTAAGGAGCCCGAAGGCAATAGGGAAGGCCAAAGGCAATAGGGGAGACAACAACAAAAACACCAGACAAATTCGAAATCTCTGACACCTACAGTTGCAGCAAACTTCAGACATACCTCAACTCCTGGACAGATTAACATAAAACCTCACAACACGGCTTTTATCTCAGTTCTTATTACCCCAACACATCACATTCTGGCTTTCAATAAAAAGTTACAAGTCATTCTAAAAAAAGGAGAAAAAAAACACAGCCTGAAGAGAAAAAGGAAGCATCAGAACCAGACTCGGATATGACACAGATTTCGAAATGATAAAAAAGTAAATTCAAAATATAGGCATATTTCAGAGATATCACAGGTCTGCTTCCAAACCACTGCAATAAAACAAATATTACAATGAAGAGAGTCACAGACATTTTTTGGTTTTCCAGTGAATATAAAAGTTATCTTTACCCTCTGTTGTCTATGAAGTATGCAATAAAAATTACGTCTAAAAAAATGATACTTTAAATTAAATTAATTAAAGTACCATTTAAAGCCTTTTAAATTAATACTTTAATTTAAAAATACTTTATTGCTAAAAAAAGGATAACAATTATTTGAGCCCTCAGCCAGTTGTAAACTTCTTTTCTGGCGGAGGCTCTTGTTTGCCTGGGTGTTGATACTGCTGACTGATCAGTGTGGTGGCTGCTGAAATTTGGGGTCGTGCCTTCATCTGTTGACTCTTCCTTTCAGAGAAAGATTTCTCTGAAGCATGCATTGCTATTTGGTAGTATTTTCTCCACAAAAGAACTTCTTTAAAATTTGAAATCTCCTCTCAAACTGTGCTGCTGTTTTATCAATTAAGTTCATGTAATATCCTGAATCCTTTGTTGTTATTAAACAACATTCACAATATCATCCCTGAGAGTGGATTCCATCTCAGGAAACCACTTTATTTGCCCATGCATAAGAAGCAGCTCCTCATCCATTCAAGTGTGATCCTGAGACTGCAGCAATTCCATCACACCTTCAGGCTCCACTTCTAACTCTAGTTGTCTTGTTATTCCTACTACACCTGCAGTCACTTCCTCCCCTGAATTCTTGAATCCCTCAAAGTCATCTATGAGGGTTGGAATCAACTTCTTCCAAAATCCTGTGATTGTTGATATTTTGGCTTCCTCCCCTGAGTCATAAATGGCACCTACCCTGTTTTCCCGAAAATAAGACCTACTTACAGGAAAGATAAGATGTCCCCTGAAAATAAGACCTAGCACATCTTTGGGAGCACACCTTAAAATAAGACACTGTCTTATTTTCAGGGAAACAGGGTAGATAATGAATCCTTTCCAGAAGATTTTTGGTTTATTTTGCCTATATTCATTGGAGAAATCACTATCAATGGCAGCTATAGCCTTATGAAATATGAAAGTTGAAATTACTCCTTGATCCATGGGCTGAATGTTGAATGCTGTGTTATCTGGCATGATTCATTAAAATAAGACACTGTCTTATTTTCAGGGAAACAGGGTAGATAATGAATCCTTTCCAGAAGATTTTTGGTTTATTTTGCCTATATTCATTGGAGAAATCACTATCAATGGCAGCTATAGCCTTATGAAATATGAAAGTTGAAATTACTCCTTGATCCATGGGCTGAATGTTGAATGCTGTGTTATCTGGCATGATTCATTAATCTCCTTGTACATCTCCATCAGAGCTCCAGGTGATCAGGTGCATTATTGATGAGTCATAGTATTTTGAAAGGAATCTTTCTTCTGAGTAGTAGGTCTAAACAGTGAGCTTTAAATATTCAGTACATCATACTGTAAATGGATGTGCAGTCATCTAGGCTTTTTTTGCTGCATTTTATAAAGCACGGGCAGAGTAGATATAGCATAATTCCTAAGGGACTTAGGATGTTCAGAATGACAAACGAACACTAGCTTCCACTTAAAGTCAACAGTTGCAGTTAGCTCCTAATAAGACAATCAGCCTATTCTTTGAGCTCTAAAGCCAGGCACTGACTTCTCTCCAGATTGGAAGCTCCTAGATGCCATCTTTTCCCAACAGAAGGCTATTCTATCTACCCTGAACATCCGTTGTGTAGTGTAGCCACTGTCATCAATGATTTTAGCTAGATCATCTGGATAACCTGCTGTAACTTCTCTAGCAGCACTTGCTGCCTCACCTTGTACTTTCATGTTACAGAAATGGCTTCGTTCTTTTTTATTTTACTTTATTTTATTTTATTTATTTATTTATTTTTTATTGTTGGGGATTCATTGAGGGTACAATAAGCCAGGTTACACTGATTGCAATTGTTAGGTAAAGTCCCTCTTGCAATCATGTCTTGCCCCCATAAAGTGTGACACACACCAAGGCCCCACCCACCTCCCTCCTTCCCTCTTTCTGTTCCCCCCCCAAAACCATACTTGTCATTAATTGTCCTCATATCAAAATTGAGTACATAGGATTCATGCTTCTCCATTCTTGTGATGCTTTACTAAGAATAATGTCTTCCACTTCCAGCTTAATACGAAGGATGTAAAGTCTCTTTTTTTTTTAATGGCTGAATAGTATTCCATGGTATACATATACCACAGCTTGTTAATCCATTCCTGGGTTGGTGGGCATTTAGGCTGTTTCCACATTTTGGCGATTGTAAATTGAGCTGCAATAAACAGTCTAGTACAAGTGTCCTTATGATAAAAGGATTTCTTTCCTTCCGGGTAGATGCCCAGTAATGGGATTGCAGGATCAAATGGGAGGTCTAGCTTGAGCGCTTTCAGGTTTCTCCATACTTTCTTCCAGAAAGGTTGTACTAGTTTGCAGTCCCACCAGCAGTGTAAAAGTGTTCCCTTCTCTCAACATCCACGCCAGCATCTGTAGTTTCGAGATTTTGTGATGTGGGCCATTCTCACTGGGGTTAGATGGTATCTCAGGGTGGTTTTGATTTGCATTTCTCTAATATATAGTGATGATGAACATTTTTTCATATGTTTGTTAGCCATTCATCTGTCTTGTTTAGAGAAGGTTCTATTCATGTCTCTTGCCCATTGATATATGGGAATGTTGGCTTTTTTCATGTGGATTAATTTGAGTTCTCTAAAGATCCTAGTTATCAAGCTTTTATCTGATTGAAAATATGCAAATATCCTTTCCCATTGTGTAGGTTGTCTCTTTGCTTTGGTTATTGTCTCCTTAGCTGTACAGAAGCTTTTCAGTTTAATGAAGTCCCGTTTGTTTGTTTATTTTTGTTGTTGTTGCAATTGCCATGGCAGTCTTCTTCATGAAGTCTTTCCCCAGGCGAATATCTTCCAGTGTTTTTCCTATGCTTTCTTGGAGGATTTTTATTGTTGCATGCCTTAAGTTTAAGTCCTTTATCCATCTTGAATCAATTTTTGTGAGTGGGGAAAGGTGTGGGTCCAGTTTCAGTCTTTTACATGTAGACATCCAGTTCTCCCAACACCATTTATTGAATAGGGAGTCTTTCCCCCAAGGTATGTTCTTGTTTGGTTTATCAAAGATTAGGTGGTTGTAAAATGTTAGTTTCATTTCTTGGTTTTCAATTCGATTCCAAGTGTCTATGTCTCTGTTTTTGTGCCAGTACCATGCTGTCTTGAGCACTATGGCTTTGTAGTACAGACTAAAATCTGGTATGCTGATGCCCCCAGCTTTATTTTTGTTACAGAGAACTGCCTTAGCTATACGGGTTTTTTTCCGGTTCCATACAAAACGCAGAATCATTTTTTCCAAATCTTGAAAGTACGATGTTGGTATTTTGATAGGAATGGCATTGAATAGGTAGATTGCTTTGGGAAGTATAGACATTTTAACAATGTTGATTCTACCCATCCATGAGCATGTTATGTTCTTCCATTTGTTAATGTCCTCTGCTATTTCCTTTCTGAGGAGTTCATAGTTTTCTTTATAGAGGTCCTTCACCTCCTTCGTTAGGTATATTCCTAGGTATTTCATTTTCTTTGAGACTATGGTGAAGGGAGTTGTGTCCTTAATTAGCTTCTCATCTTGACTGTTATTGGTGTATACAAAGGCTACTGACTTGTGGACATTGATTTTATATCCTGAAACATTACTGTATTTTTTGATGACTTCTAGGAGTCTTGTGGTTGAGTCTTTGGGGTTCTATAAGTATAAGATCATGTCGTCAGCAAAGAGGGAGAGTTTGACCTCCTCTGCTCCCATTTGGATTCCCTTTATTTCCTCGTCTTGCCTAATTGTATTGGCTAGAACTTCCAGCACTAAGTTGAATAGTAAAGGTGACAGAGGACAACCTTGTCTGGTTCCATTTCTAAGAGGAAAAGCTTTCAGTTTTACTCCATTCAGTAAAATATTGGCTGTGGGTTTGTCATAGATAGCTTCAATCAGTTTTAGAAATGTGCCACCTATGCCTATACTCTTCAGTGTTCTCATTAGAAAAGGATGCTGGATTTTATCAAATGCTTTTTCTGCATCTATTGAGAGGATGATGTGATCTTTATTTTTGCCTCTGTTAATATGGTGGATAACGTTTATAGACTTGCGTATGTTAAACCAGCCTTGCATCCCTGGGATGAAGCCTACTTGATCATGATGAATGACTTTTTTGATGATAAGCTGTAATCTATTGGCTAGGATTTTGTTGAGAATTTTTGCGTCTATGTTCATGAGTGAGATTGGTCTGAAATTCTCCTTTTTGGTTGGGTCTTTTCCTGTTTGGTATCAGGGTGATGTTTGCTTCATAGAATGTGTTGGGGAAGATTCCTTCTTCCTCAATTTTTTGGAATAATTTCTGCAGTACAGGAATAAGCTCCTCCTTGAAGGTTTTTTTTTTTATTTATTTTTTTATTTTTTTTATTAAATCATAACTGTATACAATGATATGATTATGGAGCATCATACACTCACTTCATAAACCATTTGACACATTTTTATCACAGTGGTTAACATATCCTTTCCGGCGTTATCTCAGTTACTGTGCCAAAACATTTACATTCTACATTTACCACGTTTCGCAAATACCCCTGTAATATGCACCACAGGTGTGATCCCACCGATTCCCCTCCCTCTACCCACCCCCCGGCCTTTCCCACTTCCCCCTATTGTTAAGTTGTAGCTGGGTTATAGCTTTCATGTGAGAGTCCCAAATTAGTTTCATAGTAGGGCTGTGTACATTGGGTATTTTTTCTTCCATTCTTGGGATACTTTACTAAGAAGAATATGTTCCAGCTCCATCCATGTAAACATGAAAGAGGTAAAGTCTCCATCTTTCTTTAAGGCTGCATAGTATTCCATGGTATACATATACCACAATTTATTAATCCATTCGTGGATCGATGGGCACTTGGGCTTTTTCTATGACTTAGCTATTATGAATTGGGCTGCAATAAACATTCTGGTACAAGTATCTTTGTTATGTTGTGATTTTTGGTCTTCTGGGTATATGCCCAGCAGAGGAATTACAGGATTGAATGGCAGATCTATTTTTAGATCTCTGAGTGTTCTCCATATATCTTTCCAAAAGGAATGTATTAATTTGCATTCCCACCAGCACTGCAGAAGTGTTCCCTTTTCTCCGCATCCACGCCAACATCTCTGGTCTTGAGATTTTGTGATATAGGCTAGTCTCATTGGAGTTAGATGATATCTCAAAGTAGTTTTGATTTGCATTTCTCTGATGATTAAAGATGATGAGCATTTTTTCATATGTCTGAAGGCCGTGCGCCTGTCTTCTTCAGAGAAGTTTCTCTTCAAATCCCTTGCCCAGCCTGCGATGGGATCCCTTGTTTTTTTCTTGCTGATGCGTTTGAGTTCTCTGTGGATTCTGGTTATTAAACCTTTGTCAGAGTTATACCCTGCAAATATCTTCTCCCATTCTGAGGGCTGTCTGCTTGCTCTGCTTACTGTGTTCTTAGCTGTGCAGAAGCTTTTTAGTTTGATCAAGTCCCAGTAGTGTATTTTTGAAGCTGCTTCAATTGCCCGGGGGGTTCTCCTCATGAAATACTCACCCAGACCAATTTCTTCAAGGGTTTTCCCTGCATTCTCCTCTAGTATTTTTATAGTTTCATGTCTTAAGTTTAAATCTTTAATCCAATGAGAGTCTATCTTAGTTAATGGTGAAAGGTGTGAGTCCAATTTCAGTCTTCTGCAGGTTGCCAGCCAGTTCACCCAGCACCATTTGTTAAATAGGGAATCTTTTCCCCACTGAATGTTTTTAATTGGCTTGTCAAAAATCAAATAGCGGTAAGTAGCTGGATTCATCTCTTGGTTCTCTATTCTATTCCAGATATCTACTTCTCTGTTTTTGTGCCAATACCATGCTGTTTTGATCACTATCGATTTGTAGTAAAGTCTGAGGTCTGGTAGTGTGATTCCTCCTGTTTTGTTTTTATTTCTGAGTAATGTCTTGGCTATTCGAGGTTTTTTCTGATTCCATATAAAACGAAGTAATGTTTTTTCAAGATCTTTAAAATATGACAGTGGAGCTTTAATAGGGAGTGCGTTGAAATTATATATTGCTTTGGGCAGTATGGACATTTTGATAATGTTGATTCTTCCTAGCCATGAGCATGGTATGTTTTTCCATTTGTTAACATTTTCAGCTATTTCTTTTCTTAGAGTTTCATAGTTCTCTTTATAGAGATCTTTCACGTCTTTTGTTAGGTAAATTCCCAAATATTTCATCTTCTTTGGCACTACTGTGAATGGGATAGAGTCCTTAACTGCTTTTTCAATTTGACTGTTGTTGGTGTATATAAAGGCTACCGATTTATGAATGTTGATTTTGTAACCTGAGACGCTGCTGTATTCCTTGATCACTTCTAGGAGTTTTGTAGTAGAGTCCCTAGTGTTTTCCAGATACACAATCATATCATCTGCGAAGAGCGAGAGTTTGATCTCTTCTGACCCTATATGGATACCCTTGATCGCCTTTTCTTCCCTAATTGCGGTGGCTAAAACTTCCATTACAATGTTGAAAAGCAATGGAGACAATGGGCAGCCTTGTCTGGTTCCTGATCTGAGTGGAAATGATTCCAATTTAACTCCATTCAATATGATATTGGCTGTGGGTTTGCTGTAGATAGCCTCTATCAGTTTAAGAAAAGTCCCTTCTAGACCAATTTTCTTGAGTGTTCTGATCATGAAGGGATGCTGGATATTATCAAAAGCTTTTTCTGCATCAATTGAGAGAATCATATGGTCTTTGTTTTTTAATTTGTTTATGTGCTGAATTACATTTATAGATTTACGTATATTGAACCAGCCTTGAGACCCTGGGATAAAACCAACTTGGTCATGATGTATAATTTGTTTGATGTGTTGCTGGATTCTGTTTGTTAGGATCTTGTTGAATATTTTTGCATCTATATTCATTAGTGATATTGGTCTATAATTTTCTTTTCTTGTTGGGTCTTTTCCTGGTTTGGGGATCAGGGTGATGTTTGCTTCACAGAATGTATTGGGGAAGATTCCTTCTTCCTCTGTTAATATGGTGGATAACGTGTATGGACTTGCGTATGTTAAACCAGCCTTGCATCCCTGGGATGAAGCCTACTTGATCATGATGAATGACTTTTTTGATGATAAGCTGTAATCTATTGGCTAGGATTTTGTTGAGAATTTTTGCGTCTATGTTCATGAGTGAGATTGGTCTGAAATTCTCCTTTTTGTTTGGATCTTTTCCTGGTTTTGGTATCAGGGTGATGTTTGCTTCACAGAATGTGTTGGGGAAGATTCCTTCTTCCTCAATTTTTTGGAATAATTTCTGCAGTACAGGAATAAGCTCTTCCTTGAAGGTTTGATAGAATTCTGGAGTGAAGCCATCTGCACCAGGGCATTTTTTAGTTGGAAGCTTTTTTATTGTTTCTTTGATCTCAGTGCTTGAAATTGGTCTGTTCAGGAGGTCTATTTCTTCCTGGCTGAGTCTAGGGAGAGGGTGTGATTCCAAATATTGATCCATTTCTTTCACATTGTCAAATTTCTGGGCATAGAGTTTCTGGTAGTATTCAGAGATGATCTCTTGTATCTCTGTGGGATCAGTTGTTATTTCCCCTTTATCATTTCTGATTGAGGTTACTAGAGATTTTACTTTTCTATTCCTCATTAGTCTGGCCAATGGTTCATCTATTTTATTTTTTCAAAAAACCAACTCCTTGTTTCATTAATTTTTTGAATGATTTTTTGTTTTCAATTTCATTGATCTCTGATTTGATTTTGGATATTTCTTTTCTTCTACTGAGTTTAGGCTTAGATTGTTCTTCTTTTTCCAATTCCATAAGATCTCTTGTGAGATTGTGGATGTGCTCTCTTTCTGTTTTTCGAATGTAGGCATCTAAAGCGATGAATTTTCCTCTCAAAACTGCTTTTGCAGTATCCCACAGGTTTTGGTAGCTTGTGTCTTCATTGTTGTTATGCTCAAGGAAGTTAATGATTTCCTGTTTTATTTCTTCCTTCACCCATCTGTTATTCAACAGAAGATTGTTTAGTTTCCATGCCTTTGGGTGGGGTCGAGCATTTTTGTTAGAGTTGAGTTCCACCTTTAGTGCCTTATGATCTGAGAAGATACAAGGTAAAATTTCAATTCTTTTGATTCTGTTGATATTTGTTTTGTGTCCCAGGATATGATCAATTTTGGAGAATGTTCCATGGGGTGATGAGAAGAATGTATATTCTTTATCTTTGGGATGGAGTGTTCTATATGCGTCTATCAAGCACAGTTGTTCTAGGGTCTCATTTAAATCTCTTATATCCTTGTTTAATTTCTGTTTAGAGGATCTGTCCAGCTCTGTAAGAGGAGTGTTCAGGTCCCCTGTTATTATGGTATTATCAGATATCATATTGCTCAGACTGAGTAAGGTCTGTTTCTACAATCTGGGAGCATTTAAATTGGGTGCATAGATATTTAGAATTGAAATGTCTTCTTGTTGTATTTTTCCCTTGACCAATATAAAGTGACCATCTTTGTCTTTTTTGACTTTAGTTGCTTTAAATCCACATGTATCTGAAAATAAGATTGCAACTCCTCTTTTCTTCTGAATTCCATTTGCCTGAAAAATTGTCTTCCAACCCTTGACTCGGAACTTTAATTTGTCTTTTGAAGCCAGGTGTGTTTCTTGCAGACAGCAAATGGATGGCTTGTGTTTTTTAATCCAGTCAGCCAATCTATGTCTCTTCAGTGGGGAATTCAAGCCATTAACATTTATTGAGATAATTGATAAGTGTGGTAGTATTCTATTCATCTTATTTGGTGGGAGTCCATTGCTTAGTTTTATCTTTTGCATCAGTGTGGAGGTTTGGTTCTGTCCTTTAATTTCTGAGTTCTTACTTTGCTGCTGATCCATTGTGGTGGTCAGTGTGCAGAACAGGTTGAAATATTTCCTGTAGAGCTGGTCTTGTTGTGGCGAATTTCCTCAATGTTTGTATATCCGTAAATGATTTGATTTCTCCGTCAATTTTGAAGCTTAGCTTAGCAGGGTACAGAATTCTGGGCTGGAAATTGTTCTGTTTAAGTAGATTAAAGGTAGATGACCATTGTCTTCTTGCTTGGAAATTTTCATTAGAGAAGTCTGAGGTCACTCTGATGGATTTGCCCCTGTAGGTCAACTGGTGCTTACTCCTGGCAGCTTGCAGAATCTTTTCTTTTGTGTTGACTTTGGACAGGTTCATCACAATGTGTCTTGGAGAAGCTCGGTTAGAGTTGAGGCGACCTGGGGTCCGATAGCCCTCTGAAAGCAGTGTCAGAATCTTTGGTGATATTAGGGAAATTTTCTTTTATAATATTCTCTAGTATGGCTTCCATTCCTCTGGGGCATTCTTCTTCCCCTTCTGGAATTCCTATAACTCGTATGTTGGAACGCTTCATAAAGTCCCATAATTCTGACAGTGAACGTTCTGCTTTCTCTCTCTTCTTTTCTGCCTCTTTTACTATCTGAGTTATCTCAAAAACTTTGTCTTGTACCTCTGAAATTCTTTCTTCTGCATGGTCTAACCTGTTGCTGATTCTTTCCATTGCATCTTTAAGTTCCCTGATTGACTGTTTCATTTCCTTCAGCTCTGCTATATCCTTTTTATATTCTTCATATCGTTCATCTTTGATTTGATTCTGTTTTTGAATTTCCTTTTGGTTATTTTCCACTTTATTAGCAGTTTTCTTCATTGTTTCCATCATTTCTTTCATTGTTTTCAACAATGAAAGTGTATTCTAAATTCCCTTTCTGTCATTCCTAACCTTTCTGTATAGGTGGAATCCTCTGCAGTAGCTACCTCATGGTCCCTTGGCGGGGTTGTTCTGGACTGGTTCTTCATGTTGCCTGGAGTTTTCCGCTGATTCTTCCTCATGGGTGATTTCTTTTATCTGTTTCCTTGCCCTAATTTTCCTTTCACTTCCTCTTGCTCTTTAAGTTCTCGTGCCTGTGGACTGAGGGTTACAGGACCAGAAGGGTGAGAAGGTTTAATAGCAAAAAAGGGATGAAAGAAAGGAGGACCGAGTGATAAGAAAAAAAAAAAAAATAGAGAAAGGAGAGGGGGTGGGTAACAGGAATATTGACAAAAAGAAGAGAGGCACAGAAAGAGGGAGACAGAGCAATATAGGTGTACAGTAGGGTACTTTGATACAACCTTAAAAAGAAAAACCCACCTTGTGGGGGTGCCCAGTTGGGTGGTTCCCTTGAGGTCAGCAGCTCTTTGCTAACCTGATCAGACACAGTACCCCACCTCCACCAAGTAGAGAGGAAAGACAAAAATGCTATAAATCAAACCAAAACAAGCAAACAGAAAACTTTACGGGATAAAATTGGCTGGAAGAACCAAATAATAGCGGTAGAAACACTAACAAAAATGAAGTTCTAATTATTGAAATAGGCAGCAATAGGAAATTATAATTAAACTAGAAAAATTGAGAAAGAAAAAGGATCTGTATGGAAAAGGTTGAACTTAAAAAACAAAACAACAATTAACAACATCAAAATAAACAAAAAAAACAACCAAGCCAAAAAAAAACAAAAACAAAGCAGTATGTATATGTTATTGAATATTGTCTGGGCAACACGTGGTCTTCTGGGGTATGAGATGTGAATCACAGTTCTGATACGACTGGAGGCTGCTAGTTTCTCAAACCCCAGCAGGTAGACACCCTAAATCTCTCTTCAGCCCACTTAAAAGGCACTTTGAACTTGTTCACTTACTGAGCAGAAGCTTTCTCATGGAAGTGCTTGTCGCTGGAATCACTGCTGAAGTGGCTATCCACTTACCCTGTGTATCAAAACTGGTCTCCCTCTGCCCCCGAGGGTTAGGGCTGCAAGGCGGCTCAGACCCCTCCCTTAGGCTACTTGGTCGCTGGGTTACCAGCTCCCACCCAATTCCAGCTCTGCGACCCTGAGGGCGGAGCTTGCCGGGGCAGATCGCTCACAATGTCTGCCTGTGACCCAGAGCCAAACACTATTAGCTTCCTCTGGCTCAGTGGCTCAGACTGGGGTCCTAGACAAAGGCCAAAGTTCTCTGCACTCCCGCTCAGGCTCTCCCCAAGGCAGTTCAGCTGAGTGCGAAGTCCAAATACACCAAAACAGTTCACAGGTAAGGCCTTTCTGGTTTGCAGTCTTGCTGCTACTGAACTTACAGTTGCGGGCGGGTTTAGACGGATTGAACACATGCGACCACTTGCCGGTTTTCCACAGTTTTAGTCCTCCTCTTGGGGTCCAGAAGTCTCTCGCTGACTCCCTGTATCCTCTCAGGGGTGATGATAGGCAGATCCCAGCAGCCAGAGATGCCTGTAGTCCTATATCCCCAGACTCACGGTGCCCAGATGCAAGGAAGCTGTTACTCGGCTGCCATCTTGCTCCGCCTCTCAGCTTCGTTCTTTAAACTTCATAAACCAACCTCTACTAGCTTCTAACCTCTCTTCTGCAGCTTCTTCACCTCTCTCAGCCTTCACAGAATTGAAGAGAGTTAAAGGGAGAGCTGTGGTTGGTTTGATCTTCTATCCAGACCACTCACACTTTTTCCATATCAGCAGCAAGCCTACTTCCCTTTCTTATCATGTATATGCAGCACTTTTAATTTCCTTCAAGAAATTTACTTTGCATTCACAACTTGACTTTTGGCACAAGAGGCCTATCTGAGCATTGACACGTTCCTCACCACATGTAATCATTCCCAGATTTTCATTTAAAATTAAAGATATTGTACCCCTTAGATGGGAACTTACCAAACTCATACCAACCCCTTTCTTGAATTTGTGTTTTCCTCTCCTGTGGGCCTACTAGCTTCCACATAGTATTAAATACGATGTAGAGGTGTTTGGCACACTTCCTGGGTGAAGGACTCAACTGCAGCTCAGACTTTACTTACAAATGCCAACAATGTAACCTATCCTCATGTACCTACCCTCCTATTAACCCTAAATTTAAAAAGGTGAGAGATATGGGACTCTTTCTTTCACTTGAACACTTGCCAATGTGTGATTATTAACTGGCCTAATTTCAATATTATTGTGTCTGAAAGAAGAAGGCCTGAGGACAGGGAGAGAAATGAGGGAAGATCCGGCCAGCACATCAGTCAGAGCACACACAGCGTTTACTGATTAAATTCACTATTTCACATGGACACTGTTCGTGCTGCTCCAAAACAATTACAAGAGTAACATCAGAGATCACTAGTTATAGATTACCATAAAGGATAAAATAATAATTTAAAAGTTTGCAATATTGTGAGATTACGCAATTTTGTGATGCAAAGACACAGCGTGAGCACAGTGCTGTTAGAAAAAAAAGGTGCTGCCAGACTCGTGTGATGCACAGCTGCTGTTATACAAACCTTCAGTTTGTAAAGAATGCGATCCCCACAAAGCAGAAATCATACAAGTATGCCTGTGTGGTTAACTCTATTTAGGCTTTCTACAATGTGTGTATATTTCAAAACAACATGTAGAAGATAAATATACATATATACAAACATATATATACATATATATTTTTGTCAATTTTAAATATTTAAAAATCACATTGTAGGGTGGCGCCTGTGGCTCAAAGGAGTACGTCGCTGGCCCCATATGCTGAGGTGGAGGGTTCAAACCCAGCCCTGGCAAAAAACTGCAAAAAAAAAAAATTTCACATTGTACACCATAAATATAGTACATAACTTTTATTTGTCAAATATTCCTCTATATAGCTTAGAAAAAATAATTCTAATTAATATGTTAAGGGCTGTAATGGAAAAAGTAGATAAAATGCAAGAACAGATCGGTAACATAAGCAGACATACCGAGAAACAAACAAAAGAAAATCCTACAAATCTCAAGTGCTGTCACAGACGTGAAGACACCTTTGATGGGGTCATTGTCACACTCAGTACAGAGGGGATGAAGCTATGTCAATAGAAAGTTCTTGAGCTGAAATGCAAAAACCACACACACACACAATTTAAAAGGCAGAACAAAATATCCTAGACTGTGAGAAAATTTCAAAGGCATAACATACATATAATTGTAATACCAGACTGAGAAAAATAGAAAGGAACAGAAGAGATATTTGAAGTGACAATGGCAGAGAATTTTCCCATGTTAATGATAGACACAAAACCACAGATGGAGGAAACTCAGAGAATACCAAGTAACTACCACCCAAAAATCTACACCTAGGCACGGCATATTCAAACTGCAGAAAACCAATGACAAATTTTTAAAAGAAGACGGGAGGAAAAGAACCATCTATACAGAAAAAAAAAAATCTATAGAGAAACAAGGATAAGAATTATTGAGAACCTCTCATCAGAAACTATGCAAGCAAGCAGAAAGTGGAGTGAAATATATGACTTGAAAAATAAAAATATATTGGCTCGGCGCCCATAGTACAGTGGTTACGGCACCTGCCACATACACCAAGGCTGGTGGGTTCCAACCCGGCCCTGGCCAACTAAACAACGACAATTGCAACAAAAAATAGCCAGGCATTTTGGCGGGTGCCTGTAGTCCCAGCTACAGGAAGGCTGAGGCAAGAGAATCGCTTAAGCTCAAGAGTTTGAGGTTGCTGTGAGCTGTGATGCACTCTACCAAGGGTGACAAAGTGAGACTTGTCTCAAAAAAAAAATAGAATTTTATATTTGGTGAAATTATCCTGATAAATGAAGGAGAAATAAAGATTTTCCTTGGTAAAATAGGAACTGAGGAAATTCATTGCCAGCATACCTGCCCGTCAAGAAATGCTAAAAAATAAAAAAAGTTCTTCATGGAGAAAATATATTACATAGGTCGGATACTTGGAACTATATGAAAGAGAAGAAATAAATGAAGGTAAAGTAAAAACTTTTATTTGTATTACTTTTATTTTTATTATTCTTTTTTTGGCCTAAAACATAACTTAAACAATAACAATAGTAACAATGTACTAGATGATTATAACATATAGATAAATGCGGTGTATGACAGTAATGTCATAAGGATGGGAGGGAGGAATTGGAACACTTTTGGAATACTCTATTATTATAAGGTAGCCACACTATGTGTGAAGTGGTTTAGTATTATTTGAAGGTATATTTAGATAAGTTGCAAATATATATTGTAATCCAGGGCAACCACTAAAGATATTTTAAAATGCAACATAATTTATACACTAAGAGAGGAAAGAAAACAAAATCATATAAAATGCTTCATTAGAACTAGAGAAGGTAGGAAAAAGCAGAATAAAAAAGAAACAAAGAACAAGAGCAATGAATAGCAAACTGATACAAACATAGTGGATATTAGTCTAATTATGTCAATAATCAATGCATATTGATGGTCTAAATGTCCCAATTGAAAGACAAAATTGTCAAAGTGAATTGAAAAACAAGACATGAACATACAGTGTCTACCAGAAACCCTCTTTTTTTTGAGACAGAGTCTCCCTTTGTCACCCAGAGTGCCATGGTGTCACAGCTCGCAGCAACCTCCAACTCCTGGGCCCAAGCAATTCTCTTGCCTCAGCCTCCCAAGTAGCTGGGACTACAGGCACCTGCCACAATGCCTGGCTATTTTTTTTTGTTCCAATTGTTTAGCTGGCCCACGCTGGGTGGGAACCTACCACCTTTGGTGTATGTGGCTGGTCCCGTAACCACTGTGCTACAGGCGCCGAGCCCAGAAACCCTCTTTACCCATAAAGATTCAGTTAGATTAAAAGTAAAAGGAAAGGGAAAGTATACCAGAATAACACTAATCAAGAAACCTGGAGTAACTACAATAATTTCAGACAATGCTGCTTGTAGGACAAAAAAAGTAAAGAAAAGAAAAGAAAAAATCAGAGCTAAAGAAGGACATTACCAAAATGGTTAAAGGATAAATTCTCTAAGAAGACATAACAATCTTAAGTATGTATACATCTAATAAAGAACATCAAAATATGTGAAGCAAAAACTAGAAAAGCCACCAGGAGAAATAGACAAAACCACTTTTATAGTTGAGAAATTCAACACTATCTATATGATGGATAAAGCAGGCAGAAAATCAGTAAGGACACAGTTGGTTTGAACAGCACCCTCAGTCAACGTGACATGTGAAGACTACTCTGTCTAACAATAATACTCATTCTTGTCAAGCTTATGTGTTACTTTGAACAAGACTGACCACATTTTGGGGTATAAAATACAACTTAACAAATTGTAAAGAATGGAAGTTTTATAAAGTATGTTCTCAAATGACAATTAAACTAGAAATCAATAACAGCTAGAAAATCCCGAAATATTTGGATATTAAAGACACACTTCTAAATAACACATGGGCCAAAGAGGTCTCAAGAGAAAATTTACAAATATTTTGAACCAAATGAAAAAGAAAATACAACTTACTAAATACATACTTCTCACAAACACACCCGTCGTCACGTCAGGCTGCTTGAGAGTTGCCCGTGTTCTTCTGAGAATGAAGGTACTTCTTCGGCAAAGCCATGACTAGTCCTAATCCTGATGTGAGGATCTGGGTTAGCCCCTGAAATGAGGAGCTCCACTCAAGGGCTGGAGCATTCAGACGGCTTCGTTAGCTTGAAGGGGTGGGTGTACTGAGATTGAAAGCTTCAGAGGACAAGCACTTACGTGAAGGAACTCATCCACAGGGCTCCTCCCATGAAGAATGTTCAAATGCTGCCTAGTTTTAATTATAGATACTCCAACAGAGCTGCAAAAGTTTTAAGGCTATAAATTAAAATTATTCAAAAAATGACATTGCATTCCTAAATAAAATCTGAGTCTCTGGAGCTCTTTTAGGCATTCTGAGTTTAATTGGGCTAAACAGGATGTGCTGGTGCCAAATTTAGAGATACATTAACGTTTAGTTTTGGTCTCAATACTGTGCTCTGATCTGCTATTTGGCTTTGCCTGACCTCAATCCTCTGAAATCCAAATAGCCTAATTTGTCTATTTCACTGCTCTATTTTGTGACAACCCTACATTGTATTTGCTCAGCAATTGTGTGATTTCATAAGTAACACTTATATCTAATCAGAAATAATGCTAGTGCCAGGAATAAAACACATCTTTTAGATTTATTTCAGACACTAAAAAGACTTTTAAAAAGACAGTTGTTGCTCCTCATTCATGGGGAATTGGTTCCAGGACACCCCTCCTCCACAGATACCAAAATCATGATGCTAAGTCCCAACTCTCTTCTATACAGTGGCATGGGGTTTCATATAAACTACACACACCCATCTCTGTTAGTTATAACACCTAATATAGTGTCTACACATCAGTTCATTAGCATGGATTCAACATGTTTTCTGTATGTTTTTCATTCATGCTTGGTTGATTCCATGGATGCAGAACCAATGGACATGAAGGGCTAAGTGTGTAGGCAAGCATTCTAGAGATAATTTGGAGTAAAAAGTCTCTGAATGTTGAAATTCTATTAAGGTATAAATGCATATTTATTATCACAATAATAAAGAATTGTGCTAAGTAATGATGATTGTGAGTCATTCAATTTATGTATAAAAGTAAGCAGAATTTTCAAATATTTTAGCAGGGAAAGAGAATGATAATCATTCTAGAATTTAAAGGGGAAGATATTAGCTGTATAACTTCAGTAAGACCAACCATTTCTTCCTCTTTGAGCAAACAAGTGTTTCTAAAATTTTGAATAATAATTGTATTAGTCTGCTCAAGTTGCCAGAACAGAGTACCACTAACTCGATGGCTTACACAACAGAAGTTAATTTTCTCACATTTCTAGAGGATGGAAGTCTGAGATTCCAGCAGCATTGGTTTCTGGTGAAGCCTCTCTTCCTGACTTGCAGGCAGCATATTGGATTGGGGTCCTACCCTCATGATCACAGTTGACCTTAATTATCTCCTAACTCCAAATACAGTTATACTGGGAATTGAGGTTTCAACATACGAATTTGGGGGAGAGGGCCATAATTCAGTCCATAACAATAATAGTAGGTGAAACAGTAATAATGCTACCATTATTTGGTGTATTAACATCTATATCATTAAATAACATTTAAAAACTGTACTAATTTTTATTTATGCCATTTAATATACAAGCCTTTTTTATTAATTTTTTTATATTTTCATATCAAGACCCCACCCCCTCCCTCCTTCCCTCTCTCTGATTTTCCTTCCCCCCACCCCTCCCTCCTTCTTTCTCTCTTTGATCTCTCCTTCCCCCACCCCGTACCGCATGTCATTAATTGTCATTAATTGTCCTCATATCAAAATTGAATACATAGGATTCATGCTTCTCCATTCCTGTGGTGCTTTATTAAGAGTAATGTGTTTCACTTCCATACAGGTTAATACAAAGGATGTAAAGTCTCCATTTTTTTTAATAGCTGAATAGTATTCCATGGTATACATATACCACAGCTTGTTAATCCATTCCTGGGTTGGTGGGCATTTAGGCTGTTTCCACATTTTAAGCAATTGTAAATTGAGCTGCAATAAACAGTTTAGTGCAAGTGTTCTTGTGATAAAAGGATTTTTTTCCTTTTAGGTCGATGTCCAGTAATGGGATTGCAGGATCAAATGGGAGGTCTAGCTTGAGTGCTTTGAGATTTCTCCATACTTCCTTCCAAAAAGGTTGTATTAGTTTGCAGTCCCACCAGCAGTGTAAAAGTGTCCCCTTCTCTCCACATCCATGCCAGCATCTGCAGTTTTGAGATTTTGTGATGTGGGTCATTCTCTCTGGGGTTAGATGGTATGTCAGGGTGGTTTTGATTTGCATTTCTCTAATAATTAGGGATGATAAGCATTTTTTCATGTGTTTGTTAGCCATTAATCTGTCTTCTTTAGAGAAGGTTCTATTCATGTCTCTTGCCCATTGATATATGGGATTGTTGGCTTTTTTCATGTGGATTAATTTGAGTTCTCTATAGATCCTAGTTATCAAGCTCTTGTCTGATTCAAAATATGCAAATATCCTTTCCCATTGTGTAGGTTGTCTATTTGCTTTGGTTGTTGTCTCCTTAGCTATACAGAAACTTTTCAGTTTAATGAAGTCCCGTTTGTTTATTTTTGTTGTTGTTGCAATTGCCATGGCAGTCTTCTTCATGAAGTCTTTCCTCAGGCCAATGTCTTCCAGTGTTTTTCCTATTCTTTCTTTGAGGATTTTTATTGTTTCCATGCCTTAAATTTAAGTCCTTTATCCATCTTGAATCAATTTTTGTGAGTGGAGAAAGGTGCGGGTCCAGTTTCAGTCTTTTACATGTGGGTATCCAGTTCACCTAGCACCATATATTGAATAGGGAGTCTTTCCTCTAGTGGACGCTCTTGTTTGGTTTATTGAAAATTAGTTGGCTGTAACTTGTTAGTTTCATTTCCTGGTTTTCTATTTGATTCAAAATGTCTATGTCTCTATTTTTGTGCCAGTACCACGCTGTCTTGACCACTATGGCTTTGTAGTACAGCTTAAAATCTGGTATGCTGATGCCCCTGGCTTTGTTTTTATTACTAAGAACTGCCTTAGCTATACGGGTTTTTTTCTGGTTCCATACAAAACACAGAATCATTTTTCCCAAGTCTTGAAAGTACAATGTTGGTATTTTAATAGGGATGGCAGTGAATCGGTAGATTGCTTTGGGAAGTTTAGACATTTTAACAATGTTGATTTTTCTAAGCCGTGAGCATGGTATATTCTTCCATTTGTTAACATCCTCTGCTATTTCCTTTCTTAGGGTTTCATAATTTTCTTTATAGAGCTCCTTCACCTCCTTCGTTAGGTATATTCCTAGGTATTTCATTTTCTTTGAAGCTATGGTGAAGGAAGTTGTGTCCTTAATTAGCATCTCATCTTGGCTGTTATTGGAGTATACAAAGGCTACTGACTTGTGACATGGATTTTATATCTTGAGACATTGCTGTATTTTTTTAATGATTTCCAGGAGTCTTGTGGTTGAGGCTTTGGAGTTCTCTAAGTATAAGATCATATTGTAAGCAAAGAGGGAGAATTTGACTTCCTATCCTCCCATTTGGATGCCCTCTATTTCCTTGTCTTGCCTAATTGTATTGGTTAGGATTTCCAGCACTATGTTGAACAGTAATGGTGACAGGATAACCTTGTTTGGTTCCAGTTCTAAGAGGAAAAGCTTTCAGTTTTTCTCTGTTCAGTAGAATATTAGCTGCAAGTTTGTCATAGATAGCTTTGATCAATTTAAGAAATGTGCTACCTATTCCTGTACTCTTCAGTTTGCTAATTAGAAAAGGATGCTCAATTTTATCAAATGCTTTTTCTGCATCTATTGAGAGGATCATATGATCTTTGATTTTGCTTCCATTTTGATATGGTGAATAACATTTATGGACTTGCATATGTTAAACCAGCCTTGCATCCTTGGGATGAAACCTACTTGATCATAATGTATGACTTTTTTGATGATAAGCTGTAATCTATTGGCTAGGATTTTGTTGAGAATTTTTGCATCTATATTCATTAGTGAGATTGGTCTGAAATTATCCTTTTTAGTTGGGTATTTTCCTGGTTTTGGAATCAGAGTGTTATTTGCTTCATAGAATGTGTTGGGGGAAGATTCTTTCCTCCTCAATTCATTGGAATAATTTCTGCATACAGGAATAAGCTCTTCCTTGAAGGTTTGATAGAATTTTGGTGTGAAGCCATCTGGATCAGGGCATTTTTTTGTTGGAAACTTTTTTATTGTTTCTTTAATCTCAGTGCTTGAAAATGGTCTGTTCAGGAGCTCTATTTCTTCCTGGCTAAGTCTAGGGAGAAGAGGGTGTGATTCCAAATATTGATCCATTTCTTTCACATTGTCAAACTTCTGAGCATAGAGTTTCTGGTAGTATTCAGAGATGATCTCTTGTATCTCTGTGGGATCAGTTGTTATTTCCCCTTTATCATTTCTGATTGAGGTTACTAGAGATTTTACTTTTCTATTTCTCATTAGTCTGGCCAATGGTTTATCTATTTTATTTAGTCTTTCAAAAAACCAACTCCTTGTTTCATTAATTTTCAGAATGATTCTTTTGTTTTCAATTTCATTGATCTCTGATTTGATTTTGGATATTTCTTTTCTTCTACTGGGTTTAGGCTTAGATTGTCCTTCTTTTTCCAGTTCCATAAGATGGCTTGTGAGTTTGTTGATGTGCTTTCTTTCTCTTTTTCAAATGTAGGCATCTAAAGCAATAAATTTTCCTCTCAAAACTGCCTTTGCAGTATCCCACAGGTTTTGGTAGCTTGTGTCTTCATTGTTGTTATGCTCCAGGAAGTAAATGATTTCCTGTTTTATTTCTTCCTGCACCGATCTGTCATTCAACAGAAGATTGTTTAATATCTATGCCTTTGTGTGGGGTTGAACGTTTTTGTTGGAATTGAGTTCCACCTTTATTGCCTTATGGTCTGAGAAGATACAAGGTAAAATTTCAATTGTTTTGATTCTGTTGAGGTTTGTTTTGTGTCCTAGGATATAATAAATTTTGGAGGATGTTACATGGGCCAAGGAGAAGAATGTATATTCTTTACCTTTGGGATGGAGTGTTCTATATGCATTTGTCAAGCACAGTTGCTCTAGGGTCTCATTTAAGTCCCTTATATCTTTGTTTAATTTCTGTTTAGAGGATCTGTCCAGCTCTGTAAGAGGAGTGTTAAAGTCCCCTGTTATTTTGTTATCAGATATCATATTGCTCAGACTGAGTAAGGTATGTTTCAAGAATCTGGGAGCATTTAAGTTGGGTGCATAAATATTTAGAATTGAAACATCTTCTTACTGTTTTTTTCTCTTGACCAATATGAAGTGACCATCTTTGTCCTTTTTTAAAAATTAAATCATAAACACATAGATCATGTATTTATTAATGTATTTATGGGGTACAATGTGCTCATTTCATATAGAATTAGGAAAGCTTACATCACACTGGTTAACATATACTTCATCTCATTTACTTATTGTGTTAAGACATTTATCCTCTATACTAATAGATCTGACATGCACCCTTGCAATATGCACCATAGGTGTGATCTCACCATTCACCCTCCCTCAATTTGACCTCCCCCCTTTCCTCCTCCCCACCCCTCCTTCATCCTTCATCTTGGGCCATAGTTGTGATCTATTCTTCATATGAAAGTGTGAGTGATTGTAAATTGGTTTCATAATAGTATCGAGTACATTGGATATTTTTCTTCCATTCTTCAGATACTTTACTAAGTAGGATATGTTCCATCTCCATCCAGGTAAACATAAAACAGGTAAAGTATCCATCTCTTTTTAAGGCTTCATAATATTCCATAGTATACATATACCACAATTTATTAATCCATTCATGGGTTAATGAGCACTGGGCTTCTTCTTCTATTATGAATTGAGGTGCAATGAACAATCTGGTGCAAATATCTTTGTTATAAAATGATTTTTGGTCTTTTGGATATACACCTAGTAGAGGAATTGCAGGATCAAATGGCAGGCCTTCTTTTAGATCCCTGAGTATTCTCCATACTTCTTTCCAAAAGCGACATATTTACTTGCACTTCCACCAGCAGTGCAGAAGTGTTCTCTTTTCTCCACATCCACACCAACATCTGTAGTTTTGGGATTTTGTTATATGAGCCACCATTATGGGAGCTAGATGATATCTCAAAGTGGTTTTGATTTGCATTTCTCTGATGATTAAAAATGATGAGCATTTTTTCATGTGTCTGTAGGCCATGCGCCTATCAACTTCAGAGAAGCTTCTGTTCAAGTCCCTTTCCCACTATGAAATGGGATTACTTGTTCATTTCTTATTAATAAGTTTGAGTTCTCTGTGGATTCTGATTATCAAATCTTTGTCAGAAGCATAACCTGCAAATATCCTGTCCCATTCTGAGGGATATCTGCTTGCTTTACCTACTGTGTTCTTGGTGTGCAGAAGCTTTTTAGTTTGATCACATCCCAGTAATGTATTTTTGGTGTTGCTTCAATTGCCTGGGGGAGTCCTCCTCATAAAGTATTCTTCCATGCCAATTTCTTCAAGTGTTTCTCCTGCACTGTCTCCAAGAATCTTTATAGTTTCATGTCTTAAGTTTAAATCTTTTATCCAGTGAGAGTCAATTTTTGTTAACGGTGAAAGATGTGGATCCAGTTTCAGTCTTCTACAAGTCGCCAGCCAATTCTCCCAGCACCATTTGTTAAATAGGGAATCTTTCCCTAAATTTATATTTTTGATAGGCTCATCAAAGATAAAATGATGATAAGTGTTTGGGTTCATCTGTTGGTTCTCTATTCTGTTCCATACATCTATCTCTCTATTTTTGTGCCCAAATCATGCTGTTTTGATCCCTATAGATTTATAGTATAGTTTAAAGTCTGGTAACATGATTCCTCCTGATTTGTTTTTATTTCTGAGTAATGTCCTGGCTATTTGAGGTTTTGCCTGGTTCCATTGAAAATGAAGTATTATTTTTTCCATATCTTTAAAGTATGACATTGGTCCTTTGATAGGGATTACTTTAAATTTGTAAATTGCTGTGGGCAATATGGACATTTTAACAATGTTGATTCTTCCTAGGCATGAGCATGGTATGTTTTTCTATTTGTTAACATCTTCAGCTATTTCATTTATCAGAGTTTCCTAATTCTCTTTATAGAGATCTTTCACATCCTTTGTTAGGTAAACTCCCAAATATTTCATCTTCTTTGGCAAACTGTAAAGGAAATTTTGTTGGCTTGACTATTATTGGTATATACAAAAGCTACTGATGTGTGAGTATTGATTTTGTATCCTGAGATGCTACTATATTCCTTGATCACTTCTAAGAGTTTTATGGTTGAGTCCCTGGGTTTTCCAAGTATAAAATCATATCATCTACAAAGAGTGAAAGTTTGATCTCCTCTGACCCCATTTGTATACCCTCAATTGCCTTCTCTTGCCTGATTGCGATGGCTAAGACTTCCATTACAATGTTAAAAAGCAGTGGAGATAATCAGCAACCTTGCCTGGTTCTTGTTCTGAGTAGAAATGTTTTCAAGTTTACTCCATTCAATATGATATTGGCTGTGTGTTTGCTGCAGATGGCCTCTATCAGTTTAAGAAAAGTCCCTTCTATATCTATTTTCTTAAGTGTTCTGATCATGAAAGGATGCTGGATATTGTCAAAATATTTTTCTGCATTTATCGAGAGAATCATATGGTCTGTGATTTTAGTTTGTTTATGTGATGTATTATATTTATAGATTTACATATATTGAATCAACCTTGAGACCCTGGGATAAAACCCACTTGGTCATGGTGTATTATTTGTTTGATGTGTTGCTCTAATTCTGCTCTAATTTTAGATGGCAAAAAGCCAACTGACCTTGGCATCTCTTTCCTTTGAATGTTTTGTATTTTTGAAATGCTTCATTAATGTGAAACATCTTTCTGAGGAGGAGTTGTCATTGTCTTTCTAATTATCAGTGAGGAAACTGAGGCACAGGATTGCAGCTCAGCTCTGTGGCCAAGTTGGAATCCGGAGTCCGGCATCTGACTCCAGCCGGCCAGGGCTGACCCTCTGGGTGGGCTGCTCCTCCCCTGCCAGCTCAGGGCTCCTCAGAAAGGAGCCTAGGGCACAGGACGCCAGCCAAGGCTGGGAGGAAAGGCTTCTTGGAAGGCAGGCCTGGAGGCCGACCTCGCCTGTGCTCAGTCCTGCCAAAGTCAAACCATGTCAATTCCTTTAACTTAAGTCAACTTGTCTTAACTGCTTACACATGAACAGATTCTTTTAATTTTTCTTTATTTTTTTAAATTAAAAAAATAGGACATACTGATGGGAGAAAATAACTTTAAAGCTATAGAACAGTATATCAAAAAAGTGAAAGTCCGTCTTCATTCACTGATCCCCACCCCAGAGATGAATGCCCCCCTCTGTGCACACGATGGTGTACATGTGGACAGGCAGATCCTGAAATCCCACCTCAGGAAGAAATCGCATGTACATGTATAGAGAAAGAGAGATACCCAATGATTTTTCTTAACTTTACAAAAAGGGATTATATCATTCATATTGTGGCTTCTCTTTTTTGCTTAAGATGTAGGGTACGTCACTGCCTGTCAAATAGAGGTTTTGAAATTTAATAATAAGATATTTTACAGATCTATTTTTGTGATTAAAAACATGGAATTCCTAAACCTAATTTTTTTTTTTTTTTTTTTTGAGATAGAATCTCACTCTGTTGCCACAGGCCAGAGTGCCATGGTATTAGTTTAGCTTATAGCAACCTCAAACTCCTGGGGTTAAGTGATCCTCCTACTTCAGATCCCAAGTAGTAGCTGAGACTACAGACACATTTCATCACACCTGTCTACTTTTTAAAATTATTATCATTATTTTTCTTTTTAGTAGAGACAAGGTCTCACTATATATTGCTCAGGCTGGTCTCAAACTCCTGAGCTCAAGTGATCCTCCCATTTCAGCCCCTCAAAAATGTTCGGATTACAGGCGTGCGCCACCATGATCAGTCCTAATATTTGTATATTAATGAAAATAAGTCACTAGGACCTTCCCCAGGTTCCTCTCTGCCTCACCCAGCATCTTGTCTGCTCAAGTTTATAGAGACAAAATAAAATTAATAGCATTTACTTATTTCTTTCTGCAGGATCCTGAAAGAACGAGCAAATGTGAATATTTAATTTTTGACCTCTGAAGACTTAAAATTTTAATCTATTATTTCCACAGTTCTGAATTATGTTTCATAGGAGCCAATTTTTAATACTCATGTGAAACAGGAGGTAGAGACACAGGTATAGGGTATGTTTACATATTCTCCGTCTCTAATTCTTCCAAACACCCAAAACAAGTCAATTGAAAGTATTGACAAATAGGAGCTAGGTAATACATTTTTCTTTTTCAGATGTGCCTGCCAGGATTCATCAAGCACATATGCCAATGCTGTCTCTTTCTCTAGAACCTTAATATGAAAGAATCCCTGGGAATTTGTAAATAATGCCATTTGCCAGGCCTCCTGAATCCCCTTTCCTCAGGATGGGCTTGGGAGTGAACATAAGTGATGAGCTCCCGCACACCTTCTGCATCCACCAACACTTGGTAGAAAAGATGCTTACACATGAACATATTCTTTTATGTTTTTTCCCAGTGGTGCCTATTCTACTTTTCTCTCATTTAGAAAAAAAAGAAAAAAAGGAGTAGAAAGAGTGCATAGGAAATAGGTTGTCCTGACCTCTTTCATTAAGAGCTGCCTCAAAGTTCTCCCTGCATCCTAGGAATTCTTTCATGCTGGTCTTTAGGAGTGATCGTCCGAGGTTTTTCGGTGGACTTGTCCTCCTACAGTCACACTCTTTATGTAGCGTAACCTGTTTGAGAAGTAACTGATGACTGTTTCAGTTTCAGCACAAGTTTCTTATAAAACTAGCCAATCTAGGAGGTCATTCATCTCTGATCTAGATGCAGTGGTTTGATTATTCTTGGCTTACACTAAACTTGGAAGGGAATTGAAGCATTAGGCAAAAACAACCTGCACCTTCACAGCATGGAAAAAGGACAAATCCCATTTCCACACATTAATGTGGATCGTTGTCACAGAAAAAAGATGACCAAAAGTAACCTCCACTTATTGATGTTTAAGGACACACGTCAGTGACCTAGGGCAAGGGGAGTGAACAGAGGTGTTATTGTCTGGTGAGGGGTTGGGAAAAGCAGGCCCAGGGTTGGGGGGCAGGAAATGTTGCATATGTTGGTGTGGAACCCAAATAGCATGTACATACATATATACAGTCAGAAGCTAAGCTTAAGCTGGGTGCATTTTGCTGTATGTCTATTATACCTCAACCAATTTTTAAAAAGGCAGCTGTGAATATAATCATAGTCCACTTGGAAAAAAAAATCTAGTCATATCCATGTGGTGAGTTAAAAATCACCAAACAAATGCACACAGTTTGGCAAAATGAAATTAAATATTAGAAATTATTATAAAATAAGCAGTCTGTTTTAACTCTAGTCCTAAACTGAACGCCTAAAATAAGGCGAGCCCACCTTGAAGACACAGCGATCTCAAAGTCCTCATATAGGAAGTGTGGACTTGCACACGTACAAATTATTATTATTATTGTCCTTCGAAATACTGCCAGTTCAGGAAGTGTTTGAACAAGCAGTTTGGCTTAAAGCCAGTGGACAAGAATGGGGAGGAAAGTAGGCTGTGAGGTCTTCCTTAGTAAAACAGGTTTTGTCCACATCTACACCGTGGTGTGAGTGGAGGGGGCATTCTTCTCGAGGTGATGCATGCCAGCCACATGTAATTTCCTCAACTGACAGGAGGCCTGGATCTTCAAGCCCCTAGATAAGAAGAGGGTGCTACCTCTGAGGACTGTTGCAAGAATATTCCCTGGAGAATCTCTCTCTTTTATTCTCCCATCTACTAACATGGGGTCTTCTTATGTTGCAAGATTTTTACATGAACACCTAGAGGTTTCTCCTCTCTCTGCTTGGGCCGTGTCTCCTCTCCTTGAGTTAGGAGCAGCCATGGCAAGGATGCTGACTTGTCATTTTACCAAGAAAGTGTCTTCTCTGATTTCTTCTCTCCTCTATGCTCTTCCCTTGTCTGATACCACTGGCAATATGTGGTGTTATATTGCTTTGCTTTGTCCTGGAAACTGGTCTGTCCTGTCTGGGTGCTGCAGGCAAGGGGAGGCTGGTGGGGGCACAGATGAGAACTTACTCACTGGTGGACGGAAGATTTGGCTTAAGCTAAGAGTCACAGAATGCAGCCGTGGAAGACTATATCTCATTAGAGCGGCAGAACTGGCCAGGTTTGGTGGCTCAACCTGCAGTCTTAGCACTCTGGGAGGCCTAGGTTGGTGGATCACTTGAGCTCAGGTGTTTGAGACTAGCCTGAGCAAGAGTGAGACCCCATATCTATTAAAAACAGAAAAACACTAGCCAAGCATTGTAGCAGGTACCTGTAGTCCAGCTACTTAGGAGGCTGAGGCAAGAGTACTGCTTGAGCCCAGGAGTTTGGTTACCCAGGGCTCCAGAGTGAGATTCTGTCTCAAAAAAAAAAAAAGGCAGAAGTAGGAGAAGATGACCAACTTCTATTCTCCACTTCTGGTGCAAAGTGGTGTCTACGTGGATGTGAAACTGGAATCTTGTAAACTTTATGTAGGTCAAAATGAGGGACATAGACAGGGATCCAACACTCAGCCCAGGGTGGTGGGAGGGCTGCTCTGTAAATACACCTATCTTATTGCTGGAAGGGTGAAGACCTCCACCAATCTGGGGGTGATGCCCCTCTTTCCAAGCAAAGTAATTCTGAGACTGAAGTATCAAAGCCTGGAATTTTCTCCTTAAGCCTGCACAAAATGTGAGATCAAATGCAGATCAAGAAATAAAAAGGCAAAAGCCACCTCAGGGTTGATGAGGATCCTGAAGATAATAAGCACATTCTTCATTTCAGCCCCTGTTCCCTCCACAATTCAGTTTCCCGGGGGAGCTTCTAATGACTGGGAGAGGCAGGTAGGATAAAAATGACGGTTTTCTTTGGCAGAAGCTCCCCCCCACCCCCGTCTGTCCCCACTCTCCTCCTCCAGTGCTGACAAAACACTTGTGAGTCTGCTCCCCCTACTCTTGGCTGGTGGAGGGAAAGAAGAAAAAGAATTGGCCTGATTCCAGGCCAATTCCTGCAGAGGGGCCAGCACTGGAGGAGCCCAGCAGGTGTTGGGGGACTGGGGATCAGATGCCCCCACCTTTCTTCCCTGGGTGGTGACTGGCTGCTCATGGGATCATTCTTTCGGCTTTACTTCAATAACCTCTCTTGCTCTAAAATCTGTCAAAATGAATATAAACTAAAAGACTCCTTTCTATGTGCCAGAGGAGTGATCTTTCACTCCCATACATCTTTCTCTCTCACTGCCTGTGCTGAGATAATTTCTAGGGACTTGCCAGGTCTGGGTTTCTCCCCTTCTTTCCCCTGGCTGCCTGGCTAACATACCCTCCACTCCACTCCCACCAGATTACACAATTCCTATGCCTGTGGCCTTTTCCCCCTTGAGCTACCGTTCATTCTCTAATACAATGAGTTCCATACCCTCCCTGACTTTTTTCCTATTTTTCCACGTTAATTTGAGTGCGTTTCCTGGTACCTGAATAATTCTGAATTCCTAAATTTTCTTTTCTGTGTCTCCAGTTGCCGGATGGAGGTAACACAACTGGAAAGTTGTGCACACAAGCTCTAGCTGGGGTTAATTTACATATTTTTACACCCCCCCCCCCAGTCTCTGGTGACCAAAGTGAAAGGGACAATCCCCTCCGGCATCACAGGGAAGGTGCTCTGCGTGTCTTGGAAGGGGCCACACTGAGAACACAGGCAAATCAACCATGAGCCCAGGAAGCAAACGTCTTTCTGAGTGAAAATGGATCTTCTGTGGAAGGTAAGTCACCTATGACCAGTTACTCTATCATTTGCTGTGACCCTGCTGTTCCCAGATGCTGTCAGGATAATTTGGGAGGTGGTGAGGGAGAAGGTCACCCACAGGTTGGGACACATTCGGATTCTGTGGGCCTTTCCAAACCTAGCAGGAGAAATCTGTGCGGAGGTTCTATCTTTTCTCTCCACCTTCCTAGGGTCTGCGACTAAATTCCCTGATCTGATTGGATTCCAAGGAGACAGTCACCCAGACAGACACCTGGTTTCCAGGGGCTCTCTTTCTGAACAAGCCTTTGTTTTCAGCCCTACCACAATGGCATCACCTCCTCATCCCAGCCGGCATCCCCAGGGAGGCACCTGGGAAGAGTCCAGGGAAGCCCAGTAGGGGAGAGAGGGCTGTGCCTGGGTCACTAGATGTTCTCTCCAAACAGGCACCAGCACCTTCAGTTGGGAGGGGTAGAAGACCTGGAAGGGGGTAGGGGGAGGGGAGGAACAAGGCTCTAACCTCGCGGGTAGGGGCAGGCTGATGCTCCTTGCAGAAGGCCAGGAACCTCTTCAGGACGCCTGTCCTCAGGGACGGTGCCAGCTGCCCCCCTTCTCTCAGCCACAATGTTGAGCTTGGTCCAGCACTATCAGAAAGTGGAGTGTGAACCCGGGCCAGAGGGGGGAGCCAGGACACCCTGAGCGAGCCAAGAGCCGCTGGGGAGGCCCTTCGCGGAGGAGCCGGCGCAGGGGATCCCCACAGGGGGCGGAGGGAAACCTCGGAGGCCCGCGGGAGGAGGCGAGACCAGTGGCTGGGTGCGCGCAGGCAAACGCGCTCGTGGCGCCCCTACTCTGGGCAGCAGGTTGCGGGGGGCGGGCAGAAGAGACCCTAATTTCTCAGAAACTTTCCCGCGAATCCTTCTTAGTGGAGACCAGCCTCTCGGAGGCCGTGTGAGTGCATCCCGAGAGGGGCCCCCTGCGCCGCCTGCCCTGCCCCAGGCGCAGAAGGGTTGAAGGATTGCATGCGGGGCTCCCTCCCCAGTCCAGTCTCCTCCCCGCTGTGCGGGCTGCGCCGGCTGCGCCCCGACCACCGCTCCGCGCCCGCGCGCTCTCCCGCCGCCAACCCCGCAGGGAGCCGAGCCTCCCCCCTCATCCCCCCGAGTGTCCCGGCTCGCTCGGTGCTCCCGGAGGGCACTGGCCCCGGCCCAGCCCCGGTCCCCGCGCGCAGACCATGGAGTAGGCGGGCAACCCGGAGACGCGCTCCTGCAGCCGGCGAGGCCGAAGTCAGCCTGGGGTGGCCTGGCCAGCCGGCCCAGTTGGCCGGCAGCGGGCCCTCCTCCCGCTGGTCCTGCCCCGCTCCTCCTCCCCAGCCCCCGCCGCCCCCGCCTCCCGGCCGCCCCCGCCGCGCCGCCGCCCCAGGCCCAGCGCGGGCGCGGAGCGTGGGAGCCATGGCGCGCGAGCAGGAGAGGGACCCCGAGCGCCGGGAGGTGGCGGCGCTGGCGAGCGGCGAGGAGGAGGAGGAGGGAGGGGAGGAGGGACTGAGCGATAGCGACGACGAGGGCGACGACGAGGAGACGGGCAGCGGCGAGGAGGAAGAGGAGGCGGCGGCGGCGGCCGGGTGGGAGCGCAGCGAGGACGCGCGGCTGCTGCGCGCAGGGCTGCCTCCCGCCGCCGTTCCCGCCGCGGCCGCTCGCGACAGGAGCGGCCGCCGCCTGCCTGGGCCGCCGCCCGGCCGCCCGAGGATGCCGCCGCCCGGCGACGGGGACCGCGCGCGCCGCCGCCGCCGCCGCCGGAGGGACCTTCTGCTGAGCCAGCTCTGCTTCCTGGCCTCGGTGGCGCTGCTGCTCTGGTCGCTGTCGAGCCTGCGAGAGCAGAAGGGTGAGTGCTCGCCGCCTGCCCCGAGTGGGCGCTGCGGCTCTAGCTCGGGGCTCCCGGGCTGGGCGCGGGGCCGCCGTGGTTGGCCCGGCCGTGCAGCCCGGCTGAAGCCGCGGGCGAGCAGGCTGGGTCGGCGGCCGGGGGCGCTGAGCACGAGGACTCCCTCTGTCCCCGCAGGGGCTCTGGAAGAGGGGACCTTGAGCGCCTGGACGGCGGGGAGGAGCAGCGGCCGGCACGCGTGGGCGCCCAGGTGCCCTGGGAACCTTCACCTGCGCCCGTCGCCTCTGCGCTCCTTACCCGCGGCGCGGTGGGGCATCTTTCCCTTAACAAACCCACCAAGGCCAGCGATAAAGTTGTCCCGGCAGGATTCCGTACCTGTGCAGGTGACCACCTGTGCGCTCCACGGTTTGCTGAGGGACTGAGTGGGGTTGGTGGACTGGTGAACACGGTTCTGCATAGAGACCATATTTTACCCTTCTTTTCAGAGCAGGTGCCGGGAAGTTCGAGTAGGAAAAAGTGTTGGCCATCCAGCTAGGGCTGGAGAATGGACTTGTTCTCTTAAACTGCCCACTTACTGGAAAGACATGGGGTCCTTCGCCTCGGCTCCTTTTGGCAGAATTGCCGTGGGGAAGGAATGGTTTGGAGAGGACCCGTTGGCTCCTTCGAGGAGCCCTGCCCGGGTCCGGCTGACTTTTGTCTTGTCTTTGCCCTTGACCTTTCTTGAGCTGAAAAAGATCTTGTAGAGAAATGTGCTCAGAACAGTTGTCTGCTGAAAACAGTTTGGATCCCCGAGTGCAGCTGTCTAAAAAACTATGGAAGGACTTGGAAGAACAAGTGTTGTAAAATGGTTTTATCTCCCGGCTGTTGAAGCGGTGAGATTCGTGGGAAAACAGCTTTGTAAATGATTGTGAGTAAAAGCAATTAGGAATGTGTGCTGCGGTGTTAGGACAGACATAGCTCTAATTCAAGGTGTTATGAGGTGCAGCTTAAAGACATTTTGATAATGAGAGTAAAATATTTTTAAAGATGCCGTCAATTTAAAAAGGAGTCTCCCTGGAAACGGTTGACCTGTCCCAGGGATGGTGGATCCGTCTTTGTGCAGATCTCAACAGACCTCTTGACAGACTTCATCATATATGGTAATGAGAGAGTCCCTCTCCTATCCAGAGAAGCAGTTAAAGACTGCATGGCTGTCCGAGGCTCCTGAGTCCCACATCCTCTGGCTGTGGGTTTTGATATCAGGAAGAGGGCTGTGCAGGTGGGAGGGAAGCAGGACATCTCTCCAAGGGCACATGGGGACCTGCCAGACATCAGTCTACGGATGGAATCTCACCAAGAGGGCTTTCATTTACCCCCTTTCAATCTGCCCAGGTTTTATGAGGGAAAAGCCAGTTTATAGTTCATGCCACCTTTGGAGAGGGCCATTCCAAGCTGATTACCTGCCAGCCATTTTCCCAGCTTGTTGGGGCTCTGTGAGTCACAGAGTTCCCACCACTTTCCAGGATATAAAAGACATTTTTCTAGATGGAGAATGTGGCCCATACAGTTAAGTCGATCAACAGCAGGGGGCTGCCTGGGCCCTGGAAAGCTGGGAGGTTCCACCCGGAGGAGGGTAAGACTGTCTGCAAACTTGCAACCTGGTGACTGGAATGCATTTTGGAATGGTTTCCCCAGCACGCCATTTCTGTTCAGGTACTGCTGACTCAGATTTAGTTCCATAGCACAGCCCTCTCTCCTATTCCTTTCTTTCTGTCCTTCTTTCAACTCCTATTCCCTTTTTCCTTCTCACTTCCTTTCCATCCCCTGCCATCCTTGTCAAGCTTAGGAAGTCTTCTACCCTCCCAGTGGGAAATCCAGCAGGGAGACCAGCCGCGTGCAGGAGGGTGGAAGTCAGCCCCCCCCTTTACTTTCCCCACACGATGTGTGTGTTGAGATTGTCCCTCATCGCTTTTTCTTCCATTAGATTTTCATAGGTTCAGTGTGTGATGCACAGCAAGGCACAGGTTTTCAAGATAGTTATTAACATTAACTTCTGCATGTAAATCTAAAAATGGTTATTTTGCTGAAAGAACTGTCTTTCGGCATACCTGAGCATGTAAATGGTGACTTTTGCCCTGGAACTAGGAGTCCACTCTACCTGATGGCACTTTCAGTGTGGGTAGTGAAGTTTGGGACTTAGCCATGTTTTGAAGTCCTTATGAGTTAAGAGAGGCTGATTGGCTTAAGGTCACACAACCATTGAATGGGAATAAAAACAACCTGAAGTGGCCTGGCTTTCTGTTCCCACCTCTATTCCTATTATTCAAGCCACCATCTGGGTGCAGCTTTGTAATATTTACATAATCCCATAAGGGGTACCTTCATAATGATCAAAGGTAATGTCATATTTACTCACCTTGAAAGCTATGCCGTGGTTGTTAGATGTAACTTCCCAGATGTAACTTCCCTTCTCTTTGCTTTCTAGCACATATTGGCTCTTCTTTTCCTTCCTCCTTCCTCCTTTCTTCCTGTTCTCTTTCTTTCTCTTTTCTTCTCCTTCTATGTTTCTGTAAAGGATAATCGTTTTATCAAAACAAAATAGAAATTTGTGGCAGTTATGTTATATAATGTTGTATAACATTTCTAATCATGTGGAGTCTGAGATGCCTTTTCTTGACATCCAACCAAACTCAAGATTTATTATACAGTAGAATGCTGTAAGTTGACCACCCAAGGTAGCAAACTGGTCAACCTACGGAGGTGTTCAACATAAGGAACTGGGCCTGCTGTACTGAAACATACCATGTGGAGCATGTCTGTTCTATGAAAATTGGGGCAACTTAAGGTGGTGGTCAGTGTAGGGAGGTAGCCAACTATAGAGGTTCTACTGTGTATTAAATACTAAACTTTGGTTATATACTGAAGAGATAGTATGGGAAATAATCTATACTGATCTTTTTGTCATGAGATAGAATACAAGAGTTGCTTAATTTATGTCGGGAAAGGTTAGTGGTGGTATCTAGAATATTTTAGTTCAAACAACAACAAAAGCAGTAATAATAACTGGAATTTGGGAGGCTATTGAGCACTAGACACCATGCTCGGTACACCTGATGTGCATTCTTTATTTAATCTGCAGACACTAAAATGTACGATCCTTCTTTGGTGGAGAAAGACAAGCCCTGGCTGCCCTACTTAGTTGTTATGAATGAAGGTCTCATTTTTGATCTCTGTTTTCAAAGCCAGTTGATGTAAGGTGCTGGATTTGCTAACAAGGATTTTCTTTTCCTTTTGCAGTGAGAATGGAATACTTTTAGATATTTCAAGTGGTTTAATGGTTTAAAAGTGTTTTCTTTTTCTTTTTTTTTTTTTTAAGTGTTTTATTTTTCTTTGATGTAAACAACCTGGACATCTTTTTCCAGAGTGGTGTGGGTAAAGTTCAGGGGTTCTAACTCAGGAGTAATTATAGACATCCTCTCTGGGAGGTTTTTAGGGAGGTTAACAGTGATTAAGAAAAAGTATGTGCCTATAAATAGAGAGCTAAATAGATAAAACTTTGAGATACTTTCTGTCCTAAGTACTATGGATGTGTAACAAATCACCCTAAAATGTTGTGGTGGAAAATAGCCATCTTATTTTTTTTTTTGCTTATGGATACTTTGGGTCAGGAATTTGGAGAAGGGGTAGCTGAGGTGGCTTGTCTGGGCTTCATTATGTCTGGGCCCTCAGCTGGGAAGACTGCAGGGCTGGCTGACTTGACAGCTGGATCTGGAGGCAGCATGGCTCCTAGGTCTGGGGTTGATGCAGACGGCTAGATGGACCCTTAGCTGAGCTGCCAGCCAGAACACCCACCTGTGGCCTCTCCACGTGGTCCCTCCCTGTGACTTGGCTGGAACTTAGAACATGGCAGCTGGATTCCAATGGGGAAAGTCCCAAGAGAAAAGGTGCCAGTGTATGGCATTTTTATGTCTGCCCTCAGCAGTCACAGAGTGTCATTTCTGCTCTTTGTTTCTGCTGGTGAAGGTGTGACAGAGGTCAGCCCACTTTCAAGGAGGACAGAGATACCACCACTCACTCCGGGGAGGGGTGGAGGGGTCTAAGTGCCTCTGAGGTGGGGAATTGCCACAGCTGCCCTGGAAAGTCCAAGAATTGAAAGGGGTTGGAACTTAGGAGTGAAATATCTTTAACATGTCTTCCACTAATGGAAATGTGCCTGCTCATCTTGACGGGTGTGGGGTCTAGATGTGGTTTTACTCCAGATCTGAGAGCTCATCTTTGTCTTTGTGGCTTCCTGTTCCTGACAGAAACCTTCAGATCCTTCACATGGCTTCATGTGCAAGGCCTGGCTGGACCCTCGGGCTTCACCTCCACGCCTGCCCCCTCTGGCTTTCCCTCTGCTGTTCATGGTGGCGGCACTTCTTGCAGTCTCAGGCTGCGAGGCTCCTGGCACATGCTGGTCCCGCTGTCTGGGCTGCCATGTCCAGCACCCAGTGAGTGAGCCCTGTACTTCCCAGTGCCACAGCCTCCTGTCTGGCCCCTGTGCCTTCATTGTGCTTCCTGAAGGCGCTGTCCTTTCCTTCATGGCCTTTACCCCCGTTGGTACTCATGTGCTACGTCTGTGTTTGGTCTTGATCCGAGTAACCTCTTTTCTTCCACAGACTGTAAGTTCCAGGAGGTCAGGGATCCTGTGAACTTTCCTTCCTTCTGTCACCTGAGTCATCTGGCCTGTAGTAGGAGCTCAGAAGATACTTTAAAAAATTTAGAGGCAAGGATAAAAGATATTTGTTCCAAAAAGAAGCTCTTCAGTTTCTGAACTGCAGTGCTGGTGATAAAAACTAACTGTCATGTGTTAGGAGACCACTAGCTGGCACAGGTTTTATTTTCATGGTTTGCAGTTCTGCCCCCAATCCAGCAAATTCAATGTTGTTACCCATTTTTCACGGGATAGCGCTGAGCTGAAGAGTGGAATGCCGTGCCCGGCGCCCGTGCCTTCCGTGGCAGGATTTGAACCCAAGCCTGCCCACGTCAGAGCTACAGGGGCTGCGTTTTCCAGCCTCAGCTGAGGAGGACGTGAACAGATGAGGAATCACCCTGCCTTTTTCAGTCAACGAGGGAGTAGGGTGTAACAGAAGGTTGGTTTCATAGAAGCAGTATTTTAGAAACACATTGCTTTTCAACCTTTCTATTTTCTGCATAAACATATATAGATGTGTCTCTTTCCTCCTGGCTTTTCTTAGCTTCTCATCAACCCAGATTTTTCTCAAACATTTCCTCCACTCGCAAGCCTTAAATCCTTGTGGGAAGCTTTTTTTTTTTTTTTTTTACCCTAGGAGGTTGGCAAAGCCAAAAGAATTGCAAAACCAACTATTTGCTGAGAATTCCAAGGCCTGGTGGAAGCTGGCTGATAGGATAGGATTTTGGCAACTCTCTTTTTCTGTAAGGAGGTTTCATTTCCTTGAGCTGAAGAATTTTGGGGAGGAATAACAGCACACAGACTTTCATAATGGGTATGGGGAGGGCAGAAAATGTCCCTCAAGTTGCAGAGCAAGTGGGTTGTGCTGCCAGGAAGGTTACTGGAATTTTTCTGGTTTATTCCTGCTTTCTGTTTCTGGAGAGCTTGTTTGATACTTATTTTTATTTATTATTTGCAGTGATACCACACATAGGATTATCCTGTGGGATCTGAGAATCTGAAGTATTCGGGTGGAAGGAGGTTTCCCGTGAGCCACACTGAGATGGGTCCCCAGACCCCTTCCTGCCTGGGGTAGCAGCACTCCTGTCCTTGCTGGTCCGGGGGGCTACATCACCCTTGCTTAGTTTCCCAGCCCTGCCCTCACCCTGTATGGTGGAACCTCTTGAGGGAGGCCCTGCCTGGATCCCTATGATGTAAGACACGGGCACCTCATCCAATTTGTTCATTACACATGGGGCAGGCTTTTTTGCCAGTTGCCAGGGTGACAGTGGTGTCTGTGATGGACACCCTGAGTATCCATCTTCACCCAAGCTCAAGCTCAAGTTTGGGTGGGAAGAGAGGCACCGAACAACTAATTTTCATGTATTATGAGAGATACAAATGAGAAGTACACCGTGGCATGTGGAAGGCCGTGGTGGTCAGGTAAAGCTGGAACCTGAAAAACAAAGGCGATTAGACTGATAGAGAGCGGGGCATAAAAAGGCAGACTCAGAGAGAAATGGGCAGAAGGCAACGGGAAGGCAGTTTACACAAGAGCAATTGCAGATGGCCCGTGGACACAAGTTAGAGCTCCAGTCTCAATCTTAATGGGAAATCAGAACTTCAAAATATGAAATACCATTTTTCAGTAACAGATTGGCCAAAAGTAAAAGGTAGGATCATATCTGGCATTGATAAAAGTGTGAGAGACACAAGTTCTCTCATTGACCTGTGATGAGGATGTCAGTTGGCACCCTGGACACAGTGGGGAGCCTGCCACAGGGCTGCTGGTGTAATTAGGCATAGATACCAAATGAAGACTTGGCCTTTTGAAGAGATGGTGTGTAAAAAGGGGTTGGGGGTGGGATTAAACTGGCAATGTGTTCTAAGAGGAGTCAATTTACCTGCTCCCCTCTGTGGGCCAGGGAGTGTGTTGATTATGACCCTTTCAACTTCAGTTTGGGGCTTAGGTGGGAGACAGAGGGACAGGGAAAGACCTGTGTCTCTTCTGGAGCTGTCCAAACCAGTGAACAGTGACTATTTAAGTCATGAAATGTAGCCATCATTCCTGCTTGTCAATACTCATTTATTTCTAAGAGAGGGCGAATAAAGAAAGTCAGCCCAAATCCCAGCACTCTGGGGGGCTGAGATAGGTGGATTGCCCGACTTCAGGAGTTTGAGACTGAGCAAGAGTGAGAACCCATCTCTAAAAATAGCTGGGCATGGGGCAGTGCCTGTGGCTCAAAGGAGTAGTGCGCTGGCCCCATATGCTGGAGGTGGTGGGTTCAAACACAGCCACGGCCAAAAACTGCAAAAAATAAAAAATAAAAAAATATATATATATATAGCTGGGCGTTGTGGTGGGTGCCTGTAGTCCCAGCTACCCAGGAGGCTGAGTCAAGAGGATCGCTTAAGTGCAAGAGTTTGAGATTGCTGTGAGCTACGATGTTACGGCACTCTTTCCCAGAGTTACTAAGACTCTTTTGAAAGAAAGGAAAGTAAGCAAAGGAAGGAAAGGAAAGGAAGGAAGGAAGGAAAGAAAGAAAGGAAAGGAAGAAAAGGAAGGAAAAGAAGGAAAGGAGGAAAGGAAAGACAGGAAGGAAGGCCCATCTGTGACCTGGTTTGGGGACTTCCACATTTGCAGCATTTGCAACATGTCTCTTCATTTTCCCCATTGTATTTCCGGATTGTTTGATTTCAGCAAAAGTCACTTTCACTTTAGTGAGCCAGTCTGCCTCCCAATTTGAACCTGTGGAGGACAGGGCGTGACAAGTGGGTTTCTTAAGTAAGACTTTGACAGTAGGAGAAAGGGCGTGTCATGATACGCCATTTGGAGGACAGAACTTGAGACATTCATTTGTGGGTATTTAGACTCTGAGAGCATCTAGGTAGAATATGTAGCTGACAGTTGGAAGTTGAGGTCACAGCAGTTGTGCAGCAGTACAGATCAGAAGTGGTATGATGAGGGTGGCTCCTGTGGTTCAAGGAGTAGGGCACTGGCCCCATATACCGGGGTGGCGCTTCAAACCCGGCCCCGGCCAAAACTGCAAAAAAAAAAAAAAAATGTAGTAATATGCTGAGTGTGAACGGGGCGTCTTTGTCTGGCTGCGTGGTTCTCAGTCTGCTCTGCACAAATGATCACCTGGGGAGCATAAAAATTACTCATGCCTGGGTCTCATCACCTAGAAATTCTGATCTCACGCTCCATTCAGGGGTGTGTCTTGGGTGTTGTTTTGTTTGTTTGCATTTTAATAAAGTGATCCAGGTAGTGCTAGTGTGCAGCCAGGGCTGAGCCCTGCTGTGTTAGGGTAAGGGTCAGTGTTAGCCTTATCACAGTCACATAAATCCTCTTGGTAGCTGAGCTCTGAAATATGCTGTACTTAGTTTTTGTATTCTGGACAGATGTGAATTAATACATGTTTATCTGCTTAGTTTTTTATCTGCTCTGTGTCTCTAACTTAACCCCAAACTTTTCCCCAGTAGCTTTAATCTTCTGTAAATATATACAGTGAGTGAAATACTCTATCAAGTTTGCTGTTGGAAGAAATTGTTACCAGATTTTTCCGGCCTGTTCTCGTCTGGACAGGTTCCTTGTAGAGCCTGCTGCCCAGCTGTCATCTTTCAATCTCTCGTCCACGTCATCTTGCATATTTCTTTCAGCTCTCCCTGGTGTTGAAGGTCCTGCCGTTTGGAACCCAGGTAGGGGTCTATCTCAGCATTTGCAGCGTGCATTGCTGCAGGCCACACGCTCCGGGTGCCTCTGGCCACAGCGAGTGTGGAAAGTAAAGCTTTGAGTTTTCGCAGGTTTTTACTTTCACACTTAGAAGATAGTTAGGCTGGGTCAGGAATTAATTTGGAGCACATTGGACTTGAAATTTTGAAGGCATAGCTTAGAGTTCTTCCAGCCTCCAGTGTTGCCTCTGAGAAGTCTGATGTTGTCCCAGTTTTTTAATTTTTTGGGGAACTTGTTTTCTTTGCTTTGCTTTCTTGCCAATAGTCTGTTCCTGATGTTCAGCCATGTCATAATTATATGACTGGTGTGAGTCTGTTTTCCCCCATTTTCCTGGATCGATGGGTTCTTTTAATCTGGAAGCTGGTGTCCTGCACATCTGGGGACTTCCCTTCCGTGGTTTCCTCGGTCCTAAGGACTCACTTCTGTCTTCCTGCATTGCCTGTTACACGTATTGGATGTTTGACTGCCTCGACTGGTCTAACTCTCTTACCTCTTCCCTCCCATCTCTCTCCCCTTTTGGCTCTATTTTCTGTAGATATTTTAAATCCAAATCTTCCAGCTCTTACATTGAACCTTCAATTTCTGTTGTCATGTTTTTAATTTCCAGGAGCTCTTTTTTCTCTCCTGTGAAAGTTCTTTTTAAACAGCGTCCCGTTCTGCTTCACCAGTACAGTGTCACCTCTTCTCTCCTGACATAGACTCGGAGTAGTCTTTGAAGTTTTCTTTTCCCTGCAGGAGCTCTTTTTCTCCAGGTTTCTATTGTCTGTCCTGTTTTGTTTTTTTTTTTAATTAAGTCTTTTGATATGTACTTTCTTCATATGACAGGGAGTCTTTGGCATCTACTCCTAAGTATGTGGGGCCAATGAAAGGATGCTTGGGAACTATGGGAAAGAGGCTCATTTTTTTTTTTTTGCAGTTTTGTTGACTGGGGCCAGGTTTGAACCCACTACCTCTGGTGTCTGGGGCTGGCGCCATGCCGCCCAAGGGAAGGAGGCACTTACTGGTTGTAAATGTCTCTGTAGGGTGGTGACTGGGCCTTTCCTTGGGCAATGCTCTGTGTCTCTAGTTTTAGACCTTTCTTGGGCTGGTCAGACTATTTGGTGCTCTCTGGAGGGAGCAGACCTGCAGACTGAATCCAGTGGGAGCGGATTGATTTAGCAGAAACCCCCTCCTGAATATCCAGGGATATTGGCGGCGCCTGTGGCTCAGTCAGTAAGGCACTGGCCCCATATACCGAGGGTGGCAGGTTCAAACCCAGCCCCGGCTGAACTGCAACCAAAAAACAGCTGTGCGTTGTGGCGGGCGCCTGTAGTCCCAGCTACTCGGGAGGCTGAGGCAAGAGAATCTCTTAAGCCCAGAAGTTGGAGGTTGCTGTGAGCTGTGTGACGCCACGGCACTCTACCGAGGACCACAAAGTGAGACTCTGTCTCTACAAAAAAAAAAAAAAAAAGTATGAATACGAAAGGATTGTATAATTTATTTGTACATACAGCAAGAGCATCTCAAATTGTTGGCTTTGCTTCTTTCCTCTCCTTCTTCCTTCTTCTTTTCTCCTTTTTTATCTTTTTTCTTTTGGCTACTATACACATGAAACTGATAAGAGCCGCCGCCCCCTGGGAGAACTACTTGTTCAGGATGGAGAAAGGCTTAATCTTCCGTCTCACTCTGTGATCTGGGTAGAGTGCCATGTTGTCACAGCTCACAGCAACCTCAAACTCTTGGGCTCCAGCAATCCTCTTGCCTCAGCCTCCCAAGAATCTAGGACTTCAGGTGCCGCCACAACACACAGCTAGTTCTTTTATTTCTTTTTAGTAGAGATGGGGTCTTGTTTTTTGGTCAGGCTGGTCTAGAACTCCTGAGTGCTGGTAATTCACCCACCTAGGCCTCTCAGAGTCCTAGGATGACAGGCGTGAGCCACCGTGCCTAGCCCATATTCTTTTATTTTAGATTGAAATTTCTATTGATAGAATTGCAGATTCCCATGCAGTTGTAAGAAATAATACAGAAACATCCCTTGTACATTTTCTCCAGTACCCTCCCAAGGTAACATTCTTATTCTGCAGGACTGTAGCATAATCTACCAGACTTATTCACATTTATCCAGTTTTATTTGTACAGTAGTTTCCTGCATCTGTGGGGGATACATTTCAAGACCCCAGTGGATTCCTGAAACCATGGGTGGTGCTGAACCCTGTGTGCATTACTTTTTCCCCTATACTTAATTACTATAATGTAGACACAGTAAGAGATTAACAATGACTAATGATAAAATAGAACAATTGTAACAATATATTGTAAGAGAAGTTATGTGATGTGTTCTCTCTGTTTCTCTTAAAATACCTTATTGTACCATGCTCAGCTTCCTGTCTTCCTGTGATGACGGGAAATGATGGAGGGCGTAGTGGACGAGATGAAGTGCCGTAGTGTCAGGCTGCTGCTATTCACCTGGAACAGGTAGGCGCAGGGCAATACGGTGACAGTTGATCTGAAAATGAACTCTCTATAAAGTGACAGGGATAGTGCGGACAGTGTGAAGACACGGGACACAGGGATGATTTATGCACAGGGTGGGATGGAACAGGACAATGTGAGATTTTTATCATGCTAGTCAGAATGGCATGTGACTTAAAATTTAAGAATTCTTTATTTTTATAATTTTCCATTTAATATTTTTGAACCACAGTTGACCTCTGGTAACAGAAGGTGCAGAAAGTGAAACCACAGATTAAGGGTGGGCTACTTTAGCATTTGTGCGTGTGTGCACGTGTGTGTACTGGGTTATATACAATTTTATCACCTGTGTGGGGTTGAATGTTCACATCCCAGTCATGATACTGAACAGACCCAACATCCCAGGGATCCCTCTTGTTGATCCTTTGTACCACACCCCATGTGCCTTTAGTGCAAAAGAAGCGGTCAAATTAAGTAACTCATCACCTATTCCAAAAGTAAAGTGAATTAAAACATTATAACTTTAAGAATTAACAGAATTCTGTCCCCAGTGATATTGGACATTATACAAAGAGTTGCTTGTAAGTTTGTGAGGGGAATGAGTGCCAGGTCAGTCTACACTAGTAAAGTTAGGACGTGGTGGCTGTTCTTAATTGCTCTCTATTATGGCAGCCTGAACGGAGTGCCAGATTAAGGCCATGCATGACTTGTTAATAGTTTCTTTGACGAAGAATTTTTTCTGTCATTTACACAATATTTCTGAATGAATGCTCCATGAAAATAGTTTATTCAAGTCGTTTGTTCATTCAGGCAGTGTAGCTGTGACTCTCACGGTGCTATATTCACCAGTGCTGGTTTCCTAGAGTATCAGCCATGGAGAGTCTCTTGGAGACCTAAGATTTTACCTTTGAGGAAAACGATGTAAAAGAAAATTTTAATTAGGGCCAGAACCCAGTCTTTCTGACTCCTTTCTTTGAAAATACTTAAGAAAAAAACAGCAGAAGGTTAAGGTTAAAAAATACATTTGGCCAGGCACTGTGGCTCACACCTACAATCCTAGTGCTCTGGGAGGCCATGGCCAGTGGATCACCTGAACTCGGGAGTTGGAGACCAACCTGAGTAAGAGAGAGACCCCCATCTCTACTAAAAACTAGCAGAGTGTTGTGGCGGGCACCTGTAGTCCCAGCTACTTGGGAAGTGGAAACAAGAGGATGGCTTGAGCTCAAGAGTTTGAGGTTGCGGTGAGCTATGATGGCACAGCACTCTACCTTGGAGCAACAAGAGTGACTCAAAAAAAGAAAGAAAGAAAGGAAAGGAAGAAAGTAAAGAAAGAAATACATTTAAGGTAAATACATTCTTGGTAAAATTATTTCAGATTCTGAAATGTTTCTGAAATTCTGGAATCCCTGAGAATTTTTTGACATTCAGTATAATTAGTACCCAGGAAAAATTAGGGATTTTCAGGGTAAGCTACTTTTTGTAGCAAGCAAAAGATTTGTTTAATCAGAAACATTGGCTGTTAGAATACTCCTAGCTTGCTTTAGAACAGAGTTTGCCTCTATACCTTCTTCTACCTGGGTAGTTGCCTTTTGTGACCATTAGAAGAACTGGCCATTTTGAAAATGAAAGGTCCTGGGGCAGTGCCTGTGGCTCAAGGAGTAGGGCGCTGGCCTCATATACCAGAGGTGGTGGGTTCAAACCCAGCCTTGGACAAAAACTGCAAAAAATAAATAAAATAAAATGAGAGGTCCTTCCTTCTTCAGGTTAGAAGTCTCTGAACTTACAAGTTTTCAAGTGCTTTTTATCCCTATTGTTCCAGTTCTGGGCTGTGATTTGAACATCATTTCCATAGAAAGAAAAGTTTCCTAGGACCTTAGGAAACCAGGCTCTGCAAGCTTGATGTTAAGGCCACCTGTGAGTGGGAGGTGGGGCTCCAGTTGTTTCTAGTCGCAGGTGTTTGTCAGGCTGTGTAGGAGGAAAATTCATTGCACCTGCTTTTAGTAAAGCTGGACATGAAGACCGTCAATTCTAGTATTTTCCAACATGGTGGTGTATTTCCTCCGTTACACATGTGAAGACTGATATCACACTGTGTGTAATGTCCTGGATTCTGCTTTTAAAATTAAACAAAAATACAGTCACATTGTTTGGCAATCTGGATGCAGAGCAATATGTCACTCCCCAAACCTCCCTTGAGGGACCCCTTACGGTCACACTCTGCTCTGTCCCTGACACCTGCTCCATTCTCTGTCACTGTGGAGATACTTTCTTTTGGATGGTGTCATACAGTTGCAGTCCTGGAGTCTGCAGTCTGGTGAGGCTGGCTCTTTTCAGTCAGTGAGTCAGTAGTGCGTCCCTTTTTAGGGCTGAGTAGAATTCCATTATACAGATTTACAACACTTTGTTCATCCTTTTACCTACTGAAGAACATGTGGGTTGTTTTTAGTTGGGGCAATTATGAATACAGTTGCTATAAACATTCATATTCTGGGTTTGTGATTTCTTTTTCTTGCTTTATTGAAATGGTTACGACGTTCAGCACAAAACTGAGTTTTAATGAGCGTCCTTGCCTTGTCCCTGATCTGAGTGGGGAAGCATTTGGTCCTTCACTCGTAAGTAAGAGGTTTGCTGAAGATTTTTCATGGATGTCCTTGTTCAAGCTGAGCAAGTTCCTTTTAGGCCCTGAAATGCTTTTCCTATATCAACTGCAATGCTTATGTGGTTTTTCTTCTTTAGACAGTTAATATGGTGGATTGCATGGATCGATTTTTGAATACAGAATAAGGCCCTTTGATCATGGTGTGTTTTTCATTTTATATTTTCTGGGTTTGATTTGATCATGTTTTGTTGAAGACTTTTGCATCTATAATCACATGAGTATGTAATTTTCTTAGTTTGAACTGTCTTGGTCTGGTTTTGCTATCAGAAAGTGTTAGGAAGTGCTTTTCCTTCTTTTATGTTCTGTAAGACATTGTGTAGAATTGGTGGGTCCTGCTTTTTAACTTACTGTAGACATTTATACATGGCATTAAACTTAAACACTAATTTTTAATGTCTTCATGGTCGTAATAATCACAGTATTTTTCTTAGTATCACAGCAAGTGATGTTTATTGAGCATTTAGCTACTCGAGACACTGTTCTAAGTGTTTTACCTCTGTGACTGCTTTAATCTCTACTAAAACTCCATTGTTATCGCCACTTTATATGCAAAGGAAAATAAGACACGAAGAGTTTAAGTAACTTGTTCAAGGTACTTAACGGCCAAGTAGAACTTGAATCCAGGCTGGCTGATTACACATTCCCTGATCTTAACTGCCTTTGATTATTTCTATAACTTATGTATTCAGGCCTCCATTTGAGTTATTTTGTCATTTTCCATGTCTTCACTGTGATGAGTGTTCTTGGAAAGAACTCTTTGACAATTTCTGCAGGTTGGTTCAATGTCAAAGGGCATAGCACTGACGGCAGAGGTTAACACATATTAGAACAAATGTGAAATCCCAAAAGCGGTGTTGGAGAGTGCGCAATTCAGTGTTCTCCCGCCAGAATTATTCTTACGTATTTGAAATACAGTTTGTGGAAAGATGGTATCTCACTACTTTAGTTTACCTTCTTTTCCAGTGAAGTTGAACATTTTACAAATATTTATTGCACATTTATATTGCCTTCCTTTTCTTCCATGTCCAGTCTCTATTTTTTAAATAATGGGATAATATTGTTTTTCTTAATGATTTAGAAGAGCTTTTTATATATTTTATTTTATTTCACTCTATTTCAAAAGTTTTACTTTTTGTTTTGCTGTAAAGATTTTCACTGTTACCTATTGAAAACTACATCTCTTTTCCTTGCATTGTTTCATTGTTTTATATCCATAATCAGTCATATATTTATTTCACAATTTAGAATGTCTCCCCTGCTTTTCTTGTGGTTTTTTAAAAAACATGGACTCTTTACTTCATTTGGCCTTTATTTTAGCATGAGATGAAGATTTCATTTAAATAGATGAACAGATTTAATAGTCAATTCCAGCACTGTTTATCGAATAATCTTTCCTTTACACGACTGTAGTATCACCTTTATTCCATGCTTATTCTTTTATATACTGCAGGCAGTTTTTGTGATATCTATTTCATTCTATTTACTCATTAATTAATTGATGAAGCTAATTAGCATGTTAATTATCTGGTAGGGCAAGATTTGCTTCCCTCTTGTTTTGGAAAAAAAATCATTTGCTATTACCACTCATTTATCTTTCCAGGTAAACTTTAGAATCTTTGTTAAATTTTCCCCAAATCCCTCTAAGTTTTGACTCATCTATAAATAATTTGTGGGAAAATGACATTTTATAGTGTTTACTCTTCTCATTCATATAGGGCTTCTTCATTTGACTAAGGTTTAAAAAAAAAACTGTCATGATTCATGATTATTTCTGCATTTTTAAAATATTTATTTGTGAATGCAGTTCACTTACTTAATTGTTGCTATTGTTTTATTAAAATAAAACATTATATTAAATATTAATTATTTAATAATAATCATTAAATTATATTAATATTATTAAAATTATTATTTTATTATAATTTATAATTATTATAATTATTGTTTTTATAATTTAATGATTATTAAAATAATTATTAATAGTAATATATAATATTAACATAATATTAATGTACAATTAAATAATTATAAAATATTTAAACATTTTTTATGCTTTAATCTTAAAACTTTTCAGTTATACAAATGATAATAAAAATTTATTGTACACACCACCACCATTAAATTTTCCAATAATTTGCTATTAGATAGAGATGTTTTAGATTCATGCGGTAGTTTTTACCATTAGCAGTCCATGTGTTTATCCACTGGGCCTCGGAGCCTATTGGCTGTTGTTAGTTCCCTTTGGCTGTGCTGTGGAAGTTACCTTTAATTTCTAGTTTTCTATGTTTTTTAAAAAAATCTGCTTGGATGTCCAATGTGATTAAATGCCTTATTAACACTTATTAAAATGTTTGATAGAAATATATATTTACAGGTATACATATGAATGTATCACACACATAGATAGAAGGAGAGAGAAAGGGAGGGAAGGGAACTATTTGAAGCCATGTCTGTAGGAAATTCTAGATAGCCATGTCATATTTTTTCTTTTAATATGACATTGGGTTTTTATTTGTTGATACTTTCTGTGAAATTTTTGCTTTTATGGTCATGAGAGAAATTGACATATAAGTTTTCCAGCTGTTGGTATTAGGATTACACCAACCAATAAAATGAATTGATGATTTCCACGTTACTCTATGTTAAATAATATTTCATGAATTATTAGAATTATCTGTAACTTGAAAATTTGAAAAAATACTTAGAATGCTGCTTTTCCAGCTGTTGGTATTAGGATAACACCAACTAATAAAATGAATCGATGATTTCCATGTTACTCTATGTTAAATTATATTTCATGAATCATTAGAATTATCTGTAACTTGAAGATTTGAAAAAATACTTCGAATGCTGCCTGGTCTGTACTCTTCTCTGAGGATAATTTTATATCAGTTTCTTCCCATTGATACCTTTGTGTTAGTAATTTGTATTTTCTTACAGAAGTGTCCATTTCATAAATATTTTAGAAATGGATAAAAGTATGCATTACTTTTATTTTTGTTCTGTAATTGTGATTATGCAACCTTTATTAATAGTAATTTATATGCTTCTTTCCCTTTTATTCCTTGATCAAACCTGACTATCTGGTTTATTTTATCAATTTCTGAAGATCTATCTCTTGTATTCCTTATCAGTTTTGCTTCCCTCCTTTTTTTGGAGTCATTGATTACAACTTAAATATTTCTTTAAAACCTTCTCTTGATTCCTTTATTTTCTAATATCTTTATATCTTTTTTCTTTTTTTTTTTGAGAAAGTGTCTCACTGTTACCTTACATAGAATGCTGTGGCATCATAGCTCACAGCAACCTCCAACACTTAGGCTCAAATGATCCTCTTGCCTCAGCCTCCTGAGTAGCTGGGACTACAGGTGCCCACCACAACACCTGGCTAGTTGTTCTATCTTTAGTAGAGGTGTGGGCTCACTCTTACTCAGGCTGGTCTTGAACTCCTGAGCTCAAGCAATCCACCTGCCTCGGCCTCCCAGAGTGCTGGGATTACAGGCATGAGCTGCCATGCCCGGCTATTTTCTAGTACCTTGAATTAAGTGCTTTAATTTATTTTTATTCTTTCTTAATAATGTATTTGACTTTAAGGGTAGCTTTAGAGTCAGCATACAAGTTTTAAAATGTCATGCAGTGTTAGTAGTTTTCAAATAGTCTTGTAATTGTATTAGTAGTTTTTTTGAATGATTCAAATAGTTGTTTGAGTCATTTCTCATGGAACACAAAAAACGTTTATAATTTAGGTAGCTATTTGTTCATCTTCCATGTCTATCATCCTCTCCACCATAATTTTCATCTTTTTGTTTTTTCTTCTTTATTCTAGACAAGCCTCTACATTTTTTTCCTCCTTAATTATTTGCTTTTCAGCACTGTGAGGACTGTTTATGCCCAGTTGTGTTTTGTGCTTGCATTTTTTTTAACCATTTCTTATTTTGTCCACTTCTGTAGTAGCTAATTCCCATGGAAATCTTAGCTTTTCTCTTCAGTTATTGGTTTTTCTTTCATATATCCCACGATTGTTCACATATTGAGATTATAGAAGAAATTCTTTCTAAAATTTAATCCTTCCTAATATAGATTCTCTGTAAAAGAATAGTATTCTTTTTTATGTTACACAGAATTTTCAAAGTTTTTTTGATTTGTCCACTTTTGAAATAAAAGCTCTGGCCAGGTGCATGCCTGTGAGCAAACCCTCGTGTCCCTCCAGCACCCTTCCCCATCTCACCTGGCCGAGAGTGAGTCCACTTACTATCAGCTTCACTGAAGCTGAAAGGCTGGTTGATGTGCATTGTCCCGGGCCAACTTTCCTTAGCTTGCTTAAGAGGGGATCTCCTGCTCCTGCTTCTGGTAGTTTAAATATTTAAAGAGAGCTTTGTTAATTATAATTTTAATCAGTGGATTGTTCTTCCTAGTTCTTATATCTGGAGATAGTACAAGAAAATACCACCCTGGCCAGGAGCAGTGGCTTACACCTGTAATCCCAGCACTCTGGGAGGCCCAGGCAGGTGGATTGCCTGAGTGTACAGGTTCGAGACCTACCTGAGCCAGAGGGAGACCTTGTCTCTAAAAATAGCTGGGTATTGTGGTGGGCGCCTATGGCCCAGCTACTTGGGAGGCTGAGAGAAGAAAATTGCTAGAGCCCAAGAGTTTGAGATTTTTGTGAGTTAGGATACTACAGCACTCTACTAAGGGTGACAAAGTGAGACTCTGTCTCAAAAACAAAACAAAACAAAAATAACTACCACCCTAGTTTATCTCCTTCTCATGATTCTTTCCATCTCTCTTCTTTTCTGTTCATCTCCATCATCCTTCTACCTTTTTGCCTGGGTAAGTTGCATTTCCAGGAATTGAGTTGTCTGAATGGTGAGCATAGAAAGACATACGGATGGGGAGACATGCCTTTGATAGCAATTCCTTTCAGCAGCTAAAACTTCATGCTTCTGAGGTAGGGGTCCCACCCCGAGACCGGCGTGCCCTCCCAGCATCCACCTGTCACGTCCCACTCTGTGCACTAGACGCTCCTCCACACTCACCTTCTTTTTATGCATGTCTGCATTTCCTTCAGTGGGAATGGGGGAAGGGTGAACCACATGCCATTGGCTAATCACCATCGTATCCCAGGATGCCTGCTCCACATTTAGCTTGAAATTTTCAGTTTGTTACAAAGAAAAAGAAATTCTGTTTATCAATAGAAGGATTCAGGAACAACTAAATGTATCTAATATTAATTAACTTGTCTTTGCATTTTGGGGGTTCACACATCTTTACATAATTAATGTTACATAGTTATTCTACAGAACCATGCGTTAGGTATTATTAACCCCATTTGAGTTAAAGTGACTTGCCCAAAGTCTCCTAGGTGGACAAGGTTAGTTTTGTATTTATACTTTCCCAGAAAAAAATCTCTGATGCTGGTTACCCTGTGCTAAACCTCTCTGAGGACAGAAGTGTTACCGAGCATTTCAGCCAGGGAGCAAGACGTGTACCCCAGTGTGGTAGGCAGACTCATGTTCCCGTTAAAGAGATCCGTGTTCTCACTCCTGGAATGTGTGAATTTGCTGTTACCTGGCAGGGGAAATTAAAGTTGATGATGGAGTTAAGGTTGCCAGTCAGGTGATCTTGAGATGGGGACTGCACCTTGGATTACTCGGGCGAGTCCTCGAAGGGAAAGAGGGTGACAATGAAATCAGAGCCAGAGAGAGGATGTGATGACAGAAGGGGAGGTCACTGTGCTGTGGTCACTGGCTTGAGGATGGAAGGGGCCATGAGCCAAGAAACAGGGGCAGCCTCTGGCAGCTGGACAAGGAAACAGGTTATTCCCAAGAGCATCTGGAGGGAACCAGCCCTGCTGACATGCTGAATGTAGCCCAGTGAGATCCCTTTTGGATTCTGACTTCCAGAACTCTGAGGCTGGGGTTAGTGTATGGTGATTTGTTACTCCGGCAGTAGGGAACTCAGGCACCCAGGGAGTGCCTCAAATACTGGCTCTGTCTGACCCTCTGAGAAGCATGAGCAGATGTCTGGGGCTGACCATGTGTCCATGTCACGTGGGTGTTCGTATCATCATTTGATGGCTATGCTTTTACCTGCTCGTTTTGTTGCTGTTTCCCTCATCTGACTATAATGTCAGCTTCCTGAGAGCAGGAACTTGGTCTGTTGCATTCACGGGTATATACCGAGTGCCTGGCGTGGAGGAGAAGCTCAACAGATATTTTTTTGATTATTACTTTCTGCCCAGTTGACTTAACTGAATGGAATCTAATGTACGTCTTTGGTTTAATACTGCACACTCTGTAAGCAATAACAGAAAGAGAGAAGAAATTGAGTTAAAATTAGGCTGACCTTCACAATCAAAATATTACTTTTTCATGTTCCTTTCTAACATTCGGTCACATCATACATTTTATGTGTGGTGTGTGTGTGTGAAGGTAGGTAGTAAATTTTCCTCACATACAGAATTACCTTTTCATAAGAGAGGTGGTCATTATATAAAAAACAATGTTTTATGCCGCAGTTTTGACTTTTAAAAAGGATGGCCTGTGTTGCATTTTTATGACTTAAAATATTTTTAATAATTTTTTTTTTAAATACTGTTACTTTATCAGTCTGGTTGGCATTCTGTTGAATATACAGGGTGTCCATAAAGTGTGTGATTATCATTATGGACATCCTCTGTAGCTCATAATTATTTATTGTTGGTTCTTTAAAATAGTAAAGGTTATTTGAGATCTTTTAATGCCATTAATTAGACATCCTTGTACCTGAGGCTGCTGTAAATCACATTAACTCGTAGTTAACGCTGTTCGTGGTCATTCTCCAGGCAGCACTAACTGGGGAGGCTGCTGATGAGGCTTGTGGCTTTCACGTTTGCCTAGAGCCCCGTGTACTGGGCCGCCCAGCTTCTGCATTTCTGTTTGAACTTACCAAGAGGCCCTATCTCTTCAACCTCAGCTTGTGCTTCTACCCTAAAATTGCCCTTCATCTGAAATCCCCAAAACCTCTACCACAAGTGGAAGCAGAAGCGGAGTATGGATGGAACAGTGAAGGCCAGGAGGAACCACCAACTTGGAACACGAAGTGGGAGGATTAATAGTATCAGACCAAGCATCTCCTTTAAATGCGTCACATTGTGACCTTGACTTTTTCAACAGACGTTTTGTTTTTCTTATCTTCTCTTCTTGACAGTTACTTTGGTTTTCCTACACACTCACTGTTCCTCCGATAACAAAATGAGAAGGAAAAACAAAATTTTAACCGTTGACTCAATTTCGCAAGAGCAAATGACCTGTCCGGAGGTGGGGGAGGGGATCTCCCCAGCGCCCCGTGGCTGTTCCGTCCAGCTGCATGAACTGAATTGCACACAGCGGCTGCAAGGCTGGGAGAAGGATGTCTGCTCCCAGATCTGGACAGTTGTTTTGCCTAAGATGGCAAGAACATCATCTTTCAATCTCGAGCCAAGAAAACCATAAATGGACAGATCTTGTCCTACAGGGGAAGGGATGCTGCTAGAGGCTTCTGAGGTTCCATGAGTGGCCCTTGATGGCTCCTTCACCTTGGGGTTTGCTTTCCAAAGTTTTCTGAGTTCATTGGGTAGTAGGTCAGGAAGGCGAGAAGGAGGGAGGAGAGATGAGAAGAATGCTCGCCTGGGTGTGCTCTTTTCTGATGGGTGTTCTGAGTGTCAGCACGGAATGAAGGTTTATTTAAGAGACACCAGGAATGAATTTTTCTGTGCTGATATTGTGCAGGGCTTATCTGCATTGTTCCCCTACAGGGGATGCTGAAACTGCACGAGGCTCCTGCGTCTTTACAGCTTTCGCCATGAAAACATTCAAGGTTGGGAAACCTGCCTTGCAGGTGTGAGGAGCATTGTCCAGAACAGAAGGATCTCTGGGCAGGGAATCCAGAGACAGGGCTCTGCTCTCACCTCTGCTGCTCACTTTCTGCGAGTTCTCTTTTGTTCTCAGTTTTCTCACCTGTAAAATGTGAGCATTTAGGCTAAATTGTCTTTGTATTGGTGACACTAAATCTCTCTAATTTGACCATTAATTTTCATCTGCTATCTTCCCGAAAGATGTTGGAAATATGCTTCCTTCTAAGGCTAATTTACAGCTGGGCTAATATGGTTTTGCTCTTGAGCATGCCCTAAATCATCATTCATTTTTATTTCATGAGAATTACTTTTGTAAATGTGATTTTCTATTGGTTTCACAGAGCCATCAAGATGCAAAGCGCGATAGTTTTTCTTCTGCATGTCATAAATTTTTGCTCATAGTATAAACTAGTGTTTTTCAAGGTGAGATCCTTGGATCAGCCTCCCTTGGGACCCCCATGAGCTTGTTAGAAATGCAGTCTTGGGTCTCAGCCCCACCTGCTGAGTGGGAGTGTCTGAGAACCGGACTCAGGAAAGTTTGTTTAATGGGGTTTCAACTTACTGCATGTGAAAGAGAAGTTTGACAAGTGCTGGGGCAGCCACAGCAGCACACGTAGCCTGCAGCAATGCTCCTGTGCAAGTTATTGCTGAGGTTCTGCCCTCTGCACACGAACAAACACTCAGGCGAATGATTTGCTCCTCCAGTGACTGTACTTTGAGCTAATGGGCTGTGTTAGAACTGACAAGATCTAGACCCTTCTGTATTGGTGCACAACTGCTGCTTTGTCGAGAGCCGACTGGAGAGGTGCACAGAGCATCACGGCCGTCATTGGTGTGCTCCAAAGAAATAAGGCTGGGGACAGGGGGGATTTCTGAAGGGGCTGGAGGAGGAACAGCATGTGTGATATGGCTGCTTTTTCTGTTATATAGCATTGATTTTCACGTTTTTCACGGGGCTTTGTTTCCCAGCTCTGTGATGACAGATGGGCACCCACCTTCTGTTGCCAGCATTGAGGACGTACCCTCAGGGACCCTTCCCAGAGCACCTGGCCTGAGCTTAGAAAAGGTACAAGGATTTTCACTATCACCGTACTGTGCATAATCACAGATGCTTATTAGAGTGTGCAGGCAGCATACATGTGTGCACGCACACACACACATACCGCTTAGCACCATCCCCAGGAGAGGGAGGTGTGAAGTTCGCTGTGTGTCTGGCCTTAAATATGGCCCGTCAGTCTAGAAGCCTCCTCCCTTGGCTCCTCTTTGTGAAGCTGCTCACACCGCGTTAAACGTGGCCGAGTGCTTTGCCTTCCCCACTGTCAGACTGTTCTTTATCCAAGCAGCACCTGGCTTGTTCTCTGCATCATCCGTGCTTGGTCATCCTCAGCCGTGCTTGGTCAGGGCTGAGTAATGCCGTGGCGCCTGCCGTGCCCTCGCTCCGCTGTGAACGCAGTTGAGCCTGTGGCCTGGGGACGAGGTGCCCAGAGGAGGAGCTGCCTCTGTTGGAAGTGCAGAGGGACACTGTCCCTCACCTGTCCAGGGCCAGGAGGGCGACGTCCTCACCAGTTTGTACAAAGGACCAGCGTGGCTCCGGGTCCCTGTGAGGTACAAGGGGAAACATTTATTTTCACTCAGGTGCGCAGCCGTGATGTAGAATAAAACTTACGGACCTACGTCCTGCAGCAGGGCCCAGTCCTGCTTGCTCAGCCAGCTTTCACGGCTGAGCGTCCTCAGGTCCTGCGTCTTCATCACGCCAGTATCCAGGAAGGTGCGTCCCCTGTACCTGCTCCTTCGCTGTGTCTCTCCCAGCCGTCCCTCATCTGTCCTACCACCTCTTCTCCCCTCAGGTCTAGATTCTTAATCTTGGTCTTGCACCTTCTGGCCCTTGAGCTACCTGGCCTCCCGTGCCCAGCCCTTTTTCTCCACTGTTCTGGCACATCACACTGGACCCAGATTCCTGAAGTGACCCTGAGGTGGTGGCCGGTGCCTCTCCTACTGAGTGTCTGTTTGTATTTTCCAATATCACTGTGACGTGCAAAGTGGGACCAAACCCTGCAGCCTGCGCTCAGGGTCTCAGGGTCAGGTGCATGTAGATTATGAATGACTTTAACAGAATGAACGCTGTTGAAGTCATAAAACCTAATGAAGAAACAGTCTCCCTCATTCTTTCAGTATTTGTGGCGTGCTCACAGGATGACAGGCTCTCAAACATTTGGCCCAACCCCTCTTTTAGGTTCTAACTCAACTCCAATGTGCTTGACCCCTCCTTACTTTATCTAGTGGTGAAGTTTTCTCTTTCTTTTTTAACTTACTCATAATTTAATTCGATGTAATTCAACTGACTTTTACTGGGAAGCTGCTCTCTGATGGTAGCAGATGGAACTAAGTAAGACACAGTTCTTGCCTTGGGGGCATCTAGAGTCCAGTTGGGAAGGCAGGTGTGTGTAAATAGAAGACTCGCATGTCGCATGTGACAGGCCCTTAAAAAGCAACGCGGGCATCTGTAGGAGGTGTTCCTAGGAGCCGGGTGGGTAAGTGCCCCAGGATAGCTCCGGGGAAGCATGCAGCTCACACCGGCAGGAGCATGGCGTCTCCACCCTCCCCAGGGGGTGGATAGACAGGTCCGTATTTCGTTGAATGCTTCTGGCTTTCTCCCTACAAGGTTTATAGAGAAGGAAAAAACAAACTTAACATGAGAACCAAGGCATGGTGAAAAGTCAGCAGCTGTGACAGAGATCCCTGGACAGACAGGGATGTGTGTGTGGGGAAGTAGAAGGGAGTGTCCCACAGGGCTGGTGGTCCCTTTGACAGCTTACTGTCTGCAGGTTTATAATCGGCCTTTTTTTTTTTTTTTGGTAGGGTTTCCCTCCTCTTACCTGGGTTGTCATTCCCCAAGGAACTGCTGAGGCTCCAGACATGTCCAAATCCTGCTTTGAACATTAAAAAGTAATATTAATTATAGTAGAACCTCTGTGAGTTGACCACCCAAGGAACTGTAACGAACTAGTCAACACATGGAGGTGGCCAACTTAGGGAATTAGGCCTGCTGTGCTAGCTAACACAGATGTGTGCTGCCTGTCTGGTCTATGAAAATTAGATCAACTTGAGGAGGAGGTCAGTGTAGGGAGGTGTCAACTATGGAGTCCTACTGTACATTAATATTTTATAGTACTTGGCTTGAAATGATGATAAAGCAAAATTATGACAACACAGCCAACGTTTGGGGAGCTCCTTTTAGTTGGAATTCTCTACATGCTGAGTTTGGAGACCCTTCAGGTTTCAGGCTGAGCTGTCCCTTCATTTTCCTTTCCTTCCCAAGATGAAGTTCTTTCTGCAGTGATAAGAGATGCATGGCAGGGCCTGGTGCTGCTGGGCAGGTGGGTGCCAGCCAGTGTCTGGTGACCATGGTGCGGCTGGCATCTAGGCTTGGCTGGCCAGCCCACCCTTTGCCCTCTCCTGCCTCAGACACCTGCCCCCACCTGCTTTGCCCTCTGTGAGTCATCCTGAGAAGGAATTACGTGAGAATTGCCTTTTGAGAAGGCCTGGTGTGCGGTCCCTTTCAAATCCCAGGAATCTGTGCTTTCCTGGTTCAATGTCATTCACATCACTTTCTAGCTCAGGTTGGCTTGGAGACGTCTGAAATGTGGCAGGGCCAGGCTGGAAGCAGGGTTGCAAAGTCAACGTGTCTCGTGTTGCCCTTGCATAGCACCTGTCTCTGGTCCTGTGTCGTGCCAGTGGGCACTTGTGGTATGGGCGCTGATGTGTGGCAGTTCAGCCAGGTTAAGACCACTCCCCGCTCCCGCTCACGCCCAGTCCTGATGAGAGGATGACTGGGCAGGAGAGGTGTGTGGCTCTCCAGAGGCTCTCCTGGGCCTCCACCTTGCTTTCCGATTTAAGCCCAGCCCTGAGTCTTGCTTTGGTTGATTTTACTTTTTAATGGATTTTACGGAAGCCTGAACTGTTGTCACATTTTCCTGCTGCCTTTTCTATTTTCAACCCAAATAGGAAGTGACAAGGATGGTTTCTTTATAGAGAGAATATGATTCATTGGGTTACTTTATTTAAAATTTCATTGTTTAGTGTATGTCTACAGAAAAGTGTATCGTCATTAAGCGATTAGCATGATGAATTTTTATAAACGGAACAGCAGCCACCAGATGAAGAAAGAGAGCAGGATCCACACCTCTGACACCTGCCCGTCCATCCAGAGTCATCCCCTCCCCCAGGGACGGCTGTCCTCTCGTTTAGCAGCATAGATTCGTTCTGCCCGTTTGTGGGCTATTTCACTGTCATCTGTGCCTGTGCGTACGTTCTCCTGCTGAACGTTAGGGGTGTGAGGTTCCCACCTCCTTGTGTCTAGCTGTGTTCACTGTTTTATCATGAGAACTGATGGACACTTGGGTGGTTTCCAGTGTCGGCCTGTCATGAGTCATGCTGCTCAGAACATTCCTGCACATGTTTTCGATCACATGTGTGCATTTCAATTTGGTCTAACTCCAGAGCGGAAATCTACTTTAGTAGATCCTAAAAACAGTTTTCCGAAGTGGATGTACCTATTTAAAGTGTAACGTGAATTTTACAGCAAAGTGAATAATTACATTGGAACTTACAAGTCACACGTGTCAGACTGAAATGCCTCGTCTGCAAACCACAGCCAGAAGACAGTCCAGTCCTCTGGGAGGGGCCGGTTGCCAGCACTGGGGTGTTCATGCCCCACCTTGTTCTTTGGTGCTGGGTCCCTGCAGTGTGTGAGGGGCTGGCCAGACCAAAGCCACACCAGAGTGCCTCGCCCTCTGGAGGCTGAAACAGCAGCAGTAATACGTAGCACTGTTAACTGCCCTTCCTCTCCTCTCCTCTCCTTCCCTGCAAAAGGAGTTTTATCCTATTCCCTGCCCACCACACACCCCACACCCCACACAGCAGCTTGTGTGGGAGAGGACCCGCTCCCCAGGTAGTGGTGTCGTCAGGGAACCACAGTGTGCTGAGAGTCCTAATAATAACAGAGGACGTGTGATTACAACCACAGGAGCTCTTCAGAGTTAAAAAAAACCAGAGTAATAGTCTTCTCAAAATTACTGCATCTGGGGCCAGGCCTGGCGATGGCGCCTCTCCCGTGCACCCTGAGTGGTAGCTGAATGTGCTAAGCCTGTGTGAAGCAGCATGTGACTTAACAGCCCCACACCCTCAGGTGAAAATGACAAAGTGTTTCCTTTCTGATCACCTCCCTCTAACTTCTCCCCACACCTGTGAGGCTGTCACCTGTGGGTGGGCTGGGAGGTGGGGCATGGGGCTTACTCCCAGCTGAAGACCTGCACGGGGGAGATAGAAGGGGCCTGCTGGATGCCGGAGGGACCCCACGCTGTTGGGGAGACAGGTGCTTCTTCGGGACATTTGTCAGCCCTCTAGAGGATGGTGTCCCTAGGGTGGTTGACCCTTCCCTCCTGTCCTCCACTCAGTCCATTTGGGGGGTTGTGGAGGAGCTTGGACATGCATGGATTGCAGGGGGCTGGGGAAGTACCGAACTCTTCTCATCAAATTGATTTGATCCATTCAACCACTGTGTCCCACTGTCCTTGCCCTGCCTGGTGGAGCAGAGGGTTCTGGGGTCTGGCCCGAGATCTCATGGCTTGGAGTGGAGGAACAGGGTCTAGAAAACCCATCTGCCTTCGTCCCACCTGAGTTGCTGTCCGGGGCACTGTGGCAGCTGTTTCAGCCTGTTGGGGCAGTTTCCTAGAAGCAAGGCCATACCAATAGTGACTGTTTCCACATGGGCTGCTAGCCAGGGGACCTCGAGGGTCTCTCTCAATGGCTGTGTCTCTGGGAGCCGGGTAGACTGGAGGCGTCTGTGGGAAAGTCACCTGGATGTAATTGGAGGGGCTCTGGGAGCAGCTTGGGCTAAACTAGCCCAGGGGCCCTGGATGCAAAAGGGGTTCCTGAGAGGTCTCAACTTGGCTAGGAGCGAACACTCAAAGCAGAGGCAGATGTTGCAGTAGCCTGGGTGAGTTTTGTGCCTCCCTTTTGGCCAGATGGAGCCCTTTCTCGAACACTGGAGAGCCTGGAGCTGGGATGCCGCCCCCTCAGTTCTGGAGCGTGTAGGGTGCCCTGGTCTTTGGTGTATGAGAAGCATGATTTGGGGTTGTCCTGAGTCTCCTCTGTCTTCTCTCTGGTTGTCCCCAACCACAGGAGCCTAACGGAAATGATCAGTTTAACAAGGTTATAAACATGATCGTTTCTGATACCTACTTCTGACAGCTTCCTCCAGATGTCCAGTGTCTTGAAAGATTCTGTTGACCCGTAAAGCCATATTTCTTTTTGTTTCCCCCTGAAAATCATCAGAGACCCACATGACTGCCAGTCAGCACGTTAAGGAGTCACACTACAATTAACTGATGTGACCATTTGAGTTCATCTAATGGCAGCTGAGTGGAGGCTTGTGGCATTTTCACCGGCCATCGCCATCTTCAGTGGAGTAGATCTCAGAGCCCGGCTACTTTGGACTAGTGTGCAGAGCCTCCACACCACGCAGTCCTTCCACGGACGCAGAGGTGGCTCTGACATGAATGTTTGCATTCCAAAGGCCGATTTCCCCTTTCAGGGACTTTGAAGTTCTGGGTTATCAGTAGCCCTAGGAATAGTAAGACTCACCTCTGGGTGGGCCGGGCTGTGCCGGTGCAGACAGCCTCTGGCAGCTGGGGAGCCAGAGCAGGTGCGCCTGCGGCAACTCGGCAACTCACCCGCCTCTCACTCGGGAGGAGTGAGAAAGGAATCACAAACCTCTGTGGTGTCCCTGACTCTGGTGGGCAGAGCCTGATTGGGGGTGGGTGAGTAACTGAGGGAGGGAGACAGGACAAGCAGGGGGCTGGGGCTGGAGGGTGTGGAAGGCTGAGCTGGGTGGGGCCTCTGGCCCTGGTCTAGCTAATCCCACAGGGAGTTCTGGGGAACAGCAGCCTGACACAGTTGGTCACATCTTGGGGCAGAGAGGCCTCCTTTTGCAGCTGCAGTTGGCCATTAGCCCCTGGCTGCCCCTGCTGTCCCTGGCAGGGGGCAGGGGAATGTATGTCACCTCCTAGGCAAGGCAGCTTGCCTGGAGACAGGGCATCTGAGAGCTGTGAGCAGCCAATGCTTGAAGAGGCGGCAGGGGTGGGGCACTGCTGGGAGGGGGATCTGAAGGGCACAAGCCCTGAGCACCAGGCCATCCCGGCCTGGTTGTAACAACTGCCCACTCCCCCCACACCCATCCCTGTAAATAAGCCGCTCTGAATCTGGATTCTGGACGGGTCTGCCCAGCGCTGCTGGGACCTTGCAGTAGGTTTGGAGAGAGCAGGCCAACTGTATCCGCCAGGGCCATGTGCACGTGGGCAGAGTAGAACTGGGCAGTGCGTCTGGAAGGGCAGGACAGAGCCTGGGGTCCCCAGAGGTTTGGGGGGCATGCTCTTCTGACACCTGTCAAAGATTCCTTCTGGGCGGCATTTCTGCTCTGGGTGTGATCCTGCTGAGGCCAGTGCTTGGAGGCTGCGGCATGTGTGCAGACAGCACAGGGGGTTGCTGGGGAGCTCCCCCCAGGTGCCACCAGAAACGGGCTGCTCTGAGGGGTCTGCCCCCACCCATGGCCATCCCCTCTCAGGCCAGGGCCCCTTTTCTGACCATAGGCTGGGCCCTTTTCAGGACACTCCATTTCTCCATTCTTTAGGTGGGTTGGTTGTTGATTAGGAAAACCTCTCACCCAGTCTCACTGAGGCCCAGGTGGGCCATGGCAGGTCCGAATCTTTGCAGGAATTGAAAAGTACTTGTAAGTCGATTTACTGAGTGTGCCCAGAGGGGTTCTCAAAGCTGGCACTGATGAGTTGGTAAGAATCATCTATCACTAGCACTTGAATGTGTCTGTGTCCCTGGTGCTCAGGGAAACGTGGAGTTTCTGACTCTATCTCTTTTTGGCTGAGTTGCAGGTGCACCCTCTAGGCTGGTGGCTCTCAAGTCAGGAGCTTTGGCACCCGTAGATCCCATTGAGGGCACTAGTGAGGACTAGTGGATCAGCATCGCCAACAATGGGGGTTATTTTACTGCAAAATGGCTGCCTTTTGTCTCTCTGGCAAATGATGCTGAGAAATGAATGTTGAGGGCCTTAGAAATGCTGAATAATAAGTGAACTTGATCCCACTAGGCCTCAAGTCTGAATGGCTTCCTTTGATTGACCAGTTATATCTTCAAGGTCCCTGGACTGGTGCTTTGGAAAAAGTGACTGGCTTATCTCTCTGTGCCTTGATGCTATCAGATTCCCACCATGGACTCTCATGTCAATAGTGAGCTTTAGGTTTTGAGAATAACGACTCACAGAATTTCCTGAAAAAGGCGGAGGACAGGAGGTGAGGTGTGGGATTGTGAATAGGTATTCTGGAGACCCTGATCCAAGAGAAGGATTCGTTTACAGCTCAGAGTGCGAGTGTGGGCTGGGTCTGGAGCCAGTCTGGAAGGGCCTGGCAGGGAGTAAATAAGCCCAGTTTTTGTAGGTGGTTCAGCTTCAGTCATTTGTTCATTTAATCATTCATTGAGTCACCAGCCAGGTGTGTGGTGAGGTCAGTTGTACTTGTATTGCGTTTGAGATGTCCCATATAGATTGGGGTTTGGATAATGGAGGTTTGGGTTGTGGGGAGAAGTCGTTCTTTACTCTTCCCCCGAGACTGCGCCAAAAGTGGCTGAGACAGCAGCTGACGTTTTCTATACATGGCTGTGATCTAAAGTACAGATCAGTTGTTACTTGTCTCTCCCAATTCACGGGGCGCGTTCTCTCATCCTTCGTTAAATAATAATTTTCAAACGTGGTTAACCATGACCCTTTTAAGATATTAAATAAACATGCAGGAAACATTTTATTAAACTCATTATGAATGAGGAAATTGGTAAGAAGTTACAAAGATTTCAAAGGAGAATCCAATGGACATATACATGTATGGATCCGTAATATTTAACTGAATATGGTTTTACACAGCAAGGAAGAAAACTCAGTTGAACCTAGTGGACAGAATTTGCATGTATAGATAATAATTATTTTGCATCACTATGAATTTACAGAGTTGTAAAACAGCAGAAGGGCAATGAATGGAAAGAGTCAGAATGTCTGGAGGAGCGTGCTGTAAAAATGCAAACTTTTCTATTGAAGCACAAATTTTTCCCTCTACTCAGAAAAGTCCAGTATTTTTAGTATTAAACTTACCAGAAAGTGCATGTCTCCTTTTTAATATGTCGGTAACAAAAGTTCTTCATTTGGGGGTGTCTTAATGTCGTTTTTATGATGTTAAAGCAAGGGCGAACTCTTCAAACAACAAGAGTTATTTTGGAAGAAAATAAAGTTACCCCATGTGGTTTCCTAAGATCTATATTAGTAGAAAGTATGATTTAAAGATTTATATAAGATAAATGATAAAGATATAAGATATTGGGTATCTAAATAACATTAGAATAGTGAGCATGTGAACCAGAAATAAAACAGCTCATATGTCAATTTCCAGAGCACAGCTGTTGTTTGGTGGGAGATGGGAGGTGAGGGAGAAGAACATATTCCAACGTGTCTAGATAATTCCAGAACACGATTTCACAAAAAATAATACTTTCTTCATGCAGTACTTTTAATCTCTGAGAACTTTTAGAGTACTTTAATTAAGTAGACGTTTTTCACAGTTCAGAAGGACCCCAAATTGTAGAAGCTTCTACCTTGTCTGCCTTTCTGAAGTTTATTTTTAAAATATGCCTCATTGTCACGAAAATGTAGAGAGGCATGTCCAGGTCACTCGCTGCAGGACTTCACCTGTGGAAATATTTCTTCCGTGAACTTGCAGCCTTTGACCTTGCAGACTCAAGTCTCCTGTTAGAAACCTATCCTGCTTGTTGGAAACCTGACCCACTTTCCCCAACCTGCCGCGCTCCCTGTTTATATCTTTCCCTTTGTGCCTAGGATGCAGCCCTGGGCACTGTCCCGTTCTGTCCCTGCAGGCTTCCCCCTGGAGACTGCGTCCTTATCCAGGGAACCTGCTCCCAGCCCAGTTCCCACGACCAAGATCTTTATTCTCCTCCTGAGCAAGATGCTGATATTTCCAACTACCACTGGACTTTTCTATCTCAATATTCTTGACTTGGTACTTGTAGGGGTAAAGTAAAACTCATCTGATGTTTTCCAATCAAATGTAGCTCCTTTTCAAACTTACTCTCCCGTCCACTTAGCAAGTGCTGCCAGTTACACTTCACACTCTCTCTCCTCCCAGACCTTCCTTCTCCTTCCACTGTCAGGCCCTAGTCCAGGACTTCATACCTTCATCAGTGGATCATGATAATAACTTCTGCATCTTAGTGAAATCTGTACTCCTTTAGTGCCCTCTAAGTGATACCATAAGCCAGGTGCTGACCCAGCTGCCCAGGTTCCAGTGCTGACAGCCTGCGGGAAAGACAGACAGACATCTCTTAGTTCACGCTGTTAGGTATCTAATCATAAACTGAGATAAGGGCGACAGAAGAAGCCTGTGAGAACATGCAGGGGAGCACCCGACATTCGTCCCTGGGGACAGACAAGACTTCTCTGAGGAGCTGATCCCTGTGAGGGCATCTGAGGAATAAGTAGGTATGAAATGCATAAAAGGGAGGTGGAAGGGGAGAATTTATCAGAGGAGGACCCCAGCTTTTGCCAAGTGGGGTGTTTGGAGGCTTGGTGCGCTATAGTGACCCAAGTGTGAAAGACTGTGGCTAGAGTGAAGTGGAGGTGGAGGGGTGACCCTTCGGGAGCTGGGCGTTGGGGGAGCAGTGGGAGGTTGCAACAGGAATCCAGGCTTCTATCCTGAGGGCAAAGGGCCTCTTTGGAGGGCTTTAAGCTGCAAGGAAATGACAGGACCAGATAAGCCTTTTCCAAAGGTTATTGTGATTGCTGTGTGATGTCCCGTAGACAAGATAACCTGAAAATCCTCCTGATCTCAAACAACAGGAATACCAGAGCTGAGAGAAGTTAGAGGTATCCTTAGGGTTGTGAATAAAGGGAGAGCTGAGTAACCCGCGAGCATGCCGGCACTGGCTGCCTCATCTTCCCTGGCCTCATTTGCCCATCTCATTAGATAAGAGGTGTACCTTTTAATGACCGTATGAGAACAGAACAAAGGCTGGGGACTTAAGTGGGCTGAGGATCGGATCTGAAACCGTGAAAAAAGGGCCCTTTGATTAGGAAACAGGGCACCATAGCTTCTCACAAAAACAACATGCTAGAAAGTCTGTCACTTTTGACCTGGGTTCTAGCTGGGGCTCGGTGGTTAATCTTCAAATTTATCTCACCGTGGACCTGTGCCAAGCGTACAGGAGCACTTTTTTACACTACTTTCATGGCCCCAGAGACCTCACGCCAAGAAATTAGTGTAACAGTAGATCCCACACTGGCCATCACCCTGGCTGGGATCACCTAGTATGGAATTTTTCTCTGAAATTTCTCAGTAGACTTAAACTCTAAAGAACTTCATATAATAGTATTCATATGTTATTATATACACATGCTGCAAATGTCCTAGCCAGAGCAGTTAGGCAGGGGAAGGAAATACAAGGCATCTACATTAGAAAAGAGGAAGTCAGTTTATCTCTGTTTGCTGATGATATGATCATATATCTAGAAAACCCTAAAGACTCTATCAAAAATCTCTTATATTTGATAAATGAACTTAATAAAGTTTCAGGATACAAAATTAATGTACAAAAATATCCCCTGCAATGACCACGCTGAGAATGAGATCAAGAAGGCAATCCCATTTATAGTTGCTACAAAACAAATGAACAAAAAAACCCTAAGAATATACAGGGTGGCCATCAACTTAGTGTGCAATTTAATTGCACACTATTTTAAACTGCACACAAATTTTATGGCCACCCTGTATTTAACTAGGGAGGTGAAAGATCTTTTTTTTTAAATTAAGTCATTTGTACATAGGTCATAAATACACTTATGCTATTATGGGATTCGATGTGTTGATTATTTGTACAACTTGGAGTGCTTACATCCGAGGTGAAAGATCTTAAAGAAAACTGCAGAACACTGTGAAAGAAACTGTAATGACATGAACAAATGGAAAAACATCCTGTGCTCATGGATCAGGAGAATAATACTATTAAAATGACCACACTCCCCAAAGGAAGCTGCAATTCAGTACAGTCCCTGTGAAAGTATCAATGTCGGTTTTTCCATAGCATTAGACAAAGCAATTCTAAAATTCATATGGAACCAAAAAAGAGCCCAAACACCCCAAGCCATCCTAAGCAAAAAGAACAAAGCTTGAGGCATCACGTTACCCGACTTCAAATCATACTATAAGGCTATATAGTAACTAAGACAGTGTGGTAGTTGTATAAAAACAAACAGATCAGTGGAACGGAATAGAGAACCTTGAAATAAAGCCACATGTCTACAGCCAACTGATCTGTGACAAAGTGGACAGGAACCCACAGTGGGAAAAGGCACCTTCTTCAATAAACGGTGCTGGGAAAATTGGACAGCCACGGCGGGAGAATGATGAAACAGGGTCCTTATCTCTTACTACATACAAAAACCAACTCACAGTGCATTGAGGAGCTGAGTATAAGACCTAAGACCATAAAAATACCAGGAAACAACCTAGGGGAAATTCATCTGGACATTATTTAGGCAAAAAATTCATGACTAAGACCTCAAAGGCTGAAGCAATAAAAACAAAAATAGACAAATGAGGCTTAATTAAACTAAAAGTCTTCTGCACAGCCAAAGAAATAATCAACAGAGTGAAGATTAACCTGCAGAATGGGAGAAAGTATTTGCAAACTGCTCATCCTAGGAAGGGCTAATAGCCAGAATTCCTAGGGAACACCAACACCACCAACAATAAAAATCCCAAGTACATTGATACCTTGGAATCTGAATTTAATCTGTTCCAGAACACCAGTCAAGTTCCAAATTGTTCAACTTCCAACATAGGTTTTCCCCTTTAAAATAATAGAAACTGGATTAATCCATTCTTGGGTCTCACAAACTCGAATTTTCAAAATGATTCTAACAGTAAATACACTGGATCTTAAGGTAAAATATTAACAAGTAATAATATTTGAATACAAATGTAAATTAATAAAATTAAAAATATGAAAACCCCAAAATATAAAAGCCTTTCATCACCATTTAACTTGGTTCGAAACATTCCCTTACTGTTCACAAACTTCTTAAGCTTCTTTACAAACTTTTCTACTGCTTTTGAATTAGAGCTGGCAGCCTCTCCATTCATAACAACACTGCGGATTCCAGTCCTTTCCCTAAAGTTCTTAAACCACCCCCTGGCTTTAGACTCCTCCTTTTGAGCACTAGTATCAGGCATGCCTTTCTTGCAGTAAATCATTGTAGAGGACCTTGGCTTTTTCATAAATTATCGTCTCAGAAATTACATCACCAGCCAGCTCTTTTTCCTTAATCCAAACTAAGAAGGATTTTTCCATCTCTTCCATATTTTTTGATTTCCTAGAGGTCCCAGTCATAACCCCTTTCACTGCATCAGCTGCTTTGATAGTTCTTTTTTTCAAAATCGTACAAACAGTCCATATAGGCATCCCAAACATAGTAGCGAGCTGAGCCACAGATGTACCTCTTTCACGCTTAGCAATAAGATCTTCCTTGACTTCCATTGTAGCTCTAACCACTTTCCTCTTACTCTTATTTTCCTCAATACACTTTTTAGGACCTATGGCGAATACACTTAGTTGTTATTATGTAAAAAAAAAAAAAAAAACAAAAACCACAAAACAGGCACAAAATCATAAAATTAGCCGAAAAAATCACACGAGATGCTTTCACTGCAGTTTCTGACAACGCATTGAACGACAAAGCATCTGGGTGGCCTGAGTGCTGGGGAAAGGTCTGCACAAAAGGACATGAACAGGGTGCTGGCCGATTAGATTCCAAAGCAGTGTTAGGATTTCAGGAAAAATTTGCTCAAATTTTTCATTTGGATTCCAAGTTGTTTGAGTTCTGGGGTGCTAGGATTCTGGGGGCAATACTGTATTCTCATTAAAAAATGGGCAAAGGACATAAGTAGACATTTTTCAAAAGAAGACATAGAAATGACCACAAAGCATATGAAAAATGCTCAGTGTCATGAATCGTCAGAGAAATGCCAAGTGAAGCACATGAGATGCCATGTGACCCCAGTCAGAACGGCTGTTATTCAAGGACAAAAAAGAACAGGTGCGGGAGAGGATATGGAGGGAAGGAATCTCTCACACACCTTTGGTGGGAAGATAAATTAGTACAACGTCTATGGAAAACAGTATGGAGATCTCTCAAAAACTAAAATTAGAGCTACAGTTGGTTCCAGCAATCCCACTACTTGTTACCTTCCCAAAGGTAAACAAACCATGATATCAGAAAGATTCCTATGCGCATGCTAATTGCAGCACTGTTTACAACAGCACAGACCTGGGATGAGCCTAAGTGTCCATACTGGATTACTGGATAAGGAAAATGTGGCAAATACACACGTGTACACCACGGTATACTAGTCATCACAGAATGAAATCATGTCTTCTGGATAGAACTGGAAGCCTTTGCCTTAAGTGAAAAACTCAGAAAGAAAAATATGGCCTGTTCTCACTTGCAAGTGGGAGCTACATAATGTGTCCATAAGGACACAGAATGTGTGCTGACGGTGGAAATTCAGAAGGGTGGAGACTAGGGCAGAGGGAACAATGAGCTATACCACTGGATGGGCTTGGATTGGGTATCATTATCTAACAAAGTAGATTTAATGGCAAAAAACATACTATTTGGGATAAGGAGTCAGTACTTCAAAGTCACATATCAAGGGGAAGTTGGGGACTGACCCCACTGTGCTTTGTTTTTACATGTTCTGTTCTTTCCCTTAAACAAATGTACAAAAGCCCCTTCAGTGGTGGGGGCGAGGAGGGGTCAGTCCTTGGCCCCACTGTTGGTTTGTGACTTAATGGTGAATGGTTCACTTTACTGGGAAGACACAATAATTTAAAGCTTCTAAGCACTTAATAAGCTAGACTCAACATGTTAAAAAACTTCAGCAAAAACTGAAGGTATAACAAGAAGAAGCTGAAAAAAAACTGACAAATTTATAATACTTGGAGAAAATTTGATGCAGCTTTCTTTGTAACAGATCAAGTAATCATAAAAATCATTAAGGTATAAAAGGTTTGAACAAAGGTTCAAATTGAGCTGATGGACATATATAGAACTTTACTCCCAACAATATAGAATACATAATATTTTTCAAAATATGTAAAAATAAATAACAATTCACCTTATATCTGGCCATAATGTAAGTCTCAGAAAAAAGTCAAAGAATCGGCATCACATCAGTTAAATTCTTTATAGAAAGATGTTGGTAGCCTTATTAAGCTATCTGCATATATTATGTTACATCATATTACACTTTATTGCATTAATAAAGACTTCCTTCACAATAAAGGAAGTCTAAAAGTAAATGAGTTAATTGTTCAGTGTAAAAATATAGAATAAAAGTAAAATGAACCCAAAGAAATTAGAAGGAAGGAAATAATATGTAGTAGAAGCTGTGCAAGTTGACCACCCAACAGACTGTAACAAACTGGTCAATCAGAGGTGGCCAACATGAGGGATGAGGCCTGCTGTGCTGTTCGAGGCCATGCACATGGTGAATGTCTGGTCTATGCAAATTTGGTCAACTTAGGGAGGTGGACAGTATAGGGAGGTGGTCAGCTATGGAGGTTCTACTGTATATCTAAGAGTAGAATCGATGAAATAGAAAAGCCCAATTCATAATAGCCAAGACATGGAAACAGCCCAAGTGCCCATCAACCCATGAATGGATTAACAAATTATGGTATATGTACACCATGGAATACTATGCAGCCATAAAAAGATGGAGACTTCACATCTTTTATGTTCACCTGGATAGAGCTGGAACATATTCTTCTTTTTTGTGTGTGTGTGGTTTTTTGGCCAGGACTGGGTTTGAACCCGCCACCTCTGGCATATGGGACCGGCGCCCTACTCCTTGAGCCACAGGCGCTGCCTGGAGCATATTCTTCTTAATAAAGTATCTCAAGAATGGGAAAAAAAAGAATCCAATGTACTCAATACTACTATGAAATCAATACATAACCACGTACACACTCATACAAATAGCAAAACATAACTATAGTCCAGAAAGTAGAAGGGAAGAGGAGAGAGAAGGGAGGGGAAGGGGAGTATGGGAGGAGGGAGGGTTTTGGGGGGACCTCAACTAATGTGCACGATGCAGTGGTACATTTCAGAACTATTAAGAAATGAGTATCATTGTGATGGATGTGTTACTTAGTTCAATGTACGCATTTTACATTGTATATCGAAGCAGTATCCTGAATACCCATAAATACATCAATGTACAAAGTTATTATTTAATAAAAAATAATTAAAAAAATAAATAAAAAGAAAACAGCTATAATCAATAGAATCCTCAAAGCCAAAATTTGGTTCATCTAAAGAACAATGAAATATGCAGACTCTTTGACAAGCTTGGTCAGCAAAACTGAACAATATTAGGCAAACAAGGAGGACATCGGGGCAACTATAGTAGAGATTAAAACGAGTGACTCTTTGCCAATGTATTGTATTTGGAAACTCAAATGAATTGACATTTTTCTAGGAAGATGACAACATAAACGAAGAAAAAACCGAAAACTTGAAGGGATTTGTAATACTAAAAATTTAATCAGTAGTTTAAAATGTCTATTTAAATTTGTTAATGAAATTTATCTCTTGAGCAGATAAAGCAAAGAAAAAATGTGATTATCTCAACACATGCAGAAAAACATTTCATAATCCAAACCTATTCTTTCTGTCTTCTTCTCCATCTTTCTCTCTGTCTTTAGTTCTACTCCTAGCTCGCTTTTTGCAAAGCAGGGCTGATAGGAGTAAAGAGTATTTATCAAAACCTGAAAATAGAGAAATATAATGGTCAATGAAGAAATATTAAAGGCATTTCCTTTAAAATTAGGAATAAGCAAGAGTGATCATTATTATCCTCTCTAATCAGTATTTTACCTGAGGTTGTAGTCAATTTAATAAGTCAGGAAAAATTTCAGATAAAACTATTTCAATAAAAGAAATACATTTATTTTAAATATTATGGTTTTCTATGTTGAAAAGAGAATTTACAAATAGATTATTAGAATTGATAAGAAAGTTCTTTTACATGGAAGACCTATATACACAAATCAATTGCATATCAAGACATTAGTCTTAAAAATAGAAAGATACGAAGGCTATAACCCAATCTCAGTACAAGAATATGGGGAAGGGGGCAAGGGAGGGGAAGGGAGGGGGAGGAAGAGTGGAGGGAGGAGGGTGACTGGTGGGTCCACACCTAGAGTGCATCTTGGAAGGGTGCTGGTGACGTTTACTAAATGTAGAGTATAAGGGTTTGAACCCAATAATTAAGAAAATGCCATGAAGACTATGTTAACCAGTTGGGTGAAAATATTTCAGACTGCATATGGAACCAGCAGATTGTACCTCATGATTGCATTATTGTACACAGCTATGCATTATTGTACACAGCTAAGATTGTACCTCATGATTGCATTATTGTACACAGCAATGATTTAATAAAATAAAAAAAAAATAGAAAGGTACGTAGGTTGTCAGATGGTTAAGTTCCTGAACTCATCCTAGAGAAAAGGGCTGCATACCTTCTTGCTGAACATCGGTAGTACAGTTACCAGATGGTCGAGGGGAGTACTTCAGAGGGGACCGTAGTGATATTCAGCAGTGAGATATGGAGCACTTTTTCTAGTTCACGCACTTGGTGGTTGGCGCGGGTACCATTTAGAAAGCAAGGCTCATGTCCCTTCTCCCTCAGCTGGACGTTGCTTTGGTCAGTCAACCTTCCCAGCTGGGTACGGAAACCCTTATATGTACGACTTTATACCCAGCTTCACCAAAGTCACTTCCTCAGTTGCTTTGCTTAATTTTTTTTTTTTTAACTAAAAGAAAATTAAGGAGAAAACATTTAAATCCAATTTCTGAAGTGTCTTCACCTCTTTCTGGTAATCTCTTGTTTTCTCGGAACTTTCTTTAGGAGGGAAGGGTATAATCCTGAGGCAGTAATTTTGTGGATAAAAACATGAGACTTACAGCCACTGAAATTTCCTTTCCAGAGGCAGAAGACAGTCTGCCACGTGTAGCTGATGGGGAGCTTGAGATGTGGAATTAAGATGTGCTGAAAGTGGGAAGACCCATCCAAATCTGCAGACTCAGTACAGAAGAATGGGACTATTTCGTTAATGGTTTCACAGCAATTGCTTGTTGCAATGATACTATGTTTGATATATTGGATTTATTAATTATAATTATTGCCATTGATTCTTTTAAAAAAAACTTGTAAAACTGGAACACTAGAAAACTTAAAGTTACACATGTGGCTTGTGTTTGTAGACATTTTACTTCCACTGGACAATACTGACTAGGTCTCTTAATTCCTAATTGTGTGATGTGGGGGGTAGTACCTTAGTTTCCTCCTTTGTAAACAGGGATGATCAGAGCCTCATCAGCCTTTGATGGTTGAGGGCAGTCAGTGGAGAAATCCATCCTTTACAGCAGTGTTTTGCAACTTTTTTTTTTTGTTTGTTTTTTAATCTCAGGGCGCCTTTGAACTTAAAGTGTCCGTGGAATCTTTAAATTATGTTGCTCTACAAAAAGAGTTAAAAAAAAAAAAAAAGAATATACGTATTGTGCTTTGAACTTCTTTTAGAAATAATCAGTGATCTTTAAACATTTTCTTGACATACCTAAGATCCTCTCACGGTACACCAGCATGCCGCGCAGCAGCACATGGGTTGAAATCACTGCTTTAAAGATTGACTCGATACGTGGTAAAGCTTTATAAACTAAAACCAAACGCTGGGGGATTTTATTTCTTATTTGTAAGTTCATTTTTGTTCCAGCTCAGTCCCCGAAATGGGAAAAAATAAAGCAAAAAGGGGCTTGGAGAAAATTGACCACATTGCTGGCATCTTGCCTCCTGCTTAGAACCAGGCACCAGGACCAAGCTCTAGGCGAAGCTTCGCTGTTCGTCTTCCTCACGAGCTTATGCTTTTAAAAGGAATTCTGTGTGTCCAGCATCCTGTTAATGATGCTGCCATACAGCACAGAATTGTAAAAATGACCATGTAAACTGAAACAGTGTCATGTCATCTTAATAATCCATAAGAAAAATTAGGATGGTTTTGTGAACTTTTAACATTTTTGGTCAAATCATTAAAATGTTTCTTAGTATTGCTTATAAAAGTATAGTAAAATGGAAAATAGTAAAAGTAATATTTAGTTAGTTTAATTTAAAACTTTAGAAACACTTAATTTAAAACATTAGAAATCTTGAGATTTCTAATTTTTAGAAATTTCTAGGGATTTTTAGAGAAAGGGGAGCACTACTCTACTGTTGGTGGAGTGTAAATTAGTACAGCCATTGTGGAAGACAGTAGGGGGTTTCTCAAAAACTAAAAGTACAGTTACCACATGATCCAGCAATCCCATTTCTGGGTTTATACACAAAGAATTTGAGATCAGTATGTCTACAATTGCACATTCATGGAAGCACTGTTCACAATGGCTAAAATGTGGTATATAAAATAAGTAATGGGGCTTGGTGCCGGTAGCTCAGTGGTTAAGGCGCCAGCCATATACACCGAGGCTGGTGGATTCGAACCAGGCGGGGGGGAGTGGGGCTTCCTAAAAACAATAATGACAAATGCAAAAAAAAATTAATAATAATAGCCTGGCACCTGTAGTCCCAGCTACTTGGGAGGCTGAGGCAAGAGGATCACTTAAGCCCAAGAGTTTGAGGTTTCTGTGAGCTATGATGCTACGGCACTCTAACCAGGGTGACATAGTGAGACTTGGTCTCAAAAAAAATAAGAATACATAATGGAATACTTTTCGGATGTACAAAGAGAGACATGATGTTTTTCGTGACAGTATTGATCACCCCTTAGGACATTATGCTAAGTGGCGTAAACCAGGCACAGAAAGATAAATACAGGGTGCTCTCTCCTGTGTGTGGAATCTAAAATAGCAGGACTCCTAGGACAAGGAGTGGAACTGTGGTTCCTGGAGGTGGAGGAGTGAGGGCGATGGGGAGATGTTGGTCAAAGTTTCAAAGTTTCAATGAGGAAGAATAAATGGTACATGCTTGAGGAGGGGGACCTGCCAGTGAGCTTGATTCCATGGCTTTGCCTGGCCTGCACACATGTAAGAGCGTCACTTCCTCACTTCGTACCCTCGAAGGAGTAATGTATATGGTTAATCCTTGAACAACACAGGCTTGCACTGTATTGGTTTTCTTATATGTGGATTTTTTTTAACAAAACACAAATTGAAAACTGCGTTTGCGGGATGTGGAACTCTCGTACCTGCACGGCCGACTTTCCATACACTTGGGTCCACAGGCTTGGCTCCAGGACTCGATTACGCATGCGTCTCGGCCTTGGGGTGGTCCTAGAATCAGTCATTTGAGTATCCATGGGACAACTGTACAACCGTAATTTGTCAATATCCAATTTAAAAACTCTTATAATTTTGAGACTCCAAGTATTTTATTTACTTGTTAAAAAACGTATGAAGAGTAATTCGGTTTGAGCCATGCTGACAATACGCAGTGAGCACCTTCTCCTAAGTTTGGATCAGCTTCCACCATTTTATCTTTTGCCTCTTAGTGTCATGAAATATCTTCAAGAGTTCCTTCAGGATATCATCCTCTTCCTCATGACTGCTTTCTCCATTTGCGCTAAGTTTCTCTTCACTAATTCTCATGGCTGTGGACCCAGAGTCTCTCACACGGCGTCCCTGTCAGCATTCCCATGGTCACCTGTTTCTTCTGCAGCTCTGTTTACGTCCCATTCACAGTTCATTTCCAGCACTAATGCCTTCCCTTTCTTTGCTTCACTTTCATCCTGCTAGACGTCTTTCCTTCTTTCCATTGTCCATCTTGTAAGTTGTCCCATGGGCTTACCACTGGGAGACAAGGAGGCAGCACAACTTGGGTTTGCTGTCTGCTGGTGGAATAGCTGATGCTCAGGCACCCATCAAGACTGGCTTTGAAAAACCGGATGTGTGGGTCACTGAGCATGCATGTTATTTGCATGGCAATTAGTGGATTGAATAGTGAGTGGCAAAGTGTACACTTTTGGCAATTACTCACAGTTAATATATGATGGTAACTTGAACTTGACCTATGTTATTGAGGGGACTGTTGTTATTTAACCAAACGCCTTTCAGAACTGTGCAAGGCAAGGACTGCCTATATTCAGCGTACTGGGAAGGTTGTTACATGGGAGAGACACGCCTACCCCTTGAGTCTTTGTCTTGTGCCTGTGGTCTGAGCTGAACGACCATGTTCCTATTTGCAGTCCTCAGGTGCTATCTTTTAAGCACTGCAGGTGTACAGGAGAGACATGCGGGGGACACTGGCTGGCCGTGCCATGTGCGCAGTGTCCATTCTGTGCTGGGGGCTCTGTGCTAGGCTCTGGCATGTTTGCTGGCAGCAGCAAGTTCCTTAAATTGCTCTCATTTTTGGCTTTTGGCAGCTAACTTCCCAGCATATTTTCCAAACCACTGCTTATACAATGTGCACAAGGTTTTAAAGTCACTTCTTACTTGCACAAGTTTCCACTCTCTTGATTGCTGGGATACACACGCTGTCAGGAGCATCAGGTTTCTGGGATTGGGACATGGTGCCTGCTGTGGTGTGCCAAATGGGACAGTCCCTTTTCTAATTAGAACAATCAATTAATGGGCACAGTCTAAACTTGTATGTTTGCTGCTTAATTATTCAAAGCATGTTTCATCAAAGCTAGTCCCATTTCTCATCATCTTCTTTCTTCAGTGTTTTTAACTGACCTGGGAATTACCATCCTCTGGAGGGTGTGTTGTAGTTTATTTAGCATTGGATGCTTTTGCCTGGAGGGTCAAATTCCACCCCAAAACTACTTCAACCAGAAGAGAGGTGTAGCCAGGAGAGGTTCATGACCTTAAGAGTTTAAAAATTTTTTAATCCTTTTGAGATGTGTTGCCATTAAATACATTAAATAGTTTTGGCAAATAATGCATTTGCTTAAGAAATCCAAAACACTTTTTATAAAGGAGTTCTCTGACTCCCAGTGGCGATGGGAACCAAATATTTTTTGAACTGGGAGTGTGCCAGGAGCTTTCACGTATCGCCATACACACTCCTCATTGTGATCTTGTAGGAAAGGAGCCACAGTTGAGTAAACTAAGGCCTAGACGAGTAAGTAAAGATGCCCAAGATCTTACATATGTTAGATGTTAGAACTGGATTTTGATTTTTAGTTTGTCTGATTTCATAATCCTTATACTTTCTCATATAGAAAAGATTGCAGATGGCTGCCATGCTGGCCACCACTCTCCTATCCTTATACCATTACAGACATCACTAGCCGATAACCTATTTATTCTCCCTGCCTTATGCCATGGTGCTGGCCATGAAGATGTTGAATGGTGCTCAGAATAAAAAACCCATCTCACCCCCTAAATGAAAGGTGATATGAGCAAAGAGATTTTAGGGGTGTTTTTTCTAGGGAGGCTTTGGCCACTCACCGCTCTTGGATCAGAGGTGTCCCTCCCTCCTGCTGACATTTTCTTATGCCTATTTCTATATTAGGGGCAGCAAGAGAGAGCTAACGTGTTCCCTGTGGAATAAGCCACAGGCAGAAATAAAACAAGAACTTATGAATTTAAATCCTGTCTGTTTAGCCAGTGTCTTGGTTTAGGTTTTCCTAAAAGCAGGCCCTTATACAAGGACTTGGGGGGCAGGAAGGTGACCAAGGAAGCATTGGAGAGGGAATGCGATAAGACCAGTGGGGAAGGGTGGATAAAAGGTGCGTTTCTAGGCAGAAACTTGCAGTAAACTGTGGTGGCCCAACCCTAGTGGGCATCTCTGTGACACTGTGTTGTCAAGTCTTGGAAGTGTCCCACGAGGGGCAAGGAAGCTGGGGTGTTCATCCAACCAGTCTGATTCCCTGTGGGTTGAGGGATGCTTACATTGCTCCCCTCTTCCAGAATTAACCCCTCCACATGCCTCAGTTGTGTCCGTGCTGGGGCTGGAGAGAGCCCTGTGGCTCAGGAGCTAGGGGACGCGAACCTACAAGTTGGGGAGCTGAGGGTAGAACACTGTACAGCGGCAGCCGGGTTACCCACAGGGTGGACAGGGGGCTGCGTTTGTGCTCTTCTTGATAAGCTGACTCTGCCGGGGACTCTCCGAGGTGGTGGACAGAGAGTTAAGCTGGTCACTTTCCCCATTTTGGAAAGTCCCTGGGATTCTGTATGTTCTGAAAGGTATCTGATGCCCTGGGATGTATAGACCCCAGATGGCCACCTGCATTCTCAGTGGTTTCAGCCCTGATAAATGCATTGATGACTTTTACAGTCATCTTGGGGCAAACATTGTTCCTTTCTACCCATCGGTCCATGTCGGCTAGAGCGAACATTGATCCAGACATCCATGGCATTGAGACTAAAGAGGTATCGTGGCCATAATAACTGTGTTGGAGTTATTTTGGTAATGGAGCCAGACTGTCTTTCAGCAACAGAAAGGGCATACATGAGCCTGGGTGAACTCAGATGACCCTCATATTGGACAGACCCTTGGCTTTGGGCCTGTATACCAGCCCAAAGTATACCAGCAGTTGCTGGTAGCAAAATCTTTGCCACCCAGGCTTGAAGTCAGAAGACAAATTGTGGTGGTGACAGAGTAACAGTATATTTGCGGTCATGGGTGCTAATTAACCCAGACAGCTGATTTTAATCGTTGCTGTCATCTGTTGAAATCAGCAAGCTGATGGAGTGGTTCATTTTCATCTTTTCCAATAAGCAGATATTTAAAGCTGTCCCCCACTCCACTCAGCCTCTCTTCTTTTAGCTTAAAAAAAAAAAAAAAAAAGTTTTAATTGGAACCTGGATAGGCATTTTCCAGAAACTCCATTCAGTGTCCCTTGAGCAATCTCGGAAACTGGTTGGTAGGTGACTTTGACTCTTTTTCTTCTAGTGTGTAGCACAGAAAAGTTGGACATGCCTGCCTATGTGTTGGCCACCTCTTTGTAAAATTTTGCAATGAACATTTTGTCAAAGTCTTTCTGGATTGTGCAAACTAAGCAGAGAGCAGCTCCGTGGGCCTCACAGAGAGCAGCAACTTTTCATGGGGCTCCCCGGATCAACTTTCTTGGGTCTGGTGTCCAGGATGGTGGGGGGTCAGCTGCGTGGGTCTAGAATTAATGTGTCCACAGCTCTGTGCTCAACTCCAGGGAAAGGCATAGAAGAGGTGGTGCTTGACCGCATAGCCTCACGGCAGGAGCTGGGCGTGCATCAAGACCTATGTCATTTGTGCAGTTGGCACATGGCCTTGTGGAGTGAAGCGAGGTCATGTGGAAGCATGTGGCAAGTCCTGGAGTCGAGGGCTTCCCTTGGGATTAGGCAACAGAGCCGCTCCTGAGGAGCCCTGGGCAGCGGCCAGGATGGCATCATTTATAGAAGGCAGCCCGTGTTGTCTCCGTGGTCCGTGGCTTGTCTGCTTCTCTGCTATTTCCCACAGGAATAGGTGGAGGAGGGACAGACATAAAACTTCACATCCCCCGAGGTCTGTTAGGGTGAGCCGGAGCCCTGGCTGTGTCCTGGAAATTTTAATTAGTGACCCACCATGCTGAGTGTAGGTGAGTAGCCGGTCTTGGTCACAGGGGTCAGTCATTTTCAGGGTATTTTCATTTCAAGAGAGGTGCAAAATTGTTGGGGACTCCAGGGTCTGATGACGGGGTGTGTGCACATGCATGTGGATGGATCCCTTGCCAAGCCTCACCCTGGCACAGCCCTGCTTTTCCCTCGGGGCCTGAGCTCTTCTGAGCGGTCGCATCCGAGTCTTCATGCTTGTCTCTGATTGCTTCCTAGCTGGGGGCGTAGAGTCACTAGCATCTTTGCCTGTAGGAACTGCTTCTCTGCACCCTCCAGGCTCAGGATTGACTAGCAAAGGACCTCCCAGTTTTCCCATAAGGCTCTTCCCATGTCACATCACATCACTGGGCACCCACTGTGCCCAACTCAGTCCAGCAAGCAGAGCCCAGACGAGGGCATGGTATGGTCCTGTCCTCAAGATGCAGAAACGAGGTGTTCACCTGTGAGACAAAACAAGATCTGACCATCTTGATCATCCCAGGCTCGCCTTCCTTCTCCCATCGCCAAGACTGGGGTGCATGTCTGTACCTATATCATAGGGTCTGGGGAGGAACGGCAGGGAGCAGCGGAGGCTGTGGTGAGTGCAAAGGGACTTTCCCTGCCAAGTGCAGGCAGACGCTCCTCTCAGAGCCAGTGTCATGGCTGTTGAGCTCCTCGGACCCTGTCTTCTCATGATGGAAGAATGACAGCAGGACACAGGTTGAAGTGGCAGAGTGAAAGCTTGCTCTGGGAGGGGTCAAGAGCAGGTGCAGGTCCCCACTGTCGCCCTGGGTTTCTAATCAGCGAGCAATACAGGGTGTCCTCACTGGAAAAGGGGAAATTGTGGCTGATTTGCACTTTTTTCCCCCACAAAATATTCGTTACAAAATTTTATACTTACCAAGTATTCTCTATAAGGGGTGTCCAAGCTGCCGTGGGCTAATTATTTGAGGCCTGATTTGCTTATCTGTGGTGTCAGACATCACGGAGAGTATGCAGGGACCTTGTCCTTTGCTCATCACCCTTAGTGTTTGTGGGTTTAACGTGTGACCAAGACAACTCTTTTTCTTCTAGTTTGTAGCACAGAAGAGAAAAGTTGGACACCCCTGCCTATGTGTTGGCCACCTCTTTGTAAAATTTTGCAATGAATATTTTGTAAATAAAGGTACATTTAGCTATCATTTCCCATTTTTCCATGGATGGCGGCTTTTGAGACATCCTTAGTACACTCAGAAAGAGGTAGGAGCAGGCTCACGTCCCAGCGGGCGGTGGCACTGGGGTCTCCGCGTCATCCCTTTCCTCCTGTCTGGTCTCTCTTCCTTCTGATGCTGTCATTTCTCTCTCTCTCTCTCTCTCTCAATTTGGACCCGTGGGGAGGTTGTCTCCTTCCTGCCTTTCCCAGCTTCTATGGTCAGACCCGGATGTGTTGCGGTGTCCAAATCCCCTTGTGGGGGTGGGGCAGGAACTGTAACGTGCGGTGTACCCCGTGTTACTTCTGTTCACACTTCTGCTTGTTGTTGCTGGAGCGCATTCTCTGACTCAGCATCCTGTCGGTTTGTGCTGCTTGTTTTCGTGTTTTCTCTGGTCCCATCTCCCTTTTCTTCTTAATGTTCTGGGACATGGCTCACTCCCCTTGTTCACCTGGCTGGTTCCCTACTCCCTCAACTCACATCTCACATTCCCACCCACCCTGACATAAGCACAATATGACCTCTGGCCCATGTCTCCAGATCCTCCAGATTTCTAAGAGAAGCTGGAAATCTGGCTTTTTTATATGAAATTGGGGAACTTTACAACATAGTGTGAACAAACTAAACGTGCCTGTGCCTGGTGTGGCCTATTGAGGCCTGCGGCCAGGATGTTCCCAGTGTGTCTCTTTGGTGCGCAGTTGCCCAGGGAGCCTCAGGTCCATCCACTCCTTCCTGGGATGCCAGAGCCTGGTGCGGTCACCCCACATACCCCAGGTGCTCCTTGCCAGATCCTGGGAACCCCATTTAGTCTTCAATGAGTACAGCCTCAGGGAGAGAGTTCTCTGTGGGGACACTGCTTGCTGTCCTGGCCTTTCTGAGAAAGCGTTCCAGGCAGCCTGGTGTGTGGGGGGGCACAGTCTGGGGGACAGAAGCAGTGAATCCAGGCGTAGTGGAGTCTGCCATTCCTCAGAAGCAGACTCCACGTCTTTCCTCTCTCTTGCATAACTCCAGACTGTCGTGGCTTGTACAACAAGTGTGATGACAAGCAGTGATAACTCTTAAGCAAAAGGAAGAATGTTTTTTGTCTTCCTGACTTTTGCATTTTAGTGTGGGGCATCTAGTCAGGATGGCCACAAACGTCTCCTGGAGGTGGAAGGTGAGATTTGGGAGGACATGGGGCCTGGGCCAGGAGGACTTTGGGAGAAGGAGACTTCATAGGGAGGGTTTCCCTGGATGTGTAGGTTTCTCGAGGGTAGCATGCAAAGGTGCTCTGGAGCCTTCTCCCTGGTTTCAACTGCTGGCTCCATGGCTTACTGGCCGTGTTACCTGGAGAAAGTTACTAGACCTCTCGCTGCCATACTTCTTTCGTCTTTAAATGCAGAAATGATGATGATGATGATGGTGATACCTACACACAGACTTGTGTGGAACCAGAGCTGCTGTGTATAAACCACTTACAGTGCTATCTGGTACATATAGCAAACAGCCATACAAGGGTTTTCTATCATTAATTATTCCCATCCTATACATAGAAGAAAGGGTGCATCTGTTCTGGCCTTTCCCGGAAGTGCCTTTGATTCATGGGCTAGAGATCTGCAGGCAACATTATTTACAAGGAAGTTCATGGACTCTCATTACCCACCTGCCCTCCCTGACCCAGGCAGGCCTACATCTCATGTCCACAGCTGCCTCATAAAGCCACGTATCCTTTATCCCTCTGCCAAGGGGCCTCAGGGGAGTCGAGTGCTTATTCCTGGTGACCCATCAGTTTAACCATTGTGGCTTGCCGACAGCTGCTGCCCGAGATCTGCTCTGCTGCGGGATGGAGAGGTGTTCTCTTCAGGGCCACTGTGGCTGGGTTGCCCTAACACCTGTCCTGCTGAGCCTGTGCCCTGGCTGAAAACAGAAGGTGACCAACGAGATGTAGTGTATTGCTGAGTGTGAAGAGTGGATGTCCACGGACGTGTGCTCAGCTGCATGCGTGCTCATCTTCATCCCTCCCTGTGGTCCTAAACACGGGCGAGGAGCAGCCACAGTGCTGCTGGGGGCCCTGGCACACTTCGGTTCAAGCTTAGAAGGACTGCTGGCTGGCACGTGGCCTTGAGCAAGTGATGGTCCCAGGGCGTTAGTAAGTTTCCTGAGGAGAGCCAGATGAAGTCTAATATGGGAATGGGAGCTGAGTGCTTGGAAGGCACAGCCGGGTGGGATGTGCTGTGGGTATGAAATTCAGTGTAAAAAAAGAAATGCAAAGTAGACCATTCACATTTTTTGTCTATACAATAGGCTATTATTTAGCATAATATTAATAATAATAATATTATTATTCTATGTTGTAGAATAGAGTTAATGTTCAATTCCAAAAAGAAGAGAATACTAATGCATGCTGCAACACGAGTGAACCTTGAAAACATGATGCTAAGTTTACCACGTCATTCAACAAAGACCACAATTCCACGTGCTCGACATCATGTGCCGAACAGGCAGATCCATGAGGCTGAAAGCAAATTAGTCATCACTTTGGGGGCCAAAGGGGAAGCAGGGAGTGACTGCTAATGGATACAAAGCGTCTTTTGGGAATGATGAAAATATTCTAAAATTAGGTTATGGGGATGTTTGCACAACTCTGCGAATATTCTAAAAGCCACTTAATTGCACACTTTACATGGGTGTATTTTATGGTTATAAAAGTTTTATCTTGATAAAGCTGATAAAATAATTTTTGTAATTATAACATGTTGAGATGATAATATTTTGGATCTGTTAAGTAGAATATATTATTAAAATAAGTTTCACCTGTTTGGGCTTATGTTTTTAATATGTCTGCTGGAAAATCTGGAATTGCCTGCATGGCTCGCCTTATGTTTCTGTTGGACTGCTGCACTGTGCCCTCTCCGAGGGCCTTCCTTGCTCCAAAATTGTATTCTTCCATGAAACGATCCCCAGGTTTGGACTTATGATGACTCATCTGGCATCATGGCTGATATACCCAACTTGAAAATTTTTATTTGGGTCTTTTTAACAACCATTTGCAAAAATAGGTTCTTAAAGGGAAACCCCAGGAGGAGGTGCAGAGGCGCCTAAGGTGAGCCTGGGAGCTGGTAATACCGCCCTTCCTGCCCCCGTGAGCGCCCAGAGCCATCTTGTAACCATGGATGGGCCTGTTTTAAAAATTAGATAGCCTGAGCCTCAACAGTGGTTTCCTTAATGGACCGTCCTCTTGGAGGGGTGACTCTGAGACTGGAGGCCTAGAAGGACAGACAGTGAATCCTAGCTGGTGTCAGCCAAGCCTGGGTGCCCAATTTCCTCACATCATGTATGGAGACCAGGTGAGTACTTTTTAATTCCCAAAGGGCTCAACATGAAAACATAAATCGTGGTCCCCAGTTGCACCTTTATGGTGGGCTGAAGATGATCTCAGAAGGCATTTCTTTTTTCTTTTTTTTTTGTAGATTTTTTTTTTTTTTTGGCCAGGGCCGGGTTTGAACCTGCCACCTCTGGTATATGGGGCCAGTGCCCTACTCCTTTGAGCCACAGGTGCTGCCCTCAGAAGGCATCTTTTTACTTGAGTCTTCCTGCAGGAATTATTTATGGAACATTCGTTCTGTTTCCTGCCTTTTTCTGGGTGCTGTAGGGAAATTAAGAAGTCTAAGTCATATTCCTTTGCAGAGAGGCCTGAGTCTTGCAAGAACCAAGGGGCGTCAGTGTGTGTGAAAACAAATTCCTGGATGCGGTGTCTCCACTGGGAGGATGAGCCTTTCTCCTTTATTTTTTCTGTCTGCTTCTTATTTATTCATTTTTTTGGTAAGAGATTTAAAATTCACTCTTAGTTATTTTGAAATATATCCTTGCATTACTACAAAAGAAGTAGTAGTTATTTTTGAAGAACAAAAATCGTTTTACCACCAAGACAATTGCACCAGAATGTTCGTTACAGCCTAATTCATAATTTCTGCCTGCTTCTTAGAGGCTGGCAAAAGTCTGAGCTGCGGGGCTGTGAGCCCTTGTCAACCTCTGCGTTGGTCACCCCCTGCCCACCTCTGCGTTGGTCACCCCCTGCCCCGTCTGAAATGTTGCTCCTAAACTATTTTGTATCTCTTTTTTGCCTCCGTCCATTGAAGACACTGGTGCGTCTTTGGAGGGCTCACCAGCTCTCACTTCTCTTGACTGGCTTCGGTTAAAACCACTTGTAACATTTTCCCAGAGAACAAGGTAAAAGCAAACTGCTTTGTGTCCTGGGCATCTTTTAAAATGATAATTAGATACACAGAGGAATAGGAACAGAAACGGGTGACAAGGCACCTCTAGGAGTGAGCCCTCTCCCGTGACTTTTCCACTAGGTATAAACTTTTCAGAGAAGTCCGGAGAAGAAGGAGCAGACGTGGACCTTGGGCAGGGTGAACAGTGCAAGATAAGGCCGCTGTCTTCAGAAGTCAGCATGGTTTACAGGGCATTTAAACAAACTGTGTTGAGGCCCCATCTTGTTCTGGCAATAATTCACCAGAGAAACGAGCCATTTCACTAGTAGATTGCCATCTTAATATTAGTGCAGGGATAGGCCATATTTCACAATGAAATTAGAGTCAGGTGAGTTTTCCAATAACAGGGATGTCTGGAGAAAGGATTGAAAAGAGAACTGCTGGGAGATAATTTCCCTCTGAGCCACGTTATTTCATGGATGTCCCAGCAGAGACATTTGCTGTTAGGGGTTAGCCATGGAGAGGGAGGCTCCCCCAAACCCCTCTGCTGAGAAAAGGAAATGACAGTGCTGGGATGCTCGGGTGCCAGCACGCAGGTGTCTCAGGAGCGAAGGCCCCAGCATGCTTGGGTCTGGGCCTGACACCTCCAGGGCATTTTTTCTTTTTGTCAACAGTAGATGTTTGAGATGTGCTTGGCCACGGAATTGGCGCCATGTCACTCTGGCAGTGACAGTTTGGACCCCAGAGGCCTTTAGGCATGGAGGCGGTCTTGCAGGCGGAGCGCTGCTGGGTGGCAGCACCCACTGTGGTTTGGAACCAGCCAGGGTGCTCTGGCCACTCAGCCGGACCCAGCCACGTCTGGAGGGGTCACAGAGCACCTGGGGCCTGGTCATGGCCCTTGCTGGGGTGTTGGTCCTTCTTTATGTCACTCCCCGATCTTTCCAGAGGGTGTGATTTATACTGATTTATATTTATACTGACACCTGTGACATTACAGGGTGTCCCCCAAATCACCCCCAAAGTTCTCAGACCTAGCCACACAAAATTTTACAAAACGTTTACAAAGTATTTTCTACATGTTGGCCACCTCTGTGTAAAATTTTGTAATGAATACTTTGTAAAGAAAGGTACATTTAGCTACGATTTCCCATTTTTCCTACATGTGGTGGCTTTGGGGTGACTTCACCTTATTTCTCCTCTCGATGTTGTGTGTGACTATGTCCAACATATACAGAAACACTGAAAGATTTGTACAGTGGACACTCAAATACCCACTGCCGGGATTCCTCTGTTAACATTTTGCTATATTGATAACATTTTTTTCCTTGCCACGGAGAAATCTTTTTGATGTCCTTGTCATACTTTCTTTTTGAAACACCAGCCGTAACCCTCCTGTGTCTGAGATGGAAACAGTGAGGGGATTATGTGAAACAGTGAGGTGACGCAGAGGAAGACTCCAGGTGTCCTGACTAATGGCAGAGGCAGCCGGGGCTCCAGGGACGCTCTCTGGAGAGGGGGCGAGGAGGTGGGCGGCCAGGCCTGGTGCCATGACCTGAGGGAATCCCCATTACTCTGCCAGGACAGTGCTGAGGATGACATTGGACTAAGTGCTGCCTGTCATCTGGTCCAATGCTGAGAGTTGACCGATAGATACGACTTTTGGCGAGTTGCTCCGCTAAATTCTCTCACTTGGGGAGTGAGTATAGCACGCTGGAGGGCATGAGGCTGTTGTGAGATTAAGTACTGAGGTGCAACTAAAGTTGTCCCAACCCTCCCTGGCATGAGGTCAGCACACCCAGGAAGGCAAGCATTATGACGACATGACCTGAATCTCACAGGGCGCGGAAATCGCTCAAGTGAGATCTGTATCGTATTTAGAAATAATAGTGGCAGCAGCAATCAGAGTCGTAAATTTAAGGAAACCGGAACTGAAGACAAACTCAGCAGAGATAACACATTTCTCAGTTCACCACTTGTGAATCCTCTGCATGAATCTGTGGCAAAAGCTACTGCGTTGGCCTTTGAAAAAGGATTTTCTGGTTTATTGCTTCCCATGGAAGTCATGAGACCACTACCCTCCTCCGTGACCCTTTGCTGAGGGCGTGGGACCTCGTTGCCATCGGTGTCATTTGCAGTCTAGGACATGGTTATGGGGTGCCGCTCTCCCGGGCTAGGTAACGCCCGCTAACACGGAGGGACGCACTCTTACTCAGAGCCTTCCTGTTTACCATCTGGCAGCAGGCCGCCTGTCACTGGAGAGGATAGCATCAACTGGAGTCAAGATTCAATGTGTTTCTAATTGAAACCAAATCATGGTGGTCTCGGATGAAGGGGATGGCAAGGGAAGGCTTCCCACAGCACTTCCCAAGCTGCCTGTCCTTTACAAGGCTCAGCACATGCTTGGGGCTTCCCAGTGCCTTTCCTGGCTTCACTGAACCTCTCTGAGGCGAGGAATCCTCTCCGAGAGCTGGATCCTCCTCTACTATAGGATGGAGGTGAGGGAGGCTGGTGCTGGCTGTTGGCCTCGCCTGGTGAGCACAAGGTGAGAACATGGTTGGTGTTCTCACTCGGCACATGAATATGATTTGACCAGATAGATTATGGGCCCCTGAGAGAAGGGAGACAGGGACTCTCTGATGACCATTCGCTGCCCTTATTAAAAATCTTTGTGTCTGGAGAGGCTGGCATTTGGAACAGTCCCCAGGTGTCTAGGGCCAGCTTCTAGAAAGAAGTCCCTGCAACAGTGAGGATGTACAGGTCAGAAGGTTGCAGGGCAATAATCTGAACCAAAGTCCATGGTTCTCCTGACAATGCTTATGGCTTCTTAATGGATGGCTTAATCTGACATGTCAATCATGAAGCTTCATGCTGTCAAAGATAAAAAAACATGCACAGTGCTTAATGCATTGCGAGACTTATCAGCAGATGTTTTGCAGGTTTCGTGGGTGTTGAAGCTGGTGGGACCAACAGACCAGTGATGTCATCAAAGAAAGGGAAATGTTCTCTCATTTCCCTCCCTTCCTTATGTTGGTTTCAGCCCAAAGCCATCTACCTCATGGTAGCAAAATGGCTGCGGTGGCTCCGGGTATTGCCTCCTCACACAGTAGGACAGAGAAACAGAGTGTCAGCAGCTTCTGTTCCAGACCCACCAGCAAACCTCCTCTCACATCTCACTGGCTGGAATGGGGTCATTTGTCTCTTCCTGAACCAACTCTTTTGGCCATGGAATGCCTAATTCTGTTAAAATAATGGGTAGACCACCCCAGGAGTTAAGGTTGGGTCAGGTCATTTATTCTCCATAACTTCCTGCACTATATAGCGGGAAGGGGTCTTGAGGGAAGGACAATGTCCATCATGTCCACCTGCGGACTTTTACTGGCCCCATCCACTGTACAGTGGCTGCCACCATGATTTCTAGATACAGTTCAGGTATAACTTCCATAATGTCTACCCCTGTGAGATTATGTGCTGGGCACCATACAAAGGTACTTGTATTTATATTTGCCTCCTCCCACTTGCTTGCTGCCCCATGGGCAGCTGGAACAGAGTCCAGAGAAGATGGACACACTCTTGCTTCCTGGCCTCTGTGTGTGTCTTCTTCTGTTGACTGCTCTCCCGTGCTCCAGCTTCCTCCACTTTTAGAGACAAGGCCTTTCCTTTCCTTTTTTCTTTCTGGCTCCATGTCTGAGGACTCGCTCATCTTGACTGGTGGTGGCTGTGATGGACCGGGCAGCTCACAGTGTTCAGAAGGGAAAGGTCTAACGGGGCTTTGGGAAAGAGAATGTGGGCTGGAGAGAAAGGAACAAAATCAGAGAGGGATGAGAAGCCCCCAGCTAGGGGCATGAAGCAGATCCTAAATACTGGGTATTGGTTATTGTTTTCAACTAGAGTTTTGCAGGGGTAAGTTATTGAAGTCTATGCTCATTGTCAGGACTCTGGGAAACAAACAGAGCCTGATTACACAGGCAGATCCCTAATGGATAAAGTTATAGGTGCAGGGGCTCACTAGGGGTTAGAGCTAGAGGAGTGCTGCTCTCTGCTGGAATGTGAGGAACAAGCTCCCCCTTGCCCAGTGGCAGGTGGTGCCAGGAGAGTGCCCCTTGCCCCAGCCCCTCCCCATCTGGCTCCGTCCTTCCTTGCACCCTGTCTCGTCTCAGACTGGAATGGAGAGAACATGGATCCTATCTTTCTTTCCATTCTACCTGTTGTTCTCCTATTGCTGGTTTCAGTTACTAAGTTGAAAAGGTGAAAGCAATGGCCCAAAGAGTAGGAAACAGTGAGCAGCGTGAGTGGTTTGGGACGTGCGTGAGAGCGGCACTGGCCGTGCTCCGCTCAGCTCCGTGCTTCTCACTGTGAGGGGCAAGAGGACGTTTCAGTTTTGGCATCGAGTTTTCAAGTCTCATGATGAGAGGAGAGAGAGAAGAGAAAAACATTATCAGAAAATCTTCGCATCCGTGGCTCTGGACCACACACATCAGCCTACTCACTTTCAAGAGACGTGTTTCCAAGATGAGGTCAGGGTTACCTTTGGGGCTGACTTTATTTACTGTCCCTCAAGACTGCCGCTCAGCCCTCGGGGGCTTCCAGCCGCAGCTGCAGTGGTCCGTTCCGTGTGTGCTGGCCCTGCTTGCTGGCTCCGAGTCTTCTGATAGTTGGGAACTAGCTTGACCTACTGAGAAGTGCAGCCTGGGATTTGGGGGATAACCCTCATTTAGTGGGGGATGGAAGCCGTAGCCCTTATCCTGCAGGTGGACATTTGGGGCAGCACCCTGGAAGCATACTCTTGTCTCCAGTAGCAGCCACCTCGGTGATGGGTTCTAATCCATCCTTCCGCCTTTCTCTGTCTTGCTTTCTACTTCCTTTCACTCCTTTCTGGGATCCCCTTCAGAATAAACTACATCTACCCCATCCCTTCCCTCAGACCCAGCTTTTGGGGAAACCAGACCATATACCTCTTGGCAATGCAATGCTGTATTGCAATCTAAAGCATCGTGCCCCTGTCACAATGATGTTGGAGGCCTTTGTTTGTTTGGCTTGGCCAGCCTCTGGCTGTCGGTTGGTCCAGGCTTTCCAGGTATTTGGAGATCTGTGCATAGTCTATCCTGCTCCAGCATCAGTGGCCAACCTTCACCCCTGCAGCCTGTACTTGAACCTTTTCTGCCTCATGGCCATCTTAATTCACAGTTTTCCCGGTGCTGTTACAGCTTTATTGCTGTGATTCATAGAAGCCATTCTAGAGGCCCTAGGTCTGTAGCAGATGAGGGATATTTATGCAGAGAAAAGAAAGCGCTCTCTGCTCAGCAGTGGACCACGATGGGCACGGGAGGAAGGTAGGGAAGCTTGGGGAGGAGCTTTACTAGGTTTCTGCAGGGGATTTTATCACATGTTACATGGGATAGGATAAACGACCAAGCAGAAGCATGTATCATCTCTGAGCCTCTTAGCTGCTGTTAGAGAAAAGCCAGCCCAGTCTGTGTCAGGCTAAACAGGGAACACAGTGCAACAAGGAATGTGAAGTCTAGCTTCAGGTGTGCAGAGGCTGAAATGTGATATCTGTCATTTGCACGTGGGATTTCTCTGCCTCTTGGTTTGGCTCTGCTCACATCTGTGTGCTGGGGCATTTATGGACTTACAGCTTGCAGCGGTTCTCAACCTGTGGTTTGTGACCCACAGGAACTGTATTAAAGGCTGGCGGCATTAGGAAGGTTGAGAACCACTGGTTTAGGGGCTCTTTCGGCTTCTAGGCTGCTGGGAGAAATGGGTGAGTCTTTCTCTTGGGAATTGTTTTGATTGGCCTGGCTCAGTTACAGGCACTTTTTCCAACCAATCATCATGGCCTGTTGGATCCTTGGGTGCGTGGGATCCCATGTTGGCCCCTGGGTAGAAGTTCCTTTCAGAACAGGTAGACTGGGTGTGGGGGTTATTTCCATAATGAAAATCTGAGGTTGATTGGGATTAAGGGAGAAGGGATGCTGGGAGGGGAAGTGCAGGCACTAAACTCCTAGGATAGTGAATATTTTCATTTTCCTAATGGAGAGTTATTGAATCCTTCCTCTGTGCAAGTACTTGGGCTAATAAGAAATAGAATGACGGGGCGGTGCCCATAGCTCAGTGGGTAGGGCGCCGGCCACATACAGCCAGGCTGGTGGGTTCAAACCCGTCTAAACAACAATGACAGCCATAATAAAAAAATGGCCGGGCATTGTGGTGGCACCTGTAGTCCCAGCTACTTGGGAGGCTGAGGCAAGAGAATCGCTTAAGCCCAAGAGTCTGAGGTTGCTGTGAGCTGTGACACCGAGGGCAACATAGTGAGACTCTGTCTCAAAAAAAAAAAAAAAAAAGGAAATAGAATGATGTTACTTGGAGGTTTCTAGTCTAATAAGAAATATACATGGATTAACTGTAGTGTAACAATTGCTTAAAGACCAATTTCCTGTTACTCTGTGAATAGATGATCTGTGCTTTCTCACTATTCACTTGGTATCTTTTCTTCCTTCCCTGAACCCCCTGGAGAGTCCTGATTCTTGGTATCGTTGAAGAAAGGTGTTCAGTCAGGATTTCAGAGAAAAAGTCACTTTGCATTTCTCTTCCATCTGCCTGACTCCCGAGTGATATTTTAACTCTAGACCTGAATTAAGAAAAGCCCAGAATCAAGGAAAGACTCATTTCTTGCCCTATTCTATAATGGCAGAGACAAGGCAGCCTGGGAGGAAATAGCAGATGGAGTTCTTCACATCCTCAGGAATAGATTGGACTAGTTATACAAGCACGAATGATGGCAATGGCAGTGGTTTTGAGGAGCTACGTGATGTAGCCTGGTCAAATTCTACTCAATTGGGAGTAAAAACGTGAATTTTAAAGAGACCTAAAGAACAGGTTTGCAAGGGTCCGATGTATCAGATGTGTGACAAATATATTGGCTTTTAGAGTTTTTCAGCAGAGCCAGGGAGAGGCCTGTTGTGTGGCTGGAATGGAATTTGTCATCTGAAGCTATGATCGCCACACTGTTCCTAGGAATGTATATTTATTTAGAAATTATATATAATTAATACTGTAACATATATTATATATTCACATGTATTGGGTATTATATTTAAGCCTTCTCCCTGTTTTTGTGTTTCTACTTCTTATATTTAAAAGAGGGATCTCAATGTTACGTAAGGTTCACGCTCTATAAAACCTGGATCCACCCCCAGATTTTTATATGTGATGAAATATAAATTTAAAAGGAAGAAAAGAAACAGAAAAAAAAAACATTTTAAAGTAATAATTATTGAATTTTTAATAAAACAAAACATTTTATTTTTATGAAGTATTATGTTATTACGTTTCTGGAGTGTTTTATGGAGAACAACATGATTGAATATACTTAATCATTTTTGAAACTATTAGTTCCACACTTTGAAATACAGGCATTTGGAGGTCTGCTTGTTTGAACTTATGGTTCAGTTTATTTACTTTAATATTGAAGTTTAATGGTTTCCCATTTGAAATAGATAACTCACCAAGATATACAGATCCTTGGAAGGAAAATGGAAGGAAAACATCATGGGCTATGCCTAGTAAATTAAGATGCTAATTTTTTAATTTTATCCACCAATTATGCAAAAACTTTTCTTATAATTTTTCCATCTTTACTGATTTCAGTTGAGTAATCTTGCAGCTTTTCAGAAGTGTTGCATTTATGTATTTTTAATAAATGGGTTCAAAATTCACGGAAACTTGTTGTTTTGGAATGTTTTTAATCAGATTACATAGTTCTACTCCCAAATTTTAAAGTGTAACATATAAATGTCTTTAGAGTCTCCTGGTTTTTATCATGGGATTGGGGGAACAATTTCTTGATATTTGTTTTCCAAATGCTCTCTCCATAGAACAAATTTCTTTACAAAAGAAGCTACTTTTTCACCAATTGTTAAAATGTCACTTTGAAGGACATGTGTATGTGTGTGTATGTGGGGAGGGGATGAGAGTGTTTTCTGAAAATAACTGCTAGGTATATACTTAGCTGGGAGCCACATGTCTTCCTAGAAAAGGTTAGCGTATTTATAGCAGTTGTCTTTTTATAAGAGAGAAATGCATAATTCAGCTTTAAGTTCAACTGTTTTTAAAAATTCTTTGCCGAAAGATAATCGGTGGACATCTGTATGGCATAAAAAGATTTTGTGATCATGCTCCCATCTCATTTTGAAATATTGTAAAGATTTTACTATTTCAAATAATACTGGCAGATCTACTCACCTGAGCCCATTGAAGAGCTTTAGACTGTAATCCTTAGAAGGCCGGCGGCCTAGGAAGGGCACTGTCCATCTAGTAATTGTCTTCTAACCCTTTCCCTGGTGTGGGCTGCAGGTGCTCTTCTATTACATTAATTATGGGATTTTCAAATATTAAGTAAATATGTACTTTTGTAATTTATAGAGTGGAATGTGGCACAGACATGAAGGCTCTGATATTTTCTTCCCACTCTCCAGCATGTCGTGTGTTCCACCCCCTGTAGTGCACGGCTGTGAAGGATGGAGACCCTGCTGGCTTCTGGTCAGATGACGCCTCTATCCTAGATTTAAAAAAAAAGACTCTTAGGGCAGCGCCTGTGGCTCAAAGGAGTAGGGCGCTGGCCCATATGCCGGAGGTGGTGGGTTCAAACCCAACCCCGGCCAAAAAAAAACCTGCAAAAAAAAAAAGACTCTTAAAGTCCAAGATCAAGGGATATTAGAGGTTAGCTCATTCATGCCTTTCAATTTGCAGGTACGGCATTGGGATACAGTGATTAAACTTCTTCAGCAGCCTCAAGCTAGTGACAGATTTGGGACTAGCATCCCAAGTTGCCAAGTGTCCAAGATGTTGAATTTCTTTTACTGTAAGCCCAGCTACCCTCCCACGTCGGCCTCGCATGGTTTCTGATCAATTTGAGTAGTTTTTGCCTTAAATTCTCAGTAAGGGAGGCGCATCCATGCCCCAGAGCAAGATCCCCATGGCTCTTCTGTCTGGGAGGGATTGGGGTTAGTTTTTAGTGATGCGACCTCTTCCTTTCTCCTTTACCAGTCAGACCGGCTTCCCTTCTTCTTTTCAGGCAAGGGAGGAGGTCCAAAAAGAACAAAACCAGGCAAACCCCATCCACTTCTTTGTCTCATCTGAAGGCCACTGTCTTTCCTCCACCTCCCTTTGCTCCTGCAGTGTGATGACAGAATCAGCCTTCTGCCTCTGTTCTTGATCTTGGAGCAGGGACATCTAATTAAGAGATAAGGCCTTAGACTAGCCACTAGCCACATGTGATTATATAAATTTAAGTTTACATTAAATAAAATTGAACATTTAGTCCCCAGTTGGGTAGTCGTATTTAAAGTGAGTAACCGCTGGTGGCCACCGTGCTGAACGGTACAGATGCAGGACACTTCCATCACCGCAAAGTTCGTTCTTTTGGACAGCACAGATCCAAGTTGATCACCATGGTATTTGGAGTTTTCTGCTTTTTAAAGTGTGGGAAGTCATCCTGGGGAGCATTTGAGGAGCTCAGAAGGGAAGAGGTAACCACCCACCTACCAGAAAGGTCTCCATTTACGTTCCCAAGTGTTTCTTGGCAGCTTGGATGTCGGGCCAGATGGTCAAAGAAAAGCCCAGGGAGTGTGACAAATAACTGGCAACCCCTATCTGAACGGCGATTTCAGTTTCAGAGCCAGGGTTCCACGTTATGCAGATTGAATTGTGGGTGCACCTGTTACCACCTGCCTCCCATTCCCACCTCCACCATTTTTCCAGCTTTCTCCCCCCCTGGAAAGCTGTCTTGGTTGTGAGACCCCTGTACAGAGTCTGAGTTAAATTGGCTTCCTGCCATCGAGTGTGAGGAGGACGGGTGGGACTTGGCTGAGGCAGTGCTCCCTGCCGCTGAGAAACACGTGTTTGTTGACTGACTCCCATCAGGTGCAGTGGGCACAGTTTTAGAATTTGCTCCCTGGTGCTGTGTGATAACAGTTAAGACTCAGCAAGGCTCTTGCTTTGAGAGCAGGTCGATTGTAGGTCTGCAGTTATTGTGTGAAGAGAAGAACACCCCTCTACCTTCACCTCTGTCTCCTGAGGGACAAAATTCAGCACTGGCCAGGGCATCATTCTCTTCAAGTCCACTCCTGTTCTGCTGGGGCTGCTTTGTTCCACCTGGGAATCTCTGGGCATGCTCACAGCTGCTGCAGAAAGTATTGCCCGGCTGGGAATTTGCAGTCCTCTTTCTGGAACAGCTCTGCTGGGGTGTGTATTTGCATGTAGTGACTCAGACCCTTTCATGCATGTGGGCATGCATTTAAAAATATGTAATAGAGCCTCACTACTCATACAGGCACTGCACACATTCCTGGGACCGAGTGAGAAATACAGAATCTCAGAGCCCACCCCAGACCTCCTTACTCAGAATGTGCCTTTTCACAAGGTTCCTAAGTTACACGCCTGCGTCTGCGTTAAGTCTGAGACATGTGGTAGTCAGGTCCCATTGCTCTGACAGAATACTGAAAACAATAGAAATCTGTTGTTTCTGGAGGCTGGGAGTCGAGGATCATGGCCCCAGCACAGCCGCTTCAGGTGAGGGCCCTTTCTGGGCTGCAGACTACCATATCTTCCCAAGGGGGAAAGGGCTGGAGTACTTTCTGGGGTCCCTTATATGAAGAACACCAATCCCCTTCATGGGACTCAGTGATTACTATCCAGTCTCATGGCCTTATTACCTCTCAAATTGGGGGTTAGGATTGCAACACATGAGTTTTAGGGGTTCCAAGCAAGAAGAAACCCCATATTGGACACGGCATATGCAGAGGGACACACAGAGGAGGCTACAGGGGGGAAAGAGAGAGAGAGTCTAGAAGACAGAAGAGAGAAGGGTCTCCTTCAGGTAGGGCTGGTCGGGAAAGACGTCCATGAAGAGGCCTGAGCTTCAAGCTACTAGTGATTGTGGAATCTGGGAAAATACCCCAGACAGGCAAAGGGGTGGCAGGAGGGCTCTTCTAGGTGCAGCAAGGGCCAGAGGAACGGGGACTTGAGAGGCAGGTGGGGCTCAGCATGGGCCTGACTGCCTGCAGCCCCGGGGAGGAAGCTGGGCCCTGGGCAGGAGAACTCCAGGGCTCAGCCCCACAGGCCCTTAGAGGAGCCCCATGCTGTGTTTAGCTTAGTGAAGGAAAGGGGGCTGCTGTGAGAAGAGACAGCTCCGAAGCCAGGCTGCTGGGACTTCATGTCAAGCCTTGGAAGCAATTTCAAAAGGGAGCTTGGGGTGTCCACACCCCATGTGGATGCTGAAGCCTCCCCGGCAGGGGTCACCAGGTCCCTGGGATGCTGAGGGAGAACCCTACATGTTGGGCTGCAGAGACGGAGAGGTTGAGCTGAGCGCTGTGCTGGGAGCTTCTCAGCCAGGAGCTGGGATGAAATAGGCGAGTGTGGGGTCCCCCCGGCTTCCCAGCCGCACTGTAAGTACGAGTCACCTCATGAAAGTGCAGGGTCTGATGCAGCGTCCTGTGCCTCTTCCAGGCTCCCAGGTCATGTCCATGTAGCTGGCCCAGTCTTGGCTCTGAGGAACAGGCTGTCATGTAAACAGTTTTGTACAGAAAATCTAACTCTGGCTCAGGTTTGCCACTAAAATTCCTGGACCTTTCGCTTTAACTGAACCCTCAAGTCAAGGGGCTTGACCCTGAGGGGTGATATAGACTGTCCCTCTTTCCCTGGGGAGTTGTCTCACACAGGTGGTGGCCCTGATGAAACATACGCAGTTGCAGGCCAGCCTTGCTGGGGAGGGGGAGACCAGTAGTGGGAGTGACACTGGCAGGAGACTGGGCTCTCCTGGGGCTTTCGGGCTGCTGTGGGAGTGAGTGGGTACAGGCAGGAGGGCGGGGTGTGACTGGTGCAGTCCAGTGTGGGTGAGGGAGGGCTGGAGGGCTCAGGAAGCTGCCTGCTTGAAGGAAGGGCTTCCCTCTGGAAGCGGTGCGGGTACGTGGGCTCCCCATCCCTGAGAATCTCACAACCAGCCTGCCTTGATTGCCCGACGGCCACAGCAGAATCTGCTTTTGGGCCCATCTGGACTCTTGGTTCAGGCCTTTGGTCTCGGTGCTTTAGGCCATCCCTTTCCCCCTGGCCACCCTTGCTAGGGGCTCAGCCAGCCTGCCCCTTCCCACACTGTGCCTCTGACAGTGGTGTGTTTCTTTGGGCACTGGCGATGGGGCCAGTCTCCTGGTGCAGGACCCCAGAGCATGCCACATATCTCATAGCAGAGCTTGGGACCGAGGCAGCTGGCTTAGTGTCCCTCCCTTTCTCCATCAGGGCACTGGCTTTCCTGCTGCCTCAGCCCAGCCCCGAGGACCATTTCTGTACACCATGCAGAACCCCCTGCCAGGTCTTTGCAGCTTCCTTGGCCTATGGCGCTTGGAAGGCTGCCCCGCAGGGTCTGGGCACAATAACTCTGATTCCAGGGGGCCCAGGGACTTCCCTGCCAGTCTTGCAAAATGCAGATTCGGGCTCTGGTCTGACCCAGGATGTGCTTCTGCTGCAGCTGCTCTGACCGGGGAACAAGGACTCCCAGGAAGAGCCCAGCTCAGCAGGGCAGGTGGCTGGGGTTGTTTCCTCTCCACTTCCCCTGGGATTGTTTCCTCTCCTGTCCCCCTGGAGGGACTGAAAACCCTCCACTTTCAACCTGGGTTTGCTCTTGGAGTGGAGGTGCAGGGCCTCTACACCAGGAAGAAGTTTGCATCCTGTGTGAGAGCAGCTGCCTGTGATGGTGGAGACAGAACCTGGTCCCGCCCGTGGGCTCTCAGCACCGCCCAGCCCGCCAGGCAGGCTGAGTAAATGGCTTCAGGAAGAGTGAGGATGGGCTCCAGGGCCCCTGCCACGCAGAGCTCTTTTCCTAGCCACCTTCTCTGGCTCCTCCCTTCTCTGGCTTTCTGGAGTCTTTGCCACTGGGGCAAGGCCTGCTCAGCTTCCAGCTTCCCTCTCTCCTGGGGGGTTTGGAGAGCTCCGTACTTTCTGCTTCTTTCCAAGCACAAATGCAGAGGGAAGCTCTTGCTTCAGCTGGAAACCGACCCCCTGAGGGCCATCCACATGAACAAGGCCAGGGCCTGTGGCTCCCCTCTTCCCCTCAGAGGGTGGGGTCCTCCTGACACTCTGGGGCAAGGGAAGGAAGTCACGAGCAGGCCGCTGCTGCCTCTTAGGCCTGAGGGGTGTGGTCGGCTCGCAGGCCTGACCTCCAGCCCCGGGTGCAGCCCCCAGGACAGCGTGGAGGCAGCTGTGTAAACTGCAGGGCGGGGTGTTTGTGGCCCGGTTGAGGAGCACCCCTGGTCCAGAGAGCCAGTGGGTGCTACCACCTCGGGTTCCGTTTCCTGCGCTGTTAACCAAGTTTTCTGCACTTTTTCTCTTCCATGTTGCTGTATGTGTTCTGAGACTCAGTTTCCTCCTCTGCACATGCTGGGGCTGTCGCCCTGCTGGTGCATTTCAGGATGGTGTTTTTCTCCATCCAGTTTTCAGAAAGCAAAGCAGTATTTCTGTTTATGAGAGGGACAGTTAGTAGGTACTCTCAAAGGTAGCCTGTTGACCCCATAAGGTCACTTCCTCAGGCTTCTGGAACTCTGGGACAAGGTGGGAAGGCTTTAAGAGTCAGATCTGGGCTCAAGTCCTGGCTCGGTCACTTAATGTCATCAGCACTAGCAGAAAATTCGTCCACACTCCCTGCAAGAGGACAAAGTGAGATGGCACAGGAAGGGCTCTTGGCACCTGGGCGAGGGCATAAAAGATAGTTGTGCTATGGAGCAGCAAACTTCCCCACCTGCCACCAGTCCCCGTGTCCGAGGGGTTAATCCCTTCTCAGGGAGCAGGCAGCCGCCTCTCTGCTGGGCCTGGGACCAGTGTGCAGGAAGGGTGGGAAGGCCTGTGCTATAAAGGCCGCACACAGGTGGTAGTGTGTTAGTTGTGAGTGTAGGCTGTGAGCTGGGGCTGTTGATTGGGGGGCATAAAAAGAGATCCACGTTGGTCTCAGAATTCCTCAGGCTCTCCAAACCCCAGTGTAGGGAGGAGGGAAGAGGAGAGAAAGGAAGAGAAAAAGAGAGAGAGAGAGAGTGCTGGAGCACAGGAGGGTGAGCACACAGCTCTGTAATGGAAACTTGGCACCCAGCCTTGCTCCCTGTCCTCCTTAGTGCACGCGGCTTGGGTCTCAGATGGAGAACTGGGCTTCTTCCCCTTCCAGGAAGGGGCCGGCCTGCATATCTCCGGGGCCCACTCCTATCCCTCCTCCTCAGAGCCTGCAATCCCACAGGCTTCCTCTGCTGGTAACATGTGACATGTGAGCCTGCTGCCTCCCCTTCAGCTCCCCACCCCCTCTCCTGACTAATTAGGCCAACATGCATCTTCAGGGCCTGGCAGATGAGGAGCCAAGAATGCCGTGGATGGGGCCAAGTGTTTTTGTTGACATTGCTCAAGTGTAGCTTTGCAGAGCTGCCTGTTTGCCATGGCAGAGCAGTCTGAGGACGCTGGGGAGGTGAGCATGCTGGTAGTCTTCCCCACCGCCAGTCCTCTGGCCCTTCTCCTCAAATAGAAGAAAGCAGCTCTTGCCGTCATGGTCCGCGGGGCCAGCTGATCTCCAGGAAATCAGCAATGAGCAGAGGGGCTCAGAGTGGGGTTTTAGGAACATCTAACTGTGTGTTTGTGACGCTTCTTGTGGGTGATCCTCCTGCTTCACTGCTCTTCCTAATACAGTCGCTTAATGATGAGGGTGTGTTCTGAGAAATGTGTCCTTAGGCGATTTTGTCACTGTACATACATCATAAAATGCACTTACGAGAATGTGGCTGGTATGGCATTGTACACACCTAGGGTGTATGATACACCTTTGTTCCTAGACTGCAACCTCCTGTGTGGTACCAGATACTGTGGGCAAACATAACACGATGCTGCGTGCCTGTGTAGCTGAGCACATCTGAACACAGGAAAGAGACAGCGAGATGCTGTGTCAGAGTCTCGTGAGACCACCCGAGTATGTGCCATTCACCGTTGACTGAAGCCTCGTTGACTGCAGCTTCTGGGGAAACAACTATCTTTGAAAGAGCTCCAGGGAGGGGTCTTCACTCTTACTATCCTAAGGCGTGCACGGTGTTACTGAGCTACCTTACGATAGCTACTTAATGCAACTGGGATGTATTTCACCTTTCAGGCATCTGCCAAGAATTTGGGTTTGGGGGTCACCACACCTGAGTTCAAATCCTTATTCTACCACTTGCATGATGTGTGGTCTTGGACAAGTTATTTAACTTCTCTGTGCATCAGTCCCCGTATTTGCAAAACAGAGCTGGTATTTCCATGTAGGGCTTCCATCCACGAAGATAAAACCTGGTGAAGAATGGAAAGTTTGCTGTGCACGGCAGACCCTTGGTGGATGGAAGCTGTAGTAGTTGGTGTGGTTGTCAACTGGCTCTGATCTCAAGCAAATCCACACCTATTATGACTTATTTATTCCAAGAGTAATGTATTGCTGAACCAACTGCCCCTTCCCACCTCAGCAGGAATTCTGTGAAGACAGGTGGACTCGGGCACAAAGTTGTCAGACCTGGGTCTGGGGAGGGAGTGCCAGGCGTTGCTTTCATCACTCTCACTTTCTCAGACTCTGGTCTCTGCGTTACTGTATCAGTGGTCAGTGGTCAAATATATTTTTGTTGAGATAAAACCATGTAGGTTTTGGACTCCAGAGGTGCTGCATTAATAGTCTCTAATTCTTGAAGATATTGAATCATTATGTTAAAAAATCCCCTCATTTTCTGCTACAATAGTTGGCTTTATTTTTACATCTCTTAATTGGTATCAGCTTTTCTCTCAGAATTACAGAACCATGGAAACTTGGCATAGGAGGAACTTTGGAAGTAATTGGAAAGTATACTCTTGCTTCTTTGCAAATCTTTGGGGTCTTTCTGAACGTTGGGATTGCAGCACCACAAAGCACTTTTCTTCGTCCCATGTTATAGGAGCAGTAGAATGGCCAGCCTGCTGGCCGTGGGCCGACTCTCCCTAGATAACGGGTGGGTGTGCTGATGCCACAGTGCTCTGTCACCTGGCTGTGTGGCAGTAGATGCTGTGGCACCCTGCCCTCGTCCCCCTGTTCTCACCTCTGTCGTGGACTCCAGCCCTGTCCAGCTTCTAGCACCTGCATTTCATTGTCTTAAGCCTTTATTTGAGCACCACCTTGGATAACCATCCGACAGGTGGGCAGTGCTGGGTAATCAATGTCCTCTTTGAACAGCCTTCAACCAATGTTCAAGCAGGACTAGGTGGATAAACACACAAGCTCCCTCACCTCTTGGGTGTCCGAGACGCACGTGAGTGCTGGCTCCCAGAGTTGGGAGCTGGATCGAGTTCCAGTTTCTCGCTTGATGTGCACCCTCCTCTGACCAATTCCTCTTTCTTTCCTGCTTCCCTAATCTCCTGCTGGTTCTCTCTGGGGTCACCTCCTGTATAACCCACCTGGGCTCAGATTCTGTCCACAGGGCAGCTTCTGGGGAAACCCAGCCTGAGACAGAGGGGATACCTTTCTCCATGATTTAGGTCATTTCCGATAGTAGTGTGTTATGTTCACATTTTAGGACTGCGTGCTGTTTCTTCATGAGTTTTTGAGATTTTTTTTTCTCTGCTTGTCACTGTTCTTAATCATAAAATCACCCATTGGGTTAGCTGGACCACACAGGTGACTTGCTTTGCTTTTGACTTATCCTGGGAACTGTCCTCACAGTTTCAGCTAAACAGGTACATGTGTCTACCATGTAGAATTTTGTATTTCAGAGTCTAAAATTATTGTTTATTCTAGTTCGACACCAACCCCTCAATTTTGTTGTTGTTGTTTTTGAAAACCTAGAGGGGGGGCACTCTCCTGGCCAATATGCGAAAGTTGTAATTTGCAATTGGATATCTTGATACATTCGTGTCTGGAGTTAGGGGCTACGTTTTCTGGGGAAGACTTCAATGTGGGCATGTGCTGTTGGCCCAGGTAAGGCGCTCACAAGCACTATGATCTCCAGAAATTTCCATGTGCCTCACTTTATCTACTTATAATGTGGGAGTGGCTATTTTAACTTGCACTTGCTAAGCACCTCCCCTGAACCAGCAGTGACCAGGTGTTGGAGAGAGATGGTCTGTCCATGCGACTCCTCCTGAATAGTGTTGTGAGGATCAAATCTGATACTGAAGGTGGAATCGTTCAGGAGACTGAATCTCCGTGGAGAGGGAGGAGTGAGCCTGCTGCTTCAGCTCCTCCGTGAACACTCAGGACACCAGGCTGATGTTGCCGGGTGCCAAGTGGGGCCTGGTGTGAGGGCCGCTGGGCCCGTGGATCTCGGGCCCCTGCCTGTCCTGTGTCCTGTTGAGATTCAGGTTCTGCCCTCAGCAGATACTCAGAGGCAGCATCACCTCACGCGGCTTCTTTCTGTAGTGCTGGCCCCTGTGTCCGGCTGGGTCTGCCTCCCTGGGACCCGTCATCAGGCTCTGCCTGAGCTTTCTCTGCCTTCCTTCTCGCTCTGTCCGCGGTGGTCAAGGCTGTTGCCCCCTCGTTCTTGCTGTTCTCTCTGCACGTGCTGTTCGACACCAGCTTTCTCTGCCTTCCTTCTCGCTCTGTCCGTGGTGGTCAAGGCTGTTGCCCCCTCGTTCTTGCTGTTCTCTCTGCACGTGCTGCGTGACACCAGCTTTCTCTGCCTTCCTTCTCGCTCTGTCCGTGGTGGTCAAGGCTGTTGCCCCCTCGTTCTTGCTGTTCTCTCTGCACGTGCTGCGTGACACCAGCTTTCTCTGCCTTCCTTCTCGCTCTGCCCGCGGTGGTCAAGGCTGTTGCCCCCTCGTTCTTGCTGTTCTCTCTGCACGTGCTGCTCGACACCAGCTTTCTCTGCCTTCCTTCTCGCTCTGCCCGCGGTGGTCAAGGCTGTTGCCCCCTCGTTCTTGCTGTTCTCTCTGCACGTGCTGCTCGACACCAGCTTTCTCTGCCTTCCTTCTCGCTCTGCCCGCGGTGGTCAAGGCTGTTGCCCCCTCGTTCTTGCTGTTCTCTCTGCACGTGCTGCTCGACACCAGCTTTCTCTGCCTTCCTTCTCGCTCTGCCCGCGGTGGTCAAGGCTGTTGCCCCCTCGTTCTTGCTGTTCTCTCTGCACGTGCTGCTCGACACCAGCTTTCTCTGCCTTCCTTCTCGCTCTGTCCGCGGTGGTCAAGGCTGTTGCCCCCTCGTTCTTGCTGTTCTGTCTGCACGTGCTGCGTGACACCAGTTTTCTCTGCCTTCCTTCTCGCTCTGTTCGCGGTGGTCAAGGCTGTTGCTCCCTCGTCTTGCTGTTCTCTCTGCACGTGCTGCGTGACACCAGCTTTCTCTGCCTTCCTTCTCGCTCTGTCCGCGGTGGTCAAGGCTGTTGCCCCCTCGTTCTTGCTGTTCTCTCTGCACGTGCTGCGTGACACCAGCTTTCTCTGCCTTCCTTCTCGCTCTGTCCGCGGTGGTCAAGGCTGTTGCCCCCTCGTTCTTGCTGTTCTCTCTGCACGTGCTGCGTGACACCAGCTTTCTCTGCCTTCCGTCTCGCTCTGTCCGCGGTGGTCAAGGCTGTTGCCCCCTCGTCTTGCTGTTCTCTCTGCACGTGCTGCGTGACACCAGCTTTCTCTGCCTTCCTTCTCGCTCTGTTCGCGGTGGTCAAGGCTGTTGCCCCCTCGTTCTTGCTGTTCTCTCTGCACGTGCTGCGTGACACCAGCTTTCTCTGCTCTTCCTTTCTCGTGATCCTTTGCTATTTCTTTTGCTGTCCCTGCTCTCTGAAGGACGTGGGTTCTTCTGTTCCTTCCCTTCAGGTCTCTTCCTCCACCAGGGCCCCCTGGGGGCTCTCTGCTCACTTCTGCCCGAGATATTTCCGCCCAACCGCGGGCAGCAGGCCCCCTCCTGCCTGCTGCTCCACTATCACTTCAGACTCAGTGTGCCCCGGACGGGACGCGCTGCCCTCTCCTCTCTGGTGCGCTCCACAGCCCCTCTTCTTCCTCCTGGCACCTCCACCCCCTCGCCATCCTAGCCAGAGCCCTGGGCACGGACCTCACCTCCAACACATGTTCTGGGGTACACTTCTTCCCAGTTCACAGCTTCATTTTCTGAGGATGGAGAACCTGTTATGTGGCTCTGAAGGCCACACTCTGGGGACAGCGAAATGATGTCTTAGCTTGGTGACCTTCCCAGGGACAGATCCTCATCTGGGGTTGGGAAGCACTTCAGGGAAATTCTAGTTGGGGCTAGATGGTAGTGGGCTGGAGCCAGCTAACACTGACTCAGGGGAGGTGCGAATACCGTGCTTTCCCCGACTCTGTGATCTCTGAAGTTATGTTGGGATCTTGGAATTGGCCATGATGGGAATGTTGGCACCAAAGAAATTGGACAATGGCTACAAATCAGGTCCTTCGCCAACCATCCAAGAACATCCAACATTTTTTTTTTAGTAATTATTTATTTATTTATTTATTGTTAAATCATAGCTGTGTACATTTGTGCAATCAAGGGGTACAATGTGCTGGTTTCATATACAATCTGAAATATTCTCATCAAACTGTTCTACATAGCTTTCATGGCATTTTCTTAGTTATTGTATGTAGACATTTGTATTCTGCATTTAGTAGGTTTCACCTGTACCTATTCTAAGATGCACCATAGGTGTGGCTGCACCCATTACCCTCCCTCCACCCTGACTTCCACCCTCCCTTGGCCCTTTCCCCATATTCTTGTGCTACAGTTGGGTTATAGCCTTCATATGAAAGCTATAAATTAGGGGGAAGGGGGAAAGGGAGGGGAGGAAGGGGAGAGGTGGGTGGAGGGAGGGCGATTGGTGGGATTACACCTGCGGTGCATCTTACAAGGGCGTATGTGAAACTTAGTAAATGCAGAATGTAAATGTCTTAACACAATAACTAAGAAAATGCCAGGAAGACCATGTTAACCAGTGTGATGAAAATGTGTCAAATGCTCTATAAAACCAGTATATGGTGCCCCATGATTGCATTAATGTACACATCTATGATTTAATAAAAAAAAGGAATAAATAGATAAATATAAATTTCGTGTAACTTACTAAAAAAAAAAAAAAGAAAGCTATGAATTAGCTTCATAGTAGGGCTGAGTACATTGGATACTTTTTCTTCTATTCTTGAGATACTTTGCTAAGAAGAATATGTTCCAGCTCCAAGCTCCATCCATGTAAGCATGAAAGAGGTAAAGTTTCCATCTTTCTTTAAGGCTGCATAATATTCCATGGTATACATGTACCACAATTTGCTAGTCCATTCGTGGGTCGATGGGCACTTGGGCTTCTTCCATGACTTAGCAATTATGAATTGGGCTGCAATAAACATTCTGGTACAGATGTCTTTGTTATATTGTGATTTTTGGTCTTCTGGGTATAAACCTAGTAAAGGAAGTGTGGGATCGAATGTTAGGTCTGTTTTTAGATCTTAAGTATTTTCCAAACATCCTTCCAAAAGGAACGTGTTAGTGTGCATTCCCACCAGCAGTGTAGAAGTGTGCCCTTTTCTCCACATCCACGCCAACATCTCTGGTTTTGGGATTTTGTTATGTGGTCTTGATCTTACTGGTGTTAGGTGATATCTCAAAGTAGTTTTGATTTGCATTTCTCTGATGATTAAGGATGATGAGCTTTTTTTCATGTGTCTGTAGATCGTGCATCTGTCTTCTTTAGAGAAGTTTCTCTTCAAGTCCTTTGCCCACCCTGAGATGGGATCGCGTGTTCTTTTCTTGCTAATACGTTTGAGTTCTCTGTGGATTCTGGTTATTAAACCTTTATCGGAGGTATAACCTGCAAATATTTTCTTCCATTCTGAGGGCTGTCTGCTTGCTTTATTTACTATGTGCTTGGCTGTACAGAAGCTTTTTAGTTTGATCAGGTCCCAGTAATGTATTTTTGATACTGCTTCAATTGCCTGGGGAGTCCTCCCCATAAAATATTCACCCAGGCCGATTCCTTCAAGAGTTTTCCCTGCACTTTCTTCAAGTATTTTTATACTTTCATGTCTTAAGTTTAAATCTTTTATCCAGTGAGAGTCTATCTTAGTTAATGGTGAAAGGTGTGGGTCCAGTTTCAGTCTTCTACAGGTTGCCAGCCAGTTCACCCAGCGCCATTTGTTAAATAGGGAATCTTTTCCCCACTGAATGTTTTTAATTGGCTTGTCAAAGATCAAATAACGGTAGGCAGCTGGATTCATCTCTTGGTTCTCTATTCTGTTCCAGACATCTACTTCTCTGTTTTTGTGCCAATACCATGCTGTTTTGATCACTATTGATTTATAGTACAGTCTCAGGTCTGGTAGCATGATTCCTCCTGCTGTGTTTTTATTGCTGAGTAATATTTTGGCTATTCGAGGTTTTTTCTGATTCCATATAAAACGAAGTATTATATTTTCAAGATCTTTAAAATATGACAATGGAGCTTTGATAGGAATTGCATTAAAATTATATATTGCTTTGGGTAGTATAGACATTTTAAGGATGTTGATTCTTCCCAGCCATGAGCATGGTATGTTTTTCCATTTGTTAACATCTTCAGCTATTTCTTTTCTTAAAGTTTCATAGTTCTCTTTGTTAGAGATCTTTCACGTCCTTTGTTAGATAAACTCCCAAATATTTCATCTTCTTTGGCACTACTGTGAAAAGAATAGAGTCTGTTTTTTCGGCTTGACTATTGTTGGTATATATAAAGGCAGAGCAGAATTAAATGAAATTGAAAACAAAAGAATTATACAACAGATCAATAAATCCAAAAGTTGGTTTTTTGAAAAGGCCAATAAAATAGATAAACCTTTGGGCAACCTAACCAGGAAAAAAAAGAGTAAAATCTCCAATTTCATCAATCATAAATGGTAAAGATGAAATAGCAACAGACTCCTCAGAAATTCAAAAAATTCTTAACGAATATTACAAGAAACTTGACTCTCAGAAATATGAAAATCTGAAAGAATTCGACCAATACTTGGTAGCCAGCTACCAAGACTTAGCCAGAATGAAGTGGAAATATTGAGCAGGCCTATATCAAGTTCTGAAATAGCATCAACTATACAAAATCTCCCAAAAAAGAAAAGCCCAGGACCAGATGGCTTTACGTCAGAATTCTACCAAACCTTTAAAGTGTTAAAGAAGAAGTAGTGCCTATATTACTAAACCTCTTCCAAAATATAGAAAAAGAAGGAATACTACAACACATTCTATGAAGCAAATATCACCTTGATCCCCAAACCAGGGAAAGACCCAACAAGAAAAGAAAATTATAGACCAATATCACTAATGAATTTTGATGCAAAAATACTCAATAAGATCCTAACAAACAGAATCCAACAACACATCAAAAAAATTATATACCATGACCAAGTGGAATTTTTCCCAGGGTGTCAAGGCTGGTTCAATATATATAAATCTATAAATGTAATTCAGCACATAAATAAACTAAAAAATAAAGATCATATGATTCTCTCAATTGATGCAGAAAAATCTTTTGATAATATCCAGCATCCCTTCATGATCAGAACACTTAAAAAAATTGGTTAAACATCTTTTAACATGTCCTTGGAAGCAGAGAATTGAGACAGGGAAGGGGCCCGTAAAGTGTGCTTTATTAGGAGGGTCATAGTGTAGACTGCTGAGCTCAATTCCACTGGGGGAGACTCTGGAATCCAGTTTAGAATGCCCACCTCAAGGTCATCCCCCTCGTGTGGTGAGATGTCTGTGTGCCGTTTTCCACCAGGCCTTGGCCAAGGGCGGCTGGCCCAGGAGGTCCCAGCAGCCAGAGCCCTCGGGCAGGTGCCTGGGGGGTAGGCAGGGCTGAGCACATGGCCCATGAAGGCACTGGCACCAGCTGAGGCCCAGCTGTGAGTGATGTGTGGTTATTGTCTTTTTCTTCCCAGAACTTGACCTCATGGACCTCATAGGGGAAGACAGAAAGTGGATGGTGGGGAGGAAGCTAATGCAGGTGAATGACACTCTGACTTCTGAGGATGAAGAACTCTGGAGCAGCAAAAACTGCACAGAACCAGGTAAAGGGGGGCTGTGTCTGGCGGGGTCGTCATTTTCTCTGGTTATGGCTGAGCAAGTGCTGGATGCTGCATTTTTTCTTTGCGTTCTAAACCAGGGGACTTTAAAAACATTTAGGGCAGGAGTCTAAGAAGCTTAAAGGTGAGATCCTAAGGGAATATTAAAGCACTTTTCTACGACTGTATTCTTTTCCTCAGGGAGCTGGGGGAAAAGGTAAGTCAAAAGCAGTGTTGCTCCTGACTCTGTCCTGGCATCCGACGTGGAGGCAGGTGCCAGCCAGTGAGGCGCTGGGTCGGGGTATGCTGGGTGAGGTTGCTCTGGGATCCTCCCTGGATGGGTGGTTTTTAATCAGGAGCCTCTTTTCTGTTGCAGTAAAGACACAGGCCTTGGGCCAGATCCTTGCCCACGATGTTGATCTTCTTAGGACAAATGAATTTTCCTTTTTAGTTCTTGTATTTGATATCTATTGTGCCTTCCCTTGGAAAGGTATTATGGAACTTTTTCCCTCTAATATTGCTGAAACTGAAAAGAGAAAACAAAGGCAAAGGGGTGTCCACAGGAACTAGAAGTTGTCAGAACCCAGCTCCTGAAGCCTCAGGGAAATGACAGGTACCCGTCTGGATGAATGAGGTTCTGATAGTTGAGACCAGGGCTTGGAGAATTTGCTCTGGAAAGGGCCAAACAGACAGTAAATATCTTACGCTTTGGAGGCCACATACAGTGTCTGTCATATATTCTTAAAAAATGCTTTTTAATGGTATTTTAAAATTTTTAAAATCATTTTTAGCTCACAGTAGCTCTGTGGCCTTGTTCTGTCACCCTGACTTGCATTTCACAGCTCTCGGGGCTTCCTTCCTGGCCTGGTGGGGACTCAGGCCTCACATGTGTCCCCTTCAAGGAGAGTTCAGCCACATGCTGATTCCACATTCAAAGGCCTGTCTCGTTTTTGGTGTCGCCATGGAAGGACACAAAAAATCTTCATTGCAGCCCAAGGAACCATAGGCCTTTGAGTGCAGAAGGTGTTTCAGGGAGTTGTGTCTCTACTCCTTTTCTAGAGGGTAGTTAGAAGTGAGAATCTGAATAGTCAGCTCAAAGCAAAGCCAGAAAGAATTAAGAATAAGTTATCTTCTCCCCCATACCAAAACCAAACCAAAACAAAACCAATCCTACATAATTCATATTCCTCAAGCTGGAGAACTCAAGGGTTACTGTGGCTGTTACTAAAGGCTCCCAAAGAACATTCTTGAAGGTTGGTGAAGCACATGGGCAGCTACGTGAGCTACAAATGCAAATAGGCATAGGGTTTGTGAGCCCCAAGGAGGGACTGAGGTGCTGGACTCTGAGAATTGGAGATTTACCAGCAACTAGCCTGAAAGGTAATGAGAGGGATGGTGCAGATTCTGGGTTAAGAACCCTGTTTGCAGGGTGGTGCCTGTGGCTAGTGGGTAAGGCACTGGCCCCATATACCAAGGGTGACAGGTTTGAACCCAGCCCCAGCCAAACTGCAACAACAACAAAAATAGCCGAGCGTTGTCGCGGGCACCTGTCGTCCCAGCTACTCGGGAGGCCGAAGCAAGGGAATTGCCTAAGCCCAGGAGTTGGAGGATGCTGTGAGCTGTGATGCTACAGCACTCTACTGAGGGTGATAGAGTGAGACTCTATCTCTAAAAAAAAAAAAAAAGGAACCTTGTGTGCTGATCTGGTCTTGAAGTCAAATAGTTTTCAATATTCTTCTCCCGTGGACAGGCAGATAATGATTGAGATATGAGGAGGAAGGAAGTAACACATTAGAGGGTCCGTTCGTCACGTTTGGTGTGGGAGAGAACGGAGTCAGATGTGACATGTGGGCCGTCTGAATATTGAGTTTGGCCACACACAGGGCTTGCAGGGAGGGAGGGCTTTTGTTCCCTGTTGCGGGGGCTGTGATTTGGGGGGAAGGTGGGTGGATTCCCAGTCGGTGGCATTGCTCACTGTATTAGGAAGTACCTTTCTCAGAGTGACAGGTGTTTTCATGCACTTTATTAGAAGTGCGTTAAAAGCCGCTGCAAGAGAGGAAATGACTCAGCCTCATAGGTAAAAACAAAATGTCCAAGTTGATAAAAAGAGCACAAACCCAGGACCTTCTGGTGTTGGCAGAGAGGGCGCAGGGAAAGGGAGCAGAAGAAAGGTTTTAGAAGGGAAGAGGGAGGAAGCAAAAGATAGCTTAGTCACACCGTGGAGAGCAGGTCCACAAAAAATACGGAGCCAGGAGGAATGTTCTTGGTTCCTCATCTGTAGACCTAGAGGACTGGGCTTGATTTCTGGGACCCTTGAATTGGAGCCAAATTCTGTAGGGAAGATGATCATCCTTGAAACAAGAAGAGTCGTCTTAAAACCCTAACACATCGAAGGCTGGCTCAGAGCCTGCAACCTCTGACTCTGACCTCCTTGCAGACTGCTGGGATCCCCCCGCCACCAGCTGTAGTGACCATTCTCTTTTCTGAATGCTGTTAGTATAAAATATCTGACTGCCCTGTCCAATACAGGTATTCAATGGCAATTGAAATTGAATAAGTAAATTAAAACTTCAGATTCTCAGTTGCACCAGCCTCATGTCAAGTATGCAGTAGGTACATGGAGCTGGAGGGTGGAACATTTTCTTTCTTTCTTTTTCTTTCTGGTAGAGCATTTTCATCATCACAGAGAGGTCTCCTAGGCAGGCTGGTCTAGAACTTCAGTAGTGTTTGGACGTATCTCCTGTCTTTGCAGCCTCATCACAAACACCCCGAGGATGCAGAGTGTGTATGTAGCCCTGGCAGCCTTATATCTAGCCTAGGGCTCGGAACTGTGCTCTCTTGAGTTTAAATCCCAGCTTTCAAACTGTGGGCTTTGGCAAAATATTCAGGTTTTCAAGCCTCTGTGTGTTTCTCTGGGAAGTTGAGATAATCATTCTGAGCTTTCACAACTGCCGTGAGAATTGGTAATGAAGTAATAAAGTAGGTACAGCTGAGTGCCCCGTGTTTGATGGCTCCATGTGGAAGTGTGCTCGTGAGTGTCCCACTGTCTCAGGGGGTGCCCATCTCCCCATGATGGGTGGGGCATAGTGCAAGATTCCTAAAGGGACGCTCTCCAACCCCACCCCATGAAAGCAAGCAGTCATGGGCCTGTCTGGTTCTGTCAACAGGCCCAGGTCTGAGGTTCCAGTGCCATTCTCTCACCTTGGCAAGCTCTGAAGGTCCCAGGCATGGTAACGAGGCCATCGTCTCTGCCCAACTGTCTATATCTAGCAAATGGGTAATCAAAACATCACCACAGACACAAATGGACCCTGGCTACCTCGTGTTCTTACCAGAATTCTCTGGAGGGCTGCTTCTCAGTCTGGAATGAACAGATATGTTAAGAAAAAAAGTGGGAGAGCCCAAGCACTCCTGAGGTCCTGATACAGGTGTACCATTTAGCAGTAGTCACTGTCTCTGCCTCTGACCTGTTAAGTGAGAGGGTGGAGCTGGAGGGAGCCATGGGCAGGTTCATTCCAGAACGTTGCTCAGTTTCCCTTAAGAGGCCCTGTACAGAGTGAATATTGCTTGTCCTGGTTGAAGATAGTGGTGTCTCCTCTCAGAAGTCCTAGATACGCGTATAGGGGCGTGGGCTTTCTGCACTTGCTATTTATGACGATATCAGCAGCAGTGCACTTAGAAGAAGGGTGATCACACAGGGACTTGGACATTGGGGGTACAGCATGTGTCCTAGGTGTGTGAGTGCTGGTGGCCAGGTGACAGGCAAGAGTTATTTGGGTGCCTGTTGTAAACTACACCCAGTTGCCACTTATGATGTCACAGAGCTTCTCAGACTGTGCTGTTGGAACCCCTGGCTTTAGACACCATTAGAGTGAGGCTATAGATTCAGGGACTGGGGCTGGAATTACTTCTATTCTGGTTGTATTCCCTGTTGGGGATATGGGGTTACTTTGCCTCTCAGATGCCCAATTCTTCACCTGTAAAATAGACCTTCAATTAAGTTTATCCATTCCACTTCACAAATTCTATAATTATAAGAAATTTCGAGAATAGAAATTCATAAAAACTTTTACCCCATTGCACAAATACCTTAACTTCCATTAATGAGTGCTTTATGTTTGCAAAATCCATGTCCTACCTTAACTCTTCTTCTTCTCCCTCTGCCTTCTTCCTCCCTTTCTTTTCCTGTCCCTCTTTTCCTCTCTCTCCCTCTTCTTTGTCTCTCTCTCCCTCTCTCTAGACCAGGACCCCGGGGAAGCCCAGGGTGCCCATTATAAAATGGCAGTGCTGTCTGTGACTGGTGTGGCACCAGTCGAATGACGCACTTTTCCCATGACAGCTGCTACCTTTAAGGATATAGTGCTTTTTACATTTCATATTTTTTTTTTAAATGGCATTCTTCCTCCACCCCTCAAAGACCTACTTTGGGTAGAAATTTGTGATTTTTTTTTTTAATCTTTAGAACTGTAGGAATAAGACTGCCCTCTGGGCTCCCAGTTTTGGTTTCTTTCCTTGTTTCTTTTTTCCTTTGCAATTATTCCAGTTCTCTGTGAATTTTTCAGCTTGTTTTCTCAGCCTGACATTGCCAATTTCATCTGAAGCCTGAAAACATTTGTTTTTTTTTGGCAAGTGACGCTTGAAATTGTTTACTCAGATGACCTATTAAGAGAAATTTCACTTTGAATAAATTTGAATCCACAGAAAATTAAGTTAGCTAAATGTAATATTGAGGGTGGTGAACAAGTGCAGCAGAAATGAATTCGTTGTGATATTTATTTGTACACTTTGCAGAATTTAGAATTTTATTTAGACAGTTTGTAGTCTGTCTCTAGAGAAATCTAGTACCTCTGGTTTTTCAGTTCTTTGGTATTTTAAAGAAATGAGCTTTACACTTTTACTTGAAGAGTGCCTCTTTCAGTGAACTTTGGAAGAAGGAATGTATTTAAAATGAGGGCCTTTGGGATTGGGTTCACCGTGAGATTGCCGGGCTTCATTCTGATAAGGGAGTGTCTCCCTCCGACTTCCCAGGTGGGCCTAAGGCCTCTGCAGATATGAACAGATATGTTAAGAAAAAAAAATGGAAGAGCCCAAGCACTCCTGAGATCCTGATACAGGTGTACCATTTAGCAGCAGTCACTGTCTCTGCCTCTGACCTGTTGGGTGAGAGGGTGGAGCTAGAGGGAGCCATGGGCAGGTTCATTCCAGAACGTTGCTCAGTTTCCCTTAAGAGGTCCTCTACGGAGTGAATATTGCTTGTCCTGGTTGTGATGTGCTGGGCCCGTGTTGAGCCCGTGTTGCAAGACCCGGGTGAGGCGAGAGGGACTGTGCCAGGAGTGTCTACCAGGTCAGGATTTTACTAGAATGGTCAGAAACCCCAGGTAATCTATGAGTTAATATGAATTGTAGTAGAGGAAGGAATTTGGATGTCCACGTGAGAGATGTAATTAATGGGAGGACGGGTTTGAGGGTGAGTGTGGCCCGTAAAGGGAACTGGAGCCCAAACACAGAACAGCCAGCAGAGCAGACTGGGTCAGGGTGCCGGCTGTGAACAAAGGGAATCCCACTGTTCTGGGTTCAACCCGTAACATTGGGGCTGGTTCGTTTTACAATCACAGGGCTAGGTGGGACCAATCTACACAGTGTGAAAGGGCCAACTTTCTCATCTTTTCCGTGAAAAAAAAAAAAAAACAAGATCCAGCAGGGATGAACAACCGGCTCAAGGTCACAGGCCTTGTCAGAAGCAAAGCAGGGCCCCCAAACTCCTGCACGATACTCAATGTGTATTCATAATTGAATAGAAAACTTGATGTTCACCACTGTCTAACAGAAACATAATTGGAGCGATAAATATAATTTTAGATTTTCTAGTAGTGATATTACAAAATTAAAAAGAAACAGGTGAAATTAATTTTAATGGTATGTTTGATTTAAAATGATATTTTTTTGAATATTAGAAATGACAAATTGCATTCACCTCATTGTCGTTATTGCTGGGTTTGAACCCAGAAAATAACTACATTTAACGTCTTAAGATCTGCACATAAGTTATTTTACTAACTCATATCACTTTCACTAGCTTCTCTCTGCAGTTGTAATTCTTCTAATGATTCAAATAGCTGTTGACATTCTTAAGTGAAACAAATCAAAAACTAATAAGATCTGCTTTTTAATTTGTATCAAATTCTTTGCCGAATTAGTTTGATAGGGTAATAGAAGCTGCTGTGACACATAACTTGCCCAGATTCTAGGATTTAACACATGACAAGTTTATTTCTTTCTCATATAAAGCTCTCCTCTGTGGTTGGCCTTGTTGCAAGAAGTGGTCCATGATCCTTCCATCCTGAGGCTTTCCCATCCTCAACTTGGCTTCCAAGGTCTCTGTGCTTCTTTGCGTTAAGGGGCATGAGCATGGAGGATTGTGGGTCAGTAGCAGGGTTCCCACTCGATGCTCACCTTTACTTACTTTCCATTGGCCAGAGCTCAGTCACATGACTGCTTTTAACCAGGAGGGAGCCTGAGACATGTATGTTGGCGTAATGCAGAAAGAAAAAGAGAAAACAGCTTTGGTGAATAGCTGGCTGGTCTCTGCCTCTTTCATTTCCCTCAAACTTTTTTTTTTTTTTTTGAAATAACAGAATTTCCCAACTTTCTTTTCTGTTTATCTTATTACAAAAGCAAAATACTCCCACCCTAGAAAACTTATAACCCAAATTTATGTCTTCCAAGCCTAGTTTTAGCTCTTGGCTTAATCTTCACAATTCTCTCTTGATTGCGGTGACACAGTTTGATTCTCTCTTTACCATGAGAGGTTCATCAATGAGGCAGAAATCACCCCAGTTGTGCTTATTTGCAAATCTCTTTGGAAATACAAGAACGCTGGAAAAAATAATGAGCATTTTCATTGTTCAAAGATGAAGTCATTGGCAATCAATCACGTGGAAAGAACTTGGGTTCTGGGGTAAATCCTAAATCCCAATTCTATCGCTTCAACCTAAGTGATGCCAGGTGAGTTTCCTAAGAGCACTGGGGATTATTAGGATTGTTTTAAGGATGAACGAGTTATTTAGTGTAGTTCAGTGACAATGCAATGTAAAAACTGGGCTGTGTGAAGGAGACCTAGGGAAGTATTAATTAGGAGGCTTCTGACTAGTGGATTCTCTGACCTGAGAGCCACTGTGTTGACCAACAGGATGAAACAGGGAGGAGAGGATTTTCTACTTCATACTAAGGATGAGTTCACAAGTCTCAGGCACCGAGAGGAAAGGGCCTGATGCTATTCATCTTGCTCACTGAGACACCCCTTAGCATGTTTTTATTGAGGCATTCTTTTAAACCTTGTTCTTTAAAAGCAGCCCCGGGCAGCGTAAGCCAGTGCATGATGCCTGGAATCTTCCTGAAACACAGGTAAAGATGACGAATGCAGAAGTTTAGTTGGCCTGTTTTCAGAGCACTTTAGACTTTTCCAAGTGTTTTCACATTTTCATTAGTTCACTGGAACACTTTTGGTCCTTGGAATGAATTGGTCAAGGTCAGGAGTGGTGTCTCATGATGCCCAGTTGGTAGATTAGTTTGTGTGAGACCAAGACAAGTTGAGCTAAAGACCTGAGACTCCAGAGCCATAAATGTGAGAACAAGCTCAGGGATTATTGCTTCTAGTAGCTTCCAGTGGCTTCCAAACTTGTTTCCTCTGAGCCAGGGCTCAACAAATAAGAACCTTTGACCACATGGGCCCTGTTGAATGTTTTTGTGAATAAAGTTTTATTGGAACACAGCCACACACATCCCTATGTTATCTATGCTGCTTTTGCTCTACAAAGGCACAGTTGAGTAGTTGCAGCTCAGACCACAGGGCCCGTAAAGCCCAAGATATTTACTCTTTGGCCCTCTCAGAAATGTTCGCTGCTGCAACATCCTAGGCTGTGGGACTGGGGCCTCACGTGATCTGCAGGGCAGATTGCGGTAGGAATGACATCCCCAAGTTCTTCTCTGCTGTCCCTGACTCTTCCCTTTGATGGTGCCTTTGCCAACTAATATCACCCATGGACTGGGGTGGGTGTTATTTACATGATCTTCCTCATCACTCCTTTGCTGAAGACACACCATCAAAAGTTTTCAATGTTTCTCTGTCCATTTGTTAAGGATATGTTGAAAACTTTATTCAAAGAGTAAATGTCTACCATCTAAAAATGTTTGAAAAGCACAGGTCTGGAATACCCTGTTGTTCCAGAACATCTGGGTGCTTGGACCTCCTGTCCAATACTCATTACACCTTGGAATTGCTTCCCATTTGGGTCATCCAGGCTGTGCCACATGTAGTCCCCGAGGACCTGTCTCTCAGACACTCCTGGAGCAGTGTGTGGCCACTCAACGGTATGTGGAGGCCACGGTGTGGCAGTGGGGTGGCCCAAAACACTTACCATGGGTCCCCTCCAAGGGGAAGCCACCACCTGGCCCCAGAACACTCCTTGGTTGGACCCATGTGGGCCATGTGGGTAGCTGATTCTTCCCCTGGCCAAGGAGCAGATGTTGCCCTGGCCATATTTCCACCCTCTGGGGGTTCACTGCCACTCACCTGAATCCCCATTCTTTAGTCATCTCTGGAGTGGCAGCATGCTGAGTGGAACTAGGGGACTCTTTCCTTGTCTGTCCCACTCAGTTTTTATTCTATAGATTATCTTATTTTCCAGATGAAGTTAGGACAGAGATTTAGAGGTGTGAAGGGCGTTTACGGGATCCACTGACAGCTGGCACTAGAGCAGGGACCAGAACTCTCTTGACCTCTGGCTTAGAACCTTTGGGAGGCAGGCTCAGCCATCTAGTTTTTAAATAAGCCCTCCAGCATCTTGTGAGACACAAGATTTTAAACTCAGGCTAAACCCTAGGCCAAGAAGACCAGAGATAAAGGGGGTAGAAATCAGGCATCAGTTGTTTTCAAGCGTCCGAGTGTCATGGTCTGAATGGTTGTGTCTCCCCAAAATTCAGAGGTTTGAAATTTTCACCCCCATAGTGAAAGTGTCTGGAGGTGGAGTCTTTGGAAGGTGATTAGGTCATGAGGGTGAAGCCCTCAGGGGTGGGATTAGTGCCCTTAGGAAAGTGGCCCCTCACCCCCTCCACTATGTGAAGATGTAGCAAAAAGACACCACCTGCGATCCAGGAAGGGCCCCTCACCAGACACCACTCTACCAGCACCACAGTCTTGGACTTCCCAACCTCCAGAACTGTTGAGAAATAAATTTCTGTGTTTTTTATAAGCCACTGAGGCTCTGGCCTTCTGTTTTGACATCCAGAGTGGACTAGGACTCAGCTCTGTGCACTGGCTGCCTCTGAGCTGGTGGAGGGGACAGTGCCTGGGCCTGCAAACAGGCAGGAGCTTCAGTGAACCAGCAAACCAGTAAGCGAAGGGGGAATGTCAGCCAGTGTAAGACCCCAAATCTCCTACTGTAGGCTCCACACTCAGCGCTCCCATGAGTCACAGGAACATTAATTTTTCTGCTCCATCTCAGGGGGCTGTGGGCTTTGTTTTTAAGCCTTCTTCCCCTGAGGAATACCAGGATGGCACGTCACCCTAGCTGGAGGTTAAAATCCTGGTGTGTTGGAGTTGGGAAGGATGTTCCTGCCTCGTCCTACCTGTGAATCTCATCTTGCCGTTCGGCGCTCCGCTGCCTTGGTGCTCACCTCTCCCCACCACTCACACCAGGACTGGCCAAGCTGTGGGGCTGAGGTGCTCATGAGACTGAGGGCAGGGCCTGGGGCACTGAGCCCTCTCTCCACGGGCCTTTCTTGGACCATAGTGAGACTCTTCCAGGCTTGGGTGGACTCTCAGTTTCGGGGTAGAATAAACCACGGGGAGGAGGGGCTAGTTCCCCAGAGGATGATCTTGGAGCCTGTAGGCCTGGCTTATTTCCCAGCAGGTGCCAGGGAACAAGTCGGGGAAGCCTGGCTCCAGGGTTGGGGGGCCCTAGCTACCACACTGGGTGTGCTTTGGAGAGAGGCTCCAAGCCACATTACAGGGCTGATAGACACCCCTCTGGGGTGTGTGTCCTGGGGTAGGGCCCCACATAGGCCCAGGTAAGGGTACACCTTGCACCTCAGAGAGTGGGTTAAATCAGTGTATGTCTGAGGTTCCTTACAGTGTTAATTCCATTTCATTTGCCTGAAATTTCTATAATAGAACAATAAAATTCCTAAATTAAAGATTAGCAGCCTTTTTTAGAATCCGACTCAGCACAAAATGGATTTGGGCTCAGCCCAGTGGCTTATTATCTATCCCTGTCAAGGCTTTGGCACAGGAGTGCAGCCTGGGGCCTGCAGCGGGCCCTCAGTGCTCACCTGCATCCCCACTGTTGGAGGAAAGAAAGGCAACAAGCTGCAGACTGTGGGCACAGGCTGCTCTGGAGGGAGCAAGGGCCCGGCCTGAGGAGTGCTGGGCTTGTTTAATGTTCTGTCACCTCAGTGGCTGAACAGTCCCTCTGAGTGCCCACCCTGCCTGGCGTGGTGAGGAAGCTCTGAGATGAGGGGTGCGCATGTTTTGTGATTGCCAAGTACTCCTGGGCTGAGTCAGGGCTGTGGAGCGGGTTCCACAGGTCTGGGCAGGAATCCGGACCAGCCATTTAAACTCGCAGAGCCTCGGTTTCCTCCCCTGTGAAGTGGGGACGATTCAAGGGACAAACTGGAAGAGGCAGTGGGCTAATGTGCTAGCACACAGCCGATGCTCAGCCAAGAATGGAAGCCCATTTCCCGGCTCCCACTCCGTGGGGCCCGAGGGTCCCAGTAACAGGGTCTCCATTCGTCCTGCTCGGGAGATGGTGATCACTGTTCACACTGCTGATTCCTTTCTCTGTTTTTTAGAGCATGGGGATTTTCTACGATGAGAGGTGAGTAAAATGAATCTGACAGGTACTAATACTATAAAAACCCAGGAGTGAAGTAAAAATAGTCTTAGTTGTCACAGCATAGGAGCCCGCCACACGACGGCTTGTCAGCATCAAGAGAAGCGCCCGTGGAGCTTTCCCTGGGGAATGGGAATTCCAAGGTGCTGAGATCTTGCTGATTTGACCCATGAAAATCCATAGAACCCCCCCTCCCCCATGTTGGGGGTGTTGATCCTCAGACTAAGGTACAGGATAGGTCAGGGTGATGAAGGAGACAGGTTGAGCAGGTGGGAAAGAGGAGCAGGCACTCTGCACTTGACTATGCCCCCATTCAGGCTGCAGAAACAATTATACCATAGACTGATTGTTTCCAAATAACTGGCATTCATTCCTCAGTGTCTGGAGGCTGGAAGTCAGGGCAAGGCAGTGGCAGAGTCAGAGTCCCCTGAAGGCCGGTTTCCTGCTTCCCAGTTGCTTTTCCTCTCTAACCTCACTCTGAGAAAGGGGCGAGGGGGGTTCTCTGGGGTCTACCTGCATAGTGATGTTGATCCCATTCCTAATCGCTCCCCCAAAGGCCCCACCTCTTAATATTGTGGGGGTCAGGGTTTTAAAGTATGAATTTGGGGGGCTGGGGGAACATAAGCATGCAAACCATAGCATCCTTGCATCATTGTTGAGGTTAGAAGCTGCCCTGTGTATGATGGGCTAAGAAACCACTGTCCTACCATATTCCAGAAATACAGAGTTTCCCCACATCTTGATGCATTTCAACCACAAACACTGGGCCAATTTATTACATTGAATTATTTAATGCTGAATTTAAAGGAAGGAACATTGAACACAGTTGTACCTCCCCTCTGGCAGCTCTTTGTATCCACTGCCCCTTGGTTTCGTGGGAGGACATTGGTCCCTTTGCTGAATCATTTTGTGTTTTTGGCTCAGGAAAGGATGTCTAGGCCACATTACTTGGTGCCTGGTGGCTCTGCTTAGTGGTTCCCAGGCAGACAGAACCTCTCTTTGGGTACCATTATATTGTCCACATAATTATAATGGCATAATTTTGTGTGCTTGTTTATTTAAAAATTTCTCTCCTCTAACTCAATCTCAAGAATTTTGCCTGTAGGTCTAGTTGTCCCTTGATACCCTTGAGGGACTGGGTCCAGGGCACCCAGACACAAGCACTGAAACACACATGCTCCTGGTAGAACAAGGCACAGTCTTGGCAGGGAACCCACACACCTCCTCCCACGGACTTCGCATCAGCTCTAGGTCACTTACAGGATGCTCACACACTACTTTACTCACCGTCATACTTGCTGGGTGGCAAATTCAAGTTTTGCTTCTTGGAACTTGGTGGAATTCATTTTTCTAGATATTTTTGATCCTCAGTTGGTTGGATCCGTAGACGCAAAACCCATGGATACAGGGGCCAACTGCATTTTTAAAAATTTTTTTTGCTTTAGCTTTTTGTTATGAACATTTGAAAACACACAGAAAAATAGAATTTTACAGTGAATGTTATAGACCTAGCACCCAGCTTCTATAATTTATATTTTCTTATACTGGCTTTCTCCCATGTTTATGGAGCTCTCGAACCCTGCATTCCAAATCCATCCTGGTTTAGTAGACTTTAAAGTATAATTTTCAGAAATCAGCTCAGTCCCCCTCACATGTATCATTGGGTCCTGCGTGTTAGCTAATGTTTACTGTTTGCTTATACTTTTTTACTTTTGGGTCATATTTATACTCCAGGAAGTGCACAAGGTGTATGTGTACCATCAATGTTTGCTGACCTGTGAATAGACCTGTGCCCCACCACTGTCTGAACACACCATCCTTCCAGAAAGTTCTCTCATGACCCTTCTCAGGAATCCCCAGCCCAGCACACCCACACCAACCTTTTTTCTGATTTCTATCACTATAGATTAGTTACATGTGTTCTAGAACCTTATGTGCACGCATCCTACATATGTGCTTTTTAGGGCTTCTTAGCATGTTTTTGAGATTCCCCATGTTTCCGTGCGTGATCGTGTTCCCGACTGTACATGCACACACGTCTGTTCACGTGGGTAACACATACACTAAGAGATGAAAACCAGGCCCTCCGCATGAACATGGTAATTGCGCCTGGTAGAGTCTTTGCAAAGGGCAAGATCCCCTCAAGTTTTGGTTTCCTTAGAGCAGCGGTTCTCAACCTGTGGGTCACGCCCACAGGAAGTGTATTAAAGGGCCACAGCATTAGGAAGGTTGTGAACCACTGCCGTAGAGAATATATATGTTAATGTGAGGCCGGCGCAGTGGCTGGTGCCTGTAATCCTACCTAGCATTCTGAGAGGCTGAGGCAGCTTGAGCTCAGGAGTTTGGGACCAGCCTGAGCAAGAGTGAGATCCAATCACTACTAAAAACAGAAAAACTAGCTGGGCACTGTGGCGGGTGCCTGTAGTCTCAGTTACTTGGGAGGCTGAGGCGGTAGGATCACTTGAGCCCAGGAATTTGAAGTTGCTGTGAGCTGGGCTGATGCCACCACACTCTAGCCCAGGTGACAGTGAGACTCCATCTCAAAAAAAAAAAAAAAAAAAAAGACAAGGATGTGAGTCTGTGCAAATGATTTAGGAGTTAGGAATTAGTCCTGGAAACACCAGCGGAAGGTGGGGAAGTGAGGCTGGGGAGGAACGACAAGGCAGCCAGTACATGGTGTGTGATGCCCAGTTACCACCGGGAAGCCCAGGACACAGCGGAGAGTCCTCCCCGCCACCCACCCAAGAAGGAGGGGGCGGGGGTGAATACACCGACTTCTGTCAGTGTCCTGCGCTCCCAGCCTGCCTCCAACAGCCAAAGCAGTGCCGGCAACCAGAGACGGCCCTCGGGAAAAGGAGTGCAGGTGCTGGTGGTTGGAAGAAGAGCTGAGGGCGAGAAGATGGGAGTTGAGCCCCGACAGTGTCTCTCAATTCCTGTGTCCTCACAGCAGAGCAGTTTTATCCTTGCTCAGTCGATTGAACAGCTCATCCTGACCCAGGAAGTGGGTGACCATGCACCTGTTCTTCCTGCGTTTACGGGTGTTCACCCTGCTCAGCGCTGCCTCCTGGACTCACTCCATCAGTTTTCACTGCTACACAACGTGTGTTTCCAGTCGTGCTGACGGCTCCACATGCCATCCTGCCACAAGCAGTGGGCTCAGCCGAGCAGTGAAGCCGAGACGCCGTCAGCCCAGGTCTAAAGAGTGAGGCCCCTTTCTGAAAAACATTCCTTCTTTATCTGTCTTTCACCACCTCCGTCCATTCATTGGCCTTCTGGGGACCCCATGGAAGCTCAAAACAGGTCAAAATAGAAAAAAAGAGAACCAAGACGTAAACCCTGCTCAAGCTCCTTTTGCAGGAAAATGGAGGCTTTGCTCACAGCAGCTCCCTTCCCCAAGGAAGATCGTTTTATTTTGCAATCAACTAAAGTAAAAGAGTTATTTTTAGAAGTGTTGCTGGGGCCTGGGACCTGGATCATATGTAAACTCGGAGAGAAGGCTCCATCTGAGCCCCGGGAGATGAGGTGTCACCACACAAGTGCAGTCTGTCCTGCTGTGTTTGGCATGTGTGTTATTTTAGGGGCATACGCTGGCTTTTCTGGCTTCAGAGTCAAAAGCAAATGTATCCCTATCTTTAGGCAACTGTGAGTCCCTCACCAGGCTCTACTTTATGTGAAATGGTATCCATATGTCACACAAAATCTTTTTTTTTTTTTTTTTTTTTTTTGCAGTTTTTGGCCGGGGTTGGGTTTGAACCCACCACCTCCGGCATATGGGGCTGGCGCCCTACTCCTTTGAGCCACAGGCGCCACCCACACACAAAATCATTTTTCAGAGTGACCTGGTGTGCTTAAAGTCAGGAGCCCCATAGCCCTGGCATTCAGGTCCTCCCTGGTTTTGGGCCCCCCCGCCAGATGTGGGACATGTCCAACCTAGTGATGGTCTTCAGCCCAAAGCCTGGCCCAGTGGGAGGAAGTTCCCCTGCTGCAGAGCAACGTGTGGCTCCCTCACGGTGATGGAGGGCAGTTTCTAGAGGAAGTGTTGTACCTGTGGTCTTTTAAAACATGCTCACAAGTGCTTTGGCTTGATGTGAAATCACTTTAATGGCCTTCACCTTGCATATGGCTGGCCCTTGTGAAAATATTCTAGAATGTAGCAGAAACTGTGTATCTTCCAAAGATGGGTCATAAAAGACAATGCAGTTGTCTGTTTGGATTGCTCCTCTTGAAATCTGGCTGCCGTGCTGGGAGGAAGCTCAGGCGTCATGCTGCAGTCAGCAGCCCCAGCAGAGGTCCTACCTGAGTTGCGAAGAACAGCGAACTGTGCAAGTGAATGACGTGAGCCCCAGCCTCGCCTGACTGCAGCTGAATGAGAGATCCCGAGTGAGAACTACCTGAGCCCAGTCACTCCAGAAGAGGTGTTAACTCTCCAGGAGAGATACTAACAATAAATAATTATTGCTGTTTTGTGCTGTCCATTTGGGTCAGTTTGTTCTGCAGCCATGGTGACTGATACACACGTGCAGTCACTGTCACACCGCCAGAGTCCCTCTGGGGTCTGTAAAAGACCTCTACTATCTGTCACTTGCTTCCTTCACCTGGCACGGTGACTGCCTGACTTCTTGCTTCCCAGGAAATCATTGTCTGGGGAGAAGAGACGAGGATGGCATCTCTCTCTAATTGCCAGAGTCTCCAGCTTGCTGCCGAGTTTTGTGACTTGGGTGGGCAGGAGATTTTCAGCTATTTCACCCTTAAGAGATTGGGGATTGAAAACCTATTTAGTGTGTAGCTGTGAGCCATGGGGACAGTCACTGCTGTCTTTCTCTCTGTGTTGTTCTTGTTCTCCGGGCCTTTGGCTGACCCTGCACACCTAACTTGCTTTTGGCTGTGGCCTTCACAACTGAGCCTCTGGCCCCTGGAAGTAGTCAGTTGTAGGGTGCATGTCAGTGTGACTGCAGTGACCCTTCCAAGCTTTGGTCCTGGGGAGGGCATGACCCTGTGTGTACAACCAGGAGTCTTTTCTCTAACTTCCTCCTCTGCACCTCTCCCTGTTCAGCCCAGAGAAGTATCTGCCATTTTTTTGGTGGCTCTTGGGGGAAAGTGTGAAAATGCATGTATGAGAACTTTGGAAATGTGCAGAGGTGTTGCAAAAATGGAAGCCGCTGTTACAGGACTGGTGACAGTTCTCAGGTCAGGCAGGAGCAGCACACCTGTGCAGCTGTCTCATCCCCTCTAAAGCTACGCGTTAGAGTCACAGGCTCTTAAAGCTCAGAGACTTTAAAAAGCCATGTGGCCCAGCAGCCCATAGGGTGCCTGGATGTCTTTGTAGCATAACCATACAGAGATCTTCCATCACATCCTTGTATTTCCTCAGTGACAGAGAGCTCAATCCCCAGTTCCTTTTAAAGGACTTTTATTCCCTGGGCAGCTGGGATTGTTAAAATCATCTTCCTTGTGGTGAACCAAACTAATAATTTTACTTTGGTCTTCTTGCGTTCTGAAAAATTAATCTGATTCCTTTTCCAGATGGCATACCTTTGAAGTCAGCTATTGAGTTCTTTGTCCAGGCATCTCTTTAGTTTTTTAGCTGTCCCCTTATATGACATACTTTGGAAACCCCCTCACTATCATTAACCTGGTTACTTTCTCAGCCAAATGCTAATCTCTTCAGCTCTTAAAAATTGGCCTGCTGTTACTGTGTTTGAATAACATGTGAGGAAATCAGGCCTAGTTCAATCCATGCTCAGGTTTGGATAGAATCATTGCAGATGCAAACCCACCATTCCCAAAGAAGGATGTAAATAATCCACACGTTCTTCCCATGAGCACGGTAAAGGAACTGGGCATTTGTCCAGTACATCGTTGGGGTCAGTGCTGCGCTAAGTGCTCTAGCGGCAGAATCTCTTTTACTATAGTAACGCCCGTGAGTCAGGCGTGCCAGAAGCACCAGAGAGGAGTTAAGCCTGGTCAGGTGGCAGTGCTCTTCCCAGCACCTTGATCCTCTCTAAGCGGAACTTCAGGGACACATCTGGAGATGATGCATTGTTTCCTCATGTGCCAGTTGTTGCCCTGGGTGTGAGGAGGCCTGTGCGGGTGAGGATGGGGCTGCCCTGGTCACTAGTTTATCCCCATTATGTCGGTAGGACCTGGAACATGGTAACACTCTTTAAAATATTTGTTGATGTTAAGTCTCTGTTGAATGAACTATTGAATCAATGAATCCTTATAACTTTGCTGTGACCATTTTTTTAACTTTTTATCTTGAAACAATAAAGAATAAATATAGAAAACCGTGGTATAATAAACATAGTAAAACATAATACCTGTTAACAGTTTTTCTATTTGCTTCTAATCTTTTTCCACTATAGGCGATTGAACATCGCACATCTGGTTGACATCCTTTTTATTTGCCTTGTTGGTTCCTCTCCTTGCAGAAGTAACCTTCACCTTTATTTGGGGGTGTTTGGACCTATGTTAAACATTTTTTACTCATGTGTATGTATGCACAAGCAAAACATAATATTTTTGGTACATTTTCAAATTGTCATAAATTTTATTTTACTGTATTTACTATTCTGCAGTGTTCATTCCCCTCCTTCATTTTTGGTATCTGTGCGTACACTCTGGTTCATTTAACTACAGACTGGAGTCCCACTGTATCACGTGACTGCCATTTATTTACCTATGCCCCGGTACTAAATATGTGGATTGTTCTCCGTTCCCTGCTGTGGGTAATTAATGTTATCATCGCTCTAAGTTTTCAAGCAAGGAGACTTAGAGCCAGCAGTGCAAAGACCCGTCCCAGGTGGCACGGTTTCCACAGGGTATAGAATCTGAGCGGAAGCGGACCTTTCTTCTCAGGCCAGTGGATTTTCTCATGGCACCACAGTTGTCTCCCTTTAGGAAAGGAGGCAGGTTGAGGGAAATACTGGACTACTTTGTCTCCCAAAAGCTTCAAGAAGGGAAATGACCATTTTTAGAGGACAGTGTAAATGTTACATGCCAACGGAAGTGACCGTCTCTTGTTTCAAGGATGAGAAAAGACTCAAGCATGATGCAGGGTAGGTTATCCCTGATGCTGGGTCTTGCCTTCTCAGCTGGAGTCCATGTTGTACTGTTAGGTGTGACCAGCATTTTCACCGTTAGTATACCTAGTGGCCGCCAGGCACTCACCCATGCCTTCCTGCACAGCGGACAGATAAGTGTTACTACCACATGAGGCCAGCCTGCACTTCACAAAGCACAGGGCTCTGGGTAACGTTATCTCCAGGCACAGATGATCCAAGGCTACCAGCCCACTGCAGGACGGCCTGCGTCTGTCTGGCCTTCACGGCGTTTCCACTGAATGTAACGTACCCTGTAAAGCAGGGTTTTAACTCAATTAACATAAAAAGACACTGTTTATTTCTTTCCTAGTTTCTCTTTAAAACTTATGTCTTTTTTATATTTTTATTTTATTTTGCTTTGAATTTAGGTCTTTAACAATCAACTTTTACAAATTTGCAAAAAATGGTATCGTTTCTGCTACAATGAAGACCTTTTACTTCCCTTTCTAGGGATGGGATGGCCAGATAAGCCACCTGGCTCTGTTCCTCAGGATTGAGAGACCTCAGGGCAATTTTTCTAACTTCTCTGTTATTTCTCAGAGAAGTTATTCCTCATTTCTCAAAGCAGAGAATGTTGATGCTTCATTGTAGAAAAGATTTACCCGGGGGCGTATGCCCTGGAGCGCCTCACTCACAGGACCCCTGCCTAGACCTTCTATCTCATTTCCTATTTACAAATTGTCAGACTTTTCCTAAAGAGGGTCCTTTGAATTGTGTAAGCTCTAGCCCCATCAGCCCTGGACCCACCTCAGATTGATGTCCGAAGGCTGTGCTCATCCTCGAAGAGCCTGTGGCATCGTTAGTGCACAGCGATTGTAGCTGTTGTCAGGGTAATCATGCAATTAAAGGCCTGCGTGAAGGGCTTACAGCCTGTCCAGAACAGAGTGGGCCTCACTCAGGGGTAGCTATGGGAGTTTTATCCTGCGTTTTTACGAGGCTCATGTCTCTTAGGGTCTTCATCTTCAGGGGCACTGTGGGAAGGACAAGCAGGGCCTCTGCCCACTCAGCGCCGCCACAGAGTCTCTGGGATACAGTAGACAGAATTCCTCAAGGGCCTTCCTCCTGTCTGTCCTCCTCTGTTCTCTGACCATCTGATTTCCTGAATGGTTCCTGTGACCCCATGCTCCCAGGGGAAACAAGGACCCAGTGAGGTTTGGTGCCAAAAGGACATGAATATGACCATTCCTCAACTAAGAGCAAACGGTTGAAACATTTTACAGGGAGGGGGGAAAGGCATATGAGAAAATGCTAATTACCAACAAAAGCAGAGAGCTTTTAGAGAGGATGGGCTTGTGAAAGAGAGGGCGGTGGTGCTGAAAAGCGCACTCATGGGCATCCTCGGTGCCTGGCTTCGTAAATAGTCTACAGCCTAAAAATGTGGGCCAGGATATTTTGGCCCTGCCTGAATTTTAAGACCTGGTGTGTTATTTTTTTCTTTCCTTCTTGAATGCAAAGTGACAGTTGTACTTCTAAATTTAACTCTTCCTGTTGGCGGCTTAGAGTATTTGCTCACAGAAGGCCACGTGGGTGTTAGCAGCTCTCTGTGGGGAAGGACGGTCCTACGAGCCCCTCGGAGTTGGTGGCTCCGGCATGCCACCTTTCTCTCTGTGCACTGATGTATTTTTTCCCAGAATTGTTTCCTTGGTATTCTGTTATTCAGCCTCCAGTTTCTCTGGGAGCCCTGCCTCTTTCATGAGAAAATACGGGAGAGTGGTTTTTTTCTGTGTAATTCGGAAAGCTGTTTATGGAATCCTCTTCCAGGTTCTCACCTCTCTGAATGCCTTCCCAGCACTCACCAAGTCCTGGGGAGCTAGGTTATTTGTAATTGAGGAGCCTGAATCACCAAGGAGGCCAAAGGCTCTGTCCAGGGCTATGGTGCATGCTGAGAGTAGGTGCCAAGCTCTGAGGTGGGCAGGATGCTGTGCTTGCTTGGACCTCTATTCTTGACCTTGTGTGACTGTTAGACCAAAGACGTTTGCAGTGGGAGGGCTCATGGGGCTAAAAACTACCTCATGGGACACTGCCTAGCAATGTACCAGTAGAGGTTGACCCTTCACTGACTTTTACTGACCCTTTCTTTGAGCGAGATCAGGATTATCCAAGGAAGGACTTGAGGTCTGCTGAGTCTTTTTCAGGCTCTGGCTGTTCTCTGCCCTGTCTTGGGTCTGGGTCAAATTGTGGGGAAGGATTTAGAGGGCAGTTGGGTGTAGAAATAGCATTGAACTCAGATTCTGTAGCCTATAGTTTGGCCATAGACTTTCTGTTAATCATTTAGATGGGAATATCATACCCTATCTCAGAATGGGGATATGAACCACATCATTAGGTTATTATGAAGAGTTAATGAGATAATATTTGTAGTCAACCCCAATAGTTATAGTACCACATGTACAATAAATGCTCAATCAATGGCCACCTCCCTTTGAACCCTGGATTTTTTGTATATGAAATGAACCAATGCACTAGAGGCTCCTACTAGTTCTATAATTGAACGATTTTATTTCTTAAAAGGAAACATAAAATCTGTCTTCACATAGATAAAAAGCATCCATAGATGAGAAAAGATAGAACTTAAAAAACAGTCGGGGGCCGGATGGCTCACACCTGTAATCCTGGTACTCTGGGAGGCTGAGGTGGGTGGATTACTTGAGTGATTTTGAGACCAGCCTGAGCAAGAGTGGGACCCCATCTCTAAAAAATAGCTGGTGTTGTAGTGGGTACATGTAGTCCCAGCTACTCAGGAGGCTAAGGCAGGAGGATCACTTGAGCCCAGGAGTTTGAGGTTGCTGTGAGCTACGACCCCATGGCACTCTACCCAGGGCGACAGAGTGAGACTCTGCCTGAAAAAAAAAAAAAATCTCTTATTTGTACTTGCATAAGAATATCCATGGTAGGAAAACTCCTCGAGGGCAGGGTTCCTGCATTTATCTGGAGAGTTTCCTACTCTTTCCCCAGTGCCTAGGCCAGCCCTTAGCAAGGTAGACTGCAATCAGCTCTTTGGTGAATGAACAGCTGGACAGCTTGATGACTGTGTCTGTAGGATGCAAGAGCCCAGCCTCAGTTGTGGGCCACAGAGGCGGGGTAAGAGAAAGCTGGTGACCGTGGAGGGCAGATAGATGGAGGAGCAGCTGGCTTTAGGGGTCAGAGTGCCTGGCTCTAAGATTGTGCCTGGCTCTAAGATTCATTGATCTAACTTCAATAAAACAAATAATAAAACTTACCTGAGAAGCAGGTACCTCATGGTGCACGCTGAAAATGTGCTCTGTTTAGCAACAACGTGCTTTGTTTCCAACTTGGAAAATAAAACTGGGGAGGAGCTCTCACAGTCCACCATTCTTAGGAAACAGGGCATTGTGCCCTTGAGGAACCTGGTATGCTTTCATCTCAAAACCTCAGAACCACAGGAAGAAACCTGTTTGAATCATGTTTTCTAAACCAGTTGGGTAATGGAACCCTTTTCTGATAATTCCTGTTAATCTTCCAGGAATCTAGGATTCCCTGAAATACACCTGAGAAAATGCCCGTCTGGGTGAAAGGGAATTAAGTTGCAAGGTGTGGCCTTTGTCGAAGGTGTGCACCTCCAACTACTTTCAAATCCAGGTTGGGATCCTCTGAAATACCCCACTCTGGGCCACCTTTAGAGCTTCCAGATGTTCATCCTAAGTGCTCCAGAAACCCCGGAGCTGACTGTAGTCCGTTACAACCAAGCAGGTGCTGGTTTACTTAACCTAAATCAGCACAGGGAGATTTGCAGTTTCCTTGTGCCTGATCTTAATGGAAACAAAAACGTTTTGAAAATGAATGCTAACTTTATTCAACATAGTTGGGCTAATGCCTACATGATACACTACACAAAGGTCCCCACTGCAGGAAAAGAAAGAAGGCCCTGAGGAACAGATGGACCAGGGTGACCCAGATGGGTTCATTATCCCTCTAACCTGGCTGTGGTTTATATTGAGGATTTATCCATTGTATTAGTTATATTTTACTTTGAAGTTTTCTTTTTTTTTTTTGAGACAGTTTCACTTCATTGCCCTTGGTAGAGTGCTGTGGTGTCACAGCTCACAGCAACCTCGAACTCTTGGGTTCGAGCAATTCTCTTGCCTCAGCCTCCCGAGTAGTGAGGACTACAGGCACCTGCCACAACACCCGGCTATTTTTAGAGACGGGGTCTCGCTCTTGTTCAGGCTGGTCCTCAAATCTGTGAGCTCAGGCAGTCCACTGCCTCGGCCTCCCAGAGTGCTATGATTATAGGCATGAGCCACTGTGCCCTTCCTGCTATGAAGTTTTCTAAGGAACTCATAAAAAAATGCTTTGAAAGGAAAAGGTCTTTTTAAAAGTATACTGGTCAATCTTGAGTTTCTTCAGCTATAGCTGTAAAGACTGCTTAAATTAACCTCGCAAAAAGAAAGCTCCTACTTACAGAGTGGCTTCACCCTGCAATAATGGAAGCCTAAATACATGTTTACTTGTTGGCACATTTTGTTTGTCCAGCAGTTAAACCTGTGAGTTGACCTTTGCAGTCCCCAGGCCACCCCAGGGGCAGGCGACATCTGTGGTATCTTCTGGAAGCAGGTGTTGAAGAGCAGAATCATGCCAAGATCCCTGCGCGTATGCTTTGGCTTTGTGTGAGGGTTTATCGGGATAGATTTTATGCTCGATGCACTCTGCAAAACCTTTACTGAGCTGTTTTTTATTAAAGCGTCTGAAATTAGCCGTGTCATTTGCAACTTAGAATGGAGAAAAAGTAAATGGGGTTTCAGGACAGGGCTTATTTCATTGTTAAGGGGCCTGTGTTATGACTCAGTACCTCATTTATCTGGCATCTTGAGAAATCTTTCTGCCTACATGGCTGCTACCCATAGAGCAGTTCCTCCTGCATCTGGGACCTCCACAAATGCTTGTTGAATGTGGCTGAGTGAGCGAAATGCACCATTGCTTCAAATGTCAGGCCATTTAAAAAAGTGATAAGGCATTCGATTGATTTTTCTGAAGTACATTCTATACATTACATTCCTGCCTTCTGAGTCACAGTGCGCTGAAACGTGGGTTGGACTTTCTGCAGATAAATTAAGGCCATGGCTTTGTTGAGGGCACGTGTCGTGGCATCTCATGATACAGACTGAGGCCTCCTCTTTTGTTGCCACTGAACCCACTGTCCTATTTACTGTTCTGTCGGTGTGCCTGCAGAATGTTCACATCCTCTGGTCTCCTAAAAGTCCATCTTGACAGCAGATCCTATGGAAAGAACATAAACTTTGGTGTCAAGCAGACCAGACTTGAAATCCAGACCTTCCCATTTTCTTGAGGAGAATTTGATATGGTTTCCTAAGTTCGGGGAATCAGGGTTTCCCCCTGTGTCAGGTGGAGGATGTGAACTTGGCCTGATGGCAACACTGGTGTGTTAAAGTAACTAACCAGGTGGCTAGTTCTCTACTTTCTGCTATTCACTGTGGTCCAGAGACCAGCCTAGCAGTATCATAATCTCTTGGGGGCTTGTTGGAAATGTAGGATCTCACGCCCACCCAGATCCCCTGAAGTTAACCTTGCATATTAATGAGCTCTCAGGCAGTTCTGATGAGAAGTGCTCCCTGAGGGCTTCCTTTTCCTCTTTGGGAAAGAAAACTGTACCAACTTTAGACAGTCAAGGCCTCCAGCTTCCTGGCAAGGCCCGGGATCCCAGGCATCAGGAAATGTGGCATCTGAAAGGAGCGTTGGAACTCTTCTCTAGATCCTCTCTGTGTGGGCAGGTTAACGTGAGAGAGACCTTTGTTATTCCTTTCTTAGCCAACACATACAGACACAGAGTCATTATTTTGGGATGTGACTAGGAGAGCTGGTCTTCCACGTGTGCATGTGTGGGACTGATTCTGGGTCCCTGAGCTGGGACAGGATGGCAGAACATCATGAGTCCCTGCACAGAGGGACAGGTCAGCTGGCCTGAGGGCCTGAGCAGAGCCAGCCTCGATGTCAGAGACAGCCTGGGAGATGGTGTCAGCCGATGTGTTTGTGGAGGGAGCTGGTTACACCCGGTGCCCTATCTAGGTGTCGTGATGTCTAATCTCCGATTTTCAGTCTCTTGAGCAGCAGGATCCTTGTTTTTACACTGCCCCTCTGACTTCTACCACGTTCTAACCTTGCCGTGCAGAGTGTGGTCCGAGGATGAGAGGCGTTGGCACAGCTGGGAGCTTGTTGGGCACACAGAACTCAACCCCACCTGGATGCACTGAGTCTGAATGTGAATTTCAAAAGTTCCCAGGCGATGGGGGTACAGCAGGCTTAACAAGTGCGGGGCTTACATGTGCTTGGCAAAATACTGATTCTGTCTTCCTTTGTTAAACCTGGTACGTGAAATACAATTCAGTAGGCTCTGCTCCAGAGCCTGAGAAATGAGAGGGCGAGGGTCAGGGCAGGAACTCTGGGAGAACGCTCTCTTCTCTAGCCTAGGCCAGTTCTCTGTGAGGTCGCGTTGCTCTAGGCCTGATCTTGGGCTCCCTGGGGAGGAAACTCCCTGCTGTGTCGGCTGCTGTTTCTCGAGGTGTCTGCAGCGGGGAGCCTGGCTGGAGACAGCTGCTGTCCACATTGTGGTCGTCGGGGTGGCAAGAGCATCAGCAGGGCCGGACACTGCGTCCAGCCCCCAGTTCCAGGACCTTGCACTGCAGTCCGACTTCCCAGGTATTGTAGATGGACGTGCTCCCTTCTCCTGCACGACTTGTTTCTGTAGCCACATGCAGCTTTTCTAGGGAAAAGTCAAAGACAAGCTCCAAGGACGGCCAAGGTGATTTAAGTCAAGGAAAATGCCCTTTGTGGGCTCATTCAAAATTACATTCATTTGCTTTCCTGGGGTCTCCCTGAAAGCTTTTCTTTTCCTTTTCTGTCCCTCTAGATCAGGCGTCCTCAAACTTTTTAAACAGGGGGCCAATTCACTGTCCCTCAGACCGTTGGAGGGCCAGACTATAGTTTAACAAAAAAAACTATGAACAAATTCCTATGCACACTGCACATATCTTATTTTGAAGTGAAAAAACAAAACGGGACGGGCGGCGCCTGTGGCTCAAGGAGTTGGGCGCCAGTCCCATATGCCAGAGGTAGCGGGTTCAAACCCAGCCCTGGCCAAAAACCAAAAAAAAAAAACAACAAAAAAAAAAAACGGGAACAAATACAATCACATGCCTCATGTGGCCCGTGGGCCGCAGTTTGAGGACCCCTGCTCTAGGTAGTTGACCTTCCTTCCTTTCTTCTTTCCTTCCCTCTGTTCCCTCTTTCCTTCTTTCCCTCCCTCATTGGAGAAGTACAGTTTTGGGTCACTGGAGCTTTGGTTTTCCCACATGTATGTACAGACTTTAGTTCAGATTCAGGGGAATTTGGGCATGAATCTAAATCCCTACAGCCTGCAGCCGGCACCTTTTGGTCAGCAGGACCCTCACACACAGCGGGTCATTCTGGGGCCAGACAGAGGGACTCAGGATGGGGATGAGGTGGCCCCTCTGCCGTCAGATTTCCTCGACAGACCCACACTCCCTGACTTCTGTGTGGGTTCAGGAATTCTCCTGGTGGTGGAAGGGCTTGGAGCCCTCAGGAATCACATGCTGCAGGTAGCAGTGGGAGAAATCCGGCCACTTCCACCCAGAGAGATAAATGTTCTACTAAAAGTGTGCATTTGGAGCCTGGCTGGGGCCCAGAGGAGTGTCAGGCTGGATGGAGATGTGCAGGCTAAAGAGACTTCCAGGAGGAGGCAGTGTTGGTGTCAAAAGTGTCTCCAAGGAAAGTGATTAAATTAGGTCACACCTGGGAGGACAGTGGTGCCTGTTGGGGAGGTGGAGGCCATGACGTGAGGATGGCTATTGTGTATCAGCAGCAGCAGCTAGCAGCTCTCTTTTGTCACCATTGGTCAGCAGAGATGCCGTTGCAGCACTTGTGTCCTGTGCACAGTAGAACGCAGAACTGTCCAAGGCATCCCACAGAAGGACCACGCCACAGCTGCCCGGTGTCCTCCGCAGCCTGCCCAACAGCAGGGCTGCCCGTGTCCTGTCTGCAGCACAAACATTTCCTTTGTGCACCCTCTCTTTTGTCTGTCGTGAGTAATGAGTGATTCTGCACCCATGTCCTGCTCTTGTCCTATTTCACGTGTCAAGCTGGAACACGCACTCTAGGGGCAGCTCATGGTGGGGATGGACACCACTGTGCGAACCCAAATGGCCCTTGTGCAATTTATTAAGGTGACAACATTATTTTAAAGTGACGGACTCCAGCATTGAAAGAGCTCTTTAGGAATGGAAGGCATAGGGCTCCCTTTTCCCTTTAGCAAAGGTCTTCCTTCTCACTTGTAAGAAAGGTCTTGTGGATGGGCAGCAGGTAACCCAAGGTATGGACAGGTGCAGGGGAAGACATTCCTGGGAACTTTTCAGAGCTCCAGCTATTTTGCAGTTTAGAACAGTTCTACATTTATATCTCTGATTTGTTTTAAATTAAAAGAGTCATTTAGGAATAAATAACTTGTCCCAGAAAAGCCAGACAGCACTGAGCTATACAGAGTAGCAAGTTAAAATCCTTCTTCACTTAGACCTTACCCCTCCCCCAGCTGTGCTGCACAAGGACAGCTGACCACCAGCCACCTCGCAGCAGAGGACGCCATTCTTCTGATCTCTTTCTGGTCACTTGCAAGTGCATGTAGAGATTATTACAACACCAGTGAGATGCATTGTTCACTTTGTTTTTTGCTTCTTGCTAAACTGCACCCCCCCCAAATCCCGCCCTGATGTGTTTTGTCTTGTTTTCTGCACACCTTTTGCCCGGACTTTATGTTGACATGTGTGATGGAGAAGGGCCTTGGGGCTGTGAGTTTTGTTTCAGTGCTTGAATGAAACGAGGGTGTTGACATGCTCATGAGGGTGCCCTGGCTCAGAGCTCCTCTGGCCTCCTGTGTTTCCTGTGGCCATAGCACAGGTATTGGTGGGCAGCCGTGATGCTGGCCCAGCCTGGCCCCTTGCTTTCCCCAGCCTTGAGGCTCACACATGTGCTTACTGCCTTGTATGTCGGGATCCCCTGTTTACTGTGCTTCGTTCAACTAGCAGCGTTAGCACTGATAAACAGACAAGTGGTATTTTCGTGTATTTCTCCTTTTTTTCCTGGCCTTTTAAATTCATCCCCTTTTCCTGGGGGGGGGAGGGAGATAAAATGAAACAGAGTATTTCAGGTGCTGCCCTCCCTCTGGGAGGGAGGGTTAAACTAGAGCCTTCTGAGCAGTGTGAGGGTGGGGGGCTGGGTCCTGCCTCTCTGCCCTGGACTCTGCACCTGAGAGGCACAGAGTAAGGCCAAGGAGCCTGAGCTTGTCTGGAATCCAGTGCTGCTCTGGGCTCGTGGCCCATGTCAGCTCTGAGGTCTGAACTTGCCTCTCCTAGGTCTTTCTTAGTTGACTTGGCAAGTCAGATTTTGAGGCTTAACTAAAAAGCTGAGACATCAGATATACCGTGGCTACAGTGTTCTGGCTGCTGATTCCACGTGGACATGTGACAGCTTCTGCTTTCAAAGCAGGTCCTGATCCTGAAGGTGGCTGTGACCTGGGATGAGTTTCACTTGGGCTTGAACCTTTTTTCTCGTTCTTTTCAAGCAAGTAACAGAAAGGTGCCACCCTGACAAGTTTAATTCCTCTGGGGCTTGAGAAACTTGTTGTGCTACTCCCCACCCCTGCCCCACCAGGAAATGGCACATTTTAAAGGACAAGAAGAGGGAGAGGGTGATGCCAGACACTTGGGCTGAGCTATAGAACTTCAAGTATTGGGGTGCTGGAAGGAAAACTCACGCTGTAAGCATTCCCTGATGAAATTCACAGAGCCATGATCCTGGTTATTTATCTAGATTATATTGACAGAACAGGGGTTATTGCTGGTAGGTAACAAAACTTTCATTTTGTTTTGTTTTGTTTGAGATAGTTTTACTATGTCACCCTCTGTAGAGTGCTGTAGCATCACAGCTCACAGCAACTTCAAACTCTTGGGGTTAAGCGATTCTCTTGCCTCAGCCTCCCAAGTAGCTGGGACTACAGGCACCCACCACAATACCCAGCTATTTTTTGGTTGTAGTTATTGTTGTTTGGCAGGCCCGGGCTGGATTCGAACCTGCCAGCTCTGGTGTATGTGGCTGGTGACCTAGTCGCTAAGCTACTGGTGCCAAGCCAACAACAGAAGTTTTTGTCTTTGAAAATTCTCTGTCCTCAAGCTTATCTGTGGTATTGTTGTGAGGTCCCAGGCATGCAGACGTGTGCCCATCCATGGACCAACGTTTTGCAAGGAAAGTTGGACTAGGGATGTAGTTATCACCGGATTCTATTCCAAATCATCTTTACTGGGGTTTGGGATGTTTGCACGTTCTCACTGGGGGGTGAGGTTGTTCTCAACCGCGGGTTGAAGGGAGTTGCTGCAGGAGGTTTGTGGCTGCCTGGACTCCTACCCTGCCAGCACACTCACAGTCTTCCAGGAGGAGCGTCAGCAAAGGCTTGTCATAACACACCTTGGTGTTTACCAGGCCTTTGGCCTGTCGGTGTGTCTGGACATGAGTTACAAATTGTGGGGAGAAGGCCTGACATTTCAGATGAGTGATTTACACACGTTGTCTGCAATGCACAGAATTACATTAGCACCCTGAGATTTAGAAACATAGCTGCATGTTTTGGCATTCGATCGAAGGCCACATATGAAAGCACTGAAGATGAAATATGCTTTGATCTCCTGACTCTACAAGCCAGTGGGCTGCCGATCAAGTCACCTGTGTCTGGGGCACCCAGAGTCTGCCCTGCTCTGGGAGGTCACCACTCTGTCTGCCCTGCTCTGGGAGGTCACAGCTCTGTCTACCCTGCTCTGGGAGGTCACCGCTCTGTCTGCCCTGCTCTGGGAGGTCACCGCCCTGTCTGCCCTGCTCCGAGAGGTCACCGCTCTGTCTGCCCTGCTCCGGGAGGTCACCGCTCTGTCTGCCCTGCTCCGGAAGGTCACCGCTCTGTCTGCCCTGCTCCGGGAGGTCACTGCTCTGTCTGCCCTGCTCCGAGAGGTCACCGCTCTGTCTGCCCTGCTCTGGGAGGTCACGGCTCTGTCTGCCCTGCTCTGGGAAGTCACCGCTCTGTCTGCCTTGCTCTGGGAGGTCAACCTCTCTATCTGCCCTGCTCTGGGAGGTCACGGCTCTGTCTACCCTGCTCTGGGAGGTCACTGCTCTGTCTGCCTTGCTCTGGGAGGTCACTGCTCTGTCTGCCCTGCTCTGAGAGGTCACCGCTCTGTCTGCCCTGCTCTGGGAGGTCACCGCTCTGTCTGCCCTGCTCTGGGAGGTCACCGCTCTGTCTGCCCTGCTCTGGGAGGTCAACCTCTCTATCTGCCCTGCTCTGGGAGGTCACAGCTCTGTCTACCCTACTCTGGGAGGTCACCGCTCTGTCTGCCCTGCTCTAGGAGGTCACCCCTCTGTCTGCCCTGCTCTGAGAGGTCACCGCTCTGTCTGCCCTGCTCTGGAAGGTCAACCTCTCTGTCTGCCCTGCTCTGAGAGGTCATTGCTCCGTCTACCCTGCTCTGGGAGGTCACCGCTCCGTCTGCCCTGCTCTGGGAGGTCACCGCTCCGTCTGCCCTGCTCTAGGAGGTTACCAGTCCGTCTGCCCTGCTCTGGGAGGTCACCACTCTGTCTTTGCTGTTTGTGTTTCTGCGCTCACACCCACACAGCCTCACATCACACTTATTTCTACAGTTCACACTTGATAAGTCATTTTTTTCTGTGCCGGGCAGCCCTAGTTCCCCTCTTTTCTGCCAGACTAGGGATACTCTAAATGGGAAATGGAAGGGAAGCTTGTGCAGCAGTGGCCCCAGGGCAGTGTCTTCTGGAGTGTGATGGGGTTAGGATCAAGTTTTAGGGGATGGGACTCCAGAGACCCACACCCAGGTGCAAAGGAGAAGGTACATTTGAGGGTTTTTCCATCCAGCACCAAATAGGAATAGAATGGAAAATTCTGGAAAGAGACTAGACTTATACGGAAACGCTGGGGTCATGGTCCCATGCTGAGTGGGTGATGTGGCTGGAGGCAGACCCTTCAACCTTGCTGGGCTTCCCACAAAGTGCTGACACCTCTACCTCATGGTTGTGGCTGCAAGGACTACCTGGAATGGTGCAGTCGTGCTTGGGATGTGGCCCTGAGCCACACACTGGTGACTTCTGTGATGTGTGTGGGTCCTGTGACTCTGCTGAGAGTCACCACCTTGCTGAGAATTCCAGCACAGTAACCAGAGACCAAAGTGCACACAGACACGGTGCTCCCTGACTGACAGTGGGATCGCCTCCAGATAAGTCCACCCTCAACTGAAAATAGCAAACTCTAAGTGCATTTAATACCACTAACCTCCGAGTATCACAGCTTGGCCTGGCCTACCTTGACTGTGCTCAGAACACTTACGTTAGCCTGCAGCCGGGCAACCCCTCTCATAGGGCCAGCCTAACAGTTCTGTGCCTGCCTCATGTGGTCTGCTGGGCACGGCACCCTGGAGAGTGCTACTGGCTGTTACCCCTGTGGTCTTGGGGCTGCTGCTACTCCGCGTCACGGAAGAGTATCAAGCCACATACTGCTGGCTCGGGAAAAGACCAAACTTCAAAATTTGAAATCCATTGTCTAGTGAATGAGTATCACTTTTGCATCATTGTAAAGTCAGGGGCTGTCTGTGCTAGTGGGAGGAGCCCTGGGCACCGATAGGGCCTCCGTGCTAAGATTGCTGTGGAGCTGCGGTGACAGGGACAGAGAAAGGTGAGCAGATGCCCAGGGCTCACATGAAACACCAAGGAAGGGGGGTTGTCTGCAGCTGTAGAACACGAATGTTTGTTACAAGCCCGTGCAATAGCTCATCTGACAGGACAAGGTTTCCCCATCTAATCTGAGCTCATAAATCAGTCACGTTTAAAAAATCCAATCATGAAAATGTCTCAAAGTTCAAGAATTCTGGGATTAAGTGAGGCTGACAGGACAAGGTTTCCCCGTCTAATCTGAGCTCATAAATCAGTCACGTTTAAAAAATCCAATCTTGAAAATGTCTCAAAGTTCAAGAATTCTGGGATTAAGTGAGGACAATGGGAGCCATAAATCAGTTGGCAGTGAAGCCATCCAGAACCCCCCTGCCAGGAGCACAGAGGAGGGATGTGGAGGACAGGTTGGAGAAACTGAGACCAATGTCAAAGTTCTCGAAGGGAAAACAGACATCTTTAAATGCTCCCATCTAACTCTCTTTGCAAAGTTAAGAAACAATGGAATCTCTCTGAATCGCAGATGACCTGCTGGGGGGCGGCAGATGCACTCGCCCAGGGCGCGGAGTTCTCTCCTTCCCAGCTCTCCTCGCCCCTGAGTGGCGCTTCCATTTCCTCTCTGCCTCCTACGGTAACTTCGGTCCATAACCTGCAGTGTTCACAGCATGGAGGCACAGGGGAAAGAGCACATGAGGCCAGAGCGGCTGTGCTGAGTCCCGTGGGTCTCCCTTCCCTGCCCCCCCTTGCTTCTGTGACCCCAAGTGGGGCGTGGATTCTGATTCCCAGCGGGGAGGCCTCTGTTCAGAAGGCTGCGGAGGACACCCTCCGCCCCAGGCTCGGTTCCTCCTTGGTGTGGACAGGTATACGCATCTGGGTGGGGTGGTCTCTTTGGTTGGGCCTTTCGCTAGCTCCCCCTTCTTGTCAGGGAAACAGAATCACTTTTCTGGGTGGATGAGCACATTTGTGACCTCAGTGTAGTAACCACTGCATTCTGGGTCTTTTAGGAAGCAGACCATGTCCTGCCTGGGGATCTCTGCTCCTGCCTTGTTGGTGCACGCTGGCCAGTTCCAGGTGCTTGCTCCCACATTCCTTTGCCAGAGGGCTTGCTCTGGAGCCCAGTGTCCTCATGGCTCTGTGCACGGCAGGCTGAAAGTGTCAGGGTCCTAAGGACCCCTGGAGCAACCCTCACCCAACAGCTAGTAGGGCTGGTGTACACGCCCCCACTCCCTTACCTTTTGGGTAGGGTGGCCGTGAGGCCCAAGGCTGCACTGTCTCCTAGACTTGCCCAGTGGGGTCATGTTCCAGCTGCTCACAGTGGTGAGGTGCTTGATGACCCAGTCTGACTGGCAGCCCTTTTTCTCTCTCAATTCTTTCTCCCTCCGTCTTCACCTCCCAAATAAATGACTTGCACTGGCTATTCGTCTCCGTGTCTGTTCTGTGGGATTGGAAACCAAGGCATTTTTTTTGCAGACATGCGGTGGTAAACACAGGAGAGGAGTAATTAACTGTGATTAGGGGAGAGCAAGAGACAACCAGAACAAGGCCAAGGCAGGCACCTTGTCCCTGGCATTGATGTTCACAGCTCTTCCAGAAAAGCCAAATTAGCTTCCCTCGTGTCTATTTCCTGAGACTTAAGCTGCTGTCAATTCCAGGTACGAAATCAAGAGTGGGAGACCCCCGTGTGTCTCTCTGCCTTGTGGAGGGCCCCTGGAGATCTCCAGCCCTGGCCCCTGCTCATTCATAGGTGGAAGATTAGCTGTGGGGAGGAGATGGCTACAGTGCTCTGGAGGCGCTGGGCTCTCTCAGGGAAAGCCACTCAAGGCCAAGAGGGCGCTCTTTGGGGCCGATGAAGTGAGGCCATGGTGCCACTTCCCGGGTCACGGCCCACGGGGAGCGGAGCGAGATACTCTATCTGGTCCCACACTGAGCGGCCTCAGTCTTGGTAACAGTTTTTTTCTCATTTTCAGACAGCCACCTTTCCTCCCCATTGTTCCTTGCCTGTGCTTCCAGTTTTTCCAATCCTTGAAGTGAAGTTAGAGAAGGATCTTGGTCTAGAAAGGAAAGGGAATGCTCCCTGGTGCTGCATTGCAGAGCACCTGCCTCTCCCTGTGTGCAGATGAGCTTGCCAAAGCTGTCCTCTGCCCTCCTGCCCGAGTCGACTTCGCATTTCAAGGGCGAGGCTCATCTTCCTTTAGGAAGTAGACTTAGAAGATAAAAGGGATACATATACCACAATTTATTAATCCATTCATGGGTTGATGGGCATTTGGGCTTCTTCCAATAAATTGTGGTATATGTGTACCATGGAATATTATGCAGCCTTAAAAAAGATGGAGACTTTACCTCTTTTATGTTTACATGGATGGAGCTGGAACATATTCTTCTTAGTAAAGTATCTCAAGAATGGAAGAAAAAATACCTCCGATGTACTCAGTAGTATTATGAAACCAATATATAATCATCCACACTTCCATATGAAAGATAAAACACAACTCTAGCCCAGGATGAAGGAGGGAAGCGGGGGTTGGATGGAGGGAGGGTAATTGGTGGGACCTCACCTGTGGTGCATTTTGCAAGTCTATTAAGTATGGAGTATAAATGTCTTAACACAATAATTAAGTGAGGTGAAGGCTATGTAAGCATTCCAAATTGTATATAAATCAGCACATTGTACCCCATAAATGAATTAATGTATACAGCTATGATTTAATGTAAAAAAAAAGAAGATAAAAGGGAATCTGAAGGAAATCTTGTGAACTCCACTGCCCCAAGAGAATGTCGTGGGGGACACCAATAGAGACAGGGCAGGCTTAACATTTTTAATGTTTTTCCCCGTAAATATGTGTGTATTTTAAATAATGAATATATCAAGTATGCATTTTCCCACGGAACTGCCTTATTGATAAACCCGTGCCTCAGGCCTGTTGTTTGTTCAGGCCTTGCACCTGAAACCCATGTGGTTCTCCCTTTCTCCTCCCCAGGGCAACCCTGCCCTGGGGCCCCTGGTTCCTCTGTGGATCTGTTCTGATGCACTTAGCTGGCACCTCCAAAAAAGTGCACTTGGCTGGTACATCCCAAGTGCGTGGCTCTTCTGTGAGCCAGACTGGGACTGGGACACAGAAATGAATAAAATGGATTTCTTGCCCTGAAAGCACCAGTGTCTAGAAGGCAGGGTGCTATTTAGGGTATTATACAGTCTCTAAATAGTTGGCATCGGAAAGGAGCTCTTAGCTCTTATAGTTAATGGTCGTGGGGAGGTTGGGATCAGGGGTCCATGGGGGACAGAAGAGCACAAAAGGGGGTGTTTAAGGCATCTGGAGAGCAGTTATTTACCAACTGGATGGCTCATCATGGTATCTTAACAACTGGTGCATCTGCACCTGTGCTTACCAGTTGACCTGTGCATGTTCGACCGTGAGGTCGTGAGTTATTCACACCCAAGAAATCGGTGTCTTGGGCTTAGTGAGAGTGACTCCTCCCCGAGCTGGGGGAGATCACCAGGGCCTCCTCCTGCAAACACCCAGGGAGCGCTGCTGGGTCTGCCTTGCTGTTGGGTGACTGAGCACGGTGGGCAAAGCGGGATCCACAGGGCTCTCACCTCTAATTTCACCTGCTTCAGTGTCTAGGCCTGTCCAGGCTGTACTGGGAGCAAACTCTTGTCTAAATACAAAGAAGCCCTGGGACCCCTTGTCCTGCACTGCAGCCGAGGGGTGTCTTTCTTCTCTGTCAGGTGCAGGCGGGCTAAGCTATGTTGTATGAAGAGCTAATGGTAAATATGGTAATTTACTAGCATCATAAAGGTCGAGTTATGAAATTAACATGAGGGGATGCCTGAGTGAAACCTAAAAGATTATTCCCACCTCCTTTAGGAGATGGTTGCTGAATTGCTGTTCTGGAGCTCTCGCGTTTGGACATTTGCTCATTTTTCTGGGGCAGATGTTGTCCCTTGCTTGGTTCACGCTGTGGTCATTCTGCCTGGTGTGTGCTGACTTCGCTGACAAGGGGCATTTCCGGCTCTCCGTCAGCGTCCTCGGTGGGGGTTTGTCACGTCTGCTGGATCTCTGTATGATGCATCATGTGTACTAACGTGTGTGTCACGCTGCATGTCACATGTGTTATGATGTGACTATTCAGGGGTCCTCGGTGGCTGTGGGGAGTACCAAAACCTACAGGTACTCAAGTCTCCAAAATGAAATTGTGTTTAAGAGTTACAAACAGAAGTCTACGTAGGAAATACATAAGGATTTATAGAAAAGTAAAGTATGGGCATGGAGATGTCACCCAAAGAAAGTGTATAAAATGGGGCAAGAACGGTGGAGGTTATACTCTGAGAAATTCAGATGTTTTAGGAGAAGTTAAGAGACAGGAGCAAGAGATGGACAGAGAGAGAACGGAGAGAGGTTCCACAGAGAAGAATACCTGAGGGATAAGAGAATCTGTAGTGCTAAATGCCACAGAGAGGTGGGTAGGACAGATAAAGTCATTTACCTTAGATGACCTTGGTAAAAGTAGTTAAGTGGAGTTGTGGGGACAGGATACAATGTTAGGTTTGAGGAAAGCATTAGAAGTTTTATTTCTAGAGGTTTATAGTGAATGGTGCTTTTGTGAACATTTATCTAGGCTGCTTGGGTTTGAATTTACAAGGCAAAACTTGTTGACATTTTTTTTTCCTCTAGTGTTTTGTTGACACTTTTATTCTTCCTAGGTACTCTGTATATTTTGAAAGTTGTCAGTAAATAGTGCCTGCACATTGCCCTTATAAAAGTGTGATTTCTTAAAAGTGTAGAAACAAGAGCAAAAAAGCACTTTTTATGAAATTACTCCTATTAAAAACATTCCTTAGGTAATTTAAGAATACTTGTTAATCACTAGATTTATAAAATAGGAAGAATAAATATAAACTATGATTTATTAACTTCTGGCTTATTACATGAAGGGCTATATATAACTGTTCTCAGTCTCTATTTAAGCGTGCTGTATTTCTTTCTTTTTTTTTTATTAAATCATAGCTGTGTACATTGATATGATCATGGGGCATCATTCACTAGCTTCACAGACTGTTTGACAAACTTTCATCACACTGGTTAACATAGCCTTCCTGGCATTCTCTCAGTTACTGTGCCAAGACACTTACATTCCACATTTACCAAGTTTCACATATACCCTTGTAAGATGCACCGCAGGTGTAATCCCACCAATCCCCTTCCCTCTACCCACCACCCCCCTCCCTCCCCTCCCTTTCCCCCTTCCCCCTATTCTTAGGTTGTAACTGGGTTAAAGCTTTCATGTGAAAACCCTAAATTAGTTTCATAGTAGGGCTGAGTGCCTACTAAACACTTCTCAGATATCCCAATGGCCAACTCAATTCAACAAGTACAAACAAATCTTGAAACGACTTGTTTATATTACTTTTTATCCATACATAAGTTTAATTCATTAAACATCTTTTAAATCTGCAATTTCCCTCTATTCCCAAAGCCGTGCCCACACTGTCTTGATCAGATTTTTAAAAATAGCACTCTAGGCCAAGCATGGTGGCTCAAGCCCATAATCCCAGCTCTCTGGGAGGCCAAGCTAGGAAGACTGCTTGAGGCCAAGGAGTTCAAGCCCAGCCCAAGCAAGAGCAAGACCTTCATCTCAACTAAAAAAACTAAAAAAATTAGGTGGGTGTGGTGGCACAGGCCTGTAGCCTCAGCTAATCAGGAGGCTGAGGCAGAAGGATCATTTGCACACAGGTGTTTGAGATGTAGTAGTGATGATGATGCTACTTCACTCCAGTATGGGTGACAGAGTGAGACTGTCTTAAAAAAAAGAAAGTCCCAGCCTGAACAAGAGTGACACCCTGTCTCTATTAGAAATAGAAAAACTAGCCAGGCACTGTGGTAGGTGCCTGTAGTCCCAGTTACTTGGGAGGCTCAGACAAGAAGATTGCTCAATCCTATGAGTTTGGGGCTGTTGTGAGCTTTGACAACACAGCACTCTACCCAGGATGACAGAAACTCTGTCTCCAAAAAAGAAAGTCACTCTGACTAGTCTCTTCTATGGTCCCTCTCTTCTGCCTCACTGGCCACAGAATAAATTCCAAGACCCTTGGCAAAACACACAAGGCCATAATGTACTGGTGAACTGGCCCCTGTATGATGTATAATATCACAGACTCATTACCTAGTTTCCATCCTTTATAGGCTACATCCTGACTTCGTAGGCACTACTGTAATAGATTCACATCTGTTTTTCATTTGCTGTTTCTTTTCTTTAGAATATCCTTTACTTTTACTTTCCTGATAGTCAAATATTTATTTCTTGAAAAGTCAGATTAAGTATTCTACTCTGAGGCCATCCTTGAACCTCTTAAGTAGCATTAATTGCTTCTCTTCTTTCTCCCATCTCTGTACTCAACAGTTTCATTAATATGTTTATTACACTGGTACAGAAGTTCTGGAATTACACTCCCTGTGATCATCTGTGGGAATCACACGAAGATATTATTTGTATCTTTCTTTCATATTCTTGTATGTTCTCTCATTCATTTATACTGGGTTGAAAATGTTCTAGAATCAGTTGTGGTTATGATCATATAATTTTGTAAATATACCAAAAACTACTGAATAGCACCAAAAAGAATAAAATACTTTTGAATAATTAAAAAAAAATGAAATGGTGTGATGTCCACATATAACCTATGCACATCCTCCTGTGTGCTGTAAATATCTCTAGATTACTTGTAATACTTAAGGTAAATGCTATGTAAACAGTTGTTTTACTGTATTTTTTAGGAAATAACAAGAAAAATATTACAACACATTTAGTACAGATGCAGTGGTTCGTTTTTTCATATTTTGATTCAGGGTTGGTTTAACGTGGTTGTGGAAGCCATGAATACTGAAGGCTGACTGTATGTGAGTGTGCATATACATACGTACATATATATACACACATGACCCTTTGTATACACACACATATATATCACACATACAGTCATATGGGGGTGTATACACGCAAATGTATGTGTACTGAGAGTGTGTACCCTACATATGTGTGTACGTATAGGGTGCATGTACGATTGTCCTTCTGTAACATGGATGCAGAACACACGGACTGTGTGTGAGTGTATTACAATCGAGCTTCTGTAAGTTGACCACCCCAGGGGTTGCTACAAACCGGTCACCCTAAGGAACGAGGCCTGCTGTGCTGATACGTACACATGTTGCATGTCTGATCTGTGAAAATTAGGCCGACTTGAGGAGGTGGTCAGCTATGGAGGCTCTACTGTATATAGGATGACTTGAGTTTTATTTTTTTGTATGGAATCATTTGAAAGTAAGTTGCAGAAAGACCTTATGACCCTTTGGCTCTGAATACTTCAGCCTGATCTAGGAACAAAGACTTTGCATTCCTATCGTTAAACACAATATCATTATCACACTCAAGCCATGGAACAGTCACCTCAAAAACTTTTAAAATAGGTGGGCCTGTGGCTCAAGCCTATAATCCTAGCACTCTGGGAGGCCGAGGCGGGAGAATCACTTGACCTCAGGAGTTTGAGACCAGCCTGAGCAGAGTGAGATCCCATTTCTACTAAAAATTGCAAAATTAGCCAGGTGTTGTGGCTGGTGCCTGTAGCGTCAGCTACCCGGAGAGTAGGCAGGAAGATTGCTTGAACCCAGGAGTCTGAGGTTGCTGTAAGCGAGGCCAGTGCCATGGCACTCTATCCAGGGCAACAGAGTGAGACTTTGTTAAAAAAAAAAAAAAGAAAGAAAGAAAGAAAGAAACAACAACAAAAAAATTTTTTTTTTTGTTTGCCGGGGCTGGGTTTGAACCCGCCACCTCCGGCATATGGGGCTGGCGCCCTACTCCTTTGAGCCACAGGCGCTGCCCCAATAAAACTTTTTAAAAATAATACAAGTGAGGCTTTTATCAAATGACGACCTGAGTATGGAAACAAGCACAGCTATTACTGACTTACTGAACAGGCCCCGTGCTTGGCACTGAGCCAGCAACTGGCAAAGAAAAGAATGAATTGGGGGAGATGCTGAAAAGACAGGCAAGGGAGGAGAAGAAGGCTGGAGAAGCTCATGCATGGTGACTTCAGTCTTAGAAAAATCTGATAAAATTAAAAGGGACTTCTGTCTATCTCTAAGCTGTCAGATCATCTGGAAGTGAACCTAAGTCACCTAATTCCTTAGGTCTCTAAGACATTTGTTACATTTAAATGAGTTTGAAGTAATTAAAGTGTACGTCAGGTGGTGGTAGATGAAAGAAGCTATTAATATAAAGTTTTGTGTCCTTAACTTCCAAGATTTTAAATAAATACAGCTCCATTTTCTGATCAAAAATCATTTCAGTGGTATCTACTATATGGCCATATTTGAATTTTTCTCACGTGTCCTCAAAAGTCTTTTGTAGTTTTATTATTATTATTATTTTAAAATCTATTATCCAGCCAAAGTTCCCAGATTGCAATTAGGAACAATCTCCTGCTATGTTTTCCCTTTTCTTCCTGCCACTGACATTTTGACGAGTCCAGATGCAGGTTGAACATCTCTGGCGTGAGGGGGCGGCGCCTTCCCAGGGTGTCACGTCCTCCGGACGTCTGTGTGTCTCATGGTTGGTGAGACGGGTGACTAGGGCGCAGTGTCTGTGGGAGACTCTCACCCTGTAGCTTCAGCCTCCCCTAGATCAGTTCCTCTGGCAGGGTTTACAAAATGGTGATTTTTCTGTTCAGTCATTTATTTTGCATTTGCTGGAATGCCTCTCTAAAAATGACCCCTTCTCCCTTTGGCATCATTATGGATTCACAGATCTTTTTTCTTCTTACTGTTATTTTTTACAATCCATTATTCATATTCTTTCCATTGCTCCAATCGTCCCAGTTTGGGCTATGAGAGCCCATTTAAACTGACCTGTTCCTAACAGTCTTTCCAAATTCAGCCCACCTTGTTCTTTTTTCCTAGGGTACTTTGGACTGTCAGAGACCTGCGATTTTCCTCTAGCCTGTATCTACCTGTTCTGTGGAATGCAGTTAGAGTTCAGCAGTTTTTCTTGTGATTATTGAGTATTGATCTTAAAATATAGCTCTCCTTTGCGTCCACTCAGCTCACACAGGAGAGGCTACCTGCATGCCAGACTTGGGCCCCATGGTCATCCCATCCCGAAATGCCACCAACTCTGAGTCTGTGGCTAAGCCCTTCTCTGAGCTTGTCAGGATTAATTCTCCTTGTCAGCTATAGCCAACAAAAAGATGGTGAGACACAGAAACTGAGGGGCACAAAGGAACCCATTCTGGACAAACACATATTCCCGAGAGGAGGAATATGATCTTCTTTATTCCCCAGGCTCTTAGAGGATTGAGGGGAGAGCTTCATCAGCAGAATGACCTGGAGCAAAGTTTAACTGTCCGTGCTGAGTATTAGAGTGGAAGTGTGTCTGTGCCACATAAAGGTTTTTGGATGGCCCAGCCCCAAAATGTTCTAGACTTTTCCTAGCACCCAGAGGTTTCATCTAGCTTGTTGTTTCTGGCAAAGCTGATTGTTTCTTTTATATTTACGGTATTCTTAAATATAAGAGTGCTTCTTGAACCAATGGAATGGGGCCCCATGGAGCCGATAGGACTAGACCTTGCATATTCAGACAACCATCTACAGGGTCAGACAATTAAGTTAATAAACTCATCCTAGAAAAAGTGCTACATACCTCACTGCTGAATGCCACTACGGTCACTTTTGAAGTATTCCCCTTGGGAAGCTGTGCACCACGCCAGTGCCTAGTCCATCCTTCCTCTTTCTGAAAGAACTTTCTGGAAGAACTTTAGAGCTGTCGTCCTAAGTGGTCTGACAATTAAGTTCACAAACTCATCCTAGAAAAAGTGCTATAGACTTCATCCCTGAACCTCACTACAGTCACCACATGTCCAAAGAGAGTACGTCAGCTTTCAACCACTATGAATCCCACCAGTGGGTTCGCCAGGAGGTTAGTATGGGAGCTTGAGACTTAGAGACGTCTTTTGCTACCATTTATACATTTTATGGAGCCTTCCATCAGAGAGGTGCTGGACTTAGCCATGAGGGAAGCTAAAAGCTGCTGCCTTATTTGCCAGGATGGCAGAGAAATTAGCTTTAGTTGGAAAATTGCTCCTTTCCACCGCTTAGTTTTAAGATACATATATATAATTTTTCAGCTCTGCAAATCATTTAATGTTACTATCATCAGTACTGTCGTTAGCATTTCAAAAAACTCTACTAAGTTAAGGGCATTTGCTTTCTAGTTTGAGACAAGAAGAATACCTGCCTCGCAAGGGTGTTGGGAGGTAAACCTCACAGAGCTCTTGCTGTACAAGGATCCAGTGCAGGATGGGAGCTCAGAAAACAATGGGCATGATTATTGAACATGTTTGGTCATCTTCACCATCTGTCCTGGGAACACTTGGGAATGAAAAATGCTCTTCTTAAGGCATTAAATGATTCCTGTTATTTCACTCATTTGAAATCTTCTGGCTGTGCATTGTGGTGGATGATAAATTACAAATGGGTATCAAAGGGCAGATTTTGATGGCTCTTCCCCCTCACTGGAGCAGGGGAAATTTGCCAGAATGCTGCTCTTCCTGATCTGTCCAGCCCAAGCTGCAACCAGGTCTGATGTTAATATTTTTCTTGTGTGCAATGGGATTGGGCCACACATACGCACATCTTCGTTACAAACCACTTGGCGTATGCCATAGAACATTTCCACTGGTGAGTGGAATGTTCTGCCTTCAAGAAAATGTCTCTCTGAGGTTCACACCAACTGGTGTCACAATCCCATGACCCCGGGTCTGACCAGCCCTTAGAGTTCACATTTTCTGGAACCTCTCCTGACTGCTCACCAGGATGGTTTGACATCTTTACCCATCCGTATAATCAGAGCAAATCAAGTCGTTGCTTCATTAATGAGATGTCCTTAGGCTGTGCCTACAGAACACAAGTTACTCAGCTGGAAATGGGAGTCAATTATCTGATTTTTCCCTAAGAGTTTAGCACAATCTAGGATCTGGATTAATGTTGTGACACCTGCCGTCCTGGGAAATGCCTCAGACTTTTGTTCAGTGAGTTAATCCACCTGGTACCTTTGCTCTTCAATCTTCACCTTGGTGGTTGACATGTTCCAGATGTGCAGCTTTGCTGTTATGACAGTTTCTGAATGTGAGTGGAGGCTGGAGCTTTTATACATTTATTTTATTGTTGAGATGACACCATCTCATTGTTATGCTTATTCTTTTGCATTCCTAAAATTCCTGAGATGGCTTTTAGGTCAGAGTGGGGTCACCCCAGAAAGGGAGAAGGCTCCTGGCCTGAAGCTCTGCCTGCTGGCTTGGGGGAGCTGGCAGTTTTCTCCAGCTTCTTCCTGACACCTCAGCAGGAGAGAAGGTGGCCACCTGGGCTGCAGTGATGAGCAGGAAGTGTTTTGAATTTCGGCTGTTTTTGAATTTTTGAATATTTGCATATATATGATGAGCTATCTGGGGGTAGGGCCCAAGTGTAAACATGAATTTCATTTGTGTTTCATATATACATTATACACATAGCCTGGGGATAATTTTATACAATAGTTTTAATAATTTTATGCATGAGACAAATGTTTGGCTGCAGCCCATCACATGAGGTCAGGTATGGGATTTTCCCTGTATGTCTTCATGTTGGTGCTCATAGTGTTCTGGATTTTGGATCATTTGCAGGTTTGGATTTTCTGAATTGGGCTGTTTGTCCCGTATTTCTCTCTGAGTGTGGCACATGAATTTTTCCCTCAGACAGGGAGAGGAGATGCCCAGAAGGGGTGGGGCGACACTTTCACAGAAGGGCTATTTATCAAGATGTAGGCAGGTAGAGGAAGTCCACGCCTGCAGGAGCAGGGGAGGGTGGCCCTACTAGGAGCTGCAGATGCCTGGACATGATAGGGGCATGGGCTGGGGGATGACCAGGGAGGGAGCACTCTTCTCCCCTTCCACCCTCTAGTCTCCTGCCATTGGCCAAATCCACCAGGATCCCAGAGGGCGGGGGAGCCAGGTCCTGCCTCTTCGGGCACAGACCAGGAGGGGCAGGAGGAGAATCCCCACCACAGTCAGTTTTCCCTTTGTACTCCCACTCTCCTTTGTTTTATAGAAATGGATTATTTAGAAAGCCGAGAAAAGTAAATCTTGCCAATAAGTAGGTATGTTTAGAGACCATTACAGGAGAGAGACATGGCCTACCCATTTTATGAAGGTTTACTATCCCTACATTTAGTTTGCTTAATTTTTCTTATTTAATTTCATTTTTTAAATATCTTATTTATATTTAGTTACCTAGTATGGGATCATTCTGTTCTGTCCTATTTCACATACCAGGAAAAGAATTTCTAAAGCTGTTCTCTCCCATGACTCATGGTGAGGGGAAATACCTCCAGAAGGTCACTGTTGACTCCACCTGCCCTAGTCCTTAGCTGGTCAGGGAGAGAGAGAGCAGCAGGCAGCTCCAATTGCTTTTGTCCCAAATGCCAGGGTGCAGGGTCTCCTTTCCCCATGCAAGAGTCCCCTGGGGAGAGATGCCAGTGTGTGGAGCACATGGGACAGTGTGGATGTGCGACACATTGTTTGTGAACTGGATAGCTCTCCCCCAGAACTGCCCAGTGAACGTCTGTGTGTGCTGCTCCCAGATGCTTTCCGGAGTCGCGCTGTAAAGCTTCACACATTACGACTCCTCTGGCTTCAGCAGAGTCCTCTGCACCTCACTCCAACCAGAGCTCACTCTGGATGTACCGTTCTGCTTCGACGACTATTTAATTCCATTTCCTCGTGGTCTTTATCTCATGATGTCATTACTGATTTGAACTTGTCTGCTCCCAGCCTCGGGGCGTCTGCTGCTTTCCTGGCTCACCACGTGTTCATGATCTAAATACGTATTCTCCTTACTTTGTCCACTTTGCCAAAAGGTTGTGTAGAAATGCGTTCATTCATTCAGTATGGATCTACTGGGCACCCACTATATGTCACCCATTATATAAGTTCTGGGACATAAAGACAAGGAGCCAAGGACAAGACAGAGTCCCCACGTGTGTAGAGTTTCCATCCAGGGCATGGGTGGACACAAACAGCAAACAGTAAACCAAGTAAGTACATACAAAGTGTGCTGGAAAGTGATGGCTGCAATGGGGGAAAAATGAACAAGGTGAGAGGTCAAGGTGTTGTGGGGTTGGGGTGGTTGCAATTTTAAATCAAGGTCAAAGTCTTTGAGAACATGACTTTTAAGTGATCTCTGAAGTGCTCCAAAGAGCACCCAGGCTGAGTGGGCAGCAAGGGCAAGGCCCTGAGGGTCAGCATGCTTGGTGTGTCCACAGGACCGCACAGAGGGTCAGCATGTTGGAGTGGAATAGGGTGGGGATGGGAGGGAGGTCAGGGGGATGGGAGAACCAGGTGATTTGGGCCTGAGAGAGCAGCAGAGTTCTCTGCTTTCTCTGTGGGAAAACTGCCTCTGCTTCAGGCAGTGATAAATCTTATGTTTTTAAAGGATCTGTCAGAACATTGGGTTGATATTAAATGTAGAGGCAACGTTGGTATTGAAAGACTTTGGGGAGCATTAAAATGGTCACAACTGAGGAGACAGAGTGGTAATCAGGGAGGCTGTGAGGAGCCTCAGGTTCTGGGTGCAGCCGAAGGCGATGACAACATCCTGAGGGCTGAGGGTGAGACAGCGACAGAAACATTGAGGTGCTCGGCCTAAGCAGCTGCAGGTTTGGGCGAGAGGGGCTGGTGGGGGAGCTCTACAGGGAGAGAAAGCCAGTGTTCTGTACTGGAAGTGCTCACTTGCAGAGTTCTAGACGAGAGGAGAGAAGGCCAGGAGGGTGATGAATAGTAGTGTGCAACCAGAATTCAGAAGATGGGGTCAAGGCTGGAGGTAGAACCAGGGACTCTGAAGCAGAGAGAAGCTGGTCCTTATAGGCATGAGATGGAGGGTATTTCCCCAGGGCAGTGAGTGAAGGCAGGGAGGGGACCAAGGACAGAGCTCAGGCTCTGTGTGGAGCCAGAAGAGGAGACGGCAAGCAAGGTGAGAGGGTCCAGGAGAGGAGGCCTGGCACTGGGGCACCGGGGAAGGAGGGAGCAACCTGGTTGGAATCTCCAGGTTTTAATCACCTACACAGTCTCTAAACATTGTTTTAACTGAAGAAGACTCCTTACTACACATCACAGACCATTTTACACCATGTTGATTGCAGCAAGATTCGTAGGCTAACCAGTTCACATGCTCATTTTCTGCAACAAACTCATGCCTTAGCAAGGAAGTGTCTTCGTTGTCTGCAGGGCTGGGTGCTGTCATCTCTTGGCCATCGATGTCCCTGGGCAGGGCTGGACCAAGGTGTGTCTTACAGTCTGGACGTGCTCAGAATCTTCAGGGCCAGCTTTTCTTTGTCCCAGAATAGGTGATCGAGGACATTGCAGAGCTTGGCCAAGTAGGTGACCCCTAACAGTCCCAAACCTTGAAGTAGGGAAATGCTTATTTCCTTCCTTAAATAGTTGCCAATTAATGGGAGCAGGGGCAGTCTGGGACTAATCCCACTGTAAGGTTTTTTGTATGTTTGTTTAGGCAGGACTTCAGGAGGTGTGAAAACAAACTGAGGGTGGGGTCAGTTCCTGGCCCCTCATTGGTCTGCAATCACTTAATGGGATGAAGGGCACCTTTTAAGCAACTGGGATCTTATGAATGTACTTAAACATCATCCCCTTTTACAGAGAAGCTGTCATGAAGAGGCTCCCTCTGGCCAAATCTGGGACAATTTGAGCATCAAAATATGAAAGGGTGAGAATGAGGTATAAACCTTGAAAAAATAAGAATCCATGATTGCATGCTTATAATGAATAAATATGGAAGCAAATGTGGGAGGAGGGAGGGCTCTTGCTTTCAGTAGAATGCTGGGTGCTGCCTGCTAAAGGAGGAGGTACCAGGCTGGGAACCTGGGGCGTTGTACCCATCACAGTAAGCATTCAGTCAGGTAAAAGTTATCAGGAGATGCAAACTCTAGGGGAAAGTTTAGTTGAGAAAGAGGATATTTGTAGGGTCTTAAAATGTCTCCCCACAGATTATAGCAAGAGGAATAACAATAACTGCACAGTGCAGATACTGACAATGTTTTAGTGACCTTGATTAAAGTTAATGTCACCAGTTGGACCAGGTGGTCACGGTGCCCTCCAACAGGAGGAGGTACCTTCCTCTCACAAGTGTTCTCGCCAGAAGTGCACAGCCTGAAACTAGTTGTAAGCAAGCACCAGAAAAGCCCCCAAGGGAAACATTCCATGAAACAAGGGACTGTGCCCTTCAGCAAAGCTGGATGAAAGACAGAAAGGCTGACAACTGCTCTAGGTTAGAGGACACTTGGGAGTTGGCACAGCTAAGTGTCAGAGCTTGACTGGATCCTGTACTGGATGGGAAAAAAATGCTCTAGTGGAGATTATCAGGTCAACTGGCAAAATTGAATATCGAAAGTAGATGAGATAAAAGAATTGTGTTGATGGTAAACTTACTGAAACTGATGAACATGCTGTATTTACGTAAATAAATGTCCTTATTCTTGAGGAATAAGCATTGAAATATTAAAGGATGAAAGGTAATGATACATGCAGCTTACTCTAGAAAGGTTAAAAAAAACGACATTAGAGAGATGGATGAATGGATAGGTAGGTAGATGAGTAGATCAGATAGATGAAAGGATAGATGGATAGATAACTGGATTGATAGGTAGACATTATATAGATAGATCTAGATAAAAAATTATATAGATGGGTAAGTAGAATGATAAAGGAGATGGGCAGACTGTTGACAATAGATGAATCAGGTAAGGGATTAATGGGCATTCCATGGACTATAGTTGCATTGTTTCTGTAAGTTTGAAATTACTTTTAAAAGAAAAGTCAAATTAAGGGCTGGGCCAGGTGGCTCATGCCTATAATCCCAGCACTCTGGGAGGCCAACGTGGGTGGATTACCTGAGCTCAGGAGTTCAAGACCAGCCTGAACAAGAGCAAGACCCCGTCTCTAGAAAAACTATCCAGACATCATGACAGGCACCTGTAGCCCCAGCTACTCAGGAGGCTGAAGCCGGAGGAATCGTTGAGCCCAAGTTTGAGGTTGCTGTGAGTTCGGTCATTATGGAACTCAACCCAGGGCAACAGAGTGAGACTCTGTCTCAAAAAAACAAACAAAAGGAGGTGGAGCAAGATGGCATCCGAGTAACAGCCTCCCTGCAACAGGGCACAGTGAGTCGGGGGACATAAGACTCCAGGCATCTCTGGCTGGTGGGATCTGCCTATAATCATCCCTTTGAGGATACAGGGAGTCAGAAAGGGACTTCTGGACCCCAAGACGAGGACAAAAACAGTGGAAAACTGGCAAGTGGTTGCCTGTGTTCGATCAACCTAATCCTGCCAGCAGCCGTAAGTACAAGCAGCAGTGAGACTGCAAACCGGAAAGGCCTTACCTGTGAACTGTTTCGGTGTTTTTGGACTTGGCACTCAGTTGAACTGCCTTGGGGAAAGCTTGAGCAGGAGTGCAGAGAACTTTGGGCCTTGTCTAGGGCCCCAGACTGAGCTGCTGAGCTGGACAGAGCTAATAGTGTTTGGCTGTGGGCTGCAGGGAGCCATTGTGAGAGAACTGCCAAGGCAAGCTCCACCCTCAGGGTCGCAGAGCAAGGATCGGGCGGGAGCTAGTAACCTAGTGACTGAGCAGCCTAAAGGAGGGGACTGAGCTGCCTTACAGCCTTAACCCTCAGGGGCAGAGTAAGACCGGTTTTGGCACACGGGAGCCTCGGGCTGATGCCCTGGGTAGAGTGCCGTGGTGTCACAGCTCATAGCAACCTCATAATCCTGGGCTAGGCACCGCCTGGACCTCCATAAGAGCTGCATGCGACCCCTGACCCGTGCCCCACGCCCACCGGGCCTCCGCATGCCCTGACCAGGAACTACGGGAGTCACGCAACCCTGCATCCTCCCTCCTGAACCCTCCCTGCCTCCGCATTGGCCCGCTCATCTGGCCAGGGACTCTGGTAGCCGCATGCCCTCTGGAGCCCACCCTGCCTCTGCACAGAGCCCTTCTCCTGGCCAGAGACTTCTGGAGCCTTGGGCTCTCTATGCCAAAGTCACTGGGTGCCAGGCACTCCCAGAACTGTGCGCACCACCTCCCACCCTGTTGCTGGATCCGGGTGTGTCACACTCTGGAGCTGCTTCCACAACCAGAAATCCCTGGCTAGGGAAGCCCTAGGGGAACTACACAGGGCCACTCCCTACAAAGATCCAGCAACCATAGAGTGATCCTGCTAGGGTCTAATCTTGGAGAAACACCTCCCCAACTCCGAGGACAGCCAGAGGCAATGGAGAAAAACAATCATGAAGCAAAATCAACAGAAAAACTCTGGCAATATGAATAGTCAGAGTAGATCATCTCACCCAAGATTCAATGGGGCAGACACAGCACAAGATCCCATGCACAAACACATAGCTGAGATGTTAGAATCGAATTCAGAATCTGGATAGCAAATAAGATCGAATTAGAATTCCAAGCAGTAACCCAAAAGATATCTCAAGAATTCAAGGAATTCAAAGACCAAGTGACCCAAGATTTTGACACATTGAGACAAGAAGTTGCAACCCACAAAGATCTGAGAAACACAGTAGAATCCCTCAGTAACAGAATGGAGCAAGTAGAAGAAAAGATTTCTGACCTTGAAGACAAAGCTTTTGAATGCTCCCAAACTCTCAAAGAGGAAGAGAAATGGAGGGTAAAAACAGATCACTCTCTTAGAGAGCTCTGGGATAATTCAAAGAAAAGCAATATTTGTCTTATAGGGATCCCCGAAAGTGACGAAGTGGCTTCACAAGGCACAGAGTCTCTTTTCCATGAGATTATGAAGGAGAACTTCATAAGAGATTCTGAAATTCAAATAGCAGACAGTTTCAGAACTCCAGCACGACTCAACCCAAATAAGACATCACCCAGACACATCATAATCAACTTCACTAAATTTAATATGAAGGAGAAAATTCTGAAAGCAGCCAGATGAAAGAAAACCATCACCCACAAGGGCAAGAATATTAGAACAACTGCAGATCTCTCTGCTGAAACATTTCAAGCTAGAAAAGGATGGTTATCGACTTTTAATCTCCTAAAACAAAGTAACTTTCAACCCAGGATCCTGTACCCAGCTAAACTGAGTTTCATTTATGATGGAGAAATTAAATACTTCAATGACATTCACATGTTGAAGAAATTTCCTATAACTAAACCAGCTCTCCAGGATGTTCTCAGACCTATCCTCCATAAAGACCAGCATAATCCTGCACCACAAAAGTAAACCCACCCAGAAAATTTTGATCAAATTCCAACTTCCACAGTTGCAAAAGGATTAAAAATGTCCACCAGTCTCTTGAAAGGCTTATCAATACTCTCAATTAATGTGAATGGTTAAAATGTCCTCGAAAGAGGCATAGGTTGGCTGACTGGATACAAAAACTCAAGCCAGATATCTGCTGCATCCAAGAATCGCATCTTACATTAAAAGACAAATTTAGACTCAAGGTGAAGGGATGGTCATCTATATTCCAGGCAAATGGAAAGCAGAAAAAAGCAGGCATTGCAATCCTGTTCGCAGACACAATAGGCTTTAAACCAATCGAAATAAGGATGGATAAGGATGGACACTTCATATTTGTTAAAGGTAATACTCAATATGATGAGATTTCAATTATCAATGTTTATGACCCAAAGAGAACACACCTCAATTTATAAGAGAAACTCTAACAGACATGAGCAACTTGATTTCCTCCAGTCCCATAGCAGTTGGAGATTTTAACACCCCTTTAGCAGTGCTGGATAGATCCTCCAAAAAGAAGCTAAGCAAAGAAATTTTAGATTTAAACTTAACCATTCAACATCTGGACTTAACAGACATCTACAGAACATTTCATCCCAACAAAACTGAATACACATTCTTCTCATCAGCCACGGAACATACTCCAAAATCGACCACATCCTAGGCCACAAATCTAACCTCAGCAAATTTAAAAAAATAAAAACTATTCCTTGCATCTTCTCAGACCATCATGGCATAAAAGTTGAACTCAATAACAACAGGAAGCTGCATATCCATAAAAAAAACATGAAAGCTAAACAACCTTATGCTGAAGGATAGATGGGTTATAGATGAGATTAAGAAGAAAATCACCAAATTTTTGGAACAAAACAACAATCAAGACAGGAATTACCAGAACCTCTAGGATACTGCAAAGGCAGTCCTAAGAGGGAAATTTATAGCACTGCAAGCCTCCCTCAAGAAAACGGAAAGAGAGGAAGTTAATAACATAATGGGACATCTCAAACAAGTGGAGAAGGAAGAACACTCCAACCCCAAACCCAGCATAAGGAAAGAAATAACCAAAATCAGAGCAGAATTAAATGAAATTGAAAACAAAAGAATTATACAACAAATCAATAAATCCAAAAGTTGTTTTTTTGAAAAGATCAATAAAATAGATAAACCTTTGGCCAACCTAAACAGGAAAAAAAAGAGTAAAATGTCTAATTTCAACAATCAGAAATGATAATGATGAAATAACAACGGACCCCTTAGAAATTCAAAATATTCTTAACAAATAGTATAAGAAACTCTACTCTCAGAAATATGAAAACCTGAAAGAAATCGACCAATATCTGGAAGTATGCCACCTACCAAGACTTGGCCAGAAGTGGAAATTTTGAACAGGCCTATATCAAATTCTGAAATAGCGTCAACTACACAAAATCTCACTAAAAAGAAAAGCCCAGGACCAGATGGCTTTATGTCAGAATTCTACCAAAACTTTAAAGAAGAACTAGTACCTATATTACTAAACCTCTTCCAAAATATAGAAAAAGAAGGAATACTACCCAACACATTGTATGAAGCTAACATCACCTTGATCCCCAAACCAGGGAAAGACCCAACAAGAAAAGAAAATTATAGACCAATGTCACTAATGAATATTGATGGTAAAATACTCAATAAGATCCTAACAAACAGAATCCAACAACACATCAAAAATTATAAATCCCACGACCAAGTGGGATTTATCCCAGGGTCTCAAGGCTGGTTCAATATACGTAAATCTATAAATGTAATTCAGCACATAAACAAACTAAAAAATAAGGACCATATGATTCTTTGAATTGATGCAGAAAAAGCTTTTGATAATATCCAGCTTCCCTTCATGATCAGAACACTTAAGAAAATTGGTATAGAAGGGACATTTCTTAAACTGATAGAGGCCATCTATAGCAAACCCACAGCCAATTTTGTATTGAATGGAGTTAAATTGAAATCATTTCCACTTAGATCAGGAACCAGGCAAGGTTGCCCATTGTCTCCACTGCTCTTTAACATTGTAATGGAAGTGTTAGCCATTGCAATTAGGGAAGAAAAGGCGATCAAGGATATCCACATAGGGTCAGAAGAGATCAAACTTTCACTCTTCGTAGATGATATGATCGTATATCTGGAAAACACTAGGGATTCTACTACAAAACTTTTAGAAGTGATCAAGGAATACAGCAATGTCTCAGGCTACAAAATGAACACCCATAAATCTGTAGCCTTTATATATACCAAAAATAACCAAGCCGAAGTAACAGTCAAGGACTCTATTCCTTTCACAGTAGTGCCAAAGAAGATGAAATATATGGGAGTATACCTAAAAAAGGACGTGAAAGATCTCTACAAAGAGAACCATGAAACTTTAAGAAAAGAAGTAGCTGAAAATGTTAACAAATGGAAAAACATACCATGCTCATGGCTGGGAAGAATCAACATAGTTAAAATGTCTATACTACCCAAAGCAATATATAATTTTAATTTTATATGCAATTCCTATTAAAGCTCCATTGTCATATTTTAAAGATCTTGAAAAAATAATACTGCCTTTTATATGGAATCAGAAAAAACCTCGAATAGCCAAAACATTACTCAGCAATAAAAACACAGCAGGAGGAATCATGCTACCAGATCTGAGACTGTACTATAAATCGATAGTGATCAAAACAGCATGGTATTGGCACAAAAGCAGAGAAGTAGATGTCTGGAACAGAGTAGAGAACCAAGAGATGAATCCAGCTACTTACTGTTATTTGATCTTTGACAAGCCAATTAAAAACATTCAGTTGGGAAAAGATTCCCTATTTAACAAATGGTGCTGGGTGAACTGGCTGGCAATCTGTAGAAGATTGAAACTGGACCCACACCTTTCACCATTAACTAAGATAGACTCTCACTGGATAAAAGATTTAAACTTAAGACATGAAAGTATAAAAATACTTGAAGAAAGTGCAGGGAAAACTCTTGAAGGAATCGGCCTGGGTGAATATTTTATGAGGAGGACTCCCCAGGCAATTAAAACAGTATCAAAATTTCACTACTGGGACCTGATCAAACTAAAAAGCTTCTGCACAGCCAAGAATATAGTAAGTAAAGCAAGCAGACAGCCCTCTGAATGGGAGAAGATATTTGCAGGTTATACCTCTGATAAAAGTCTAATAACCAGAATCCACAGAGAACTCAAACATATTAGCAAGAAAAGAACATGTGATCCCATCTCAGGGTGGGCAAGGGACTTGAAGAGAAACTTCTGTAAAGAATATAGACACACGATGTACAGACACACGAAAAAAAGCTCATCATCCTTAATCATCAGAGAAATACAAATCAAAACTACTTTGAGATATCACCTAACCCCAGTAAGAGTAGCGCACATAACAAAATCCCAAAACCAGAGATGTTGGTGTGGATGTGGAGAAAAGGGCACACTTCTACATTGCTGGTGGGAATGCACACTAATACGTTCCTTCTGGAAGGATGTTTGGAGAATACTTAGAGACCTAAAAATAGACCTGCCATTCAATCATATAATTTCTTTACTAGGTTTCTACCCAGAAGACCAAAAATCACAATATAACAAAGACATCTGTACCAATTTATAATTGCTAAGTCATGGAAGAAGCCCAAGTGCCCATCGACGCACGAATGGACTAGCAAATTGTGGTACATGTATACCATGGAATATTATGCAGCCTTAAAGAAAGATGGAGACTTTACCTCTTTCATGTTTACATGGATGGAGCTGGAACATATTCTTCTTAGCAAAGTATCTCAGGAATGGAAGAAAAAGTATCCAATGCACTCAGCCCTACTATGAAGCTAAATTATAGCTTTCGCATGTAGGCTATAACCCAACTATAGCACAAGACTATGAGGAAAGGGCCAAGGAAGGGGAAGTAGGGGGGAGGTTAGGGTGGAAGGAGGGTAATGGGTGGGGCCACATCTACAGTGCATGTTAGAATGGGTAGAGGCGAAACTTACTAAAGGCAGAATACAAATGTCTACATACAATAACTAAGAAAATGCCATGAAGGCTACGTTGAACAGTTTGATGAGAATATTTCAGATGGTATGTGAAACCAGCACATTGTACCCTTTGATTGCACTAATGTACACAGCTATGATTTAACAATAAAAAAAGTAAAATAAGTAAATACATAAAATAAACCCCCCATTTTCACTCGTTGATCAACTGGCCCCTTTTTCATTGGTTGATCCTCAATTCCTGCAGGATTTACTGACATCGGCTCAGGTCCGGCCCCCTTTTCCATGGCCCCTCATTCTCATGAAGCTTTTGTTCTAGGGAGACATGACAACTAGGCACCATCAAATTGTGGTCAGTGTCATGAAAGGGTAACATGGTGGAAGGCAGTGATGGGGGTTGACGGGCATGGAGAATGTTCCTCCTCCCCACTGTGGAGGCCCCAGGCAGGATGGAGATTTGGAGAAGGACGCTGCAGTGGGAGGTTAGGGAGAAAGGGGGAACATCAGAAGCCTGGGTGGGGCTGGACCACCTAAGGTCTTGTCAGCCACAGTAAGGAGTTTGGATTTTATTCTCAGTAGGTGAGGGAGCCAACGAAAGGCTGGATGAGTGGACATGACATGAATGAATTCATATTTCCAAAGATCACTCTGGTTACCATGTGGAGTTTGAGCAGGAAGCTTTGGGCAGGGAAAGAAGACAGTGGGCCACTGCTTGGGCTGAGGACACTGTCTCACCAAGGGTAGGGCAGCCCCCAAGTACCCCTCACCTTGTCTGTCCTCCCTGGCCCTCCCCCCCATCGGTGTTAACATCTAGGAGGGGTCAAGTGCACCATCTCTTCTTTAATTTCTTTTACACCAAGTCATGGCTTTAGTGCAGTCACTCAATTTCTTTCAATAACTCTAAATATCGACCAGATTTCTTCTTCCAAGATTACTTTGACACATGCCAAGAATGACAAAAATGCATCTCTCTCCAACTGACTTTTTTTTTTTTTTTTTTTTTGCCGTTTAGCTGCTTTCAGATCTGAGAGTTGGAGAAAAAGAAATAGAAACCACAGCCTGACCAAAGCGACCCTGTTCCATGGGGAGGAGACCACTTTGAGGCTCTGCACAGGCATTTGGGGGAACTCCAGGGCCCCTTAAACGGGAAGGGTGACAAGAGGGCACTGGTTGTGCCACATGGAATACTTCCAAGGGTATCAAGGCTGTGGCTTTTCTTGCCTGTTAATGGATTCCCACCTCTGCCTCCACCCTGTGCCACCGGCCACCTTCTCCTAGAATTTGGAATTCTTAAGTTGAGGGAGCCAGGACAATTTAGGGAGGCTGCTCTAATAGCTTTCTGTTTTTTCTCCTCCCTGTGTCAGATGAACCAGGTTTTTCCCGAGCAGGCTGAAGGGGCTAGTGGCCGGCTTCTTGTGGCTAAGAGACAACTGTTCTATGAAGCACCATCCTGTTGCAAAATGTGAGGGCTTGGAAAGCCTCTGAAGCTGGTAGCTGTTCTTTGAAGAGTGGGCAGCTCCAGTGAAACCCTTTAAAGTTCAGGCTGTGGGTGTGTATGTGTGTGCCCACACACGCACCTGGGGATGGGGGGATGGTGCATGCTGGGACAGTGGGTGTCCCTAGACAGACATTTTTCTGTGACATCAACAGTTACATATGTTTTATTGGCTATGAAGCATCCCCTCTTATCTCTCCACTGGATTTGATGTTTACTTGCTCTGAAGCACCTTCCCACTCTAGCCAGGTTGCTCAAATTGGGGTCTGAGAAGCAGATTCTGGTGGGGGCTTAAGTGGCCCTAACAGATGCAGGAGTTCTGGGGAGGGGTGGGCAATTTGGACTATTGTAGACAGCAGTGTGGGAAGAGAAGAGGATGGTTTCTTCAGAGTGTTTTGTGGCATCAGTAAGAATCAGAGAACTAGGGAAGGATGGATTTTTTAAGAATACATTTTTGTGTGGGGATTTGCATTTTGTTGAGCAAACAAAATGTTACCAATGTGTCTAGTCTTGATATATATATATATATATTTTTTTTTTTTTTGTGGTGTAACTGATGATTTTACTGCCACGTTGATTAGATGAACTGATGATTGAGCTTGGTAATATTGAAAAAATGGGACGGAAAGAGCAACCTCAGTATAATTACTGCTTATCTTTTTGCCTAGCCTCAGTGGTAGTAAATTGTCTGCCAGTGCATGTGGCTTTGGTTTCTGAATGTAGCCACTGAGATTCTTGGGCAGGAATAATGTATGAGATTAAATTGAGTGCTGCCACGTATGGTGAAAACAGACCATGAAAGATGTGGTACACCAAAAACATGGAATTGTACACTTTAAATGAGTGTATCTTGTGATAGGTGGATTGTATCTGAATAAAGCTATTCAGGAAAAAATGATAGCAAAGAAAGAAATAAGCAGAGATTTGATTATAAAGAAATCAAATTGTAAAGGTCACATAGAAACCAAAACATACAAATGGGTGGTCACTGTCACCATGGATATGGTCCACTTGTTCTAATGATTTGTTATTGGCCAAAAGGTCTTGAGAGCTGGGCTGTGGGAATAGCTTTCAAAGCTGGAGAAGTAGCCTCTTCAGTATTCTCCATGGGCCAAATGTTGTCTTTGGACAGTGGTTTGATTTTTGGAAACAGTCAAAATGATTCAAAAGTAGGTTTGGTGGTTAGGTGAATGATCAAGCTGAAAAATACCAACACTGTAAAATAAAACGGAAAGAGACCTATAAAGCATATAAAAGTATGTAACGCGTACCAATAGAGTAATGCAATAAATAAAAAAATTCTGTAAAGTAAAGCAACAGACCTTTTCTCTGAGATTTTATTTACTGATTCTATCAGTGATCATCTTTCACACTAGTAAAATTAGCTAGTTTGCACACACTGAGAGTCAGCGCCAAGGTAATTGTGACTATCTTATGTTTTTCGAACTGCTAATGCTGGTCACTGCCTTGGTCGGACTCCTCCAGGAGCCAACCCGAGACAGGCCAGTGAAGGGCTTGTCAGCAGGTGGATGATCTCTGTGGGCAGCCAGGACTCCAGCTGCTGGGCACCTCTGAGGTCCTCTTCAGGCCAGCCTCAGCATTTCCTAGGCCGGGGAGTGTGGACACTGGGGCACTCATGCACCAATTCCCATCTGTCATTTGTTGAGCGCTTCTTCCAGGGATGCTTGTTGGCTGGCCTGTTCTGCCCTGCATGTGGGCAAGAGAGAGAATGCTGAGGGCAAAAGGCTTCTCCTGGCACGGCTGCAGAGTGCCTGGGAGACTCGCACAGAGTGCTGGTGCAGCAGCAACTGCTACATTAGTCTGAATCAGTGCCAGCTGGCAGAACTTTCTGTGTGTTAGGTGCTCTGCGCTGTGTAGTGATATAGCTTGAAGTGGGACTGACAGAACTTGAAATAGGACAAAATTTTTAATTGTATTGCATGGTAACTCTAAATAAATAAATATTACATAAAATTTCATGTCATCCTGGGTCAGAGTTCTATGGAGTCATAGCTCACAGCAATCTCAGACTCCTGGGTTCGAGTGATCCTCTTGCCTCAGCCTCCTGAGTAGCTGGGACTATAGGTGTATAGTGAACACCTGGCTAGGTTTTCTGTGTTTAGTAGAAACAGGATCTCACTTTGCTCTGATTGGTCTTGAACCCCTAAGCTCAGGTGATCCACCTGCCTTGGCCTCCCGAGTGCTAGGACTACAGATACGAGCCACCATGCCTGGCCTGTTAACTTTAATTTTATTGGGGACGGATGGTGAGTGGCTGCCCCACGGATTCTGCAGGGCCCAGCTACTGGGGAGGCTGAGGCAAGAAAATTGCTTGTACCCAAGAGTTTGAGGTTGCTGTGAGCTATGACGTCACAGCACTCTACCAAGGGTGACAAAGTGAGACTCTGTCTTAAAAAACAAAACAAAACAAAAATTAGGAAACAACCCCCTCAAAGTCTCATAGGCCGAAAGTTAGCCATGACGAGGACTAGAATAAAGTGAGTGGTTTTTCCCTGCCCGTGAATCTTCACTCTTGAGCACTGTGGCTGGATAGGTTTGTAGGTTCTCTTAGCTTAGAGGTAGGACTTTGTGGGCTCAGCCAAATATTATCACTAATTAATGAAATTCAACAAGTTTTCCAGTGACCACTGCAGGGAGGTCCCTGTGTCCTAGCCCTGCACTCTAGAGAGTAAGAACTGGGACCTAATGACAAGGTCTTTGTACTGTGAGACTGTCAAGTGCTTGACTCGGTAAAGGGTGCTCAGGTAAACACTTCTGCAGGGAGGCTACTGGAATTACTCATTGGATTTGACACCCGCAGTTGAAGGTAGTTGTGGTTTAGGCAACTTTGTTTAGCTGCACTGTGTTGACCAGTTCCTTACTTTTGAAAAGATTCAACTGAAGGTGTCAATCAGATCCCTGGGTTAAGGCATTTGGAACGTATTCACATCTGTTTTTTTTTTTTTTTTTTATTAAATCGTAGCTGTGTACATTGATATGATCATGGGGCGTCATACACTCGCTTCATAGACCGTTTAACACATTTTCATCACAATGGTTAACATAGCCTTCCTGGCATTTTCCCAGTTACTGTGCCAAGACATTTACATTCCACATTTACTAAGTTTCCCATATACCCTTGTAAGATGCGCCGCAGGTGTAATCCCACCAATCCCCCTCCCTCTGCCCACCTCCCCCATCCCTCCCCTCCCCTCCCTTTCCCCCTATTCTTAGGTTGTAACTGGGTTATAGCTTTCATCTGTTTTTGAAAAGCAGCCTGAATTATCAACAGTTCATTTTTAGTTGAATTATCAATGAATTCTTGTTGAACATGGGTAGTGATGACACAGAACATAAGGGGCAACTGGGAGAGATGTTTCACTTACGCCCTCTTTCTCCCCTCCCTAGCCTCAGGCAGACATTGCTAATCAATCACAGGACTCCTTCTTGGGGAGCTACAATATACATAGACTCTGAATCTTTTGGCACATCTTGCAAGACCAGCAAGACGAGTATGTTCAGTAAGAAAAAACTTAAGCTATTTCTGTTGTACTTCGTAGAAAAGAGTGGGTGATTCAGATATCATCAGTTGTAAGTAAGACATTTTTAATAGACTGCCGTTGTTTCTTAACTCTGGAGTATGAGGGCACTGGCATTACAGTATATTTCCCCTCCCCTGGCTCTATCCCTTAGGCCAGGGCTTGGGAAACTACGCCTGTTTTTGTAAATACAATTTTACGGGCGCGACCGCACCCTTTCCACGATGTGCTGTCTGTGGCTGCTTTTGTGGAAGAACAGCACATCCAGGACTGTGGGCTCCTAAGCCTAAAATATTTGTTATCTGGCCCTTTATTGAAAAAGTTTGCTGACTCCTGCCCTGGACTCTTCTTTTGACTTTCGTACAGGGAGAAGAGCTCTCCTTTCTTTTGGCATGGGGAGCAGAGTTAGATTAGCCTGTGCTTGCCCTCCTGGCCTGGGTGAAACTGGTGGAGCTTATTACTCACGAAATTTCCCATCTATAAAATGTACGTGAACTTGCTATGTGGCCACAGTGGCAACGTTTTAGCCCCAGAACATGATAATTAACTACAGAGACAGAACTTCTTAAGCACAGAGCTTGGGGTAACTTGGCCGTGGGTCTGGGTCCTGGATGTGCCACTTACTGTGTGACCTTTGCCTGGTCAGCCTCTTAAAGAGTCTATTTTTCTTCATCTTTCATAAGAGAATGTCAAATCTCAGTCCTTGTGTGTGGCTATTGAGATAATGTTGCTGTGAGGATTAAATAAAAATAGAATGTGTGTTAAATGGTGCCTCACACATATTAAAAGTCCATAAATGGATGTTCCTCCTGAAGCAGTGAGATTTACTAAATAAGGTGGTGGAGTAGGAGGATGGGTCCTTGCTCAGAACAAGCTCGTATCTTCCATGTGAGCATCTGCGGGGAAAGAGTCTCCATTCATGCACTGGCAAACCTCTTGTATCAGTTAGCTATAGTTGTGTAACAAACCGCCCTACAACATGGTTGCTTCAAACACTAAGCATTGGCGATGGCTTGTGAGTGCCCGGGTCAGCTGCTCTCAGGCAGGCTCAGCCAGTCTTTTATGAGCTTGTTCTTGCATCTGTGATCATCTGGTGGTCAGCTGGGGGCTGGGTGGGCAAGGGTGGCTTCACATTTCTTGAGGTTGGCTGGCTTTTGGCTGGGGCTTGTCCCTCATCGCCCAGCAGCTGACTGAACTTGTTCACAGGGAGCAGTGGCCGGTTTGGTGGTGCTTGAGGCCTCGTGAGGCCAGGCTGGGAAACAGCACTGCCACACTTCCACTAATTCTTTCGGCCAGATTGAATCACAAGGACAGCACGAATTCAAGGAGTAGTGCCACCAAATGATGGGAGAAGCAGAAAAATTCAATCGCAAAGGGTATGGTATGGATACAGGGGTGAATGAAGAACTGGGAAAAATGTCATAATTATCTGTCACAATGGTTCCTTCACCAAGCTGATAGAAAATAAATGGAGACATCAGAGACACCTTTTAACCGTAGGAAATGTTAAATTCAAGTATTCAGATATTTTCAGTCACAGCTTTTTTTAGTTGTATAAAAGAGAATGAATATATACCCTTTAGTAGATAAAAGTGATGAAATAAAGATTTTTGTATTAGGAGATTCCACACAGCTGACCCAGGATCTCCCTGCCCTGTCATTCTCCCCCTGACTTTGGCCAGTGGAGGAGGCTCTGACAGGAGAGGACGCTAGCTGGGCCTGCCTACCCCGGTTTGTCTCCCGTGTGGCAGAGTCAGCAAACCTCAGGGCTGTGGCTGGTTGCATGTGGGTCTTCCAGCTCTGGCATTTTCATGAGCACCATAGCCCTCCTTTTGTGAAGGAGCCCTCCGGCCCCACAGTCTCAGCCTGGTGGAGCTCCCTGGGCTGTGTCTGCAGATTGCTGCTGAGTGAAAACTGAGTCTGGACAGTGCATCATCTTGGCCTCTGACATCAAGGCCCCTGGCTGACCTGCCTGCATGATTTCATTGGCTGTTCTACTTCAGCCAGTTGTTTGGACCCACTGTTGAGAAGGATGTGCTCAAGAGCTTGGGTCCAGAGTCAAACGAGAACATGGAAACCTGACTCCTGCCCATGCAGGTATGACCTTGGGCAAGATGCTGAACTCAGGGGGTCTCAGGTTTTCCTGAACCTGAAGCATCTTCCTTCAGTGCATGGAATACACATTCACTCAGTCGTAGCTCTCATTATCACAATTATTTTTATGGGTCTGACATGACCAAAGTGAGCCCTTGGCAATTAAGTCTGAGAAAGTAGGTCTTCACTGCCTTTTTCAGGCCAGGTCTTCAAGGCCCGGTTTTAGGGTTAACATCATTGGGTTAGCACGAAGACACAATTTTTTATTTCAACAGGGACTGTCCACATTTTGAATGTCCTCCTCAGCAAAGGGACACTCACAAAACTTCAGAAGAAATATGAACTTGAATCATGGAAAGGCGTTCTTGGACAGGGAGCGCCTAACAAACCAGACTCTGTTAGCAATTAATTCGAACACTTCCTATTCCATCCTTCCTGCTGCGTTCCCATGAGGGCCTTCATCAGGCCGAAGCTGCAGTTCTCATCGCGTGGGCCACATTTGCGTGGAGGGTAGTTAGGTTTTGTCTCCAGGTATCTGTTTTGTTTGTTTTCGCCCTCTGCTCAGCATCTGTGTGGGTGTTTGGACCCCAAGCAGGAGTATGTAAATAAATATACTCAGTGAAGAATCCATGAGACTATTTATTCATGAGCTATTGCTAAGTCTATGTAACAGTTTCTAAGAGAAACTGTCATTTCATTTATTTAGCTGTTTAAGAATTCTCCTAGTTCCTGTTTTATAAGGACGAGTACTTAAGGTTAGGAAAACTAAACGCAAAGTGTGGGAGCATTCGACAAAACAGAAATTGTTGAATAAATGTCGGAGTCGCATTTCTCTTTGCTTCCCACATGGTGTTCTAGAGAGATCCCACCCTGATCCACCTGCTGGGTAGAACTGTGTTCCTAACCTAGGGCTCTAAGGTTTGCCAAGGCTGGGGGCTGAGGGCCAGGGCCACACTAGGAGATAGGGAGCCCGAGCTGAGCTGCAGACAGCCCTTATCAGGATCTGACCAAGAGCCGAGTTGCTCGGATGCAACTCTGAGTTAGTATTAATAACTCTTTATCAAGCGTTTGAGAAATCATGCTTAAATAGTGGTATATTGACTACAGGGAAAAGGGGGGGGGACGTGGAGGAATTCCAGAAGGAAAAAAAGTGAGTTCTATATAGTGTCCAAAGGAACCTTGTTGGATGGTTTATGGGACATTCTAACCAGTGCCCTGGACCCTGGCAGGTCTCTGGCAGCCTGGGACTTAGGGCATGAGGAGGACCCCTGGTGTGGGATCAGGTCTCTAGGTTGGGATGGTGTTATGGGTTGAATTATGTCCCCAAGATGGGTATTTCAGTACTGTAGACTGAATCCCCAGCATTCCATGTGACCTTATTTGCAGATAAGGACTTCATAGAGTTAATTAAGTTAAGATGAGGTCTAATCCAGCACAAAAGGTGTCTTATGAAAAGGGGACATTTGGACACAGACATCCCCCCAGGAAGAACACCGTGGGAGGGTGAAGGCTGAGATCAGGTGATGCAGCCACAAGATGAGGGTCACCAAGGGTTAGCAGCAAACCCCAGGGAACTGAGGGAGGGCATGAAACAGACTGTCCCGTGCAGTCTTTGGAAGGAGCCAACGCTGCCCACATCTTGACTTTAAACTTCCAGATGCCAGAGCTGTAAATCACCTAGTCTGGAGTACTTTGCAACAGCAGCCTTAGCAAACTAAAAGGATGTCATCGTGATAAAGGGCAGCTGTCCTCACCGCATCACCCCACTTGCCTGTTTGTACCGTCCCCACAGCCAGTGCAGGGGGGACAAGTCAGTGTTGGGATTTGGGGACCAGGCATATCTTGGTCCCTCCACATGAGGCCAGGAAGCACTTGGCAACTAACATTCCTGTATTTCTTCTAAACACCCAGAAATAACATGACAAGCCCAGATTTCTGTCCCTTATCTTGTCATCTAGATTTTCTGTTTGAAACAAAAACAATGATATGAAAAGTACACTTGTATGGGTGATTCAGAGGAAGTGAGACATTAATCTCCACCACCACCGGGCACAGGAGGTCGTGGTCGGCCCTTTCTGTGAGGGAACTGAGGCTCTAAGGGGCAGTTACCTATACAAGGTGAATGATACGACAGAGTTGGGGTTAGGGCTCTTCTGGATCCCTGCTCTTCCCAAGATGCTATAGGGTGATGTCCCTAGGCCAAGCTGGGGTCTTCAGGAGAGTTTTGACAGTAAGAATCTGGACCATCCCCTGAGGGTTTACATCACTTGGTCTGGGGGATGGCATGGGGATTTTCCAAATCTTCTGACTTGGAACCCACCACAATAGTCAAACCAAAAAAGTATTTTAGGTTGACAGTGGCCTTTAAAAGTTAGCTTATTGAGAAGTTCTCACAGAGGCTTGGGACAATCCCCTGGGAAGTGGTGGTTCCTTGAATACAGACTCTTGCACCCCATCCAGGCAGACCAGATTAGAATTTCTGGGAGTGGAGTCCAAGCATCTGTATTTTATAAAAGGTCCAAAGGTTGTTAGAGGACCAGGTGGTTTGAGAACTGGATCTAGTCTACCAATCATACCTGCAGAGAGTGTTCTGGATGGACTTGAGGCAGGCCAGGACCCTGCTGTCTCCCCTTAAAGCCTTGCTGTAATGTTGCATCTCCAGGATGTGGTTGTCTGCTCACTTCAAAGATTGAAAAGATAAATGTTATAGTGTCACACTTGACAGGACCCAACATTTGAAGACGGAGTAAATGCTTCTTCACTGAGCAGCAGGGTCGACCCCCAGCCAGCCAGGAGCCCTGATGTGGAAGTCAGCAGTTTTGTAGAAGTCCCCCAATGGCAGCTGTTTCCCAATCCATAGACCCACAGAAAAGAGCCTTTTAAATGTCATGGCCAAGTTTGTCATTCAGCAAATGAGACAACTGAAGCCCATGGAAGGTGTGGCCACCTCCTGATCCCCCTAAGGGCAGGTCCAGTACAGAAGGCCTTTAATGCCAACTGTTACCCTCCTCACAGTTTTCTGAGGTGCTAGCGCTGGACCTGTCTAGCTGCAGGGCACTGGCCACAACTCTGAACTGCTTGTGTTCCGCACTGTTCCTTTCCACAGGAGTCACCACGATGTGGTGACAAGTAAAGCTGTTCTTGCCTCAGCCCTATACCAGGACCTGAGGGAGCGCACCCAGGGAGCATGGGAACACACCCTACTCCACTGAGAACAAAGGGCGCCGAGTTCCCATCAACACACTTTGTAGAATGAACAGGACAGTCTTTTCTGGAAGGTAGAACACGCCACCCCTGGAGACTCCTAATACTGCATCCAGTAGACCTCTGTGATCATCTTCTGTATGTTAGAGACTCCCTCATCCTGGGTGGTTCATCATTCCATGTGGGAAAGGGACCCGGAACAACAGCATGACAGGATGCAGTGAGCACAGGACTGGGCGCTCTTGGAGAGGCTCCTCTTCCTCCCTGCACAGGGCAAACCCATCAGGCTTACTGGGCTTTTGCTTCTCATCTCTAATAATATGCATTTTTGGATTTGAAGAACAAATGTAGTAGTGAACATTAAAAGGACATTAAAGCTTTATAAAATACAGTAGAACCCCTGTTGTCAACCACCTGCCTACATTGACCATCTCCTTCAGTTGACCTAATTTTATAGACCAGATATACGCCACATGTGCGTGTCAGCACCTCAGGCCTAATTCCTTATGTTGACCAGTTTGTTATAGCCCTTTGGGTGGTCAACTCACAGAGGGTCTACTGTATTACTTATTATTGTTACTATCATTAATGTTGGAATGCTGGCTGATTACGTTAATAGGGAAACTTATGGTGGTGTACCAACTTAGCTCTGTGCCTACAAGAACAGTTAAATACTAATTTATTTCTTTTCTTTTCTTTCTTTAGAAATACAGTCTTCTTTTTTTAGACAGTCACCCACCCTCGGTAGAGTGCCATGCTGTCACAGCTCACAGCAACCTCAAACTCTTGGGCTTAAGGTATTCTCTTGCTTCAGCCTCCCAAGTAGCTGGGACTATAGGTGCCTGCCACAACACCTGGCTATTTTTTGTTGTTGCTGTCATTGTTATTTGGCAGGCCCAGGCTGGGTTTGAACCTGCTAGGTCTAGTGTATGTGGCTCGCACTCTAGCCACTGAGCTACAGGTGCTGAGCCAAATATAATTTCTGTTTCTGGGTCTGGTTGTCTTTTTTTTTTTTTTGACTAGTCTTTAAATAATTTCATAATGTAATGCCCTATACAGTGAGTTAAGCTGATTAGCACTCTGTTCTCCTGGAGCTTAAAAGGCAAGGCAGAAACTATTAGCAGTGACAAAGGTGACTGGGCCATTGGCCAGGGGAGGTCCATCAATAAATCAATCTTTACATCTTGTCCGAGCACTGTAGGAAGCTGGGGTGGAGTCATGGGACCTATACTTTGCCAGTGTTCCAAACATCTGGGCCTAGGTACCCATCATGGGAGATTTCTGCTGAGTTGACTATATTAATCTTTGGACAGATCAGATGTTGAAGATCATATTCAATTACATAACAATCATGCATTGGAATATTGGGCAATCATTATAATTTAGGCTGTTGACTATTGAATGACGTGGGAAAATATAACTGTTGTAGGTGCGAAAAGCAAGTTGCAGTATGGGCTTGTATGTACCAAATGTAAAAAATAAGTTTCTGGTAGAAAGATATTTTTATTTTCATCTTTGTATCTTTTAGTATTTTTTTAAATTCTCATTTTTTTTTTTTAAATTTCAGATTAATATGAGGGGGCAAATGGTTAAGTTACATTGTGTTTGTTAGGTAAAGTTCAACTTGCAGTTGAGCCCTTCACCCAGGGCGTGGACTGTAGACCCCTACATTGTGCCCATTAGTTGAGAGCACACCAGTCCCCCTCCCCCCTGCTTTTCCCCCGTGACCCCCTGTCTTGAATTTAACTGTGGTTTTCTCACATATGGGCATGTAATTGTTCATCTGCTGGTTTCATATTAGTATTGAGTACGTTGGATCCTTGCTTTTCCATTCTTTTAATACTTTACTAAGAAGAATGTGCTTCAACTCCATCCAGGTTAATAGAAAAGATGTAAAGTCTGTATCTTTTTGTGGCTGAATAGTATTCCATGGCATATGTAAACCACAGTTTATTATTCATTCATGGATTGTGGGCGCTTGGGTTGATTCCATGTCTTGGAGATTGTGAATTGAGCTATGATAAACATTCTGCTAATTCGGCCTGATGAATGGGCTTCACAGAAGAATTAACATTGGAATTGGGTCTTGATGAATGTGGAGGAGTTTGAAAAGGCAGAAGGGCCGTCCAGAGGAAGGGGAATAGTGTGTGGAGTGTGGAGTAAGAAAAGCCCATGGTCTGTTCTGGGCAGGTCAGGCTGTGTTCCTTTCAGACCATTGCTTGTTACTAATGCAGTGAACATTCTGGTGGGATGTTTGACCTAAACGACCTGAATTTGAGCCTTGGCATTATCATTCTAACTGTGTGACTTTGGGCACATCAGTTTACCTGACCCACTTTACCTGTCTTCCTCTGTAAAATATACATAATAGTAGGATCTAGGTTTGAGGAAAGATTAAAAATGAATTAACACATATGAAGCAATTAGACCCCCCCACCTGGAGCTTAATGAGTGCTTAGTAAACGTCAACAGTGTTAGAATTTAGACTCTCGTGTCTTGTCATTCTAGCAGACATTGTTTTGGACCCAGCAGAAATGTACAGCTTATTCTCAGAGAGTTGAAGGAGAAAGGAAGATGGTGAGCATGAAGTCATTGGGGCAGAGGCTCCGTGGGGCTGTTTGAGTTGCGGCAGGCAGAAGGAAGAACAGAAGGCCTTGCCAAGTCAGAGCAGTTCCGTGGGGTTTAGGGTTCGAAGGCAGCTCTGGCTGGATCAGAGGAGTGTTGGGAAACAATGTTGGATGCATTAAACCCTGCAGCCCTGTTATGGAGGCCTTATGGGTCAGTGGTACACATCTCACCCATAAAGGGGACATGGGATTAAACCTAATTTTACTGGTGCCCCATGCTTGGTGAAAATGTTCAAACTTAAGGGGTTTGGCTCCTGCCACATATTCTGAAGCCTTTGGGTCATACCCCACAGTGGTGTGGTTTTCCCATGATCTGGAGGTATTGTGGACCTCCACCTGGGTACAGTCAAGGTAATAAGCCTGGGAAGAACCATCGTGGAGTTTCCTTCTGAGCATCGGCTTCTGGGCTGGGGAAAGCAGAGGCACATCTGTGCCCACCTCCTCTCCTTCAGCAAGTAAACAGGGCAGCAGTTCATGCTGCAGAGAGCTATTAACATGCTGAGACCACGGGACAGTGTTATGCTCCCCAGTTTTTAAAAATCTGTTTGCTGGCTGGGAGCTGTGGCTCATGCCTGTCATCCTCGCACTCTGCTTGAGCTCACAAGCTTGAGATCAGCCTGAGTAAGAGTCGAGATCCCATCTCTAAAAATAGCAAAGCATTGTGGCAGGTACCTGTGGTCCCAGCTACTTGGGAGGTTGAGGCAAGGGAATCGTTTGAGCCCAAGAGTTTGAGGTTGCTGTGAGCTGTGACACCATGGCATTCTACCCAGGGCAACAAAGTGAGACTCTGCCTCAAAAAGAAAAAAAAAAAAATCTGTTTGCTCTCTTTTGTTTAATTTACTTTGTTGGCTACCATGTTATTTTTGAAGTTTCATAATGTGGTTGAGATACATACCTCACTGGCTTTCTGCTCTGTCTCTGAGTAGTAGGTGCAAGCGTCTGAATCCTAAGTTTTATACCTGTAGATAGAGTGACTGGTTAAAACTGCATATGTGCATGTCTCGGTCCTAGGAAAAGACTCTGAGACTAGTATTTAAATTCAACTAGTTTATTTAGGAAGGGATCCCAAGAATCTCTGGTGGGGGAATGTGGAGTGAGACAGGCAAGGGAAGGAAGCCGACCAAGGGTGTGTTGATAAGTCAGTTCAGTGAGTGGCAGGGGGCCAGCCCGGCAGGGGAGCCCGGGGAAACTGCAGGCCGTACACTGCGGGTTGGCCCCGCAAGAGGTGAGAATACTGGCAGCATTTATCCACTGCGGGTGGATCCACTGCGGGTCGAAGGTTGCTTCTGGGGGGATTAACTCCCCAGCACTCCTGGCCTTCTCTGCATAATGGGCTGAGCTCTATCTATGGCCAGAGAACACCCTCAAGCAAGGAAAAAACAGATGCCAAGGGAAAGTGGGTCACACATCCACTACTTCCGGTGGAAGTCATGGTGAGAAACTAGATGCAGTCCTGAACACCAGGAACAAGGTAAGGGCGTCCACTCTCACCGTTCTTACTGGACGCCGTAGGCAATGCAACGAGATCAGAAAGGAAATAAAAATGTATACAGATTTGAAAGGAAGAAACTGTTTCTGTGCACAGAGGTCACAATTGCCTGTAGAAAATCTGAAGGAATCGTCACATCTTCTGGGACTAACAAGTGAATATAGCAAGGTTATAGGATACAAAGATTCGAGAGGCAGTCGTGTCCCGTAATGGGCAGTGGGAAGGGTGTAATTCCAGTGGAAACCACAAAATTCTGATGAAGGGTTATCAGAGAAGAACTTAATGGATATTCCCTGTTCGCGAGTAGGAGTTAACATTGTTGAAATATCAGTTCTTCCCAACTTGTTCTGTGGATTCAGTGCAATCCTAATCAAAATCTCAGCATGTTATTTTGTGGAGATCGATGGAGTGGCTCAAAAGTTTACATTGAAAGGTCCAAAATAACCAACACGATACTGAAGAACAGGGTCAAAGGTCTGACTCTGTGACCTCACACTTCCTCTAGAGCTGCCGTATTCAGGTCAGCTGTGTGGATGAAAGGGTGGGCAAAAGGGTTAATGAAATAGTGTACAGAACCCCAAGCTTGAAAGCAACCAACATGTCCTTCGATGGGTATATGGATAAGCAAACCACGGTGCAGCCGTGCAGTGGAATATCACTCAGGGATAAGAAGAAATGAGCTATCAAACCACAGGAAGATGTTTAGGAACATTCAAGGTCTGCGGCCAAGTGAACGGAGCCAGTCTGAAAGGGCTGCAAACTGTACAGTTCCCAGGACATGGCATTCCAAGTGTGCAAAGCTGGAGAGACAGCAGAAGGGTCTGTAGTGGTTGTTGGGAGTTCCTGGGAAAGGGAGACAGGGCAGAGTAGAAGACAGGACGTTTAGGTCAGTGAAACTGTCCTGTGATGCCGTAAGGTGGACACATCCTCCAGACCTGTAGAATGTAGAACATCAAGAGTGAACCCCAGTGTAACTATTGGTCAATCATTTGTTGTAAATGTACCTCCCCAAGGCAGGATGTTAGTAACAGGGAAGCTGTGGAGCAGTGCTCTGGAACTCTCTACATTCTATTTAATTTTATTATTCTGTTTAATAAATAAGCTTAAATCCACTCTGAAAACTAATGTTTATTAATTAATGAAAAAAATTACGTAGAGTGGAGTTTTAAAAAATTAGCATTCGTGAGTAATGATCTTACAAAATAAATGAAAGCAGAGTCTACTATTTGCACATTAAAAACCTTGATCAAACTAAAAAGCTTCTGCACAGCTAAGAACACTGTAAGTAAAGCAAACAAACAGCCCTCAGAATGGGAGAAGATATTTGCAGGGTATATCTCTGACAAAGGTTTAATAACCAGAATCCACAGAGAACTCAAACGCATAAGCAAGAAAAAAACAAGGGATCCCATCGCAGGCTGGGCAAGGGATTTGAAGAGAAACTTCTCTGAAGAAGACAGGTGCACGGCCTTCAGACATATAAAAAAATGCTCATCATCTTTAATCATCAGAGAAATGCAAATCAAAACTACTTTGAGATATCATCTAACTCCACTGAGACTAGCCTATATCACAAAATCTCAAGACCAGAGATGTTGGCGTGGATGCGGAGAAAAGGGAACACTTCTGCACTGCTGGTGGGAATGCAAATTAATACATTCCTTCTGGAAAGATATATGGAGAACACTCAGAGATCTAAAAATAGATCTGCCATTCAATCCTGTAATTCCTCTGCTGGGCATATACCCAGAAGACCAAAAATCACAACATAACAAAGATATTTGTACCAGAATGTTTATTGCAGCCCAATTCATAATTGCTAAGTCATGGAAAAAGCCCAAGTGCCCATCGATCCACGAATGGATTAATAAATTGTGGTATATGTACACCATGGAATACTATGCAGCCTTAAAGAAAGATGGAGACTTTACCTCTTTCATGTTTACATGGATGGAGCTGGAACATATTCTTCTTAGTGAAGTATCTCAAGAATGGAAGAAAAAGTACCCAATGTACTCAGCCTTACTATGAAACTAATTTGGGGCTCTCACATGAAAGCTATAACCCAGTTACAACCTAACAATAGGGGGAAGTGGGAAAGGGGGGTGGTGGGTAGAGGGAGGGGGATCGGTGGGATCACACCTGTGGTGCATCTTACAGGGGTATTTGCGAAACTTGGTAAATGTAGAATGTAAATGTTTTGGCACAGTAACTGAGATAACGCCGGAAAGGCTATGTTAACCATTGTGATAAAAATGTGTCAAATGGTCTATGAAGCGAGTGTATGATGCCCCATGATCATATCAATGTATACAGTTATGATTTAATAAAAAATAAAAATAAAAACCATGAGTCCAGGGCGGCGCCTGTGGCTCAACGGGTAGGGCGCCGGTCCCATATGCCGGAGGTGGCGGGTTCAAGCCCAGCCCCGGCCAAAAAAAAAAAAAAACCATGAGTCCTGTGTGAAAGATGAAAGGGTGACGTTATAGAAATAAAAGCTATGTTTGGGGATGTGCACAGCACCGTGGAAGACCAGGGTTCAGGGTGGGTCTCCTTTGTCGGAGGCCCAACGTAACCTGTCTCTGAGAAGCTGAGCTTCAGACTTCACGTCTGCACAGTGAGGCTGGTAAGGCCAACTATGCAGTGCTGTCCTGAAGGTGAAGAGACCCGTCTGCTGAGCTATTAGACAATACGCGGAGCCTGGAGCGTAGTGCCTTGCCCCGCCTGCAAACCTTCCTGGTGCCGAGCAGAACATTTCTCTTTGATTCCATCAGCAGTTACTCCATCTTTGGCTTGTGTTCTGAGCTGGGCTGCCAATGGATGACAGGCAGCTCCCATGGCAGGTTACAGCACAGTGGTAAATGACCTTGCTACCCCCAGGACATCTGTTCCAGCTCTGCACAAAGCCAACGGCTCCCTGCTGTGGGGTTTTGGTTTCACTAGGCCGCACTCTGAACGTTCTTTATGGGCTGGCAGAAGGTGTTCACACTTCAGATAGGCCTCCAGAGGACGCTTTACTTTCTTCAAGGAGAATTGGGAACCCCGGATGATTGGAAGCTTCTGTACTATCTCATTTTAGCACCTCAGGTAGATTCTCCCGGCCCTGCAGACACAGTCATAGCTGACGGAGCCAGCCGGCGGTGACGGGAGGTGCGGGGTCGCTGTGCTGGGCAGTGTGGGTGCAGCCCATTTCCAGCATCGCAGAAGGTTCTGTTGGACAGAACACGGGGAGGCTCTTTCTCCCCCACGCTGCCCTCTGCATCTCCTGCCTGCTGTTTGTGCAGCCACTGCCCACTTCGGGCCCCGGGTGCTTATTAACATGCTGGTAAGTTGGTGGAGTCGTCTTCTAGCGAGTCTGGCATTGGGCTTTGTCTCTGGTTTCTCAAGTGGCAGGGCTGCCTCCCTGCTTGGCACTCACATCCTTGCCAGGACCCCCACCTGCCGCTGTCACCCCCTCTCCCCCTCCTCCTGGCCCCGTGGTTCTCCGTTCTCCAGTACATGCCCAGGAGTGCACGGGGTACACATACCAACTACTTGTTTTGGGGCAGATTTGTTGGTCCCATCCCTGCCTCTGTGCGATGTCCTTGTACACTCTGCCTTGGAATGGTTTCCTTCCTGTCCATTTGCCCTGGTCAAGCCTTCTTTATTATGTCACATGCGTCCCAACTACTCCTGTCACCCTCCCTCAGAGACTCTGATCACCCAATCAGAGATGATCTCTCCCTGAGGGGAACACCTTAATACTTTGGTTTCCCTCCCCCGTGACTCCCGGCACTTTCTGCTTCACGTGAAATCTGCCTGTCGGCATTACACTGCCTTGCTTCCGCTCAGAATATATGTTCCTGAAAGGACAGGAACCCCGGAGCCTTCATCTACACAGGCTAGCCCAGGCCTTGCTGAGTGATATGCATTTGGTGAATTGTAAGATCCTCTTGCCAAGATGCAAAGTCCAAAGTCACTTCTCCAAGAAATTCTTCCCTAAACCCCCAGAGGAAAAAGCCGGACTCCAGGGGTAGACTGAGGAAGATCTGCCTCATGCAGTGGTTTTGCTCTTACCTCTGTGTCTCAGGGGCCACATGGGTCACCTGTCCCCTTCTACACACTGAAGGGACAGGGCAGTGTATCAGACACTGTGCACGCCCAGCGCGTGTCTCGTGGACCTTGTTCACTGCAGTGTGTTTTATTTGTATCTCCCACTGCCTGAACCTGAATCGCTTCTCCTGAGGGTTTTGGGAGCTTCTCCAATCGGCCTGGGAGGCCGATTCTGCCTGTAGACCAGAAGTTCTAGAGGATTGAAGACCCCTGGAGAAAGGCCTCATCCAAGAACTGCTCGAGTCGCAGTGTAAATACCCCAGACCCTCGCCGCAGTGTGGGAGGAATCTCACGGACACGCTTGTCATTGTTCTCTCAAGGTCTTTGGCAGGATGAAACCTTGCTTGTCCACAGGGATAACTTACCCTTTGGGGACTCCCTTCCTCCCTCTTCTTTTCTCCTCCCATAAACTACTTGCTCTAAATCTTTGTTTTAGGTTCCATGTGTAGGGAAGCCACATCCAGATTGAGTGATTACCAAGTAGTCTTCATTTCTGACCTTTAGACTTGTTGATTTGATCTGATTGGTGTTCTGTCTACACTGTTTACCACCTGTGAGGCGTATATCCCTGAGCTAAAATGATTGTCTCATTTAAGTCTAAAGACTAATCCTTATAAATGGTGTGTTCAGCTAAGGACCTGGCAGGATGGGGAGCTTGCCTCAAGAGCGTGAGCACAATTGGACGTCCCGACTGCAGCGGCCCTACCTCAAGCTGGGGATTACTGAGAGTTAAGTCATAGTTGGGAAGCTCATGCATGAAAAATGGGAAGTACTCTTTAATGCGAAATTTCATTTCATTCTGTAGTTGGTAAAAAGAGCTTTTAATTAAATAGAATTTGGTGGAAGAGATCAAAGTTACCTTGTGAAATTGCTTTCACAAATTTATGTGTCTGAATTTGCTCCTTTTTGTTCCTTAATTCCTGCTCTTCTGTCCTCTCTTCTCATTTTTCTTCTTCCTTTTCTCTCTGTTTCTCTTTGTGCCTTGACTATTTGTGGTATTTCTGCTATTGTATTAAGGTATTTTCTTTTTTAAACACAAATAATTTGATTTGACTATTTACTATCTGAACTCATTCGAAGCTTCTTTTTTTTTTTTTTTTTTTTTTGGCCGGGGCTGGGTTTGAACCCACCACCTCCGGCATATGGGACCGGCGCCCTACTCCTTGAGCCACAGGCGCCGCCCTCATTCGAAGCTTCTAACCCAAAAAAAGGACAAATGGGCAGCACGTGGGCTGATGTCTCCCCTTCCCTGCACGTGGCAGACATCAGTAATCCATCCTCTCACCCTCCTCAAGCCCGAGCTCCAGGGAGCCACCACAGTTGATGGGTATTAGCGCAGGAGAGAAAACTGTTGCAATCTAATGTAAATGATTAGATCAGGGAAGCCTGATATTTAGGCAGATATTTGATAAGCTGTTCCTCTCATTTGTCCTTTGTTAAGAGAATAAGGCTGAAAGCTTCAGAAGAAAGAGGGTTTGGGGACAACTTATCCTCAATTTCTGTGGGTTGTGAGTCAGTCTGGGTGCAGGCTGTGTTTCTCGTCAGCTTGAGGGAACTCCAAGGAAGAGTGGAACCGCTGGGTTTCCCAGTCTCTGGGTTGTCCAGGCTGCAGGGACAGTTTAACCCAGACCGTTCACAGTATGGACAGATGGGATTCTGGCCCTTCCCCTCCCGCTATGGGTGTCATACATATCAGTGCCACTTGCTTTGCCCACAGTCCTGTCCCCAGGTCCCCTTGCTTGTTGACGTTACCCTTCCTTAGATGTTTCAACATTTGACGTTACCCTTCCTTAGATGTTTCAACATTTATGATGTTGGCCAAGGGCAGATGATAGAGAAGAGCTATTTCCCCTCCATTCACACGCAGCCTTGGTCTTCCCCAGCACCCTGGGACTGGCTCTGGCATCCTCATCTGTGGGCTTACCAGCCTTTGACTTTTAGGTTTCTTTGGACACCCAAGTGTGGGCTCACCCCCTCCCCCACACTTCCCCAGAGTTGACCCTCATGGGTTAAAGTGTCACGGCCAAGCTGTGGACTTCACTGCTTTTCCCTAAGTCTGAGTGTGATGAAGCAAGACCTCGTCCCTCTGCCTTCCAGACCACCCCTCCCTCTCGTCCTCCCCTCTGGTCCCGCGTCCTGGCTGGAGAATCAGCACACGGTGTTTCTCTAGCTCCTGATGAGCCCTCCTGCCTGCAGCAGCAGGCTGGGGACACTCGCCATGCCCAGCCTCCCCTACCAGCCTTTCCTGGGTGAGAGCTCACAGTGTCTTTTACACGTTGACATGGAGACTGCAGGTTTGGCTTCATGCGACTCTGTTCTAGCCCCACCCCCTCAAGGCTTCATTCAGGAAAGGCTTCTTGTTGGCTTGCTCAGTGGTTGATTTGAGGAGGCTGCACACAATACTATCCAGGCGCCATGGGTTTAAATAAACACAGAGTGTACAGAAAATGTCCTCATTGGTGACTCCCTCACCCTCCAGGGGCCTAAGAGCATGACTGCAGGGCATACTGTCCTTCCTGCCGTTACTGCCCGGAGAAGGGGATGGGGCCAGGGGACCCTGGGGCTCCGGAGTGGGAGTCTAAAGCAGAGCCTGAGGTGAGGTTCAGGAGCACGTGTTTCACTGAGGGTGAGCTCTCAGGAAAACCTGGGAAGACGAGGAGAAGCAGGAGAGGGCAGGGCAGGGCTATGGACAGAGACTGCAGTGCCAGCAGGCGGGCTCAGCTGTGGCCAGCTCCAGGGAGGGAGCATTCTGTGGTTGTCAGTCACACCTGGAGTTGCCCTTCCTGAGTCAAAGGTCCAAGCTTCTGTGCTACTGTCAGTCCGTCATCGAATGCCTAAGACTCCTACTGACACAGGGCAGTTCCACAGAGAGCTGGGGACTGTGGTGCCAGTCACTGAGAGAGACCTGGGCAGCACCGACGGCAGCAGCTCTCCCAAGCTCTGCTTAGGACAAAGGAAATGCAGGCTGATAAGAGGCTGCTATGAGCAGCTGCTGTGCGGAGAGCTGCAGTATCCATCCTCCCAACGCATTTCTAAAATAATGCGTACAGACTTGTTATTATTTTCCTGTATTTTTCAAATGAAGATGCTGAGCTTCCGAGGGATTCAGGAGTTCCCAAAGGCCTGAGGAGTAGTGAACCGCAGAGTTGGGATCTGAACCCTGATACCTCTTGCTTTGTTTCTCTCTCCAGAACTTGAGTCTGCCCTGACACGGCTGCGGGGCCAGAGACCCCTCTGTCCACACGTGGCTTCTCAGCCCTCAGTGGGGAGATGTTGTGCAGGAATTGCCTGTACGATCATCTCACAAAGCCTTTAAGAACCTCTCTCAGGCCTGTTTGCTTTTCCAGTCGTGCACTGGATGACGCTATCTGGTAATGATGGAGCACATGTCTAATGCCGATTCTGAAAGATTATAACAGAGCCGAAACTTTCCCGTCACCTGGAGACACCCTAGCCATCGCACTGCAGCACAGCACCTCTCCCCGGGCAGGCTCAGGTGTGTTTGGACACACAGATCCTCACCGTGTGTTGCTGTCACCTACGGTGCTCACACAGGTTGCATGCTACATAGGTCGGGAGCCTGGAGGGACAGGCTGTCCCCACAGCCCAGGTGTGTGCCAGGCCATGCCATCTAGGTGTGGGTGAGCACACTGTGATGGTCACACACTTCAGAGTCACCTAACTGTGCTCGTCTCAGAACATCCCCCTCATTAATTGACCCCTAACTATATTTAGACAGTTATGACTTTAGAAGTCAAAACAGACTTCTCTGTCAGCTTCCTAGACAGGTCCACAGCAGAATCAGGTCACCTGTTAGGAAGGAGAGTCACCCCACAGGTGGGGAAGCTGCAGGTCTGGGGTGAAGGCAGAGACAGTTCCATCACAGAAATGAAACCCATTAGCAGTCTGGGGTCACCCAGTGTAGAGAAAGCTCCAGCTGTACACCCTGTAGGAGGTCCCAAGAATGTCATTAGATTAAAGCCCAGAATTAATGGGCGTTCGCTTGCTCAACTTTCTCAACAGACTTCTTTTGGGCACCTGGTATGTGTAAGATGCGCGGACTCTCTGCTGTGGTCCTTGTCTGTGAAGAGTTTGCATCTTTAAAACTGCTGGGACACGGGAGGCTGGAGATGAAGCAAGAGTCCAGAGCAAGCGTCTCTCCTGAGCAGGGTCGTTCATCACATTAGCAGCCTGATAACAACGCATGGCCTGATCAGCTTATGAGAATGTAACATCATCAGTCACAGGGAAATGAAAAGTAAAACTACTGCGGGATTCTACTGCATTTGAAATTTAAAAGCTAGCAATACCAAGTCTCAGCAAGGTTGTAGACAAACTGGAACTCAAATATGAGGTCAGTGGAAATGTAGAATGAGGCAGCCGCTTTGGAAAACTGAAATTTCATATAAGATAAATGACCCAGCCATTCCACCTGTAGGTATTTACCCAAGAGAAATGAAAATATATGGTCGCAGAAATATACACATGTGGGTGTTTATAGCAGTTTTAGTTGTAATGCCCCCAAACTGAAAAAATCCAGCTGTCCATCAACTGGTAAATGGATCAAAAATAGAGGCCCATGCTGGCAATGGGAGACTAGTTGGCAATTAAAGGATTGCACCATTGAAACACACGAGAACAGCAGGGGATCTCAGAAACATTATGCTTAGTGAAAGGAACCAGACACAAAAGAATACATGCTGTATGAGCCGTCCGCATGAACTTCTGGGAAATGCAAGCTAAGCTGTAGGAGCAGAAGGCCAGGTGTGGGAGGATGACAGAGGGCCACAGCGAAACTTCTGGGGATGATGGAAGTGTATACTTCAGATGGCTGCAGTTTATTTTATACAATAAATAAATAAAAGGTTGTATTTATACAACCTCAGTGAAGTTGATTTTTCAAGAAGCACCTAGATCATTTGCTAGGATCTATAAATAGTGCACTTCCTAAAATAAATGTATACATACAGTGGGTGCAAAATAATGTGTGCCCAGTATAAGAAAGGAAACAACTATCTTAAGTTTGTAATACTCAAGTCATGTTTGACTTCTACCGTTATAAGAGGTGCTCAACGTGACTTGTGTTCAACCTTTTTTGTGAGTATATGTTGAGTGTTACAATTGTAAAAGTTTTTTTTTCCCTTTTGAAAAATCTGTGTACATTTTTGGCCTCCCCCACACACGTGTGTACATCCCACTGCACGCCATGCTCTTGCCAGCCTAGCTCCCAGGATCTCTTCTTCTCCTACGGATGGCAGCTGGTACACATCAAGCACCGAAACTCATCAAGCTCCTCCCTGTAGGGCGACGCCCTTTCTTGGTGGGATCTTAGCCATGGAGAAGGCTGCTTCCTTCCAGAAACAATCGTGTTCTCTTTTCCTTCTTGGCATCCTATGACCCAGTCAGACTTCCAAGACCTGCTTGCCACACCTGGGGCCAGGCCGAGTCAGGAAACCAGCAGCGCTCAAGCCTGTCCCCACGCAGGCGTCACCTGCAGGGAGGAAGCCACGTGGGGGTCCAATTCCCGGCTCACAGACTCGGCCTTCCTTCACTTCAGCGTCTGTTCAGCTTGGCGGCCTCCTTGGAGACCTTATCCAGTACTTCAATTCCTCTGTTAAATTTGTGCCTGAGTTCAGAACACTTGACAAGATAGCCCCTGATTAAAAACCAATAAAACAAGACTGACAAGACAGGTTGAGAAGGATGACACGTTCAAAAAATAGCTCATCATCTTGGGCGGTGCCTGTGGCTCAAGGAGTAGGGCGCTGGTCCCATATGCCGGAGGTGGCGGGTTCAAACCCAGCCCCGGCCAAAAACCACAAAAAAAAAAAAAAAAAAAAAGCTCATCTAATTCCTGGGCTCTGCGTTTTCCATCTGTCGGGACAAACAAGTACAGCTTCCTTTTCCTCCTTGAGCTGAGATTTGATTTTATCCCAAGCTCCTCCACCCTGAAGTTACAGGGAGCCCAGGGAGCTTCCGTGTTCACTGACCTGACCTTTGGCCCCCCAGGGAATCCCCAGGCCCTCTCTGTCTCCAGCGGTCCCTAACGCTTTGGTATTCTGGTGAAGAATTTTATTGTGCAAAACACAGGATAAAATACTTAGATCAACAAAAACTGTTTCAATTATATAATGAATAAACAAGCTAGGGGTGGAGGAATCCTTGTTTCTTTATCAGCACATTCAGTAGCAAGATCTTGGTGGCAGGCCTAATAACGACTATCATTTTGAATTGTGGATGAGCATAAATGCTATTTTGAGATTCCTGCTGCACTGTGATGGGCTATAAAATACTTGACTGCCGTTGGTGTTAAAGTCATAGAAATTGCTAATATTGTGTGGTGTTCTACCCATATTCATACAAGAAGAAAATGCTGCATTTCAGTTAGAAGCTAGTAATATATATGTATATGTGTGTGTGTATATATACATATATTTTATTAGCTTCTAACGAAAGCTAATAAATGTTTATTTATATATTGCTCATCCCACTTCATATACCCTCCCACAGACATCTTGGGGTCACTAGACCCCAGGTTAAGAATCACTGAGATTAACTCTTCCTTCCTGTGGAACATTCTCATTGAGATGTGTCATTTTTTTTTTAACCACTTCTGCCAGCATCACTCTTCAATTAAAAATATTTGAGACCTAAACCCATATAGGGAAGTAATGTAATGAATGTCCATATCCCCCTTACACACCTCGGACACAGACTCTTGGCACAGATATTTTTATTTATTTATTTTTTTTTTTATTAAATCATAGCTGTGTACATTGATATGATCATGGGGCATCATACACTCGCTTCATAGACCATTTGACACATTTTCGTCACAATGGTTAACATAGCTTTCCTGGCATTATCTCAGTTACTGGCACGGATATTTTGAACCCCACAGACCTGCAGACTTTTCAGTGCTCTCGGTGGCTTTTCTGTTCCCTGCCTGAGAGGGGCAACCTTTATCTGGAATTGGGTTTGAAGATTCCTGTCCATATCTTTGTCCTTTTGCCACACATGTCTATGCCTGTACACAACACCACATGTCACGTACTTGTTTTGAAACGTGGTGTAAATGAGACTGTGTCCCTCGTGCCCTTCTCCCTGGACATTGTGAGGCTGATTGGTATTGGTGCACAGAGACTTTCCTTCACTTACCGTCAGGGCTGCATGTGGTCCTGTTGTATGGGCTATGTTGAAGTTAAGTTGGCTGCTGTCCTGCGGGTGGCATTTGGATTGTTTCCGGTTTTTCAATATGACAGTGTATCATGGCCAGATGAGCTTCTCTAGCACTGAAATGGCTGGACTTAGGTTTTACGGATCTTCCCAAACTGCTCCCTGTTGTGGTTGTTCTGATAGATTCATGCTGACCAGAGACAGATGAGAGCTCCCATTGTTCTCCGTCATCATTGGTACTTGATCGGTACCGATTGGCCCGTCAGACTTCTTGATACCTGTTGCCCAGTGAAGTGAAAGGCTCCCCGAATCCGGTTTCAATTTGCATTCCCCTGGATACTGGTTGTACTGAAATAAGTGGTGCTCCCCCCCCCACCAAGATACCAGGTCCTATCCCTGGAACCTATGAATATTACTGTATATGGTAAATTATTTTGCAGATGTTATTAAGCTAAGGATCTTGAGATGAGAGATAATCCTGAATTACCTGGGAGGGCCCTAAATATGATCACAAGTGTCCTCAAAGAGAGAGGTAGAGGGAGTTTAGTCACACAAAGACATGAAGGTGGTACAAAGATGGGAGAGATGTGGCCACAAGCCAAAGAATGCCGGCAGCTACTAGAACCTGGAACAGATTCTCCCTTAGAGCATTCTTGACACCTTGATTTTGGACTGTGGTCTCCAAAACTGGGAGAAGATAAATTCCTCTTGTTTTAAGGCACCTCGCTTGAGGCAATTTATTCCAATAGCCGGGAAACACATACACTGATTGAGTTCAGCTTCTGTTTACAAGTTTTTTTGGCGTTTGGACGGTATATTCTGTGGCTGCATTATTTGTAAACTTTGCCTGTTTCTTATTAACTGTAAGGTAGGTGTTCATAGTCTGGCTATTAGTTCTTTACTGGTGTTATGTTCTATCCATGGCTTATCTTTTTTCTTCTAGTAGGGTTTTCTGACGCGTAGAAGTTTTAAACTTTACTGCAGTCAAATGTATCATGTATCAAATACATGACACATGAAAATACATGTGTCATGTATTTTCCTTGATGGTTTGAGCCAGGTCTTATTCGAAAAGTCCTTTACTGCTCTGAGATTGGAGACACCCACCTATCCTGTTCTTGTCTGCTAAGTATCTCCTGCTCTTTTGCCAGCCCTTGCGTCTTGGGTGGGAGACCCAGCTGGAAAGGGGCTGCCTCACCCTTCAGGTCATGAGCAGAGCCATGTGGACATGTCAGCCAGCCTGCCAGGGTGTGTTGGGCTGGAAGTTGGGGTGGCTGTCTCTTTCAAACCTTGAATTTGTCAAATGGATGTGTGGATTGTTTTGATGTCTAGTTTTCTTTCTTTCTTTTTTTTTTAAAATTAAATCATAAACACATAGATCATGTATACATTAATGCATTTATGGGGTGATTTCATACAGAATTAGGAATGCTTACATCACACTGGTTAATATATACCTCATCTAGTTTACTTATTGTGTTAAGACATTTATACTCTATACTAATAGATCCAACATGTACCCTTGCATTATGCACCATAGGTGTGATCCCTCCATTCACCCTTCCTCAATCTGACCTCCCCTCTCCCTTCCCACCCCCCCCTCCCTCATCTTGGGCCATAGTTGTGATCTATTCTTCATATGAAAGTGTGAGTTGATTGTAAATTGGTTTCATAAAAGTCCTGAGTACATGGGATATTTTTTCTTCCATTATTGAGATACTTTACTAAGAAAGATATGTTCCAGCTCCATCCACATAAACATAAAAGAGGGAAAGTCTCCATATTTTTTAAGGCTGCATACTATTCCATGTATACACATACCACAACTTATTAATCCATTCATGGGTCAATGGGCACTTGGGCTTCTTCCATGACTTAGCTATTATGAATTGAGTAGCAATGAACAATTTGGTGCAAATATCACTATAAAATGATTTTTGGTCATTTGGATATACACCTAGCAGAGGAATTGCAGGATCAAACGGGAGGTTACTTTTAGATCCCTGAGTATTCTCCCTGTTTCTTTCCAAAAGGGACATATTAGCTTGCACTCCCACCAGCAGTGCAGAAGTGTTCCCTTTTCTCCACATCCACGCCAACATCTGTAGTTTTGGGATTTTATTATGTGAGTCACTCTTACAGGAGTTAGATGATATCTCAAAGTGGTTTTGATTTGCTTATCTCTGATGATTAAAGATGATGAGCATTTTTTTCATGTTTCTGTAGGCCATGCGCCTATCATCTTCAGAAGCTTCTGTTCAAATCCCTTTCCCACAATGAAATGGGATTGCTCGTTTTTTTCTTATTCATAAGTTTGAATTCTCTGTGGATTCTGGTTATCAAAACTTTGTCAGAAGCATAACCTGCAAATATCCTTTCCCATTCTGAGGGCTGTCTGCATGCTTTACTTACTGTGTTCTTGGCTGTGCAGAAGCTTTTTAGTTTGATCATGTAGAATGTATTTTTGGTGTTGCTTCAATTGCCTGGGGGGGGGTCTTCCTCATAAAGTATTCTCCCAGGCCAATTTCTTCAAGTGTTTCTCCTACACTTTCTCCAAGAATCTTTATAGCTCCATGTCTTAAGTTTAAATCTTTTATCCAGTGAGAGTCTATTTTTGTTCATGGTGAAAGGTCCAGTTTCAGTCTTCTACAAGTTGCCAGCCAATTCTCCCAGAACCATTTGTGAAATAGGGAATCATTCCCCCAATTTATATTTTTGATAGGCTTATCAAAGATCAAATGATGATAAGTGTCTGGGTTCATCTCTTGGTTCTCAATTCTGTTCTGTACATCTACCTCTCTGTTTTTGTGCCAATACCATGCTGTTTTGATCACTATAGATTTATAGTATAGTTTGAAGTCTGGTAGGGTGATTCCTCCTGATTTGTTTTTATTTCTGAGTAATATCTTGGCTATTCAAGGTTTTTTTCTGGTTCCATATAAAATGAAGTACTATTTTTTCCATATCTTTAAAGTATGATGGTGGTGCTTTGTTAGGGATTGCATTAAATCTGTAAATTGCTTTGGGTAATATGGACATTTTAGCAATGTTGATTCTTCCTAGCCATGAGCATGGTATGTTTTTCCATTTGCTAACATCTTCAGCTATTTCTTTTCTCAGAGTTTCATAATTCTCTTTATAGAGATCTTTCACGTCCTTTGTTAGGTAAATTCCCAAATATTTCATCTTCTTTGGCACAACTGTGAAGGGAATAGAGTCCTTGACTGTTTTTTTAGCTTAACTATTATCAGTATATATAAAAGCTACTGATTTGTGAGTATTGATTTTGTATCTTGAGACACTACTGCATTCCTCGATCACTTCTAAGAGTTTTGTTATTGAGTCCTTGGGGTTTTCCAGGTATAAAATCATATCATCTGCAAAGGGTGAAATTTGATTTCATTGCTATCAACTCCTATACTTTTTAATCATCACCTACCACTTACCACTTTTCACTTTAGTTATCATCACTGTAGATACAACTAAGGCAAACTTGTCCCTGCAGCTCAGTATGCATTTCTAGGGCTGTTCTCCTTCCGCCTCCAAAGGTGTTTTCATTTTCATGTAGATGATTATTTGCAATGCCCCCATTTCCAGCCATGATTGTTTAATTTAGCATTTTCCTGTCAGTAATCCAGCACAGAGGCCATGACCTCAAATGCCTTTGGGATGAGGCAGGTGGTTAAGAGCAAGGAAGTGGGTGTGTGATCTCTGGGGTGGCTCCACACTGCAGGTCCTGCCTGAGATTTGTGATCTGCCACGTGCATCCCAACTGCATCACACCTGGGCCCTGGGATCACTGCTTGGTGGCCTGTCACATACTGCCATGAAGGAAAGTTTGGTCTCATTTTGGGAAAAAGGAGCCTACAACCTCTGGCAGGTGAAATGATCCTGACTCCTCTGCAGCCCTAAGTCATCGGCTGCTCTGTGGCTTTGTTGAGCATTCAGATGGGATCATAGACTAGCACATCTTGAAGGCTCCTTCTATCTCCTGAAAGATCCTTTGGACATTTAAGAATCCGAAGTTGTCCAATTTCCCAGAATTATATATTCCTTTTCAAAAAATTGTTGTAAAATAGACGTAACATAAAATTTTCTATGTTACTCATTTAAAGGCAGACAATTTAGTACATTTATGTTGTTTCACATCATCATCTCTAGTTCTAGAACATTTTCATCACTTCAGAGGATACCCCAAATCCACTAGCAGTCACTCCCCGTATCTCTAATTCCCTGGCCCCTGGCAGATGCCACCTGTGTTCTGTCTCCATGGATCTCCTGTGCTGGGTATTTCATATAAAGGGAATCACCTGGCATGTGGCCTTTGTGTCTGGCTTACTTGGCTTAGCGTAGCGTTTTCAGGGTTCATCCTTGAGTAGCACGTGTTCATGGCTGAGTAGCAGCCCACTGTATGCTGCGCCATATTTTGTTTGTCTCTCATCTGTTGATGGAGCTTGGGGTGTTTCTGCTTTGTGCCTGTTGTAAGTGGTGCTTCTGTGACTGTTGTGCTCTGTTTGCACACCTGAATCATAACCAGGAGTGGAATTGTGAGGTGATACAGTAATTCTACACTTCATTTATTGAGGAACCACCAAACTGTTGTCCACAGAAGCTGCACTTTTTCTATTTTCCTTGATGCATTGATTCTTCAAATTAAAAAACAAAATCTTGTTCTTGTTCCAATTGCCTATGTTGTTCTAAGATTTCTCTGTCTCTATAAACATTTATGCTCACTCAGGAGACATTTTCTATGAAGGCCTCTCAGGGTGTTTCAGCACCTTCTCTCCCCACTGAGGAGCCATCCAGGGAGCTCCTCCCCTAAAACTCTGGTAACCATGTTGCCCTGACTCACATGGCCAGAGGGTGCAGAGGGTGAGAAGTGGCCCTTCTGGATCCTCCTGTGTTGGGAGGTGGGCATGTCCCCAACCAGGGAAGGGTGGTTACAGAATAGGAGGCTCCTCCGTAGATTCTGTCACCCCAGGGATCCCTCCTCCAGGAGCAGATCCCTGACCCCAGGTGCTCACCACACTTAACAGTGTGTAGATGGTGACGCTACAGAACAAGACCAAGTTTCTCTTAGGAAGGATGGATATCATGACTCGGCTTTGGGGATGGCTTAGTTTGGGTTCAGAAATAAGCAGTTTGTTTTGGAAGTGATCCCAGGAAATCTCAGTAGGAGATGTCACCATTGAGAACAACTGGGGCTCAGTTCCAGTGAGGACTCTCTGGGAGACGGTGTGGGACCTTGGGTGTTGAGCCACTAACAAGTGAGGAAGGCAGGGATATTACCCCTCAGATCCCTCCTGCGGTGCACACACCCCCAGCATTTCTGGTCTGCCCGTCTATGGAGGAAGAGCTCGCTCCCAAGGAAGGGAGAAGCAGGCGGCTGCAGGTATGGAGGGAAACTCTGTGGAGAGCTCTGAGGTGGTGCCAGTGCTGTGTGCTGCAGGAAAAGGGGTGTGGGAGAAGAAATGGTAAATATTACTGAGAAGGAGTCTGTCTCCACATCTTGGCCCTGACTGAAATCAGGTGATGTTTGAAGTCAGACATATGAGTGAGTTCTTATCATCGTAATGTGTGAACGCCTGAACTGATCCCATCAGTATCTCTATGTGTTAATGTGCAAAAATCTCAACACCTGAGTCTGCAGATGTTCAGCATCTGGACTGTGACTATCTCAAACTTCAGCATGAAAATATCCCAACATCTCACCATGTGAAGGTCTCAACATCTTAACGTCTCAGTATCTTTAGTTTGTTTTTTTTTTTTTTTGATGGTTGATGTGGATGACACATCAACAGCTGAACCTGTGAATATCTCAGCAGTCCAATATGCAGATGTCTCAACATGCAAATTTAACATCTGCCCCTGTGAGTACAATTGTCTCAGTATCGTAACATGGGGATATTACATCCGATCCTGTGAACGTCTCCACATGTCACATGCAGATGCCGTGGTGTCTCCACATGTGCTTCTCAACAGCTCAACACGTAATGTCTTGACATCACAGCATATGAATGTCACAACACCACATCTCCAAAAAGCTGAATGATCTTCCTTCTAAATCCAATTCTGCAAAACCCTATTGAAATACTAGCACACAAAACTTGCCACTCTTGTAGAAATTCTGTTCTTTTGCAGATCAGCACTAGATCTTAGATGCAGAGAGATAGACACCTGGACAAGCTTTGTAACTAGTAATCCAAGAGCACTCTGTTTATATGGAAATCACTCCTGGATATCTCCAATGCTCCTGGATCCTCATTGCAGGGAAATGCCACCCCGAGGCTCATGCACTTTCCTGATGGTGGCTTTGGAATTACTCTCATGATCCCACCAAGATAATTGCAGGTAAGATGAGGTCACAGATTAGAAACAGAACCTCTGTCATTTGTAAAATGACAGTTGACTCCAGAGCAAAGGAACTGGCACCAGGGGAGAAGAAAGAGCTATAGAAAGTAGGCATCGGAGGCAGAGAGTGAAGTTGACTGAGAAGAGGCCGAGGGAACTCTCTGCAGTATTGTCATGGTCTTTATCTTGGCAGGCTCTTGGGCTATACAGGGACATGCATTTATCAAAACCAAATAAATGTTCACTTTGGATTTGTGCATTTCATTGTGTGTTGTTAAATTTTGTATCTCAGCAGAAAAATACCACATGTAAATACTGGCATGATGTACGTGCTCAAGTGTTCAGGGGAAAGTGTGCTGATGTCTGCAGTATGTTTTTAGGTACATTTTAAGAAAGACAGATTGATAGACAGGTAGGTGGATAGATGTCGGATAAAACAAGCGTTTTATAGGGCGACGCCTGTGGCTCAAAGGAGTCGAGTGCTGACCCCATATACCGGAGGGGGCGGGTTCAAACCTGGCCCCAGCCAAAAACTGCCAAAAAAAAAAAAAAGTATTATATAATGTTATGGCAGAATCTAGGTGGCGAGTAATGTATTTTAAACTTGAGCATATTTAAAATTTTTCCTATTAAATATTCCAGAAAAAGGTAGGCTGGGAAAACTAACAAATCCTGCCTTTGGGGGCTGCTCAACCCACGTCACAGATGCTGAGAATGTTGTACGGTGGTATCTCATTTTCATGACTGATACTCATTAATGTCCTGGGTTATTTTTAGAACTTTTAATTTCTGATTCATGTGTATTTAAGGCAGCAAACAGAGAATGTAATTACTTTTGGAAATTTTCCATTAAAAATATCTGCATTTAAAAAAAAAAAAAAAAAACACTGGAAAATCCCCCTTCAGTGAACTCTTGCATTCCCTGACATCATAGGCGAGGGAGATGTCATTTCAATTAGCATTTCTAGCAGGTGGATGATTATGTCACCTTGCCATTAACTTAGCTTCGTCGTTTCCAGTGCGGTTTACATGTATCGTCTCAGGGTTTTAGAGAAAGGGCTTTTGAGTTACAGTCTGCTGGGTGTGGCTGTGAAGGCACTTCTTGATTTGTTTGAGCTCAGCACTTTAGGGGAATGATGATACCTAAAATATTGGCTTCTTGTAAGAAATAAATCATAAAATTCAGGCAAAGTTGGCTTGATGCCATATCTCAGTGGTTAGGGCACTGGCCACATACACAGAGGCACGCAGGTTTGAACCCGGCCCAGGCCAGCTAAGTAGCAATGACAATAAGAACAAAAAAATAGCCAGGTATTGTGGTGGGCGCCTGTAGTCCCAGCTACTTGGGAGGCTGAGGCAAGAGAATCGCTTAAGCCCAGGAGCTGGAGGTTGTTGCGAGCTGTGATGCCATGGCATTCTACCCAGGGCAACATAGTGAGACTCTGTTTCAAAAAAAAAAGAAAAATTCAGGAAAAGCACATTAAAGAGCCTGACATGTAGTAGGTTCTTAATCAGGTGGTGTTCTCTGCCTTGGTTCCTTTCATACAATCACCGGGACAATTCTGTGAAGGAGGAGGATGAATATTTCTCACAGGAGATGGCTGGTGTTTGAAGAATTACCAGCCAACCTCAACCCCATGTGTATCCCTGAGTAGAGGAAGGGCCCTGCCCACATCTCTGCATCCACTGCTGGGCCTACTTCAGCCAGTCTCCACCTCCTGTCCCCAAGTCTGATGGGACAAACACAGAGGTCGAATGAGGGACAAAGAAGAAATGAACAGGAATCTTCTTTGGTATCAGGGCAAAAATAAGGTTGACTCATACTGTTAACTGTCACAAAGAGTTTTGTTGAAAGTGTTAATATCCATGGTGGAACGGTAAAAATGCAGGTTGAAATTACTCAGCAAACTTGCTGTGACCTTTTCAAAAATGCTTAAACATTTGAGCTTCACATATGTCACCGGGGAGGCTTGGACTTGGGCCTGCAGTTGCCAACAATTTGAAATCACGCTGTAGACACCAACACATGTCTGCTTGGCCCTGGTGTTCTCCAGGCTCGTGAGGCTCCCAGGCCTGCACAGCCTGCTGCTGTTCGTCCCCTCACTTCCCACAGAGACCTGACACTAGCAGGGAAGCTGGCAGCACAGGTTGGGTGTGCAGGAACGGATCAGTAGGGCAGCAATGGCCTTTCAAAGGACCCTGGGTTCTTTTCAAACACACTGTCCTTTCCTTTACTGTCTTTGACCGAGGTGGTGGAACTACCACACACAGCAATTGAAGAATAGCTGCATTCCTCACCAGACCATTACCCGGGGACATGGAAGCTGCCTCAGACCTGGTCCTGATGGATATGTAAGTTTAACAAAGCTTTGCCTATCTTCTTTGGTTTACCATCCAGAGTTGGCTATCAACCTTGTTTGCAGCATAAAGTAAGAAAACAAATGTTCATTGGAGAATAACGTCAGCTGAGTGCTCCATCACGCTGAAAGGGAGAGCCCTTCAGCCCAGTGCGTCTGGCTGGAGATTCCCAACCCAGGTGCTGTGTGGCATGATGGTGACCATGGGAGGAAGGACGTGCACTCCAACCAACCCTGGGAGAGAAAGCACGGCCAAAGAACACACATCCTCATGTGGCTTATTGTCTTTAGAGCATCCTAGAGAATTACAGCAGACTGTTTGGAGCCTTAACAATTGCTTATTTTGTATTGGATGTTTTAAAAAAAAGCAAAGGATTTTTCCCTTGCATGTTACACATAAGCCAGCACAAATAGTTCCTGGAGAATGAAAACAACTGGAGGGTTAGTTTGCAACATGAGAGAGGCCGTTTGGCCCAGTTGCAAAGACACCGTTTTCTGAATGTGCATGGAGAGACAGTCAGGTAGGAGGCTGGATGTCAGGGCCGCCTGTCTTTAGGGAGGGTGCAGACAGGTCTTCAGTGGGAGCTGCAGGTGCATTCATAACCTTGCCTATGGCAGGAGGGACATGGGCTCCAGAACCTAGTGGGGAACAGAGCTGTGATGTTTTGCAGCCTGGCCTGCCGTCCACACACTGCTGCAGACTTCCTCAAGAGCAGTTAACTTTTAAACTGCATGTGGCCTTGGTGATCTGAAGGCTGGGCTGGGAAGCCCACCCAGGCTCCAGGTTTTCTCTGGGCAGCATGGTCATCTGCAGGGCCACAAACCTGCCAGGTTGATGGCTGTGGAATGGGCATAGAGGAGGAACGGCAGGGTGCTTGAAAAGAAGAAAGTGGCAGGAAAGCCTAATTTGCAAGGTGACCCAGGGCTGTGTCGCCAGCCTCCCTGTAGCCCACAGAGAGGGTCTGTGGATCCCCAGGGACCAACTGCAGAGCCACACAGCCATGCTGGGTGCCCACAGGGGCTCTCACAAGGCCTTGCACTTGGCACTGATGACAAATGAGGAGAAAGGGCTCCCTAATTGCCCCTATAGCTTTACTTTCCCTTCAGCCACCTTCTGAGAATGATGGGGGTCATTAAAACAGCATTTATCAAGCAGTGGTTTCCAGACCAGCAGAGTCAGCTCCCATGGGAGCTTGTTAGAATTGCGGATTCCCGGGCCCTGCTTCAGACCTGCTGAATCAGCAGCTGGGGGACAGGGGCAGGTCTGCATTGTAACAGCCCTCCAGTGAGCCTGGTTGCCACTCCTGGTTCCAGACCCGCCCCGCAGAGGAGCCAGGATAGGTCCTACAGAACACAGACAGGGGTGGAGGTCATGCGTGGGAGCCACTCCTGGTTCCAGACCCACCCCGCAGAGGAGCCAGGATGGGTCCCGCAGAACACAGACAGGGGTGGAGGTCATGTGTGGGACGTTCCTTTAATCTCTGTCACATCCTGCGGGGTTCCTCTTGGCCCCAGTGGGCTTTCTATATGGGAACGCATTTAGGAATGTTTGAGGCAGTGGTCTGGCTGGAATAGGGCACCAAGGGATTTTTGATTTTTGTGTTTTTTTTTTTTTTTGATGTTTTTCTACAGAAAAGCACAGGGTTATTACTAAAATTATATGTTAGAGATCAATAAAAGTGGCAACGTTTTTTATGATGCTTTTGTCCACACTTTAAGTAAGAGTGAGACAGCGTTAGCGGTTCATTCCAAAGGCTGCTGTCGCAGAGTGTGGTCTGGGGCTGTCAGAGCGGCCCTGCCCCAGGGCTCTCTAGGGCTCTGGAATCAACCCATCCCACAGTAAAGGTTTCCTGTTTTCTGGGTCAGGACACTGTCCTGTGAAAATGAAAGCCCCTCCTCCCATTTTTATTTTGCCTGCCTCCTACCTTTTCCCTGACTTGTGGGTTCAGGTATTATTTATTACCTGGGTTTTCTCCCTGCCTCCAGGCAAAGACTACATTTAAGCCAATCCAAACTTCACAAGTCTTTGAAAGAACTCTCCCTTTGCTCACCCCTCCCAGGTTTGGCAGGGGCTCCCTTGGAACAGGAAATCTCTCTCTTTCTACCTGCCTAACCCTCAGGCTTAACTCGTTCCACCATCTTTTCTTACCTTTTCAAGCGGTTATATGATTTGAGGAGGTCGGGTGTTTTGGTGGCGGTAGCAGGGGAGTGTCAGGGATGGGAGGCCTATTTCCCTTTCCATTCCCGGGGCCCTGATTGTCAGTGGTAAAGATTACCTTCTTTAAGAGCAAAACAGTTGTCATGAGTTCTCATGAATATTCCCACCGTGGGTGAGTTCATCTTTATTTAATTGTTCCTAAACGTTACCCTAGCCTTCTGGAAATGAAAGTTATACTGTGACTATTTTGAAGAACAACCTTTAAATACCACTGATAATTATCGGTAGCATGAATTACTTTCATATGGAAAGGAGGCCTCCAGAGAAGGCCTGTTTTCTGTAGTTCCTCCCTATAATGGTTTTTGAGCACCTTTTGGGGTTCTGGCTTCTCCTCTCCTACTGCTTCCTGTCTGTCCCTCGTGACCAGAGTTTGTCCTTTCTCCTGTCCCTCCATCCCCTCGTGGGGTGTCCCCGAGCTGCGCTTCTCACTTCACAAGGTCCCAAGTAATCATGAGTGGGTCTATTTGGTCATGGAGAGGTCTTTGCTAGAATAAAATGTACTTCAGCAGAAGGTGAGGAAAAACAGAGACAAACAAGAGGGCTCTTTATTGAGGGGATGTTTCAACTTGCTGAGAAATGAAAGAGTGAAAAGTCCAGTAGAACCTCTTGAGATGACCACCCAAGAGACTGTAACTAACTGATCAACACACGGAGCTGGGCTGTACTGACACACACGTGTGGTGCATGTCCCGTCTGTGAAAATTAGGTCAGCTGAACGAGGAGGTCAGTGCAAGGAGGTGGAGATGCTACTGAATTTGGAAGGTAAAAGATAAGAAAGAAAGTGAAAGGCCAAATGGCTTCCCATGCCCAACTTCCCACCCCAGGTGTGCTTACCCTGCACCGACAGCCATTATGGGTCTGGATGGAGACAGTGGTCTGGGAAGCCCTATGCGGCTCAACCCCAAGCTCTCTCAACTTTGAAATAGATGCACCAATTATCCAGCCTTACTGGGCAATAGGACTTTACTTCCACAATGGAAATTCTCCCTGCACTGTTAGAAATTCCCCCTGCCAGTGTGTCTGCTGGGTCCTTGACATTTGGCTAGTGTGATGGAAAAACTAAATTCTGAATTTTATTAATTTTACTCACATTTAAATGTAAATGATGACATGTGGCCAGTGGCTACCAAGCCGGACAGTGCAGGGTGGGGAGGGGGGAAGGAAGTGGAGTCGCCCGAGCAATGTCCACTCTTCCTCAGCTGCCAGAATATTCCTCTGGATGGAGGTGGGAGGCTTGCACATTGGCTCCCACCAAGGAGTTCCTTTCCAGTTTTAAATCCGGAAGCTAAGAGAGGAAAAGACAAGTGTTTTGCAAAGGAATGGAGATAATTGAAGCTTGAAATTTTCACTGAGATGAATGGAGCCTTCATTATTAACAAATAGGGTGGGATGAAAGCAGAGGCCTAAAGAGAAAGCCCGGCCTTCCCCCCACCCCCCTTAAACTGTGTTTCTTCCACTGGGGACAAATTGTAGAAAACTCTGCCTGTCCAGGGGCTCCCTTGCCTAGGAGAAGGGTGGTGTAACTGTTTGTAACTCGATGCCACAGTTCTCAGAATAGCTGTGTTCTGCCTGTCTCCCGTGTTGCCATCTGCTGAGCCTCGCCATATTTGGGGACAGAGAATATGACAGGAATGAGAACCAGCTGACTTTGCCCTTGTTGGACAGATTCATGAGAAGGTCTGGTAGAGAGGCTCGAGCAACACCCCAGATAAAGTCTGGTCCTTCGCAGGTAGCCCCTGTGCTTACTGCCACTCGGCATCGGTACATTGCCTGTGTTTGAGAAAACCGCTTCCACGCTGGAATGTTCCTTAGCAAGATCAGCAGCGGGCATCTGTGGATGTCCTTAGCAAGATCAGCAGGCATCTGTGGATGTCTGCTCAGTAACAGGCTCCATGATTCATGCTGTGACATTCAGAAGGATCATTTATTAGCACAAATATAGTAGCGTAGAGTTGGAAAGACACCTCGGTTAAAGGTAGTTATTGAAATGCTAATCTTTCAGTAAAGAATAGGAATGTGAAGTTGTGTGTGCACACATGCTCACGCTTAGCTAACATGTTGGTAGGAGTCCATGGGACAAACTTATATTAGAGAATGTTGAGTCCCTTTTAATCTGAGAACCATAATGGCTGGTGTCTTCTACTGAGGACAGTTCAGTGATTGGAGATGAGTGATGCTGGCGCTTTAAGACAAGTGAAGGGCAGCCAGAGAGAATGTGCAGACAGAGTTAAAAGCAGCAAGTCAGGGTCTGAAGACTACCCTGAGAGCCTGGCACTACCCATCATGGTCCTTCTTGGCACATGCCTTTGACCCAGTGTCTCCCCAGCAGCTTGGCTCTGGGGGCCCTGTTGGCTGGCAGCTCCAGCAGTGGGCCACTGCAGGCAGGGAAGGGTGGGTCTTCCTTCCTGGGCCCAAGGAGTACCACCAGCACCCCTTCTGCAGTCTCAGGCCATCTGCTTCACCTTTCCCCGGGTGAGCAGCCATGACAAGCCTTGGCTCCAACACCCAAAGGATGCGTTATTTAAAGACCAGCATCTATCCTGAAACAAAAATAGGGTCCATGGTCTCTCAGCATCTGGGAGAATTTTCCAGTCTTAACTGTCAAAAGGGCCCTGGAGGCAGCTTGAAGGAGCTCTCACTGTCCAAATCTGAAACAGTTTGAACATGACAATAAATAATCCATAGAGTAAAATTAAAATGTGCAAGTCCATGTTTGAATGAATGAATGAATGAATGAGGGGTAAATTTCTTCCTTTGAGTAGGAGAAATGGTGGGATTAGAAAAGTACCATTTGCCAGCTATCACCATGATAATTGTTTCAACCAAGAGCTATAAACTAACACTAAACCTGTGAATAAATGTTCAGTAAACAGGATATTTACATAGTCTTAAGTATTTCCCCATAGGATACTTACGAATTACAAAGGGAAAAAAAAAAAAAGCAGTAACTTTGTGGTGGAGGAACCTGGCTGACCCAAGTGATTGCAGTTAGTGTCCCCAGGGAGGGGACACACCCTCTTCATTCCCCTGTGAAGAGCAGGCTTTGTACCCTGGGGAGGACGAGGTGTGCAAAATTGGTGAGCTGAGTGTAATTAGGAGAAATCATTTGGCAAACCCAAACTCAGGGGCACTTTACACAGCAGTTGGCCTGTACTCTTCTAAAATGACAAGGGCATCGGAGAGAAAGCAAGACCAGGCTGGGAGGAAAGGAGATAGGACATGATGTGAAACACGGGCCCCTTGGGCGAATCCTGGATCACAGTACTCTTTTCTTTACCTATAAAAGACCTCGTGAGATAACGATCCAAATGAGTAAAGCCTATAGATAATATTTTTGTGAATTTCCATTTTTTGATAGTTTTGCAGTTGTTATGTAGGGAATTTCCTTGTCCTTAGGGAATACGCTAAAATATTTAGGCGTGTATGTAGAGGGCTGCAATGGCTGGATTGGCTGGAATGTTTTGTGTGGAATGTTTTGTGCTGGAATGTTTTGTGTCTTGACTGGGTTGTGGGTTACGAGGAGATCCACATTTGCCAAAACCCACTGTACTACGTGCTAAATGTCTATACATTTTCCCATTTGTAAATTATGCCTCAATGAAAGTTAAATCAGAAAACAGTGAAATAGTTAAAAGATAATTTCAAAATTGTTCAGTATGTCTATCCATCAAAGCGGGTATAAATCTGTCCACAGTGGTGCCTTTGAAATTCCAGAGTAATCCCTGACCTGAGCATGTTGTGTTTCTGACAGTTCACTATTTTCTGCTCATATGCTATTAACTTCATAGCATTTAGCATCCTATGGAACACGCTAAATGTCTGTCCACGTTGGATCATGAACATCATTGGCTGTATTCATTCATTTCGTCTTTCTTGAGACCTGGCAGATAGGAGTGACATTTGAGTTTCCAGGGAGGAAATTAAAGACACTCAGGTCAGAACTTTCCAAGCACTCATGACCTCTGTGGGGACATTTTTCCTCCTGAAGACATGTAGCAGCCCTCCAGCAGGCTGTCTGGAGATGGCAAGCCCTGTGGTGCTGTGGTTTGGTGCCAGATAGTCTGTTGAGTGGAATTTCCATTTAAGGGATCCCAGTCAGCCCCCTGCCTTGTTCCACAAAGGCTGGAGAACGTATTTGTCACTTTTAAAACCACTCTCCCATGCCAGGAAGCTTCTAGACACTATAATACCTCTGCTTCCAAATCAGAAGAAGTGAGGATTCCCTGCCAGTCTTGCGCAGTGGAAGTAGGAAGCAGGAACATGCCACCAGCTCTCTCAACAGATGACTAGCACTCAGGTCAAGGAAACAGGACTTTTTACTCAAGACAGGAAACGCAGCTCTCATCTAACTTTTTTTTTTTTTTTTTGGTGGTTTTTTGGCCGGGGCTGGGTTTGAACCCGCCACCTCTAGCATATGGGACCGGCGTCCTACTCCCTGAGCCACAGGTGCCGCCCTCTCATCTAACTTTTTCATATAGCCTTCTGAGAACTTCCACATAGTAAATGTGGTTAACTTTTTGTCCAGTTAGTACGAATTCATAATGAACAATCCTCTGATATCAAAAGAAGTTTAGGAACATAGTTTTGACTCTTGATTTGGACTGACAGAACTTTTTTGGTTGTGGAGAGTGGGCCGACTTCCACTGTACACTTTGATGCTTTGTTTCAGGGTTGTATTGGTAGTACACCTGTTTCATCACCAGTGATAACATGACCCAAAACATCATCTTTCCTCTGCAAAAGATCTTGGCAAACTTTGACTCTCCTTTGCTCTTGTTCATTGGTGAGCTCCTTTTGGACCATTTCTACACACACTTTTCTTATGTCTGGATTTTCAGTAAGATTTTCCTGTTTCTCTATCTGTGAGACTATTCTTCTCACAATCAGACAATGATTTTGACAACCAATTCAAAGAATTTCGTAAGGTTTTCATCAGTTCTGCTCATTACTGGCTGTCCCTGACCTCTCTTCATCAGTGATACTTTCTCTCGCCACAGAAAAACATTTAATCCATTTGCACACTGCAGTTTTCTTCATGGCATTATCCCCATAAACTTGGACTAACTTGTCCCTAATTTCATTTCCACTCTTGCCAAGTTTAATGAGAAATTCAATGTCTGTTTGTTGCCCTAATTCAAGCTCTGACATTCTCATGATACACAAAACCATGCAACAACAATAATGAACGCCGCTCAGAAAGACACCACTACATATGGACACAAACACAGCTGTGGGACACAGATATGCCACGGTTATGAAACTTTACTGAGGTGTTTGTACAGTGCTGCTAACGTAAGTGCATGGTGGCACATACATTGCCATCGCACATACTTAATTGTCAGACCTTGTAAACATGTGTTTGCTTGGGTTTTTCTAAATCATGAAGGAGGCAGAATTTAAGGAAAGGCAGGAAAGAGAATATGAAGAGACTGTCAGGGAAGCATCTCAAGGGGGCCATGTGAGGCACAGGAGGATAGGAATGCCCACGGCCCACCAACACTTTATTCAGCCACACCTGCCCTCTGAGGGTGAGGGATATTCTCAGAGAACAAAGAGCAAATTGACAAACAACTCCAGAAAACCAAAAAGGCTCGTGTGGGGGTAAAGGTTGTGACCTTGTCCTCATTATCACTGTCTGGGGGCAGACACAGTGTGCCATTCATCTGTTTCTTTTGGAGTGAAATAGGGAACAAATCAATACCAGAGGAACCAAACCTTGGAGAAGCTTCATCTTACCAGAGTGGGGGCACTGGGATTCCTCTGTCTAAGCTCCACCAGCCTCCTCAGTTACTAGCAGCCACAGAGCAGGAAAGAAGTGTCTCCAGGGAGAAACCGAAAAATAGGAACAACAGGGAAGCTTTCTGTTTGTGAGCTCAGCACCAGCAAGCAAAGGACACTGGAGCAGCCAGCAAATTCCATCTCTCTCTGTGGTGGCCAGAGTTACAGATTTAATCAGGTGGCATCAGAAGGCAAATATTTGGACCTGTCTATGGAAAGTTCTTCTGATCCACCATTTCCTGTGGTGGCCCCAGGGCTGGATGGGACCAAAAAAGAAACGAATTGCACAGAGAGGCCCATGCCTCACTTAGTTACCAAAAAAATCCTTTAGCTTTGTGATTTATCAGGCCCCTTTTTATTAGAGATCCTGGCCGTTCACTCTGGTCATGGGCCGGCCGGTGGGCTTCCTGCCCCTGCCCCACTCTGTGCTTGCCCAGGGATAATTTTAGTCTGGGTTTTGTTTGCTGCTGGTGTTTAGTTCCTGAGAAAGGATCTGACTTCTACAACCTCCTTTCACCCTCAGCAAACTTCGAAGGAAACCAAGCCCTCCACTGGAGGCCTCTCCTTGTCCTGGCTAGTGTCAGCCCCACTGTCAGTTCCACCATCACCTCCCACAAGGCAGCACCCAGGGCTGAGCCACTGGTTGGGAAGTTGGATGGGGGCTGGGAGGAGCAATGTGCTACATTGGTTTATGGGCTTACGGTGTCAAAAGTTCAGAAAACCAAAGAGGAATAAAATTAGAAAAAAGGGGGATAGAGAGAAGACTTGGATTTCTCCGAGAAGGGGGAAGGCCTCAAGGGGGGAAGGCCTGGCAGGGACCCCTGGCTGTGATCCTCCTCTCGAACATGCCACATAGCTTAGGGACATCGCTCCGAGTCTCTGGACCTTGTTTCTTCACTAGAAGAAGAAGAGCATGAGGCATTGTGATCTGCAAAACCCAAACGGAGAACCAAGAAGAACAGGGGCAAAAGTGAGGGGCCCAGATGGAGGACAGGGCTGTGTTTGCTGCCTACCCTGAGCCGGTTGCTCTGGGGCTGGGAGCAGTCTCCTTTGTACCTTCCCTGAATGCTGGAGTCATCCTGGGGGACTCTTGGATGACCAGCACGGTTGCCATGAGAACTTCTCAGAGTCCTGTCTCTAGGTTAATTACAGCTTCATTAAGGCTCTTAAATGAGGTGACTAATTGTATTGAGATTTTCTTATCCACGTAGTTGTTAGCTAGCTACCCACGCCAGTTTTTCACATCATCTGACATCACCATTAAGGTGGCATGGCTACTTTGATGCCAAATGTCTTTGCTTGAGGCCCAGGTTAAGAGGCCTCCGACTGGGGAAGTGGAGAGTGACGGCTTGTTTATGTCTGAGGATAAAGCAAGGAATCCCCATCATTCTTTGAAAATGGGCAGGTTCCCCAGTTTCTCTACTTACCTGACCTGTCACCCTGAGTTAGGCTGTCCCCTCTCCTCACTCTCAAGTCTCCTTTTCTTTCTGGTCTTGCCTGAGTAACCGTAACCCTGTTAATACGATGAATGCTTCCCCTGAGCTGTGATGTTGATGAAGCAGGCTGGATTCCTGCTCCTGAAAATGAGACTGAGTGTCTCTCCTGGAGCATTGGGCCCCAGTGGGCTCCCAGCCATCAATTCGGGCTTGGGACAGTTAATGGTTTGACAGGGATTCATAATTTGCATGATACTTCTACAGTATCATCTGACTTAATTCTCATCAGAAGCACTTGGGGTAGGTACGGTGACACTGTTTCTATATGGGCAGCACAGGTGTAGGTCAGCGTAGTTGAGGGATCTGAGTTACAGCTCTGGTCAGCAGCAGAACACAGGCCTGAGAGGCTCCACCGCCCTGCTGACACCCTTCTCCCCTGTTAGCAGGCACCTGCATTCCACCCGAGGGTGCCTTGCCTGCCCTTGTGGTGGACTAGAAGTCAGAGGAATTAGATGCTTTCTGGAGCGGCCCAGAGCCCGTGGCAGTAACAGTTGGTGCATAAACACTGCAGCTCCCTCATCCTCAGTGAGATGACAGGAAGGCACGTGGTCCTTGTGCTTTTTGTTTTCCCCAGAGTTCGTCCTGGTATTAAGCACCCGGGAACCCACAGGGATAGACTTTCCACTGCTTTACAGGCTGACTGCCCTCCCCTAGATGCCCCACCCCGCTGCTGACCCACCTTCACCTCACACAGCTACTGCTTGTATCGAAATCCTTGCCTCGAGTCTACTTCTGGGAGAGCCTAAACGATGCCCTGATTCTTTTTCTTTTCTTTCTTTCTTTTGAGACAGAGTCTCACTGTTTCACCCCCGGTCAAGTGCTCTGGCATCATAGCTCATGGCTCTTGGGCTTCCTCTCACTCTTGGGCTAAAGGGGTTCTTGCCTCAGCCTCCTGAGTAGCTGGGACTGCAGGCGTCCACCACAATGTCCGGCTATTTTTGGGATGGTGTCTTGCTCTGGCTCAGGCTGGTCTCGAACCCATGAATTCAGCCGATCTACCCACCTCAGATACCCTGATTCTTGAGTATCAAATCCTGGCTTTCCTCATCTTCCTTCTGGCTACAGGGATGTCCAATCTTTTGGCTCTTTGTGCCACGTTGGAAGAAGAGTTGTACTGGACCGAACATTAAATACACAAACACTAATGAAAGATGATAAAAGTCTGTTCATAATTTTTGTGATATCTGCCACCATAGGTGAGCAAGAAAGTCCTCACATAATTCCCATGTGACCTGCGGGCCATGGGTTGGGTACCCCTGGCGTGGTAAAGGCTTGCTAAGCTCCTCAGGGACGAGTCAGGCTGTGCTCTGAGGCTGAGAATGACCCCCACCCCGCCTCGCTCACGCTGTGACACTCAGCCTGCGTTTAGGGTCCATGGTCTCCCTCCCTCCTTTGCTTTCTTTTATTCTGAGGAGAATGAAAATCAGCTGGTACCCACTTGTATACTCCCCCACCAGCTTCACAGATTAGCTTCTTATCTGTGAAGAGAACTTGCCAGGAATGGAAGTGGGACAGGCAGAGACCCAGGAGAAAACCCCACTGTCAGGGCTGCTGGCCGGGAAAGCCAGATCGGGCCCAGATGGGGTACAGAGTTCATGAAGTGACTGCATTTACTCTGCAGAGGGCCTCACATTCTGTGAGAGGAGGAAGCATCATACCAAACTCCATGACAGATGTTGTAAATCATGGGAAGTGTGCTGTGGCCACCTCCGTGCTGTGACTTGGAAATGAAGCCATCTGTCAAACCAGGAGGCCGGGCAGCCTGGCTCTCTCTAGCCCGGGCTGTGCCTCTGGCAAGCAGCCGTGGGGAGCTGCTGAGGCATCCATGGCACGGAGTTCTGCAACTTTTTGGAAAACCCTTGAAAAGCAGAGAAGCTGAGGAAAGCACATCAACATGTCCTGAGAAATTTTTTTCTGCACCTGGCAAAGGCAAGCTAGGGTTTGCCTCCTTCCACGTGAGGAGGTCTTTTTAAAATGAGGCTAGATCTCCACAGTTCCTCTACCTGTTTAGAAGGTTCCCTTGTCTTGAGAGAGATGGAAATAAAAAGAAGATGCTGAGGACAGCCTGCCTTTCTCATTTAAAACTAGTTATCAGGCTCAGTGCCCGTGGCACAATGGTTATGGGGCCGGCCCACATGCGCCAAGGCTGGCGGGTTTGAACCCGGCCCGGGCCAGCTGAACAACAATGACAACTGCAATGACAAAAAAAATAGGTGGGTGTTGTCGCAGGTGCCTGTAGTCCCAGCTACTTGGGAGGCAGAGAATCGATTAAGCCCAAGAGTTTGAGGTTGCTGTGAGCTATGATGCCATGGCACTCTACTGAGGGCAACTGAGTGAGACTCTGTCTCAAAAAAAAATTAAATAAATAAAAATAAATAAAACTAGTTATCAAAGTTGGGCCATTCTACCCAATACAAGAAGTGTGTGTAGGAAAGGGTGTGTGGTACCCATTGAAATATATGCAAGTGCAGAAAGAGAGAAATAGGGCTGCCTCTGGGGTGTGTTGTGTATCCCAATTCATAGTTCTTATAATTTTTTTTATAGTAGAACCTCTGTAAGTTGACCACTGCAGGGACTGCAACAAACCAGTCAACATGTAGAGGTGGTCAACATAAGGAACCAGACCTACTGTACTGATATGTACATGTGGCGTGTGTCCGGTCTGTGAAAATTAGGTCAACCTAAGGAGGTGGTCAGGGTAGGGAGGTGGTCAGCTATGGATGTTCTACTGTATTTTGTTTGTAATTTTATGCAAATTTGAGAATGGTATTTTAGGTGCTAGTTGCAATATTCAACAAGACCAAACTTTGAAAGGAAAAATAGTGGCCTTCTGTGTTCAAGATGGCTACTTTATGGTTATTCTGGTAGATAATAGTAACATGAAGGATGGGTAGAGGGAGTAATTGAAATTACTGGACAAAATGAGGTTCCAGGGCATCTCCTGGTTGCCTTTTGCCCTGCTGTGCCCATGTGTCCTTAGCATGGGTACTTGGGTGGCCTTGCTGGGAGGCTGATTCCAATTAATTATTTCACTCTCCTCTGTGAGAAAGCCAAAGGAAAAGGATATTCCCAGAACCAGAGTGTTCCAGGTTTTCTGAAAGGTCATTGCCACGTTTTGGGGGGAGCTCCCAGCTCAGCTGAAGTACTTGGAAGTCAACCCTATCCCTTTAACACTGCTGCGAGCTGACTCCATTTGTTTGAGATATAACTTCCCTCTTGGTCCAGTAGCGTTCACGGCTGAATTGGCCATGAGACAGAGGGCCCTGTGTTCCTAATTATTTCTGGATGAAAAGTCCTGCAGGCGAGTGGAGATTTGGGGCAAGGATGGCCAGGTGGAGCACTCACCGGCGTGCAGTGGATTGTAGAAATGGAGAGATAATTAAATTAAAAGTGCCAGGTGCAGGCATTGAAAAATAACCCTGGGTGTTAATTATGCAGTCCAGTGTTAGGAGGAAATGCCACGGGCCTGTCCATCACGTGGCAGCTGAAACACTCGGGAGAAACACATGTCTGGTTTCTAGAGAATTTGCCAGGGCTGCCTACTTGGGATTCTGGTGAAGCAGGGTTGGAGTCTGCATACTTTTCCCGTTTTCTGCTGAGCCAAGGTGGGCATTTAGTGAGTGTGTGTGGGATTGGGGCTGATCCATATGGAAATGAGATGAGAAAGATAAAGTTGGAGTGCGTCCTTTCTAATTGAGGCACTGCTGGAGTGTTTCTTCTCTTTCTGATTGGAAATGAGCTTGATGTTAGAGGTCAGGGGCAGCGGGTCCCTGTTGTGAAGATGATGGGCAAATGATGGTATGTGTGTGCCATGTACCATAGCCCCGTGGTCAGATGGCGAGGACAGCGAAGGCACAGCATTCCCTGGCAGCATGACTGGGCCACAACACCCCCAAACCTGATCTGCTTGAGTTTATTTTGGTGACGTTGTAGAAGGGTTAGCTAAGCTAGTGGAGGAGGAGGTCGGGTCTTTGATTGCACAAGGGAACTTTCTAGGGAGATGGGAATGTTGTTTCTTGGGCTGAGGGGTGGGTGTAAACATTTTTCACAATCTGTTAAATGTACACTTAAAATCTGTGCCTTTCTTTCATGTAAGTTATCTCTTAATGGAAGAAACATGAAGAGAAAGTCCAGTGCTTTGCCCTCATGTGAATCTTGAACTTCGGCCCACGTGTCTCGAAGGGAGACCAGGATAAATCTGTTTGTGGTCCATCCTCACTGCCCGGGCTTTTTCCGTTTGCAGAGCTGTTCAGAAAAGCCTTTCATGAGAAGGAAGCAGAATGGAAAACAAGGTGAAAAATGACAGCCCTTGGGCCAAATCCACTTGCTGACATTTTTGTGAGTGAAATTGCATCAGGACACGGCTCCACGTTCGTGCGTTTGTGGGTTCTCTGTGGCTGCCTTCATGACGGTGATGGCAGAGGGGCTTCCAGAGACAGAGCCACAGCCAAACAAAAGTGTTTACTCTCTGCCCCTTTACAGAAGTAGTTTGTTGACCGTTGGTTTAAGGAATTATTTCTTTTTGGAACTTCTCACTTCAGAGTGGTGTGGGAGAAGGTTCTAGAGGGAGGATGCTTCCTGGGAATGAGAGCACTCCTGAGCCAGATGCACCTGTTGAATGTGGGCACAATTCGGACAAGAGTTCGGTCATCCTCTGGCATTCCTTGGTCGTGCCCAAGTCATGGACCCACCCTGGGGGACAGCCTAGCCCATATAAAATTTAAAAAAAGAGAGAAAAAAGTTTTCTGGGCCACTGTTGAGAGAGGAGAAATAAATAAGGCATGGAAGCTCTCAGTAGCCCAAGCAAGACTCCTGTTTTAAAGCCTAAGCTGGGGGCTATAAATTAGCCCTGCATGGAAAATAAAACCAAGTTAATTGACTTTGCAAAAGGTAAATGTGATCTGGTTAAACTCGGTCAATATGGCGGACAATGTTTGTTAAGTAAATGAAGGGACAAATTGAACTGATGTGACCTTTCCATTTTGAATTTGGGGCTAAATGAGCCATTTTTGTTGAAGATACTCTGTGTTGTTGTTTAAACCTTTCTCCCCTTCACAGTTTAAACCTTTCTCCCCTTCACCTTCCATCCAGTATTAATGCTCGGGACCAGGCAGAACTCTGAAGACTTGGTAATGAGACATGCAGGTCCCAAAGCTCAGTCTTTCTTCATTTTGCAAGTATTTATTTCCTTCATCTGTCTGCTTTCTCATTCTATGGTTGCTGGAATTAAAGAGCTAGGTCTCCGGGAAGAGAGATCAATAGCGTTTGTCATGGAAAGAGCCAAAGGTGATCAGTATCACCCAAAGCTTGAGAAGGAGCCTGCGCCTCTCCTAAAGGAAAAAAAAAAGAGGCCGTGAGCTAATTATAGACCCCAAGAGTCTATGTAATTGGGGACTTAAAAAGAAAATCAAGGCAGTATCTCAGTTTTCTATTAGGCTGTTCCTTAATGACCCCTGGTTACGATGGCTGTGGCAGTCGAGGAATAATTGTTAGAAATGGAAAATTACCATCTACGCAAAAGGATTTCAGAAACAAGCAGATGAACCAGGAGTGGTAGGAACGTGTTCCACAGAGTGTGAATATGACTGGTTTGATTATGTGTCCCAGGCCTGTGGGGTGGGAATTTGTTCATTTGGTCAATTCTGTATGCTCAGAGCCCCCCATAAAGCCAATGTTGTCTTAGCAGCTGGGAAACCCCTGTGAGGACCAGCTGCGTGTTTCTGCCTTCGTGGAGTTTCTCTAGAAGTGAGTGAGTCACCTGTTGGGAGCAGCAGACATTATTTTTGACATTTTCATGCAGTATCCAAATGGGGGGATAATTGGGGATGAGGCTGGAAGCCCACCGTGCTAAAGTGTGGGCTCTGGGTCTTGCTGAGTTGGGTATTCACTCTTGTAATCAGTAGATTGCCCTGTTGCTGCTTTAGAAATGAGGGGGTTTGGGCAGCGCCTGTGGCTCAGTGAGTAGGGCACCGGTCCCATATAGCAGGGGTGGCAGGTTCGGACCCGGGTCTGGCCAAACTGCAACAACAAAAAAATAGCCGGGCGTTGTGGCAGGCACCTGTAATCCCAGCAAGAGAATCGCCTAAGCCCAACAGCTGGAGGTTGCTGTGAGCTGTGATGCCACAGTACTCTACCAAGGGTGACAAAGTAAGACTCTGTCTCTAAAAAAAAAAGAAAGAAAGAAAGAAAAAGAAAGAAAAAACAAATGAGGGGGTTTGGCAAGCCCAAGTCTCACCAGATTAGCAGTGAGTCTGGCAGGGATGCCTTGTTATCTGTGTTGCCATCAATACCAAGGAGGGCGTCTCTGTGGGCCACAGTGGCCTGTGTCACACTCAGATGCACTAGGAAGCTTTGTTAACCGGAAGTTAGGGATTGTCAGAAGCTCCTCGGAATGAAGCCAGCCACTGCCTCTACTGCATGAAAATGTCAAAAATAATTAAATCTCTATAGGGGACTCCTTTCCGTCCTGCAGGCCACTGTATCTGACATCAACTATAACAACAGCCTACACATACACAGATACACTGTAATCTTACTTCTTTTTTTCCCTTATAGCTTCAGCTGTGGGTTTGCGATTGAGAGAGAATTGTGATTTTTAAGAAATATTTATTTTGTAAGTATTCTTAGAGGGTTGCTGAAATAACCCTGTGACACAAGACACCAGCTGGTCAGTGTTGCCTCTGTGTGTCCCTTTGCTCATCCATCCATTCCTTGACTGATGTTTACGGAGCACACTGCTATTGTGTGTGACATTAGATAGTGAGCAAAAATGAATCCGGTTCTTGCCTGCAGGGAACTTCCAGCTTAACAGGGGAGGCAGGTAATCATCCAATAATACTCAAATATATAATTGCAAGTTTAGAAAAGTATTGTAAAAGATGTGACACTGCGATTGATACCTGTCTGGGGGTCAGGAGAGTGACAGTGGGGCTGGACTCTGTAGGTGTACCCTGTGCCCCTGTCGTGTACTGGCAGTAACTCTATGTAACAGGAGGGGGCCCTCTTCCTAGGAAGGAGGGGAGCTCCCTGATAAGGCAGCCTTTGCTTTGTTCTTTGAGACTCTGATTTCTCCCTCCCCTCTCTGCACCAGTGCAGGGCAGGTTGGCAGCCATGCATGTACAAGGTGAAGGTTCCCAAAAGACTGTCTTGCATGTTGTAGCAAGTCACAGTGAGATCGTGGCTCTTCTCAGAGCTGCAGGGGAAGGAGACACTCGAAGGGCGTTTGAAGTGTCTGCTCTGCATTTGATAGATGGTGTTCTCTGCTGCCCTGAGTCCCTCCCAGCTGGGCTGTGGTGTCTGCCCGGTGTCAGTTCTCAGCTGGGGGCTGGGACACATTCTTCGGGGTGTCAGTATCTTGGTAAACAGCTCAGCAATTTGTATGATTCACCTCAAGTGAATAAATGCTATGAATTTGGCTGATCCACGGGTATACCAGGGCCTGCAAATGTAGGGGAAAAAAAGCTACTTCTTATCTGTGAGTGGAAATGCAAAGACAGCGTGGTATTGCACAAGGCACGGTCTGAGTGTGCGAAAAGTTTTAGAGACTCGATTAGTGTTGACGACGATAATATAAGTAATTGAAGCCATGTCAGAATTAGTCTAATTCACTGCAGCGGGAGAAAGAAAAATAGGTTTAGTGTTTTTTACTCACAAGAATCACATAGTGATTAAATTAAGCAACTTCCTCATCTTTTTAAAAGGGAATCTGGAGAGGCTGTTATCTGTGTTCTGGGGGCCTGGCGGCTGGCAGACATGCGATGGGAATTCATATGTCCTTCCTGATTTGGGAGCTGCCCAAGCCCTGGGTGTAAGAAGCTTGGCTCCCCTCTCCCTGGCCTTGCCAGGCAACAGGGAAACCTCTGGAGTGCATTGTTCAGACTGGATAACCAAACTGCACAAACGGGAAGGGCAGAACGAGGTTTAATTACAGCTCACCCCCATCGCCTGTCTTCTCCCACCCAGAAATTGATTTGTGAACAAATACAGCATGTCAGCGTCCAGGGGGAATTCAAGCAGGAGGCTCTTTGGCTGCAGCTAGGCTAGGTGACAAGGCTGCAGTGCGCTTGAATGCTCCAATCCAGTCCCTCTATTCTGACTGCCCTGTGTCTCTGTGGCAAAGCTTGCAAAATTGTGAGCATTCAACTCTCTACAATTACCACTGACTCAGCTGCCAAAACACATTTTCTGTACGTTTATGACAGAGGCTTCTGTTTAAATAGAGAGGAGAAGAGAGAGGATCTCTTTTCAAAGTGATTCCAGCCTGATTCTCGAAGTGCAAGTGGTAAAGTCACCAAGCCTAATTGGAATGAATTGATTTATCCTCTCTGGCAGCCCTGATCAGTACCCTCCCAAGAGGCTAGGCTATAAATGGGAGGCAATCATGATGATATACATATTTCTCAGGATGCTGCTTGGCTAATCCAGTCTATTTTCCCTAGATATTATCACTTAAGACAGCTGTTCCATCACCGGTTTTGAATTTTTTATTTAACCCTGTACTTCAAGACGAGAAATCTGCTAGCTTTTTGAATGCAGTAGAATTGCCCAAAAGATAGGGGAGGAGAACTCTTTCCTCTTTAACATTTTTGAGTAGAAGTTAAATATTTTTTTCCTTTCTCCTGGGCACAAATTGAATGAGCATTTATCCGGTGAGATGACTAAAGGGCACACGCAACACACACATACTGGTCAATTTACATGCGCCATTCGTGTGTGAAGCCAGGTCCTTCATTTGCTTGTTTTGTGAGAAGCACCTGACTGGGGTTCCTTGGGGTGAAGCTTGGGATAGTTATGTGACCTCCTCGTTATGCCTGCTGCCTCCTCAGTCAGAAACCTCAAGAAACCTCACCTGCTCATACCCCGAAGCAGAAAGCTTTCCCCAGGCACGAATCCTGCATTTCTCAGGAACTCAGCCGTCTCAGCTGCACACTGCTTCATGTTCACTCCCCTTCCCTACTGCTCAGGCCAAAGGCTCTAAGGACAGGATTCTAATCCTTCTCTGTGCTTAACCCACAGTCACTGCAGCAAAGCTCTGTCCTTCCCCGGATAGCTAATGGCCCAGTTTACTGACCACCCTGTCCAGATTACAGCCCCCACCATCACATGTGCCCTTTCGTCCTGCTCAGCCTTCCCTTGGGGGATGTGTCACCACTTGTGATCGCTGATATTTATTTATTTTCCCATAAGCTCCATTAAAGCATAATTAACAGATGAAAACTTATATATATCTACAGTGTTTGAAGTGATGCTTCGCTGTGTGTATACATTGCGACATGGTTAAATCCTCTGATTAACATGTTCATCACACCGCATACTTAACCACTTTTTTGTGGTGAACTCATTTATGGTCTAATTTCGTAGCAGGTTTCAAGTATACAATACCTGATTATTAACAGTAGTCATTATACTGTACAATAGACTCTCGAAATTATTCATCCTAACTTAAATTTTGTACCATTTAACCAACATCTCATTTCTTCCAATTCTTATTTTTGGGCATTCAGCACTCTACTCTCTTAGGAATTTGACATGTTAGATCCCATGTAAAAGTGAGATGATTCAATGTTTGGATTTTTGAACTTGACTCAGATGTTTGGATTTCTGAACTTGACTCAGAATCCCCTGCAGGTGATAGAATTTCCTTCTTTTTAAAAGGCTGAGTAGTATTTCATTGTGCGCACATGTTGTCTACCAACTTCCTTTATCCATATCCATTCACGTTTTGACAAACACTTGGAGGAATTCTGGTGAACAGTGCTGCAGTGAACAAGGGAGTCTGATGCCTCTTCCCTGTACTGATTTCATTTCCTTTGGTTATGTACTCAAAAGTAGAATTTTGGGACCATAAAGCATTCTATTTTTCATTTTTTGAAGGACCATCATACTGTTTCATATGACTGTACTAATTTACATTCCCACCATCAGTGTACAAGGTGGGACTCCTTTGTCATTTTTCTCCTTTGTCACCACAACTTTGCCAACAACACTTGTTATCTTTTATCTTTTGATAATAGTCACTCCAACAGGTGTGAGGTGTATCCCATTGTGGTTTTAAATTGCATTTCCCTGATGATTGACCATATTTTTCATATACTTGCTGGACATTTATACATGTTCTTTAGTTAAATACCTAGTTAGCTGTCGTTTGTCTTTTTAATCAGTTTATTTCTTCTCTTGCTTTTGTGCTATTTGAACTTCTTATGTATTTTGGATAGTAACCCTTTATCAGGTTTGTAAATATTTTCTCCCATTCCGTAGGTTGTCTTTACACTGTATTGATTATTTCCTTTGTTGGGAAGAATGCTTTTAGTTTGATGGCATCGCATTTGTCTATTTTTACTTTTGTTGCCTGTGACTTTGGGGTCATATCCAAAAAATCCTTGTCCAGACCAATGTTGAGAAGCTCTTTTCCTGTGTTTTCTTCTAGTAGTTTTATAATTTCAGGTATTATGTGAAAGTTTTATTTTGAGTTAATATTTAGAGATGGTGTGACATAAGGGTCCAGTTTTGTTCTTCAGCATGTGGACATCCAGTTTTTCAAACACCATTTATTGTAGAGTCTGTGCTTTTCCCAGTGTGTGTGCTTGGCGTCTTTGCAAAATATCAATTGACTGTAAATACATGAATTTATTTCTGGGACTTTTATTCTGTTCCATTGATACATGTGTCTGTTTTTATGCCAGTCCTGTGCTCTTCTGACGAGTATTAGAGCTTTGTAGTATATCTTGAAGTCAGGTAGTGTGATGCCTTAACCTTTGTTCTTTTTGTTCAAGATTACTTTGGCTATTTGGCATCTTTTATTGTTCCACATGAATTTTTAGAACCTTTTATACTTCCTTAAAAAAAATACCATTGGAATTCTGGTAGGGATTGCATTGAATTTGGAAATTGGAATATGGGCTTTTTAACAATATTAATTCTTCAATCCATGAACATGGGATATCTTTCCAATTAATTATTTCCTATAGATAAAATTATGTCATTTACAAACACAGACAATTTAATGCCTTAAATTGTCTTAAATGGATGCTTTTACTTCTTTTTCTGGCTTAATTGCTCTGGTTGGAACCTCAGTACTGTATTGAAAGTAGTGAAGAGTGAATAGCTTGCCAGATCTTAGAGAAAAAAAGCTTTTCGTTTTTCTCCATTGATTATGATCTTAACTATGGATTTCTCATAAGTGATTTTTATTGCATTGAGGAAATTTTCTTCTGTTTTTCTGCATCTATTGAGATGATCACATGGTGCTTATTATTCATGCTGTCAATGCAGTTTATCACATTAAGTGATTTGCATATATTAAACCAATCTTGCATTGAGGGGGATCCCACTTGGTAATGATATATAATCTTTTGATGTGTGGTTGACCTCAGTTTGCTAGTATTTTACTGAGGATTTTTGCATCTGTGTTCATCAGAGATACAGGCCTATAGTTTTCTTTGCCTGTAATGGCTGCATCTGGCTTGGGTATTAGGGTGATGCTGAGCTCATACAATGAGTTTAGAAAGTATTCTCTCTACTTTTCTGGAAGACTTTTTAAGAGGGATTGGTATTCACTTTTCTTTTAAATGTTTGCTAGAATTCAGGGATGAAGTCATCTAATCCAGGGCTTTTTTTCTGTTGTTGATGGGAGTGTTTTGAATACTGATTCAATCTCCTTACTCGTTATTGGTCTGTTGAAGTTTTTTATTTATTCATGATTCAATATTGGTAGGTTGTGTATTTCTGAGAATTTATCCATGTCCGCTAGGTTATCCAATTTGTTAGCATATAATTGTTTATAGTACCCTTTTCTGATTCTTAGAATTTTTGTGGTGTCAGTTGCAACGTCTTCTCTTTTATTTATAGTTTTGTTTGAGTCTTCCCTCTTTTTCTCTTAGACTAGGTAAAAGTTTGTCAATTTTATTCTTTGTGAAAAACCAACTCTTAGTTTTATTTATCTATTTATTGTTTTTTGGTCTCTATTTCATTTATTTCTGCTCTGATTTTACTATTTCCATTTTTCTGCTGACTTTGGGCTTAGTTCCTGTTTTTTTGTTTGTTTTTTTTTAATTCCTTGGGGTATAAAGTTAGGTTGCTTGAGATTTTTCTTTTTTTTTTTGTTAAATCATAGCTGTGTACAATATTGTGATCATGGGGCACCATACACTAGTTTCATAGACTGTTTGACACATTTTCATCACACTGGTTAACATAGCCTTCCTGGCATTTTCTTAGTTATTGTGCTAAGACATTTACATGTAGAGGAATTACAGGATTGAACGGCAGATCTATTTTTAGATCTCTAAGTGTTCTCCATATATCTTTCCAAAAGGAATGTATTAATTTGCATTCCCACTGAGATTTTTCTTTTCTGTTATATAGGCATCTATCACTAGAAACTTGCCTTATAGAATTGCTATTGCTGAATTACATAATTTTTGGTATGTTGTATTTTATTTCTATTTTCTTTCTTTCTCTCTCTGTCTTTCTTTCTCTCTTTCTTTCTTTTTTTTGAAACAGAGCTATCATCCTGGGTAGAGTGCTGCGGTGTCATAGCTCACAGAAACCTTCAACTCTTGGGCTCGAGTGATCCTCTTGCCTTAATTTTTTAATTTTTAGTAGAGATGCAGTCTTGCTTTTGCTCAGACGGGTCTGGAACTCGTCAGCTGAGGCAGTCCACCCTCTTCAACCTCCCAGAGTGCTACGATTACAGGCATGAACCACCTCACCCGGCCCATTTCCATTTTCCTTTGTCTCAAGATGTTTTTTATTTCCTTTTTGATTTACTTGACCCTTTGAATGTTAAAGTGTGTTGTTTAATTTCACATATTTGTGGATTTTCAAATTTTTTCCTTTCTTTGTGTTTCCAGTTTTATATTATAAAGGTTGGAAAAGATACTTTGTGTGATTTTAGTCTTTTTAAATTTGTTAAGACTTGTTTTATAACCTAACATAAGCTCTATCTTGGAAAACATTTCTTATGTTTGGCTTGAAAATGTTGTGTATTTTGCTGTTCTTGGACAGAATGTTCTGTATGTATTTGTTAGGTCCATTTGGTCTGTAGTATTGTTCAAGTCATTGTTTTCTTGTTGGTTTTCTGAATGGATGATCTACCCATTGTCAAAAGTGGAATATTAAAGCCCCATATTATTATTGGATAGCCATCTGTTTCTCCATTCAGTTTTGTTAAAGTGTGTGTTATATATATCTAGATACTCAGATGTTGGGTGCACATACATTTCCTATTGATGAATTAAAAGGACCTGTTTATATGACGACCCCCTTCTTCTCCTATATGTGTGTACATTCTTAAAGGTAAGGTGGGCTCTTTTAGGCAGCACATACTTGGATCTTGATTTTTTTTTTTTATCATTCTTTCACTCATGTCTTTTGATTGGAGAATATAATTCATTTACATTTAAAATGCTTCCATTTTGTTAATTGTTTTTCTCTTTTGTAGTTCCTTTGTTCCATTCTTTCTATCTTATTGTCTTCCTTTGTGATTTTTGTAGTGCTGTGCTTTGATTTCTTTCTCTATATATTTTATGTATCTGCTATAGGATTTTTTTTTTCTTTGTGGTTACCATGATGCTTACACAAAATGTCTTATAGTTGTTATAGTCAATTTTAATCTTATAATAACTTACTGTTGATGACATATAAAACTCTAAATTTTAACTTCTTCTCCCCATACACTTTGTGTTATTGATATCATAATTTATGTCTTTCATATGTAGTGCATACATTATCAAATTGTAGCTATGGTTATTTTTAAGACTTTTGTCTTTTAACTTTTATATGAGAGCTAAAAATGACTTATGCACCATTACAGTATTACATTACCATTACAGTATTAAGATATACTAAATTTGATAATTTTACCTTTAAATTGAATTTTATACTTTCATATGCTTTCATATTTTTGATGTCCTTAAGGAACTCTCTTTAGCATTTCTTATAAGGCAAGTATAGTGGTGATGAACCCCCACACCTTTTATTTGTCTTGGAAAGTTTTTATTTCTTCTTCATTTCTGAAGGACAGCCTTCCTGGGTATATATTCTTGGTTGGCAGAATGTTTTTTTCCCCCAGTACTTTGACTATATCATTGTACTCTTTCCGAGCCTCCAAGGTTTTTGCTGAGAAATCTTCTGGTAGTCTTCTAGACATTGACTTTCATGTGACAATTTGCTTTTCTCTTATTGCTTTCAAAATTTTTCCTTTGGTCTTTGATTTTGAAAATTTTAATGTAATGTATCTTGCTAAAGATCTCTTTTTATTTGATCTATTTGGGACTCTTTGTGATTCATATAGCTGGACTTTCATTTCTCTATTAAGGTTTAAGATGTTTTCTGTTGTGCGACTGGAGACGTGAACGAACAGCAGCTTTGTCGTGGGTATAAACTCGCTCCTGTAATTATTAAGTCAAGAAACAGACTACAGGGTATGGGATGGCGTGTAGCAAATTCTTTCTTTAGGGTTTTGATTTTATACCTTTCTAGTCATGTACACACTTCATCTATCATCTTAGTTTCACCATTACCTCATTTTATCTATCTGAAATTAACTTGAAAGGAAATATCCTGTTACCATATCAACACAATCACTTCTGCAGTAAACATCTTCTTCTAGACACTGACTAATCTCTGGGTAGGTATCTAAATAAAGATCACAAAGAAGAAAGCCACAGGGGAACAGAGTTAATGGAAGAGTATCTTCAAGTGTTCACTGAGTTTACTAAGTATGAAGTAATGACTGTGTCTTTTCCTCAGGGCAGAGCACCTATAGACCTTTGACAATATGTTGTTAACATACGTCAACCCTCTGGCCTGTATCTCTGAGGAAGGGCAGCATGCCCTTTGATCTCAGGCTTTATGGGGCGCACAGCTTCAGAGAATTGGCTTGTGGAATTTTTAACTCCAGGCAAGCTAACTCTCTGTGTGTTCCAGGTCCCTTAAGCCTCTGGAAAAATAGCAAGCCATTTTAAACTCACACTGAGTTCACTTTGTGTGCTTGATGTAGGATATGTTTATTTCTAAATATTATCCTACATTTTCTGTCATTATTTATTTAATATTTTAGTCCCTTTATCTCTCTCTAGTCTTTCTGAAACTTTTGTAATGTGTATATTGGTTTGCTTGATGGTGCTCGTTAGTTTCTTTGGCTTTTTTTCACTCCTTAATTCTTTTTTCACTTTATTCTTCTGACTGGGTAATCATACATGACTTGTCATCAGGCTCACTGATTTTTTTCTTCTTCTGGATTGAGTCTTCTGTGAAGCTCACCATGGAATTTTTCAGTCCAGTTATGTATTCTTAACTCCGAATTTCTGATAAGTTCTTTTTTTTTTTTTTTAAAGTTCTGTTTGTTGAACTTATCATTTTGTTTATGTATTGTTTCCTTATTTCATTTAGCTATTTACTATCCCTGATAGCTCATTGAGCTTCTTTAAGATGAAGAAGCTCAATGAGCTTCTTCTCATTTTTATTTATTTATTTATTTATTTATTTTTTGAGACAGTGTCTCACTATGTCACCCTTGGTAGAGTGCCGTGTTATCACAGCTCACAGCAACCTCAATCTCTTGGGCTTAAGCTATTCTCTTGCCTTAGCCTCCAAAGTAGCTGGGACTACAGGAGCCCAGCACAACACCCGGCTATTTTTGTTGTTGTTGTTGTCATCATTGTTTAGCAGGCCTGGGCCAGGTTCGAACCTACCAGCCCTGGTGTATGTGGCCAGCTCCCTAACCACTGAGCTATGGGCACCAAGCCAAGATGATTATTTTTAAATCTTTACCAAGCAGTTTGTAAATTTAGGGTAAAGTTAATGGTTTCTTATTTTGTTCCTCTAGTGGTGTCATATTTTCTTGATTATTTATGACCTCTGTGGCCATGTGTTGGTGTCTGCCCATTTGAAGACACAGGTACCTATTCTAGTCTTTACATACTGGCTTTGGTAGGAAAAGCCTTTCACCAATCAGCCTGTTCAGTGATTCTGGATGGGCCATCTGGTATGGTGGGCTTACACTACTGGAATCCTTGGGTAGGCTTTTCTGGTGTCTGGTTCAGCAATTCAGCAAACTTGGTGCCTGGGTTCACAGGGGCTGGCTTAAAGTATGGGAGTATGGGGAGGGGGACTGGCACTGAAGCATGCCTAGAGGCTGGGTCTACAGAGATCCATCCAGTACCAAGTTCTGCTGGGATTGGCCTGGATGTTTGGTTCAGTGGAACAAGGGGATTGGCAGGCTGGCCTATTGGCTGAAGCCACAGTAACTAGGTGGACCCAGAACTAATATCCACAGACAGTGGCACAAAGCCTGGGGAGGCCTAAATCTAGGTATCTAGGGGACAGCCTAGATCCTGGAGTTCCAGAGGCCAGCTTTACGCTGAGAATTCTGGGATTCAGGAGCTGCAGGGGCTGGCCTAGCAGTATGGTGGGCCTAAAAGCTGGGTCTTTGGGGCTCACCTTATAATCTGAGTCTATAGGAGTTGGCCTGGAGCTAAGGTGGACTTGAAGCCTGGAGCTATAGAACCATCCTGGAGTCTGGGGTTGTGGTAGCAGGTCTGTCACTAGGGTCTACAACACAGTCAGGTACTCACTTGATTCTTCTTTCTCCCATGCTGAAGATGTCTCTCCACACTGTGCTACTCTGGGCTTGGGGGAAGACTGATGTGGGTAATGCAAAAACAGTCCTTTCTTCCCTCAAAGATGTGTAATTCCTTATTTCTATTCTATAGCCAGGTGCTGCAGACTTTCACCTGGATTCCTTAGCTCTTGTGAAGATGTTTTCATGTATTTATCATTGTTCAGATTTATGTTTCTGCAAGAGGAGAAGCACTGGGTAGTTCTATTACACCATCTTACTGATGTCACTCCCCACTCTGTGTCAGGAATTTTTTTCTGCATCTCCTACTACAAGCTCTATGAAAAATCTAGGGATTTTTTTTATTGCTGAATTTTCAGCATAGGACAATATCTGAAATATAGCAGGTATTCAGTAACATTTATTCAATGAAAAAAATAGTTTAATAAATGGGAAATAGCACATTTTAATTCTGATATGTCCTGGATCTTTTTGTTCCTGTGAGCTCTTATTAATGGCCCTGCCTGCAGGTTCTTCCACTACTTCTGCATACCCATAGGCCTCCTTTTCCCTCTCATCATTTTGTTCTGAGAATTTTCACACACACCAAGAATACCTTACTAACATGCGTGTAACCACCACCTCCTAGGTCCTTTCACTGACATTTACTATACTTACCTTATCATCTATTTGTCTATCCAGCCAAGGTGGAAAATACTCTTAAATAAGAGTGAGGACTGTGAGCAAAGGTGGGAAGCTCCAAGGCTTGCTGAGTTCTATCAGGTGTGGTTGTCCGGACCTGAGCTGCAGCTCCTGCAGGCAGGCTTAACAAAGACAATTGAGTTAACTGAGGAGGCGGAATGGTAGGTCTGTCCAGTGAATCCCTAGGGCCAGTCTTCTCTCCATGTTTGACTTTGTTACTGTTATCACTAATGTCTTAAATTGTTATCACTAATGTCTAACTGTTATCACTAATGTCTTAAATTGGTGGATGGCCTTCTTCTTCAGGCTGAGCACTGCACTATGTTCACATGAAAGAAGTTCTATCCTAACAAGACCTTTGGAGTCAGCAAGATAGGAGTGTTCCCAGGTGTGGCCATGACCTCTGTTGTCACTGCTCACCTGGTATCAAGCCAAAGCTATCCCATCCTGCTGCTCAACTGATTTGAGGGAGCCTCTTTTCTCTTCTCCCCCTTGAGACTCTCAGCTCCTTAGGTTAGGCCTCAAGCTAATTTTATTCTCTTTTCATATTTCCCAAGGCTCCAGCCATGTGCCAGATCATAGTGAGCCATTAGTAGCCCTTGGTGACTGACTAAAGGACTGCGTGGTTGTGTGTGAGTGCCTATGTCTTGCATCCTGGATGTGAGATGTGTGTCTCCAAGGAATGGAGAGGAGTACCTGATCTGCAGGAGGGGTTCTCAGATCTCAGCATAGAGGACCCTATAGCATAGATTTTCTTTGGTGCACAAATACAAAGTCCAAACTGGTGGTTCTGAGCAACATGGCCATCACTTGGGACCTTGTTAGACAGGCAGATTCTTGGCACTCACCCACACTTGCTGAGTCAGGACCTTCGAGATAGGGCCCCACAGTGAGTACTGTCACCAGCCCTAGGATGTTTGGAGGCACCCTCAAGTATGAGAATCACTGCTTAGACCAATGTATGTTTAGCTCTGACGCCAGACGGAGCTGACTTCAGTATTTGGTAAGGGCCTTGGCTGACTAGCAAGGGGGGGCTTCATAACCTCCATATCTGGAAGCATTTCACAGAAAACTGTACAAGTTTTTATTTTTTAAAATTTTCCTAAGAAGAATCACTCTTCTGGCCACTTTGGGTTTGTGTCTGTGGCGCTGTGAAGGGACATTCTGAGGACTTGCTTTGTGTCCCTGCTATACTGTGATCAGCTGGCATATAGCAAGCAGTATCTCAACTCTTGCGCGTGGAGAAGGGGATGAATGTTCTCAGTTCTGAGGACTCTCCCTTTGAGAAATTTAACTTTATGAGATCAGGGCTGGGGTCTTGTCATTTGCCTCTGTGTGTCTCCCACACCCACAGTAGGTATACAATAAACATCTATTAAATTACAAAAGGAAATGTCCTTGGAGCATAGATATTAAGAGAGTAGTTGAGGAATTAAGACTTATGTCTTATCAGTTCCCCAAGGCTGAACTATGATTCTCAAGATTAGCAGAGAATAGCTGTACTTGAAGGTTACTTGCTATGGGTCATCCAATCATTTGTGGGTTCAGGTGGGAAAAAGGGTGGTCACATAGGGACACAAAATCTTCAGATGCCTTGCTCTGCCTCAAATGCCCCAAAGCATACGGATTCTGGCATTTTCTATTACATTTCCTTGAAGGTAGAGGCTGTAGGAATATCTCTTAGTGTTTGAGGTTTTAGGGAAAACTTACACGGTGATATATTCCAAAACACCAGCCAGGTCTAGGCCTGGATATTTTCAGCTTGTCCATGAGCTTTCCTGTTGCTTCTTCAGCTCTTTGCAGGGAAGGTGCTGACAAAGCAAGCTTTCCTATAATGAGAACCAGAGCAAAATACAAAAATGAGGGTGTGCCCCTGGCTCCCATGGTGATGATCATGTAGAAGATTATTCTCTGTGCCATTGATCAAGATTGATGATAACTGCCATCTTCCAGAGCAAAGGTCCTCCTCGTAGACTGGCTGGATGACATTGTTAAGCCAGAGTGAACATGTATTGGTCATTGGCCTGTAGTATTCAGGTCTGTCATACATCTTCACATGACAAATGTGAGTATGACGTGTGTGCAAGTCTTGACGAGAGAAGAGACTGCCATGAAGGCTTGCAATCCCCGTGTTTAATCTGTTGACATTAGTAGAGTGCACTTTCCCCTCATTGCCAAGAAAAGGAATGCTGACAGTAAAAAGGAGAAAGATCTTGTCCTGTCCTTATCTGTCTTTCCAGCCAGAACAAAAAGACACTCCACTTCCTATTTATCTTTTCATCTCTGACTTCTAGTTATATTCCAGCAAAGAACAGAGTTTTCAGTGAAATAGCTCAGTCATGATCTGGCCAATCAGTTCTTGTTTGTTAAGTAACTTTTTATCTGATTACAAAAAGTATACATGATCCCTGCAAAGAAAAACTTATGATGCAATACAGAAATATATATAAAAAAAAAGCATAAAAGTTGCTGATATTCATAGCTGACATCACATTTAATGGTGAAAGGTTGAAATCTGGAAAGCTTTTTCTTTAAAATCAGGATCAAGAGGAGGATGCCCACTTTCACCTATTTCACAACATAGTAGTGTAAATCCTAGCCAGAGCAATAAGATAAGAAAAATAAATAAAAGGCATCCAAATTGGAAAGGAAGAAGTAGAATTATCTCTGTTCATGGCCAACATGATCTTATGTAGAAAACCCTAAAGATACTTCAAAAAAAAAAAAAAAAAACCTGTCAAGGGCGGCACCTGTGGCTCAGTCAGTAAGGCGCCGGCCCCATATACCGAGGGTGGCGGGTTCAAACCCGGCCCCAGCCAAACTGCAACAAAAAAATAGCCGGGCGTTGTGGCGAGCGCCTGTAGTCCCAGCTACTTGGGAGGCTGAGGCAAGAGAATCGCTTAAGCCCAGGAGTTGGAGGTTGCCGTGAGCTGTGTGATGCCATGGCACTCTACCGAGGGCCATAAAGTGAGACTCTGTCTCTACAAAAAAAAAAACAAACTGTCAAAACTAATAAAGAAATTCAGCAAATTTGCTGATACAGAATCCACATTCAAAAATCAGTTATATTTCTGTAAACTAATAGTGAATATACTGAAAAGGAAAAATTTCATTTACATTATTATCAGAAGCATTAAATACCTAGGAATGAACTTAACCCAACAGGCAAAAACTTACATATTTAAATCTAAAAAATAATTCTGAACAAAACTTAAAAAATAAAACATGAAAAAAATCCTGTGTTCATGAATTTAAAGACAATACTGTTAAAATGTCAGAATTACCCAAAGTGATATTCAGATTTAATGTACTCCCTATCAAAATTACATTGGTTTTTTTTTTTGAAGCAATAGGAAAATCCATGCTAAAATTCATGTAGAATCTTAAGGGGCCCCAAGTAGCCAAAATTATCTTCAAGAAAAACGAAGTTGGAAGTCTCATGCTGATTTAAAAACTTATTACAAAGCTGCAGTGATCAAAACGTGTTGTAGCAGTAAAACAACATACATACAGCCCAATGGAATAGAACAGAGAGCTCACACAGAAACCCTCACATATGTGGCTAAGTGATTTTTAACCAGAGTACCCAGACCATTAAATGGAGAAAGGAAAATCTTTTCAACAAATAGTGTTGGGGAAATTTGGTATCATGTGCAAAAGAATGAAGTTGAGTCCTTACCTTATACCATATACAAAAATTAACTCAAAATGGATCAAAGACATAAATATAATATCTGAAAACTGTGAAACTGTTGGAAGAAAACATACAGGTAAAGCTTCTTGCCATTGGATTTGGCAGTGGTTTCTCACATATGATCCCCAAAGCACAGGCATCCGAAGCAGAAATAGATAGATTGGTCTCAATCAGAATGTAAAACTTCCACTTATCAAAAGACGTTATCAACAAAGTGGAAAGGCAGCTTACAGAATAAGAGAGAATATTTGTGTATCATATGTCTGATACACAGTTAATATGCAGAATATATAAGAACTCCTACAATGCAAACACAAAACTTCAATCCAATTTAAAAAATGGACCAAGGACTTGAATAGATGTTTCTCTGAAGAAGATGTACAAGTGGCTGATGAGAAATAATGAAGACACTCAGTGGCTCTAGTCATTAGGGAGATACAGATCAAAACTACGACGTGTTATCACCTTGTAACCACACGTATGGCCGTCATATCAAAAACGAATGTTGATAAGTCTTGTGTACTGTTGGTAGGTACATGAAATCGTGTAGCCACTGAGGAAAATGGTATGATGATTCCTCAAAAAATTAAAAATAGAATTTCCATGTGATCTAGCAGTCCCTCTTCGGGGTGTGTATATACCCAAAGAAATGAAGGCAGGGAAGTCAAGATGTATCTCTACACCGTTGTTCATAGCAGCATTATTTACAGTAGCCAGAAAGTGGAAGCAATCCAAATGTCCAACAATGGATGAAGGTATAAACAAAATGTGGTGTATACAGTGGGAAGTTATTTAGCCTTAAAAAGGAAGAAGATTCTGATACGTGATACAACAAGGAAGAAATAAGCCAGTGACAAAAAGGCAAGTATTGTATGATTTCACTTATGTGAGGCATCTAGTGTGGTAAAACTCACGTCAGAAAGTAGAATGATGGTGGCCAGAGGCTGGGAGGGTTTTGAGAGATGAAAAGGTTCTGGAAATGGGTTGCACAGCAATGTGCATATACTTAACACTACTGAACTGTACACTTAGGAATGGTTAAAATGGTAAATTCTGTAGCACGTACATTTTACCACAGTTTTAAAAAGTCACCCATAAGCCACATGATTGCATCACCATAGTTGACCATCATTAACATTTTCATGTATAACTCTGTTAGGTTTCTGGATTTTTCTTTGCTATGTTTGCAAATGTGCACACTCACACGTATGTCCACCCACACCAACACAAAATTCATTTAGTTGGGCCGATGGTATTGTAAACACACAGAGAGTGACAAATGAGATGAAGTAGTTCCACTCAAATGTGAGAGAGATAATCAAATAATTACAATGAATGATAGTTGTGCTCTAGTAATTAAATGCTTAACATGTCAGAACACTGTGGGAGCAGAGTAGAATGACTTTGCTGATGGGGGAGGCATCCAAGTTGGGTTTTAAAGTATGAGCAGGAGTTTTGTAGGGAAGGGAACAGGATCAGAGCGTTCCAGGAAGGGGGATAGCAAATGAAAAAGGCATGGGGTTGTGAAAAGCTGTGCGTGTTTGGGGAACAGTGAAAAGTCCGTGCCTGTGTTTTGGCACTGGGGTGGGGCAGGTGGTGTCAGGGCATGATAGTGGAGGAGATGGTTTGGGACCAGAATTTGGGGGCTTCAGCTTTCTAGCTGTCATCCAAGAGATGTGTACCCCCTCTCCACCCCCAAGTTTGTTCGTTTATTTCTAATAATGAGAATATATTGACTGCAACATGACACTAAAATGATCGCCAGAAATTAGTTGTCACTGCAGAAGTTGTAGGATTACCCTTGAACAGGACCATTTTAGGCTCTGCAAAAGAAAACTGCCAGTATCCTGGCTCCCAGAGAATTAAACTTACGTAACGTGTATGTGGGTATGCTCTTTCCATCACTTCTCAAATCTATGCAAAAATAGACCCAGCAATGAGTACATGTGGTTTGCTAGTCTTTATTGGTAATATCTATTGGTAATCCTTAGTAGAATAACACTGTCAGATAGATATAATGCAAGACGCGTAATATATTTCAAATTTTTCTAATAGCTACATTAAATAAAATAAAAAAAACTAAATTTGATTTGAATACTATGTTATTTTACCATTTTATTATTGAAATAGTATCATTTAAACATGAAATCAATATAAAAGTTATTAAAGACGTAGTTACATTTTTTTATATGAAATCTTCAAAATCTGGTGTGTATTTTACATTTACAGCACATCTCAATTCTAGCTATTCACATTTTGAATGCTCAGTGTCCACATTTCATCAGTGGCTGGACAGAGCCGGCCCAGAACATGCAGTGGTTTAAATGCAATAAACAATAACTTTGGCTGGGATAAAACATGACCATTATCACCACCCTTTTCTAAGACTTTGCTAATCGTGGCAGATCGAATGATTTCCCTGGCATTTAGGAAGCTCTAAGCTGGTGGAGTATAATTTTCACTGACACTTTCATTTGGCAGGATGATATAGAATCTACCAAATACGCAGTCATGTCAAATCATGGTAATTAGTGCCAGGAAAAAAAAGTCAGGGCATGTGGGCAGACTCCGCCTCCTCCACTTGGCAACCTTGAGCATGGATGTTCTTTCACATTTTGCCCCAGTCAATAGAACTGAATTTCTTTTCAGAACACCTACACACGGGCCTGTGTTAGTGGAGGTGGGGTGGAATTGAGATGAGAATTTGAGTAGTCTCATCGCCTGAAGGGTAAGTGATAAATTAATCGTTAAAGCCACTAGATACTGGAGGTAGCAAACCCAGGCGCGTATGCTAGGTAGTCTGGCAAACGCGTTCGTACCTGTGTGTGCATTTAAATCCAAGGCAGTAGAATTCACTCTTTCAATCTCAATTTAAGCACATCATATCCACTTTTCTAAATTTCTCTCACTCCGCATCTTACATGTTTTTATATATAGATTCGTAGCTCCTAAATCATGCATCGTATATTTCTCAAAATCAAACTTTCTTCTGCAAGCCTTATGAACTTCTCAAGTTGGAACTTCTCAAACTATGAATGATTTCTTTTACAGCAAAACGACTTAGGTTCTTGCCTAATGGTATGAAATAATCTTTTGAGATGGCTTATCCTTGAAGTCCTGCCTCCAGTCAAGATCACAAATTAGTGTGAAACCACAGCAGAGAAAGAGCAAACAAGACCTGAGCCCAGGAGTTTAGCAGTGTTTTCAAATGAGAGAATACAATTTGAAAACAATTGAGAGAAAAATAAAAAAAAAAAAATAAAAATAAAAACAAAAATAAAGAGAATTCAATTTTTTTTTTTTTTTTTTGAGACAGTCTCACCATGTCACCCTCAGTAGAGTGTTGTGGCGTCACAGCTCACAGCAACCTCAAACTCTCGGGCTTAAGTGATTCTCTTGCCTCAGCCTCCCAAGTAGCTGGGACTACAGGTGCCCGCCACAGTGCCTGCCACAGTGCCCAGCTATTTTTTTGTTGCAGTTGCCATTGTTGTTTAGCTGGCCCAGGTTGGGTTTGAAACCACCAGCCTCAGTGCATGTGGCTGATGGCCACCGTAACCATTGTACTTACAGGCACTGAGCCGAGAATACAATTCTTAAACAAAAAAACAAAAAACTTCTTAGATAATAGACATTTTTTGTCTTCACAAGAAGAAATGTTTTTTTCTTATCTCTTACTTTGTTTTACCTTAAAATTGTTTGCCTTTTTAAAAATGTGATTATAAAGGGAAAGGTGAGCTTTTTTTTTTTGAAGTGATCATTAAACCATTAAGTAGAACAAAGTAAAGATTCCAAAGTTTGAAGCTGGTGAGAATAGCCAGACCCTTTGCATCTATTAAAGAAATTGGAAGATTTCAGGAAAGAATGTAATTTGGAACAATTGATGTGGTGGTAAAAGGGGTATTAGTTCTCCCTGCAGCCTTGTGAAAGCCTGAGGTGGGGGGAGTTCTGCCCTCGGGAGCTTTGGCTGAGGACCTAGGGTGACAAGACGAGAGACTCCAGCAGGAAGTGAGATGCTAACAGGATGTGAGCAACCTGGCTATTCTCCCTCAACCCAAGAAACGGAAGAAACCCACACCATTTTCTTAAAATGCTGAAGCAGAGGAATGTAACTCACCTAACTAAATTATAGGTGTTTGATTCATTTACTACTTTTTGCTACCTGGGCTTCTTTCTTTTAAATGTTTACTAACTTCAGGAATTGAAGCTTCTCTCTATTCCTTTTGGAGTATGATTTAACTTGTGTGACTCTTCATCAACATGCCTCCATTACTTAATTTAACTTTAAGGCTTCATAATTTTTCTTTTCTTTTCAAAAGCCCGTTAGGATTTTGATTGGGACTGTGTTGAAGCTAGAGAGGACTGCTGTCTCGACAATATTGGGTCTTCTAACAAATGAACATGGTATATCTCTCCATTTATCTAGGTATTTCATTTCTCTCAGCAATGTTTTGTCGTTTTAGTGTACAGATCTTGCTCATCTGTTTTCAGATTTATCCTACGTTTATCACGTTTCTGATGCTAAAAAGGATGTTGCTTTGTAAACTTTTTACCTTTGACATTTTGTTTTCATTTCAACTTTTTTTTTTATAACTACTACTTTTATTTACTTTAAAAACATAACTTGTGGTAAACACCTTTTCAATATAATAAACATACTTCTGATTATCACTGTAATGCCTGATGCTCTCTACTCTTACAAGTCTGAGATTGTCTTTCATGAGCCCATCTCCCTCATCTACTACTTACAGTTGGATATGAAGCCCTCCTACTTCTCCCTCTGGGATACATGAATTTATCTATCCCTCTCTGATCCCTTTTCTATTTTTTTTTTTTTTTATTGCTGGGGATTCATTGAGGGTACAATAAGCCAGTTACACTGATTGCAATTGTTAGGTAAAGTCCCTCTTGCAATCATGTCTTGCCCCCATAAAGTATGACACACACTAAGGCCCCACCCTCCTCCCTCCATCCCTCTTTCTGCTTCCCCCTCTCCATAAACTTAATTGTCATTAATTGTCCTCATATCAAGATTGAGTACATAGGATTCATGCTTCTCCATTTTTGTGATGCTTTACTAAGAATAATGTCTTCCACGTCCATCCAGGTCAATACGAAGGATGTAAAGTCTCCATTTTTTTTAATAGCTGAATAGTATTCCATGGTATACATATACCACAGCTTGTTAATCCATTCCTGGGTTGGTGGGCATTTAGGCTGTTTCCACATTTTGGCAATGGTAAATTGAGCTGCAATAAACAGTCTAGTACAAGTGTCCTTATGATAAAAGGATTTTTTTCCTTCTGGGTAGATGCCCAGTAATGGAATTGCAGGATCGAATGGGAGGTCTAGGTTGAGTGCTTTGAGGTTTCTCCATACTTCCTTCCAGAAAGGTTGTACTAGTTTTCAGTCCCACCAGCAGTGTAAAAGTGTTCCCTTCTCTCCACATCCACGCCAGCATCTGCAGTTTTGAGATTTTGTGATGTGGGCCATTCTCACTGGGGTTAGATGATATCTCAGGGTTGTTTTGATTTGCATATCTCTAATATATAGAGATGATGAACATTTTTTCATGTGTTTGTTAGCCATTCGTCTGTCATCTTTAGAGAAAGTTCTATTCATGTCTCTTGCCCATTGATATAAGGGATTGTTGGCTTTTTTCATGTGGATTAATTTGAGTTCTCTATAGATCCTGGTTATCAAGCTTTTGTCTGATTGAAAATATGCAAATATCCTTTCCCATTGTGTAGGTTGTCTCTTTGCTTTGGTTATTGTGTCCTTAGCTGTACAGAAGCTTTTCAGTTTAATGAAGTCCCATTTGTTTATTTTTGTTGTTGTTGCAATTGCCATGGCAGTCTTCTTCATGAAGTCTTCCGCCAGGCCAATATCTTCCAGTGTTTTTCCTATGCTTTCTTTGAGGATTTTTATTGTTTCATGCCTTAAATTTAAGTCCTTTATCCATCTTGAATCAATTTTTGTGAGTGGGGAAAGGTGTGGGTCCAGTTTCAGTCTTTTACATGTAGACATCCAGTTCTCCCAACACCATTTATTGAATAGGGAGTCTTTCCCCCAAGGTAAGTTCTTGTTTGGTTTATCAAAGATTAGGTGGTTGTAAGATGTTAGTTTCATTTCTTGGTGTTCAATTCGATTCCAAGTGTCTATGTCTCTGTTTTTGTGCCAGTACCATGCTGTCTTGACCACTATGGCTTCGTAGTACAGACTAAAATCTGGTATGCTGATGCCCCCAGCTTTATTTTTGTTACTGAGAACTGCCTTAGCTATACGGGTTTTTTTCCGGTTCCATACAAAACGCAGAATCATTTTTTCCAAATCTTGAAAGTACGATGTAGGTACTTTGATAGGAATGGCATTGAATAGGTAGATAGCTTTGGGAAGTATAGACATTTTAACAATGTTGATTCTTCCCATCCATGAGCATGGTATGTTCTTCCATTTGTTAATATCCTCTGCTATTTCCTTTCTGAGGATTTCATAGTTTTCTTTATAGAGGTCCTTCACCTCCTTCGTTAGGTATATTCCTAGGTATTTCATTTTCTTTGAAACTATGGTGAAGGGAGTTGTGTCCTTAATTAGCTTCTCATCTTGACTGTTATTGGTGTATACAAAGGCTACTGACTTGTGGACATTGATTTTATATCCTGAAACATTACTGTATTTTTTGATGACTTCTAGGAGTCTTGTGGTTGAGTCTTTGGGGTTCTCTAAGTATAAGATCATGTCATCAGCAAAGAGGGAGAGTTTGACCTCCTCTGCTCCCATTTGGATTCCCTTTATTTCCTTGTCTTGCCTAATTGTATTGGCTAGAACTTCCAGCACTACGTTGAATAGTAAAGGTGACAGCGGACAACCTTGTCTGGTTCCATTTCTAAGAGGAAAAGCTTTCAGTTTTACTCCATTCAGTAAAATATTGGCTGTGGGTTTGTCATAGATAGCTTCAATCAGTTTTAGAAATGTGCCACCTATGCCTATACTCTTCAGAGTTCTAATTAGAAAAGGATGCTGGATTTTATCAAATGCTTTTTCTGCATCTATTGAGAGGATCATGTGATCTTTATTTTTGCCTCTGTTAATATGGTGGATAACGTTTATGGACTGGCGTATGTTAAACCAGCCTTGCATCCCTGGGATGAAGCCTACTTGATCATGATGAATGACTTTTTTGATGATAAGCTGTAATCTATTGGCTAGGATTTTGTTGAGAATTTTTGCGTCTATGTTCATGAGTGAGATTGGTCTGAAATTCTCCTTTTTGTTTGGGTCTTTTCCTGGTTTTGGTATCAGGGTGATGTTTGCTTCATAGAATGTGTTGGGGAAGATTCCTTCTTCCTCAGTTTTTTGGAATAATTTCTGCAGTACAGGAATAAGCTCTTCCTTGAAGGTTTGATAGAATTCTGGAGTGAAGCCATCTGGACCAGGGCATTTTTTGGTTGGAAGCTTTTTTATTGTTTCTTTGATCTCAGTGCTTGAAATTGGTCTGTTCAGAAGGTCTATTTCATCCTGGCTAAGTCTAGGGAGAGGGTGTGATTCCAAATATTGATCCATTTCCTTCACATTGTCAAATTTCTGGGCATAGAGTTTCTGGTAGTATTCAGAGATGATCTCTTGTATCTCTGTGGGATCAGTTGTTATTTCCCCTTTATCGTTTCTGATTGAGGTTATTAAAGATTTTACTTTTCTATTCCTCGTTAGTCTGGCCAATGGTTTATCTATTTTATTTATTTTTTCAAAAAACCAACTCCTTGTTTCATTAATTTTCTGAATGATTCTTTTATTTTCAGTTTCATTGATCTCTGATTTGATTTTGGATATTTCTTTTCTTCTACTGAGTTTAGGCTTCGATTGTTCTTCTTTTTCCAATTCCATAAGATCTCTTGTGAGATTATTGATGTGCTCTCTTTCTGTTTTTTGAATGTAGGCATCTAAAGCGATGAATTTTCCTCTCAAAACTGCTTTTGCAGTATCCCACAGGTTTTGGTAGCTTGTGTCTTCATTGTTGTTATGCTCAAGGAAGTTAATGATTTCCTGTTTTATTTCTTCCTTCACCCATCTGTTATTCAACAGAAGATTGTTTAATTTCCATGCCTTTGGGTGGGCTGGAGCATTTTTGTTAGAGTTGAGTTCCACCTTTAGTGCCTTATGGTCTGAAAAGATACAAGGTAAAATTTCAATTCTATTGATTCTGTTGATATTTGTTTTGTGTCCCAGGATATGATCAATTTTGGAGAATGTTCCATGGGGTGATGAGAAGAATGTATGTTCTTTATCTTTGGGGTGGAGTGTTCTATATGCGTCTATCAAGCATAGTTGTTCTAGGGTCTCATTTAAATCTCTTACATCTTTGTTTAATTTCTGTTTAGAGAATCTGTCCAGCTCTGTAAGAGGTGTGTTAAAGTCCCCTGTTATGATGGTATTATCAGATATCATATTGCTCAGACTGAGTAAGGTCTGCTTCAAGAATCTGGGAGCATTTAAATTGGGTGCATAAATATTTAGAATTGAAATGTCTTCTTGTTGTAGTTTTCCCTTGACCAATATAAAGTGACCATCTTTGTCTTTTTTGACTTTAGTTGCTTTAAATCCACATGTATCTGAAAATAAGATCGCAACTCCTCTTTTCTTCTGAATTCCATTTGCCTGAAAAATTGTCTTCCAACCCTTGACTCGGAGCTTTAATTTGTCTTTTGAAGCCAGGTGTGTTTCTTGCAGACAGCAAATGGATGGCTTGTGTTTTTTAATCCAGTCAGCCAATCTATGTCTCTTCAGTGGGGAATTCAAGCCATTAACATTTATTGAGATAATTGATAAGTGTGGTAGTATTCTATTCGTCTTATTTTGTGAGAGTCCATTGCTTAGTTTTGTCTTTTGCATCAGTGTGGAGGTTAGGTTCTGTCCTTTGATTTCTGAGTTCTTACTTTGCTGCTGATCCATTGTGGTGGTCAGTGTGCAGAACAGGTTGAAGTATTTCCTCTAGAGCTGGTCTTGTTGTGGCGAATTTCCTCAATGTTTGTATATCCGTAAATGATTTGATTTCTCCGTCAATTTTGAAGCTTAGCTTAGCAGGGTACAGAATTCTGGGCTGAAAATTGTTCTGTTTAAGTAGATTAAAGGTAGATGACCATTGTCTTCTTGCTTGGAAAGTTTCATTAGAGAAGTCTGCGGTAACTCTGATGGATTTGCCCCTGTAGGTCAACTGGCGCTTATTCCTGGCAGCTTGCAGAATCTTTTCTTTTGTCTTGACTTTGGACAGGTTCATCACAATGTGTCTTGGAGAAGCTCGGTTAGAGTTGAGGCGACCCAGGGTCCGATATCCCTCTGAAAGCAGTGTGTCAGACTCTTTGGTGATATTTGGGAAATTTTCTTTTATAATATTCTCTAGTATGGCTTCCATTCCTCTGGGGCATTCTTTTTTTTTTTTTTTTTATTTTTTATTTTTTATTTTTTTGTAGAGACAGAGTCTCACTTTATGGCCCTCGGTAGAGTGCTGTGGCCTGACACAGCTCACAGCAACCTCCAACTCCTGGGCTTAAGCGATTCTCTTGCCTCAGCCTCCCGAGTAGCTGGGACCACAGGCGCCCGCCACAACGCCCGGCTATTTTTTGGTTGCAGTTTGGCCGGGGCCGGGTTTGAACCCGCCACCCTCTGTATATGGGGCTGGCGCCCTACTGACTGAGCCACAGGCGCCGCCCACTCTGGGGCATTCTTCTTCCCCTTCTGGAATTCCTATAACTCGTATGTTGGAACGCTTCATAAAGTCCCATAATTCTGACAGTGAGCATTCTGCTTTCTCTCTCTTCTTTTCTGCCTCTTTTACTGTCTGAGTTATCTCAAGAACTTTGTCTTCTACCTCTGAAATTCTTTCTTCTGCATGGTCTAACCTGTTGCTGATACTTTCCATTGTATCTTTAAGTTCCCTAATTGACTGTTTCAGTTTCTTCAGGTCTGCTATATCCTTTTTATATTCTTCATATCGTTCATCTCTTATTTGATTCTGTTTTTGGATTTCCTTTTGGTTATTTTCCACTTTATTAGCAATTTCCTTCATTGTTTCCATCATTTCTTTCATTGTTTTCAACATGTGTATTCTAAATTCCGTTTCTGTCATTCCTAACATTTCTATACTGGTGGAATCATCTGCAGTAGCTAGCTCATGGTCCCTTGGTGGGGTTGTTCTAGACTGGTTCTTCATGTTGCCTGGAGTTTTCTGCTGATTCTTCCTCATGAGTGGTTTCTTTTATCTGTTTCCTTGCCCTAATTTTCCTTTCACTTCCTCTTGCTCTTTAAGTTCTTGTGCCTGTGGACTAAGGGTTACAGGACCAGATAGGTGAGAAGGTTGAAGAGCAAAAAAAGGGGATGAAAGAAAGGAGGACCGAGTGATAAGAAAAAAAGAAAGATAGAGAAAGGAGAGGGGGTGGGTATAAGGAATATTGACAAAAAGAAGAGAGGCACAGAAAGAGGGAGACAGGGCAATATAGGTGTACAGTAGGGTACTTTGACACAACCTTAAAAAACCCCACCTTCTGGGGGTGCCCAGTTGCGTGGTTCCCTTGAGGTCAGCAGCTCTTTGCTAACCTGATCAGACACAGTACCCCACCTCCACCAAGTAGAGAGGAAAGACAAAAATGCTATAAATCAAACCAAAAGAAGCAAACAGAAAACTTTACGGGATAAAATTGGGAGAAAAACCAAATTATATCGGTAGAAACACTAGCAAAAATGAAGTTGAAGTTATTAAAAAAGGCAGCAATGGGAAATTATAATTAAACTAGGAAAATTGAGAAAGAAAAAGGGATCTGTGTGGAAAAGATTGAAATTAAAGAAACAAAAGAACATCAGCAACATCAAAATAAGGAAACAAAAAAAACAACGAAACAAAAAAAAAAAAAAGAAAAAAATACAGAACCAAAAACAAAGCAGTTTGTATATGTTATTGAATATTGTCTGGGCAACACGTGGTCTTCTGGGGTATGAGATGTTAGTCACAGTTCTGATACGACTGGAGGCTGCTGATTTCTCAAACCCCAGCAGGTAGACACCCTAAATCTCTCTTCAGCCTACTTAAAAGGCACTTTGAACTTGTAAACTTGCTGAGCAGAAGCTTTCCCAGCTTTCTCGCTGGAATCGCTGCTGAAGTGGCTATCCACTAACTCAGTGTGCCAAAACCGGTCTCACTCTGCCCCTGAGGGTTAGGGCTGCAAGGCGGCTCAAACCCCACCCTTAGGCTACTTGGTTGCTGGGTTACCAGCTCCCACCCGTTTGTAGCTCTGCGACCCTGAGGGTGGAGCTTGCCGGGGCAGATCACTGACAATGGATCCGTGTGACCCACCGCCAAACACTATTAGCTCCGTCTGGCTCAGCGGCTCAGACTGGGGCCCTAGATAGCGGTCAAAGTTCTCCGCACTCCCGCTCAGGCCTTCCCCAAGGCAGTTCAACTCAGTGCCAAGTCCAAGGACATCAAAAGAGTTCACAGGTAAGGCCTTTCTGGTTTGCAGTCTCGCTGCTACTGAACTTACAGTTGTGGGCGGGTTTAGACAGATTGAACACACGCGACCACTTGCCGGTTTTCCACTGTTTTAGTCCTCCTCTTGGGGTCCAGAAGTCTCTCGCTGACTCCCTGTATCTTCATAGGAGTGATGATAGGCAGTTCCCACCAGCCAGACATGCCTGGAGGCCTATCTCCCCAGACTCACGGTGCCCAGATTTAAGGAAGCTGTTACTCGGCTGCCATCTTGCTCCGCCTCCTCATTTCAACTTTTGATTGCTCATTGTTAGTATTTAAAAATACAATAGGTTTTTGCATATTGATTTTGTTCTTTTAAATTTTTTAAAAATTTCAATAGATTTAGGGGTACCAGTGATTTTTTTTTTTTTTTTTTTTTTTTTTTGTTACATGGGTGAATTATATAGTAGTGAAGTCATGCCTTTGATGTCCATGATACCCAACTGGTAAGTTTTGATACCTCTGCTCCCTCTCACCCTCCTGCTTTCTGAGCCTCCAAAGTTTCTTATACCACTCTGTATGGCCATGTATGCCCATTGTTTAGCTCCCACTTATAAGTGCTGGACACTTCGCTTGATTCCATATCTTTTCAATTGTGAATTGAGCTGCGGTAAACATTTGAGTGCAGGTGTCTTTTCAATGTAATGATTTCTTTTCCTTTGGGTAGATACTGAGTGATGGGGTTACTGGATTGAATGGGAGGTCTTCTTTAGTTCTGTGAGGACTCTCCATACTATTTTCTTTCTTTTTTTCTTTTATTAAATCATAGCTGTGTACATCAATGCGATCATGGGGCACCATACACTGATTTTATAGATCGTTGGACACATTTTCATCACAATGGTTAATATAGCCTTCCTGTCATTTTTTAGTTATTGTGTTAAGACATTTATTTTCTACATTTACTAAGTTTCACATGTACCCTTGTAAGATGCACCGCAGGTGTAATCCCACTGATCACCCTCCCTCTGTTTTCTATACAGGTTGCACTAATTTACATTTCCACCAACAGTGTATAAGCACGCCCTTTTCACCACATCTGTGACATTGTATATATATTTTTACATTTTTTTTTTTTTTTTTGTAGAGACAGAGTCTCACTTTATGGCCCTCGGTAGAGTGCCGTGGCCTCACACAGCTCACAGCAACCTCCAACTCCTGGGCTTAAGCGATTCTCTTGCCTCAGCCTCCCGAGTAGCTGGGACTACAGGCGCCCGCCACAACGCCTGGCTATTTTTTGGTTGCAGTTTGGCCGGGGCGGGGTTTGAACCCACCGCCCTCCGTATATGGGGCCGGTGCCTTACCGACTGAGCCACAGGCGCCGCCCATATTTTTACATTTTAATAATGGCCACTCTGACAAGGGTATCTCCTGTGGTTTTAATTTACATTAATCAATGTTGAGCATTTTTTCATAGGTTTTTTGGCCATTTTTATATATCTTCTTTTGAAAAATGCCTGTTCATGTTTTTTCCCCACTTTTTAATGGGGTTATTTGTTTTTTCTCCCTGATTTGTTTGAGTTCTTGATTGATTCTGAATGTTAATCTTTTGTCAGATGTATGGTTTGTGAATTTTTTCTCCCATTCTATAGGTTGTTAGTTTACTCTATTGATTTCTTTTGCTGTACAGTGACTTTTTAGTTTAGTTAAATCTTTTGGGTTTGTTGTATTTGCTTTTGTCATCCTAGTCATGAGTTCTTTGCCTGTGCTTATGCCTAAGAGCATTTTCCTAGGTTTTCTTTGAGAAATTTTATGGTGTTAGACTTTATTGAATGTATTTATTAATTCTAGGAATCTTTTGGAGGAATCTTTTGGGTTTTCTAGATAAAAGATCATGTCACCAGCAAACAGGAATAGTTTGACCTCCCCTTTCCTATTTGGATACCCTTTATTCCTTTTCCTGGGCTGCTTACTCTGGCTAGAACTTCCAGTACTATGTGGAATATAAGTGGAAAAAGTAGGCATCCTTTTCCTGTGAATATTGATTTTTGTATCCTGAAACTTTGCAAAATTCACATGTTAGTTCTACTAGATTTTTGTTTGTAACATTAGATTTTCTACATAAAGCATCATCTTATCAGCAAATGAAGACAGTTTTATTATTTTCTTCCTAACGTAAATGCCTTTTATATCTTTTTCTTCCCTTATTGCACTAGTACAATTTTTTATAGAAGTAGGGGGAGCACATGTCTTTGTTTTATTTCATATTTTAGAAAAAGCACTTGGTCTTTTACTATTAAATTTGATGCAATCTGTAGGCTTGAAGATGCCCTTTGACAAGTTATCAAGTTCTCCTCTATTTCTAGTTTGCTGAGAATTTTTATCAGGAATGGATATTGGATTTTTCCAAGTGCTTTTTATGAGTCTATTTCGATGATCGTGTGATTTTCTTTTCTTCTTAATTTGTTAATATGGTGAATTACATCAGTTAATTCTTAGTATAAAATTGCATAATCATGACATAGTATCCTTTTAACATATTGTTAGATTCAGTTTGCTAAAATTTTATTTTGAATTTTTACATCTTTGTTCATGAGGAATCTTATTCTTTAGTTCTCTTTCCTTGTAATGTCTAGGTCACATTTGGGTAGGAAACAGAATAACTAATACTGACTTTGTGAATTTTACCTTGTTAGGTGCTGGATATTTTTGTGTTCCTATAAATATTCTTGAGTTTTTTTCTGGGATTCAGTTAAGTAACTTATAAACCGTTTGATCCTTTAGTATCTTACTTTTTCAGTTTATTAGTTGGGAACATAGCTGTGTTCATTACAGGCAATTGTTCCCCACTTCTGAAGTGAACCCCTTCTGTGTACTCTACTCCCTGTTCCACAAATCTTTTAGTTTTCAGTGTTTGTGGTGGGAACAAGCACTATTTCCAGGCCTGCATTACTGCCAGGCCTTGTAACCTCTAGTCCTGTTGAGTAGTTCTTTCCTGGGTAGTTTCCTCACCCAGATATGTTGATCAATACCAAAGGCTCTGGGGCGGGGGGGGGGGGAGGACTCTGCAGCCCTCTCACATTCAGCCTCTGGGCGGCTGTCTTGTCCTTTATACTCTGCCCCGAGCCTTCCAGCTGCCTTGGTCTCCTCAGCCTCTCAGCTCCACCTCCTCACAAACTTCCTCTGTGCCTCTTCCCTTAGCACTACGGAATCCTGGAATCTCTCTCAAGGCAGTAAGCTAGAATGTAAGCAGGGGCATTTCTGAGGCGTAGGTCTTTCTTTTATTTCCCATCTCTAGGGGATCACTGCCCTTTATTAGCTGATATCCAATGTCTTGAAAACTGTTGTCTCATATATTTTGCTCGTTTTTCTGTTTCAAGTGGGAGGGTAAATTCAGTCCATTACTGCATCTTGGTGAGAACCTTGATCTGGGGCAAGTGTTTAAATTTCAATGCCTCAGCTTTCTCAACTTCCACCCATGTTTTGTGGGGCTGTCCCGGAGCGTGAGAGCTGATCAATGTAGAGCACTTAGAGCATGCCTCGCACATATAACCACCCTTCCTTTTTTTGGAAGTGGACTTACTGAGGTCCAAAGAGACAATGGTTCAGTAGCTCTTCCTGAGATTGTCAAAAGAATCATGAGACAGTGGCTAGAATGTCAGGCGGGCCTCTGACGTCAAACAATGGCTGGAGCAGCTGTCCATAGAGCTGGAGGGTGCTGCCAGCAATGGCACCTGCTCTGTCATCTCTTTGGGTGTCTAGGAATGTGAGAACAGCCCGTGCAGCAAACTGCCCTAAGTAGCCGTGGAACCTGTGAAGGACATGTAGTTTCTTGTTGCATCTGGTGGTCCATGGGGAGGCTCAGGAATATGGTGGGGCATCCACTCAGATATCTGTTGGAAAGTAGTTCAGAGTTCAAATAACCTACAGATGCTTGCAGAAAGCTGGGGTCATCTATTTTGGACCCTTCCTTGGGCTAATGAGAGTAATGTGAATGGAAGGGTTAAGTGACTTGTCCCCCCAAATTCCCCAACAGCAATTGCTAGGAACCTGCCTTGAGAGTGTAGCAGTGGCTGAGAGGGCCCTGCCAGAGCCTCTCACCCTGCCCACTTGAGGGCAGGGTTGCTCAAGTTCTGCTTGCTAGCCCCTACACATCTCTGAGGACTTTCTTTGGGTCATGAGGTATGTTTTGTTCATCTATTGGAAGCGTGAAAGTGTGAGAAATAACACTCTTGTCTCGGAGTCACCCTCAACCCACGACTGTAGGGTGGCGTATCGGTACCCCAGCTGCCTTGCCTCAGAAGCACATGCTTTGTGCTATTTCCTAGAATTCCCCAGCGGGATTAAGCTGCCTGCAGGGGGAGCTGGTTTTATAACACACCTTTTAATGAGGTCCTTCACTTTGCTGCCTCTTGTCTCTACCTCCCACTTGTGTTTTCTGGGACCTCCCGAAAGCATTACTTGCCTTTGAATCCTTGTCTTGGGTCTGCTTCTGGGAATAACCCAAAACCAAGATAGAGGCTACATGGGGACAATTTATAAGCCTCGGGAAAGGCAAAAGCAACTAAGGCAGAAATCCCTTTTTAATGTAATGTTATGAAAGAGGAAAGAAAGAATTACTGCTATGAAGCTCTAATCTAAAGATTAGACAGAAGCCTTGGAGGAAATGATCACAAAATAATCAAATCCATGATAATCTCAATAGGAATAAGCCAGAAATTAAGAGAGTTCAGTTCAGGAAAGCAGATTTGCTTAGGTTTCTCTTCAGGCATTTTCCCATCATTATAGAAATATGAGTGAGAGATGGATACAGATGTTGGAGCTATTATTTAACAGCTTTAAGTTTGCTTCAGGAAAAGAAAAATCTAACCAGAGCCTCCAAAGGATAGAAATGATGAGAAATCAATCCAGAATCCAGTAGTTAGGGGCACGCCAGAAATGGGGCCACATCCTCAAAGAAGTAGAATGAGACAGATTGGCTGTGTAAGCGTGGTATTAAGAGGGCCAAGATTAAAAGAAGTTGTTTTCAGCAAAGGTTTTAAATAATGAAAACAAATGGGACATTAAAAATCATCTGGGCAGAAGGAAAGGGCTGGAGAAGTTGTTTCTTTGATAGAGGAAAGCTTTTAAAATCTTTCTTCTGTCCTCTCAGAAAAGATCAGCAGTGAATACTTGCTGCAAGCTCCAGACACAGCATTAGGAGGGAAAAGGCAAAATCCAGACAGGGAACAATGGGGTCCGGGATGACCCCAAAATACAGCAGTTGTTAAGCTGAGAGGGTCCAAAACAGCACTGCCTGGGAGAGCTTTCCTCTCTGGCAGACATCTGTGTCCAGGACAGTGGTCACTACCCTGTTTCCCCGAAAATAAGACAGTGTCTTATTTTAAGGTGTGCTCCAAAAGATGCACTAGGTCTTATTTTTGGGGGACGGCTTATCTTTCCTGTAAGTAGGTCTTATTTCCGGAGGATGTCTTATTTTGGGGAAAACAGGGTAGCTCTTGAGCCCTAATATTGTGACTAGTTTACCTGAAAAACTGGACTTTTTAATGCATTGCACTTTAAACACTGTGAGTGGAATTAACCACGTATAGCTGAAGTGTTCCATTCTAGACAGGCCAAGTCTGGAATCTGAACCCCGGGGTCATTTGAGTTATTACAGAGAAACTGCTGGGGCGTCACTTTGACAAATCACAGGAGAGAGAGGCTGATCTGGGGGTCTGGGGGAGGGATAGTATTGTTTCTTTACTTTTCGCGGAGAAGTGTGACAACTGGAAATCAATTTCTCTGATATCATAGGGTACATGGGATGGTAGGTATTCCCACAGTAAGGAATGGTTATACCTGTGACACTTGTCACATTCATTCCTTCAATGATTAAGGAAACACTCATTCTACTTTATAGAACGAAGTGTTGCCTGAGTCTACAATTGCAAATGGAAGCTGATGAAGACTTCAGAAAAGAAAAAGAGAAAGCATTATCGAGTTAAGCTCCGCAGACCAGGTGGTTAACAAAAGGGACCCGATGTCTGACCTCATCCCATAGAAATGATGGTCAAAGAACTAGGGACAGACATTAGACAAATGTGTGTTGATAGATTTCATTGCAACATAACTATAAAAGTACTGGCAATAAATGTTTATAGTTATGTTTCATTGCAACATAACTATAAAAGTACCAGCCAGGTGGGAGCTTCTGAGGCTGCTCAGCCTGTGGGCAGTCAGGTATGTCCCTGGGGCCTGCATAGGGCTCCTGGTTCCATCTATGTAGCTGGGCCTCAGGCCTCACTTTTGCCCCACATGACCGTGGCCTGCCTCGCCAGCTTCACCATTGCTCTCCCCATCTTGAAGGCCACTCTGACCTGCTCCCACCAGATCCCGGATTCTCCTGGACTCCAACCCCATGTGCCTGGCAGGCTCAGGCAGGAGGGCCACTGGACTCTGTTGCTCCCAAGCTGTACTACTCTTGTACAATGCATATCTTTATTTTTCCCTCAAAAATTTGGACAAAAAATGCATATTATACATGGGAAAATATGGTATAATAACATTTAAGTAGGATTCAGTCTGGCAGTGATGTAGCAGTGGATGGATGGGAAAAGGGGCCTTCCAGGGGAGGAAACAGAAGCAGACTGGCCTTGGGGGGACAAGGGACCATAGAATGCCAGGATAGCCAGAATGGATTTAAAGAAATTTAAATATCAGCAGATGGTAGAGCCTTTAATAACAGTACAGCCCTGTGGTTGTTCAGCCTTCTGTGATTAGCAGTGGAATCCTTTGGTCAAACAAAATATGACGGGTGACCCTCACGGTAAGCAGATGAAGGCCCCTCATGTCTCACATGCACCCCTGCATGGCACCACCTCTGCTGGGCTTCAGGACTTGATGTACCATAGTTGGAAAACTCTGCGGAGTCTACTCTTCTCATTTCACACATGAGGGATCTGAAGCTCAGGGCAAGTGGGTGCTGTGATTCAGGTCGCATAGCTCAGTATGAACTTGGGGGTCAGCACCGTGGTCCTCTGGTCTCACTGCCTTGTGCTGTTTCTGCTTTATAGTGAAGGAAAGATTCTGAACCTGCGATGAGGGACTTTGTTTAGAATTCAGTTTTACTCGGCAAATATTTTTGCCTCTACTACACGTGGCAGGCTCTCTCCTGGAAGCCAGAATGTCCCAATCAACAAAACAGCCCACGGTCCTTTCTGGAGCTAAGTTTTTGATCTATTATATTCAGACAGTGAAATACTGGGCTGGATATACCAGCGCACTTTCTAGTTGGTGAAATCCTTAGGTTCTTTGCCCGCTTGCCAGGGTGGTGTAGGGAAAAGGGGAAAACCAAATGGCCAGCGAGAGCCGCTGTAATGTCTTTGGTGAGTAGAGCTTGGATAAGTGTGACCCACCTCCCTCCTTCTGCATTTGTTACAGAAATCCAGTGATGATTTGGGCGTGAGTTTTAATCCCATTCTGTGCAAACTTCAGTGCAATACCAGCATGGTTGCTGCTGGGACCCAGGGAGCAGGCAGACACCCCATGGGCTGGGCGGCATGGTCTACTGAGTCTGAGCTCGCCCCCTGGCTCTGCCTGCTGCCTGCCACCTGCCGCTCCTCAGGAGAGCCTGGGCATGGTGAGAGGAGCGGGGGCTTCTGCCCTGACTGTGGCTTCTTTCATCTGGCATCCAAGCAAGATGGTCGTGCACTCCTGATTTCTTTCAAGTCTATTAGGGTTGACATGGTTTTAAATTTAAGAACTCACTGGATTTATTCCCACCTCTCTCTCAGGGAACCTTAGGACAAAGAGAGCAGACAGTGTGACCCAACCCAAAGGTCCCCAGACTGTGTCCCAGGAGGTGCTGGGCACAGCTTTATCTGAAAGCTTTTGCCTCCTTCCCCAAACCCAGCTTGCCTGGGATCTTAATTCAAGGGCTAGTGTGTTTATCCACAGTTCCTGGTCCCTAGGAGGAAGGTGGGTCACACTTATCCAATGTCCCTAAAAGGCCTCCTCCAGCTGGGTGGCTCGAGTAGGGCTGGGTTGTTGGTGTTTCTGAAAGTGGCCTTAGGACAGCCATGTCAGGGCTTCCAGAGGCCCTCTGAGACGCCCTCTGTCTTCTTCTGGAGAGTGAAAGTTACTGTTAGGAGCAAAGATTCACGTCTGAGAGAACAAAATGTTCGTGAGCCTTCTCTCGGGGCATCCTAGCTGCCTCAAATTTCTTTTCGTTTTGAGTTAAGGAATAAACAGATAACCAGAATGCCTTTGGCACCCTGGCCTGGTGGGTGGGAACGTCACACACCGGGAAGGCAGAGCGGTGCCTGGCGCTTGAGTGCAGTGCTGGAGCGTGAATTCAGCTGCATTCACCTTCACGATAGCTGTTCTCTCTACATTTTCTTTTTTTTTTTTTATTAAATCATAACTGTATACATTGATATGACCATGGGGCATCATACATTCGCTTCATAGACCATTTGACACATTTTTATCACAGTGGTTAACATAGCCTTTCCAGCGTTATCTCAGTTACTGTGCCAAAACCTTTACATTCTACATCTACCAAGTTTCGCAAATACACCTGTAAGATGCACCACAGGTGTGATCCCACCGATCCCCCTCCCTCTACCCACTCCCCCCCCTTTCCCACTTCCCCCTATTGTTAAGTTGTAACTGGGTTATAGCTTTCATGTGAGAGCCCCAAATTAGTTTCATAGTAGGGCTGAGTACATTAGGTACTTTTTCTTCCATTCTTGAGATACTTTACTAAGAAGAATATGTTCCAGCTCCATCCATGTAAACATGAAAGAGGTAAAGTCTCCACCTTTCTTTAAGGCTGCATAGTATTCCATGGTATACATATACCACAATTTATTAATCCATTCGTGGATCGATGGGCACTTGGGCTTTTTCCATGACTTAGCTATTATGAATTGGGCTGCAATAAACATTCTGGTGCAAATATCTTTGTTATGTTGTGATTTTTGGTCTTCTGGGTATATGCCCAGCAGAGGAATTCCTGACTTAGATAACCTGATTTCCAGTAGTATGTATGGCATCAACTGATTTGTAGCTCAAAGGAGTAGGGTGCTGGCCCCATATGCCAGAGGTGGCGGGTTCAAGCCCAGCCCTGGCCAAAAACTGCAAAAAAAAAAAAAAAAAAAATGCAAACCTTGAAGAAGTACTTGAAGAATTTTAATGTTATTCCTACTAAGGAAAATTATCAAACAGTGTAGCTTCCTAGGCTAATACGACTGTAGTCACTGGATGGTGTAAGTGAAGTTTTGGTTTTCTTTTTTTTCTTTGGTCATTTTGTAGAGGGTACTTTGGGTAAGATAATGAAATGGTTTTAACGCATGGATTTGGAAATGTATTCATGTTTGTTCAGTGGATGAGTGAATGGTTTCCTGTGCTGAAGGATTGCATTAATAAATATTCTGTCAGCAAAAGGAATTTCAAAAAGGAACTTCTGAAAATTTGAATTTGAATTGCTTCATGGAACTTGCTGAAATCTTGTGCCTGGCCTTACTTCTTTATTTGATTGCTTTAGAAAGTCCTTGGAATGCTATCTGCCTAAGAGGCTTACCTGCCTTCAATAATATTGGGGTGGCCCAACCCCAAGCATGCAGAATTTTTGCAGAATGGCTAGTGTTCTCAAATATGTATTGTGTACATGTGAGAGAGAGAGAGAAAGAAAGAGAGAGAAAATGTATTTGAATGTTGGTACCAAATTATACTCTATAGAGAAGATTCCATTTTCTTTGAAATTCCATATAAGAATTTTTATACTTACATGTGAGGACAATTGTGAACTTATAGAGGATTTGCAAAGTTGATGCAGCATTTGAAGGGCTTGGATTTCACTTTTAGAGCTTTTCTGCCTCTCTTTTCCTTTAACGTTTGTGCAGAGACTAAAGTAATTGACTTTTTAGATCCTTATCCAGAGAGTCAATCCAATTCAAATCAAAAATGTTTATTGCCATTCTGTTCTGAACAAATAGGATGTGATTCCTACCTTAAAGGAATTTGCAGTCTAGCGGGGTATTGGGACCTCTTTGGATGTATTTATTGCAATGTGGAGTGGTAGATGTGGTGGGAAGGGGAGGGGTGAGGTGCAGGAGCCTTGCAGAGCGTGGGAGGCAGCTCAGGAGGGACCTGAGAGTGTGGGAGGCGTCACAGGATTCTCCCTGCCCTGGGTGGCCACTTCCGCCTCCCGCCCCTTGACTGGAGCCTTGGTATCCCAGACCAGGACAGGGATGTTGTTTCTTTTCTTTCTCTGCTGTATGGTAGAGAATTCACCCACCCTATTTGTAAGGTACTAAGTTATAAGACATAAGTACAAGCCTTGAAGAAGTGGGCAGAGGGATCTCGTCAGAGATGGCAGTTGGCAGACATATGGCACTCCCAGGCCTCCCTCTGTGACCTGTCAGAGGCAGACATCACTCATCAGTCATGGCGTACTTTTCCGCTGATCTCCGTCAAGATGGTGAACCGGGCAGTTTCTAGCAATTGGTGTGAGGTTGATGTGAGGACAGTACGTACCTGTTGACTGCCCCAGAGGTTCGTTTTCTGGAAAATGAGTAGGAAGGTGGGGAGGGGGGTGCTCCTTGTCCCTGTATCCAGAGACAATAGAGGTGCCTGAGGGACAGATTCTGTCCTTACTGGAGAGTCCACGGGCAGAGGGAGGAGGTCCGGCAGCCCCAGTGCTGAGAGGCTGTCAGAGAAGGTCCAAGATAAAAGTGCAGTTCTCAGGTCTTTCACGACCATCTATTGAAATGAGGGAAGTAGGAGACTCTTGGACAGTTGGAACTGCCTGCCCTTCGGATGGAAAGTCTTTATCATCTTTAGTTTCTCTGAGTCCCAGTGCTGTGTCCTCACTTCCAGCCTCCTCCTGGGAGCTGAGGAGGGGGCAGGCTATGCTCTGATGGTGCACACTGCCACTGCCTCAGCCACTGGGGCCACCTGGCAGAGAGGAGCTTCCTTTCAAGTCAGAGAGAGGGGAGGGAAAACAACCAAGGTTTCCTGGCTTTAGAAGTGAACTGCAGGAGAGATGCAGCAGAGAAAGCTCTTCCTGGAGAATAAATGAATCACGGACGTGTCTATTTTAGGACTCTGTACTCTTGATTAATTGCAGGCATGGAAAGACATAAGGGGGGAGGGAAACAACCAAGAACAACAGTAATAATGACAGTTACCATTTAGGGGTGCCGGTTTTCCCTTTCCGTTTCATGTGATCTATTTTTCCTTTTCCCACCATTCTGATCACTAAATCTTTTATATTTTAGCAAGGAAATGTTTGCAGTGGTTAGTTTTTATGATGGTGTCTGCACCTAAAGCACCTGACCATCACAAAAGAATTTGACAGAGGGTGTCACTGAAATAGGAATAAATCCTTATGCTTCTTTCTGCATTAGTGGGGGATTGGGAGACACTAACAGTGAAGGCTGCTGACAGTTCCAAGGCAACCTGGTGGCTTTATAGGAGCAAACCTGTAAAACTGCTTCCTTCTTTGAACATTCTTTCTGCAACACTTAAAAAATCCCTGCTATTTGCACATCACTTCAAAGAGTGGAAAAGAAGGTCCCCAGTCCCTCCATAAAAACTAGGAGAAAAATGTTGAATACAAATGCCTTTGAACTCAGAAACTCAAGAATTTTTTTATAGCTTACTTTTGTCTGATTATGAACAATATGCATGTTCATTGGAGAAAGTTTTTAAACATTCAAAGTATAAGGAAAATATTAATAGTTTTTTGCATTAGCTATATCGTTAGCATTTGTGACATTAACTGTCATTAAAAGTTCTTTATAAATATTTTTAAGTGCTGCACAATGTTTTGCCGTACCTGGGAGGTGAGAATGTAATAATTTCCCCGTATTCCTAGATTAGATTGTTTTCTTTTTTGATATTATAAATAGTGTTCTGATGACCATCCTCATGCTAATAATGTGGCAGGTCAGTCACAGTGTATTGCACCAAGGAAATGAGATTGACCTTTATGCTTTCATCCGTTCATTCAGGAAACATTGATTGAGCGCTTACTGTATGCTTTCATTGTTGGCAAAGGAGACTCAGCAATTGGGAAACTGGGATTGGGCAGTCAAGAAACACAATCAAGAAACACATCCAAGAACCAGATATTTTGAGGGGGTGTTCGGTGCCGAGCTCAGTGACCCAGGGTGGTGTCCTGAGGATGACTGATGTGGAGGGGCCTTGGAGCTTCTGTGGACTGTATAACCAGGGGCCTCTGGGAGCAGGTGCCTCACGTGCCAGGACTGAACACCTGGGAAGACCTTCCTGGGAAGAGGAGCAGCAGCAGCGGGAGTGAGGCTGGGAAGGTGGAGCTGCAGAGATACCAGGTTAAGGAAGCAAAACGTGAGTGCAGATGTTGGCACCGGAGAGTTTGGGAGCAGGATGTACTCTGTTGGGTGAGGACAAAGCTGCACAGCTTGTGGACAGGACACAAACCCCGAGAAGGAGACGGTTTGTGCCTGAGGAACTAATAAACTAGAGAAGGTTCCAAGCAGCTTTGTGGGTGATGAGCCACTGAGTCAGAAAGATTGCAGCACAATCCCGTTGGAATGTCTGATGGGAGAAGGGGTTGGGGAGATGAGTTCCTTATACAGCTGTAGCAAGAAAAAGAAAATAACCCAAGTGCCAAGCTAGGAAAGTGACACAATAAATTATGGTAGATCCATAGTGTAAAATATGATGTCACCATTTAAAATCACGGTTGTGAATAATTTTAATGACATAGGAAAATGCTAATAGTACTATGTTAAGTTAAAAAAAAAATCTAAAACCACATTTAGTAGCATGTAGCTGACCACCTCCCTACACTGACCACCCCCTTCAGTTGATCTAATTTTCATAGACCGGACATGCACCACGTGTGCTCAGTGGAGGTTTCTTATGTTGACCACCTACGTATGTTGACCGTTTTGTTTCAGTCCCCTGGGTGGTCAACTCACAGCAGTTCTACTATATATGTTTTTTTTTTTTTCCCAATAAATATTTTGGAATAGGGTGGTTCAAATGTTAACAGTGAAAGTCTTTGAGTGGTAAGGTTATGGTTATCTTTAATTTTTTATACTTTTTTGCATCTTCCTAATTTTTAATAATACATTTCTAATCTGAAAAACAAAATAGGGATATATAGACTTTTTTTGAATGTCAGAACTAGGATGAAATTCATCGCACAGTCAGGTACAGAATACAGAGCTGCAGTGGGGCACTCATTAGAAGAATGCCGTACTGTCTGAGCACACAGCCCACAGGAGGGGGCTTCATCAGACGCCCCTCTAGAGGCCCAGGACAGGGGCTCACACAGAAGCAAGAGCAGCCACACCCAGAGGGGGAACAGTCAACTGCCATCTTGATGGAAAGGCGTCAGACTGTCCTGGAGGACCTGGCATGCTGTTCCATGGTGGCCCCCAGAAAATGGTAAGAGAAAGGAAGGAAAAAAGAGAGCACCTTCATTGTTGTGCTTCTTAGGACACACTTAGAAGAGAAACGGGACAGTGTGCTCTGGACTCAGGCCGTTTCACCACAACACAGTCAGAGGAAGGGAACACGGAGGTGACGTTAGGTTTATTATGTCAGATCGTGATGCGCTAAAATGCCAGGACCGAAGGAAGTCTGCTGCTTCCTCCCTGATTGGGCTGGAAAATAAGTGTGTTTCTGGATTCCAAAGAGCCAAAACCACATGCAGTTTTGCTCTTCGCCATAGCCCCAGCACAGAGCGCATTGGCTGACATGTAGCAGGGGCTCAGTGATGAATGCAGAATCCAGGGAACCAAGAGTCTGGGTATCACCAGAGGTGACACTGGAAATATCTTCATTTGCAAGTTCACTGGTTCTCTCAATAACTATTTATTAAACATTTTCCTGTACAAGCACCATGTTTAACATGGAAACTGGTTCATACCAAATCTGAGCAGCTCAGTGGGCCTGCAGTTGGGGAGGTGGGTTGGAGAGGTTGCCAGAAACATTCCTGGCCTTTTGAGATAGAGTCTGGGGAGAAACCACACAGTCCTTCTCTGCCTTCCTTGGAACCCTAGAGTGGCTCTGTCAGTACTGATTTGGTCCCCAGTCCCTGTTGACAGGCCAGTGGACATGTCCCCCTCTGCTGTTTAGGGCAAAGACGGCCCTTGTGTTAGCTGTTGTGGAGGAGCCTGCTTGACCTCAGGTCATCACATTGTGACCCCCAAGCTCATCTTGTGTCAGTGTGCTCTCATATCACCCCCCTTCCTGAGGTGGCGAATCTCATGTTCCCAAACAGATCCCATCCATCCTGGACCTCTAAATAGTCTTTCTTCAAATTCCTGCCTCAGCAGAGAATGTAGGCTTTTTTGGTTGTTGTTTGTTTGTTTTAGGGGAGCAATGACTCTGTACACAGAGCTCTTTATTTCTCTAGCACAGGTCTTCAGAACCCTAGGGTGTCCTGGTAGTTGGTAGGACAGTAAAGTCAATATTTAGGAAATGTCAAGATATATTTGGATTTCGCCTTGGACATCACCAAGCAGACTGGTGATTCTTCCATCTGATCCTAGGATCTGGGTCTTTTAAGTGCATCCAGCAGCACACTGTAGTGTTAGGCATGGGGACACCAAATTTCCTCGATGCTCCCCAGAGAGGTAAGTTTTGTTTCTTACATATTTGGTGAGCCTCCTTTGCGTTCATCTCAGGACCTGCCAGGATATCAGAAGTTCACAGTGTGAGTTAAAGAAAGTCTCTGTGACAATCCCCACCCTGGCTTGTGTTCCTCACCATCTTTTCAACTGTGCATATACACAGGGTGAGGCTCATGGCTTCTCTTTCTGCTACAATCTTGGGAGATTTTGAAGCTACAAAACTACAACATTATTGAGCTTAGCACTACGCAAATTTCAAATTCCAGTAATTCTAGAAATTTAGTGCATTTGGCCTGCATATTTATCTTATGCTATTTTGGTTTAAATCCATCCAATGTATCTTTGTTTCAAGCCTAATAAAAATATCCAGGCAGAGGGAATAATCCAGATGAAGAGAAAACAGGCTGGGTTGAGGTGGCAAGACGGAGCTGTGACTGCATAGGGAGCACCTTCCTGTAGGATGGGGACAGTGAAGTAACAAAGAAACTGTGATGGGTCAAGTTTCTTCACGGCGAAATGTCAAACTGAAGATGGGCAGGAAGATGAGAAGGAGGAGGATGAGGAGAAGGAAGAGGAGAGGCACCTCCAAAGGTGGCAGAGTGTCCTGAGGAAGGTCCGTCAAGGTCTCCCACTGCACAGTGTCAGGTGCTTACTTTGGATGTCACTTTGGCTTAAGATCTTGCAAAAAAAGAGGAAACGAGCTATTTGCTTACAGCCTGAATCCCCTGTATTTCTCCATGTCTGGAGTAACAGCTGAACAGCTTGCAAATCACCACCTGATTGGCTTTCAGCCATTGAACTCCCAGTCACTGGTCAGTTGATATTATTTTGGAGGCTTCCTTCTCTTTGACATATCTCTGTTAAACACATCACAATGTTTTCAGGATAAATATAAGCAGGGAAGAGTATCCCAACTTGGTGTTTGCTATCAAAATGCGCCATCTTGGTCTAAGACTAATTAGGGAGCTCTTCTGTGCCCAAATTGATGTATAACCCTTTTGCCTTTTGGATACCTACTTGGTCATTGAGAAAGGCCAAAACCTAGATGGCCAATGCTGGGACTAGAATTCTCCCAGAATTGGCCTGGACCTATAGGTAGTAATAATAGTTTGATAAGTCCGACCCTGAAAACAGAAAGAAAATGGAAAAATGAGAACATGAATCATGATATAGCTTATGATTCTTCATGGAGGATATTGGGCAAAACCAAGATGCAATGAATATTTGTTGTGTAAATAAATGTACGGAATCAGTCTCTGGGATCCCTGGTTTCATGACAGTGGAAAAGGTCAGAGGAGCTAGACAAAACACTGGTTAGAAAAATTTTGCAGCACAAACTGATGATTACATTTTTGATTTGCAACTTTCTCTTCTGAAGCAAGTTAACAGATGGAAAAACAAACACCTCTGTGATATTCTGTGCTAATTCCTAGTTCCCAAGAACAGAGATATTTCAGCAGAGCTGTGCTGGAATTGCCTAATGTATACGCATTACTTCCATTATGTTTTCTTCCAATCAATAGGTTTGACTTCATAACATTTTAAAATTTCTCTTCATAGTGCTATTTCTCATGAACAAAATTAATGGGTAAGCATCAAGCTGGGAAATGTTTGAAACAAATACATTGAAACAAAAAGATTAATATTCCTAATATGTAAAGAATTCACACAGATCGATAAGAAAAACGTTAAGACCCAAAATAGATAAAGAACAAATCTCTACAGAGGAAATGCAAATGGCAGATCAACATGTGATAAGATGTCTGGCCTCACTGGTTTTGAACAAAATGCAAATTGAAAGAGCAAGGGGACATTTCCCCTATCAAGTTAACAGAGACTCTGAAATGAGGGTCCAGAAAGGGTGCCGTGAGGCAGGATGTTATGTGCTGCTCAGGAAAAGCCCAGGCTTTCTGGGACATAACCAGCTCATGTTCAAGAGCTTCTAGAAATGTTCTTAAGAAGGTCATCAGAAATTGGGACCTCATTTATATACGAAGATACGAAGATGGCCATAACATAATACTAATTATAATAGAGCCAAAATATGTCAAGTTACCAACATGGCTCAATAAATGCGGCTCATCTATCCTGTGGAACATAGAGCCATTAATTATTTCATAGCACGGAAAAACTTGTAAGATAGAGCATTAATAGAAAAATATAGGAAATAACACTACAAGTGATTTCATCTATATTCTTAAAACTGGAAAGATTGGAAGAAAATACTTCAAATCTAGGCTCAGCGCCTGTAGCTCAGCAGCTTGGGCATTAGCCACATACAGCAGAACTGGTTCGAATCCAACCCAGGCCTGCCAAACAACAATGACAACTACAACCAAAAAATAGCTGGGCATTGTGGTGGGTGCCTGTAGTCCCAGCTACTTTGGAGGCTGAGGCAAGGGAATCACTTGAGCCCAAGAGTTTGAGGTCGCTATGAGCTATGACATCACAACATTCTACCCAGGGTGACAGCTTCAGACTCTGTCTCCAAAAAAAAAAAAAAAAAAAAATACTTCAAATCCTCATGTCAGTGATCTCAGGGAACTCTTATTACTATTATTTAAGCATTTTGCCCTAGGTTTTCCAGAAAGAGTATATTTTCCTCTTGAGAAAGAAAAAGAATAGGGACGCCTTATAGATACCCTTGGCCAAGGTGATTGATTTTGTGGTTTATTGTCATCATACAGCATGGACTCAGTCTGTGGACAGATAATGTATCGTACCATGTTTTCCTTTCTGCATTGGCTGCCAAAAAGCTAAGACCAAAAATACTGGTTAACTAAAATAGATAATCATCTTGACTTTGTGTTGAGTTTGTTTCACCACTTTGCTTTTATAGCCTTATAAATGTATCTTTAATTAGAAGCCATTTCAAATTCTTTTTTTATTTTGAAAGGAGGTAGCAATTCCATTGTAATACCTATGGATGTTTAGAAGTCGGTAGAAACCATTGAACATATTTCGTTTCACTGACCCCCTTCCCCCGTGTAATTGTTAGCACTCTGGACTTTGAACATATTTGGTTTTGACGTGTTCTTCAGCTGTGTGGGAGGTGGTGTAGCAGCCCTGGTGCCGTTGGGCCTGTGCACACTTGTGCAGACACATACGCAAGGGCCTGTGCACACACGTTGGCGTCTGCACCTGTGGCTAGCCCTTCACTCCCACTGCAGGAGGGCAGCCTTGGGGCTGAGTCCTTCCATGCCCAGCATTTACTTCAAAACTGTGTGGACTCATGCCTCAACTGTGCAGTTAGTTAATGGTGTGGCTTGAATGGCAGGAGCTGCCTCGCACAGAATTCTATCTCTATTGTAAAGTGAGGCAAAGCCTTATTCTAGACCAGCGGTTCTCAACCTGTGGGTCGCAACCCCTTTGTAACAATGAAAATACGTCATGGCATTAGGAAACTTGAGAACCACTGTTCTAGATCCTTAAGTCCAGTCCCATGCATGTCACATAACAGCTGAGATAGAAATGGATCCTTCAGCCATACCATCCATTTTTCCTAAAGAAAATATAAATAGGTATTCTAAGTTCCACTTACGAGGAAGAAAAAAGCTTGGATAAAACAACATTTTAAAACTAATTTTAAGCTCACCAAGGTATATACCTTAAATGTGTGTGAGTTTTTATATCAGTTATATCAGTTATACCTCAGTAAAGCTTAATAAACAGAACAAATCAAAACCCAGCTAACCCTGGGACGTGTTCAGGGATTTCTGCTTTCTTTTTAGATAAGGTGTTAAAAGTCTGCGTACGTTTCAGAAAATTTTCCCTATCAAGTTAATTTTCCATTGCCAGAAAGGGAAACTTAAGGTATGCAGTAAGCCTTGGGTCTTAGGATTTAATACATCCAAATAATGTGTTAAATTAAAAGGAAAACCCACCAAGGCTTTCTTGCATGTGGTGTTCTATGCCTTTCTTTCTAGATGTGAAATGTGATAATTATATTATGTTGTTGACCAAGAGTTGGGGGTTCACACAGGCCTTGAATTACGTCGTTCCTGGTGGTTAGCTCTGTGAGTTTTTCTTCTTTTTTTCTTTTTTTTAATTTTTATTAAATCATAGCTGTGTACATTAATATGATCATGGGGCACCATACACTTGGTTCATAGATCGTTTGACGCATTTTCATCACACTAGTTTTTCAATGACATTAAGCTTCTCCTTTGTAAATATTCACAGCAGTGATAGCTGATGGACACGTGTTTACCATGTGCCAGTGATGGGGCTGGGTGCTTCCTGGCTCACCGCCTCACTGGGGTGAGTGTTCCATGGACTCCTGTGGCCAATGGGGAAATTGAGGCATCAAATTCCCATCACAATACGAAATTGTTTACTGAAGTTCACCTATCTTGTACGTGGCAGAGCCAGATTCCAACCCCTTGGAACCTGACCTTGGAGCCGGTGTTCTTAACTGCCCAAACTGGCTGGTGACTTTTCATCAAACATCACCCCGAGGATTGGGTGAAGTGGGCAGGGAAAGAGACTGACCCCCTTCACCCTCAACTCAGGGAAAGCTATCATAAGGGCAGGAAATGGTATAACACCCCTTGTGTGACTTGAATAACATCCCAAGAAAAGTGTTTGAATGTGAGAAACCAGCACCAACGCTGAAGGAATTCCGGGAAAGAGACTGGTTCTGAAGGACGCAGCACTCCCTGAAAATTAAGATCCTATGGGATGGCCCAGCTCAGCCACGAACACACCACACCATTGGTCCCCAGGCTAGTTCTGTACATTCCCTAGACCTTGACTGGACACAGTGGGTCACTGGTTACTGAGGTACATCTCACTATAATTAAACCCCAAAACCTAGAGTAGCTGAGGACAAGCCAGAATGCTGCCTCGGGGGTCCTCCAGCCAGATGAGCTTCTGCCTTGGAGCCCTAGCACTTGGTGTAATCCTTTCTTAAGACCTCCCTGGGATCCCGTTTCAGCCTCTCCTCACTTGTGAACTCAACTTACACACTTGAGTCCCTTCCTGAGTTCGTGAGGCTATGGTATGTTAGATTCAGGAAGAGAACAACTCAAGCCCTGTAGGAGATTTTTATTTTCTTGTTCACCAGCTAACAAACATCCTTTCAATAAACGGTCTTCCTGCTTCCCTCAGGCAGAGGGGCTTCTTTATATGAGGGCCCCTCCTCCTCACAGACGAGAGAACTGCTCAGGAGAGTGGCCTTGCAGAGGGCGCCCACGGTCCTGCTGACGGATCAGTGCCCTCCGCTTTGTGCTATGCCACCGCCCTGATCCGCCTTGGTCATGATAAATGGGTTGCAGAAGAGAGATTCAGGGAAAAGGTGAGATGGTAGCAGTTCACTAAGGAGAGCCTATAATTTAAATCAGAGGGTAGAGCAGGAATTACAGGTTTGGAACCAGGAATTTTCACTCATTCCTTCACTTGGTCTTTAGATTAAGCATCTACCACTTCCTAGGCTCTGCTAATCGCTGAAGATATGGACACAAGAGTCTTTCAAGAAGCTTCCAGTCTGTGGTGGAGACATACAGATATAACAAAATGCTGTAAGTGCTGTACGCATAATAGCAGAGCTCACAGAAGGACCTGTGGGAGCCTGGGGGCAGGGTGCCATTACCCAGAACCAGGAGAGTAATCTCGGAGGACTTCTTGGAGCAGGTGGCACCTAGGTTTCATTTTTCAAGATGATCATGAATTAGACAAATGAAGGGAGATAAGAAAGACGACATAGACAGGAAGGCAGCACACCCAAGTCTGCAGCAGGAGAAGATGTGAGGTGTTGGAGGGACCCTAAGTGATTCTGTGTGTATTAGACTACAGAGATGGGTGAGAAGAAACAGACCCCTGAAGGATTCAATGTTAATAAATTGAATTTTATCATGAAAACAGAAAGGAATGGCCAAAAGGAAATAACATGATCAGATCTGAATTTTATGGAGGGTTCCTCTGGCAGTAGTATAAGAAATAAACTGGGGACAACTGTTGGTTATATATGGCCCATTATGTGTGTATTTATCTTTGGTCCCTCACAAACCCATGGACATGATGATAACGTAAATAAAAAGGCATCAGTCCATACGCACAAAGAGAACGGGAGAAAAGGCTCAGCAGACGAGGGATGTCAACTCAGTCCTGTGGGCGGTCAAGTAGATGGGAGGTGGACGGAAGGCTGATACCCGCGCAGTGAACCAGAGACAGTTGGGTCCCTGCCCAGCAGAACAAGAAGGGGAGACGTCTACTAGAGATAAGCTGATTCCCACTGTATGGGGTTGAAAGGCTGAGGAATCAAGGTGCTAGGTGCCCTTGAATGTGCATACTTTGGGAAGGGCTGAAACAGAAAATCCATTGATTCTTTATTGAATCATTACATAAACTTCTAGGTATGCTCTCTTCCCCTGCCACAGTGAAGAAATCAGCCCCCAGCCTAACCCCAGCAGAAGCCTAAAGGCTCTTTCTCCGAGCTGAACCGGAAACATTCTGCCTCTGATGTCTGGCAAGGTGAGGGTGTTGGGCACGGTACCATATTCCAATGACAGGAGCAAAGGAAGAGCCACATACTGAAGGGGAGACCCGTGCTTGGCACCCAAAAATGGGAGCCAGACCTATACTCTTCAGGCAGGAAATTGGAGGAGTAGAGGAATCCTTTTAGGGAAATGGATCAGCTCAAAAGAAAAATCTTACATAGCAGTGAGCTTGGAGGTCCCCTGAGAGATTGTTAGTTCCCGCCTGATCATTGTGCAGGGAGGTCCTGAAGGTGACAGTGGTCTTTTCTGGCACAGAAAGAGCTTTCAATCAGCACTCCAGCCCCTCACTCAAGTACAAATGAACAGCAGATGATCACAAGACATTTGGCAGAGAATGTCCAAGGTGAAAAAGCCAAATACAAAGGAACTTAAAGAAACTCAGTGTGGAGCACATGAGAAACATCAAGAAAATGAGAAGCAACAGCCTCGGGTCGGAGGAAGTTATCGCACCCATGGAACAAGAACAGCATGCTGTAAAAAAGGAACACTTGGAGAACACAGAGGAGCTGTCGGTAATAAAGTAAAATAGCAAAAACAAAAAGTACGATGAAATAGTGGCAACATAGAGTTGAGGAAATCTCCCACAAAACAGAATCAAACTACAATACAGGGAATAAAATAAGAAGAAAAAATTACGAAAATTAGAGGACTTGTCTGTGAAATCTAAAACCCAGATAAATTAGAATTAACAGAAACAAAGCAAAACAGAAAATAGAAAAGGAGGTGATGTTATCGAAGAAGAAAAATCCAAGATGTCCAGCTCACAGATAAGGGGTATCTGCTTTGAAAGGACTCATTGAGTGCCCATCACAAAGAATTTAAAAAGGTTTTAATCTTTAATCCCACTACCAAGCCAGAAATCCTTAGAGAAGCAGATGTTTCTAAATCTAGGGAAGGAAATAACACAAGATGAAATATCCTATCAATGTTGCTGAAACCAAACAGCAGCACAGTCGTTAAAGTCTGCCTGGGCCTTGTCAGTAGAACTCGGGCAAATTTGGAGAGATTCCCGATCTCAGGAGATAGAATAACTTGAACATCACTTAGAGAAATGAACGGTAAGGCACCAATGTGTTTCAGACCATACGTCTGTTATAGGGGGAAGAGGATCTGGCCACCTGTCACTGTTAATATGTAAAGGCAGGGACACATCCCCCAAACTTTGTCAAAAGGCCCGAGATTCTGGGGAACAGTGAGAGGAGCCTCTCCAAGACTGTTTTGTTCTTTTATTTTCAAAATCACAGTTTTATCCATAAAGGTTCAAAGCAAAGACCACACTAACTCCTATTTTAAATAACAATCAGTATAATTCAGTGACAAACTATATTACAATATTTCTAATTCAAAAGTTGATTTCCTAAAGTAATCTTCCTAAAGCAAAGACCACAATAATCCTTATTTTAAATAATAGACAGCACAACTCAGTGACAATTTATTCCAGTATTTCCAATTTAAAAGTTAATTCCCTAAACCAGCAGTTCTCAACCTGTGGGTTGCAACCCCTTTGGGGGAGTCGAACGACCCGTTCCCTTTTCACAGGGGTCACCTAAGACCATCGGAAAACACATATTTCTGATGGTCTTAGGAACCAAGACACTGCTCCTCATGTGGGAGGGGGTCACCACAACATGAAGAATGAAGAACTATATTAAGGGGTCGCAGCTTTAGGAAGGTCGAGAACCACTGCGCTAAACTAAGATGGGCATCTTTAGGGTTGGAGTTAAATTTATAAAACAGTACGAATGAGAGACAGGAGGTGAAGGTCACTTAGGACATAAACTGACCAGACAAGCTGTGTCATATCCGCCCCATCCTGACTGGCTCCATCTTACTCTCACGACACGTGCTTTCAAGTCAATAAGATTCTGTAAAAAAGGACTCTGGCTTACCTTGGAAAGATGTCAGGGAACAAACTGATTATTTTGAAAGCTGGTGAATAATAAGAGAGAATTAAGCATTTCTTTCGTCTTTCTTATAAAACTGTAGCTCAGGTAATCAAACAGTTGGTGAGAGGAGGTTTCTTTTCATACAAGTATTTCAGCTAATAAAGAAGGAATAAAAACAAATAAGAACCTCATGGTGTTGCCTCACCCAGTGAAACAGGATCCAGGCCAAGGTCACTGATCACTGCCTACGTCACAGGAAGATTGACAAGCAGACATTTGTGCCTCCCCATGGGGGCATGCCACCACCTGTGAGGCCCTGTTGCCAAATTCCCTCTACTGTTGGCAGAAACCAGGCAGTAAAAAGCTAGTTTCTTGTTTTTCTGCTGTTGAAGTCAGAAGAGAATATATTTTTTTTTTTTATTAAATCATAGCTGTGTACATGGAATGATCATGGGGCATCATTCACTAGCTTCACAGACCGTTTACCAAGTTTCACATATACCCTTGTAAGATGCACCACTGGTGTAATCCCACCAATCCCCTTCCCTCTACCCACCTCCCCTCTCCCTCCCCTCCCTTTCCCCTTTCCCCCTATTCTTAGGTTGTAACTGGGTTATAGCTTTCATGTGAAAACCCTAAATTAGTTTCATAGTAGGGCTGAGTACATTGGGTGCTTTTTCTTCCATTCTTGAGATACTTTACTAAAAAGAATATGTTCAGGCTCCATCCATGTAAACATGAAAGAGGTAAAGTCTCCATCTTTCTTTAAGGCTGCATAATATTCCATGGTGTACATGTACCACAATTTATTAATCCATTCGTGGATCGATGGGCACTTGGGCTTCTTCCATGAATTAGCAATTATGAATTGAGCTGCAATAAACATTCTGGTACAAATATCTTCGTTATGATGTGCTTTTTTGTCTTCTGGGTATATGCCCAGTAGAGGGATTACGGGATTGAATGGCAGATCTATTTTTAGATCTCTAAGTGTTCTCCATATCTCTTTCCAAAAGGAATGTATTAATTGGCATTCCCACCAGCAGTGCGAAAGTGTTCCCTTTTCTCCACATCCATGCCAACATCTCTGATCTTGGGATTTTGTGATATAGGCTAGTCTCACTGGAGTTAGATGGTATCTCAAAGTAGTTTTGATTTGCATTTCTCTGATGATTAAGTATGATGAGCATTTTTTCATAAGTCTGAAGGCCGCACGCCTGTCTTCTTCAGAGAAGTTTCTCTTCAAATCCCTTGCCCAGCCTGCGATGGGATCCTTTGTTCTATTCTTGCTAATGCATTTGAGTTCTCTGTGGATTCTGGTTATTAAACCTTTGTTGGAGACATAACCTGCAAATATCTTCTCCCATTCTGAGGGCTGTTTGCTTGCTTTACTTACTGTGTTCTTGGCTGTGCAGAAGCTTTTTAGTTTGATCAAGTCCCAGTAGTGTATTTTTGAAGCTGCTTCAATTGCCCGGGGGGTCCTCCTCATAAAATACTCGCCCAGCCCGATCTCTTCAAGGGTTTCGCCCTGCACTCTCCTCTAGTATTTTTATAGTTTCATGTCTTAAGTTTAAATCTTTGATCCAGTGAGAGTCTATCTTAGTTAATGGTGAAAGGTGTGGGTCCACTTTCAGTCTTTTACAGGTTGCCAGCCAGTTTACCCAGCACCATTTGTTAAATAGGGAATCTTTTCCCCACTGAATGTTTTTAATTGGCTTGTCAAAGATTAAATAACAGTAAGTAGCTGGATTCATCTCTTGGTTCTCTATTCTTTTCCAGACATCTACTTCTCTGTTTTTGTGCCAATACCATGCTGTTTTGATCACTATTGATTTGTAGTATAGTCTGAGGTCTGGTAGCGTAATTCCTCCTGCTTTGTTTTTATTTCTGAGTAATGTCTTGGCTATTCGAGGTTTTTTCTGATTCCATATAAAACGAAGTATTGTTTTTTTCCAGATCTTTAAAGTATGACAGTGGAGCTTTAATAGGGATTGCATTGAAATTATATATTGCTTTGGGTAGTATAGACATTTTAACTATGTTGATTCTTCCTAGCCATGAGCATGGTATGTTTTTCCATTTGTTAATATTTTCAGCTATTTCTTTTCTTAGAGTTTCATAGTTCTCTTTATAGAGATCTTTCACGTCCTTTGTTAGATAAATTCCCAAATATTTCATCTTCTTTGGCACTACTGTGAATGGGACAGAGTCCTTAACTGTTTTTTCAACTTGACTATTGTTGGTATATATAAAGGCTACCGATTTATGAATGTTGATTTTGTAACCTGAGACGCTGCTGTATTCCTTGATCACTTCTAAGAGTTTTGTAGTAGAGTCCCTAGTGTTTTCCAGATATACTATCATATCATCCGCGAAGAGTGAAAGTTTGATCTCTTCTGACCCTATATGGATACCCTTGATTGCCTTTTCTTCCCTAATTGTAGTGGCTAAAACTTCCATTACAATGTTAAAAAGCAATGGAGACAATGGGCAGCCTTGTCTGGTTCCTGATCTGAGTGGAAATGATTCCAATTTAACTCCATTCAATATGATATTGGATGTGGTTTTGCTGTAGATGGTCTCTATCAGTTTAAGAGATGTCCCTTGTATACTGATTTTCTTAAGTGTTCTGATCATGAAGGGATGCTGGATAGTATCAAAAGCTTTTTCTGCATCGATTGAGAGAATCATATGGTCTTTGTTTTTTAATTTGTTTATGTGCTGGATTACATTTATAGATTTACATATATTGAACCAGCCTTGAGATCCTGGGATAAAACCGACTTGGTCATGATGTATAATTTGTTTGATGTGTTGCTGGATTCTGTTTGTTAGGATCTTGTTGAATATTTTTGCATCTATATTCATTAGTGATATTGGTCTATAATTTTCTTTTCTTGTTGGTTCTTTTCCTGGTTTGGGGATCAGGGTGATGTTTGCTTCATAGAACGTGTTGGGTAGTCTTCCTTCTTTTTCTACCTTTTGGAACAGGTTGAGTAATATAGATACTAATTCCTCTTTAAAGGTTTGGTAGAATTCTGACGTGAAACCATCTGGTCCCGGGCTTTTCTTTTTAGGGAGGTTTTGTATGGTTGATGCTATTTCCGAACTTGTTATGGGCCTGTTCAACATTTCCACTTGATTCTGGCTAAGTCTTAGAAGGTGACGTGCTCCAAGTATTGGTCAATTTCCTTCAGATTTTCATATTTCTGAGAATAAAGTTTCTTGCAATATTCATTAAGGATTTTTTGGATTTCTGAGAAGTCTGTTGTTATTTCATCTTTGTTGTTTCTGATTGATGAGATTAGAGATTTTACTCTTTTTTTCCTGATTAGGTTGGCCAAAGGTTTATCTATTTTATTGACCTTTTCAAAAAAGCAGCTTTTTGATTTATTGATCTGTTGTATTATTCTTTTGTTTTCAATTTCATTTAATTCTGCTCTAATTTTGGTTATTTCTTTTCTTCTACTGGGTTTGGGGTTGGAATATTCTTCCTTTTCCAGTTGCTTGAGATGTCCCATTAAGTTATTAACTTCCTCTCTTTCCGTTCTCTTAAGGAAGGCTTGCAGTGCTATAAATTTCCCTCTTAGAACTGCCTTTGCGGTGTCTCAGAGGTTCTGATAGTTCGTGTCTTCATTGTTGTTTTATTCCAAAAAATTGGCGATTTCTTTCTTAATCTCATCTCTGACCCAGCTATCATTCAGCATAAGGTTATTTAACTTCCATGTTTTTGTATGAGTATGCAGATTCCTGTTGTTACTCAGCTGAAGTTTTATTCCATGATGGTCCGAGAAGATGCATGGAATAATTTCTATTCCTTTAAATATACTGAGGTTAGACTTGTGACCTAAGATGTGATCGATTTTGGAGTAAGTTCCATGGGCTGATGAGAAGTATGTGTATTCAGTTTTGTTGGGATGAAATGTTCTGTAGATGTCTGCTAAATCCAAATGTTGGATGGTTAGGTTTAAATCTAAGATTTCTTTGCTCAGCTTCTTGTTGGAGGATCGATCCAACACTGCCAAAGGAGTGTTGAAATCTCTGACTATTATGGAGCTGGAGGAAATCAAGTGGCTCATGTCTGTTAGAGTTTCTCTTATAAATTGAGGTGCATTCTGGTTGGGTGCATAGATATTAATAATTGAGATCTCATCATATTGAGTATTACCCTTAACAAATATGAAGTGACCCTTCTTGTACTTCCTTACTTTTGTTGGTTTAAAGCCTATTGTATCTGCAAATAAAATTGCAACACCTGCTTTTTTCTGATTACCATTTGCCTGAAATATGGACGACCATCCTTTCACCCTGAGTCTGTATTTGTCTTTTAGGTTAAGATGTGATTCTTGTATGCAACAGATATCTGGCCTGAGTTTTTGTATCCAGTCAGCTAACCTATGCCTCTTTAGAGGATAGTTTAAGCCGTTCACATTAATGGAGAATATTGATCAGTCTGGTGAAGTTTTGGATATTGAGTTTTTCAAAAGTCCAGTGGCCATTTTTAATCCTTTCGCCAGTGTGGAAATTGGAGTTTGATCTGAAGTTTCTGAGTGAATTTACTTTTGTGGTATAGGATTGGGTTGGTCATTATAGAGGATAGGTCTGAGAATATCCTGAAGAGCTGGTTTGGTTATGGCAAATTTCTCCAACACATGAATGTCATTAAAGTATTGAATTTCTCCATCATAAATGAAACTCAGTTTAGCTGGATACAAGATCCGGGGTTGAACGTTATTTTGCTTTAGGAGATTAAAAGTCGGTGACCACCCTCTTCTGGCTTGAAAAGTTTCAGCAGAGAGATGTGCAGTCATTCTAGTATTCTTCCCTTTGAAGGTTATGGTTTTCTTTCTCCTGGCAGCTTTGAGGATTTTCTCCTTCATATTAACTTTAGTGAAGTTAATTATGATATGCCTGGGGGATGTCTTATTGGTGTTGAGTCGTGCTGGTGTTCTGAAGCTGTCCGCTATCTGAATTTCAGAATCTCTAGGCATGTCTGGAAAATTCTCTTTCATAATTTCATGCAGAAGGGCCTCTGTGCCCAGTGAGGCCACTTCATCTGTTTCTGGAACTCCTATGATTCGGATATTTGCCTTCTTCGAATTATCCCAGAGCTCTCTGAAAGAGTGATTTGTTTTTGCTCTCCATTTCTCTTCCTCTTTGAGAGTTTGGGAGCTTTCAAAGGCTTTATCTTTGATGTCAGAAATCCTTTCTTCTGCTTGCTCCATTCTGTTACTGAGGGATTCTACTGTATTTTTCATATCTTTGAGGGCTACAAATTCTTGCTTCAGTGTGTCTAAGTCTTTGGTGGTTTTGTCTTTAAATTCGTTAAATTCTTGAGACAACTTTTGAATTTCTCCTCGAATTCCTAATTCCACTTTGTTAATCTTGTCTGCAATCCAAATTCTGAATTCGATTTCTGACATCTCAGCCAGTTGTTTATGAATGGGATCTTCAATTGCATCTGCCATATCTTTCCTTGGGGGGGTTGATCTATTGTGGTTATTCATGTTACCAGAGTTTTTCCGCTGATTCCGCCCCATGGTTGTTTTACTCCCTCTGATTCTTTCCCCTGGGGCTTTGTTGAGGGCCTGTACAGTGTTGTGGCCTGAGAAACTGGGGTCAGATCTGGTGTGGTGGGGCTAAGTGGTTCTGTCTTGTTTTCAGCTGGTTTCTGTTCCACCCTAGTGAAACAAAATACTTTGGATTGAAGTCTCAGCTGTGGAGAAATATCAGCAATTAAGTCATCCCGCCCCCCACCGGCAAACAATTGGAAAAAAAAAAATCAAACCTTCCTACCACTGTGCACCCAGCGCACCACCTGATTTGTCCTCAGGCGATTGGTTCAGTTCAAAAAGTTCCAAATCAATTGTCTCAGTCTGCACCTTTCTCGGGTGAGAGAGTTTAAGAGGTCACTGGGAACTGGATCACAGGGGTCTGGTGACTACTCTGGTGTGGTACTCTGCTCCAGTGCTGCATGGAGTCAGGAGAAGCCACCCAGCCAATAAATCAGTCTGGGAAGGTTGCTGCCTCCTTCCCCACCTTGCACCACTTCACACCCAGTCACTGATAGCCCTGCAGTTGGCTGACCCAGTTGCCTGTAGTGAATCGGTACTCCAGGAGTTTGTACCTGCCTGAATCACAAGGAAGTCTGCCAGGCCACTGTGCTCTGCCTCTCTCGAGCAGGAGGAGGTGAGGCCTGACAACCTCGGGCTCTAGATAAAGGTTGAGGGGTTTTCACTCAGGTCCAGTCTCGCCCCTGATTAATGTTACTGACAGAACAGAACAGAACAACACTGCGTTTCCCCTGCAGAAGAGAAGCTGAATTGAGTTCCAAATCAGCTTGTCTTTGCTCTTATATTGTCTATAGGCTGACGATCCCCTGAGGGCCAGGTGCGTCTTAGGTTTAGTAAAGCAGACCTCTGGGTCAGCCCCGCCCTGGGAGTTTCCCTGGTTTGCAAGTTGGAGTTGCCTCAGGCAAACTCAGAGTCTCTGGTTGCCCAGGGAGACAGGGGGTGTGGCTTCAGAATATTCTGTAGTGAGCCCTATTGCTAGCAAAAGAGGGCTGTCCCTGTGCTCAGAAGAGAATATTTTATGCAGAGGCTCAGTGCGAGAAGATACCCAGGAAGGGTGAGGTCCAGGAGAACAGGTCTGCTCCAGGAGACCCCAGGGATACACCTGCCGGCTCCTCCCTGTGGTGACTCAGCTCTTAGGAATTTGTAGACTTAACTTCCTGGGACCTGGAAGTTTCCACTTCTGTGAAATCCTGTAGTTCTGCCTGGGCTGGAGCAGCTTCTCCAGCTTAATTCAAACTGACCAATGAGAAAGGTACCCGGGGGCTGAAACTTTTTGACTGAAGATAAAAAGGGAAAGACCAACCCAGTTAGGGAGTGTGACCATTTTGAGATTTTTAGATTTGCCGTAGCTCTACCGGCTGAGTAAAGCCTTTTTCCTCTTAAATGTGGTGTTTGGGTGATCGTTCTCACCATTGGGCCTCACCCCCAGTAACCCAGGGACTGGTGTAAAGGCTTTTGTAAGTGATGAGTGAAATACTTAAATGAGTGATCCGGGCCTGCACGTGAAAGTTTCTGAATTTCTGCCTGGAAGGAATGTTGCAGGTTTAGCCTGGCTGTCTGTCTGTCGGGGGACAGCAGCCCCTCAGGCCAGGTCGGTCCTGGAGGGTCTGCAGCAGCTGCCCGTTCTGCCTGGCCCCCATGGCAGCGTGTGGAGCTCCTGGTGCCCAATATCTCTTCTCACTTTTTCAGGACTTCAGGGACTGTGGCCACACGGGCTCAGAGATCGTAAGTCCAGGTCCCACCGTGTCTTAATTTGGAAAGAAAGATAGTGCAGAACACAAAGGAAACATGGTGAGAATGATCAGCAACAGCCTCTGCCACAGCGGACCCTGAACAGGAGCCGGCCCCGCCCAGGGGGCGGTGGGGTCCCGGCCTGGAGGTGGTCCTTCCCAGCGACAACACCCCTTTGGATGAGGGTCAGTTCTGGGCTGCTCCGGTCATGCTGAGTGTGCTCTCTGGCCCCAGCACTGCAGTCAGGATAGAGCTGTCTGCAGGTCCCCATGTGAGTGGCCATCTCCCGGACGCAGCCAGTAACTGGCAGAGCTCAGAGAATCGGATAATCCTGGCCCTGATCCAATGCTCAGACCAGCTGCCCTACATCTGCTCTTGGGGGTGTTTTTCAAAGCTCGGTTTAGGAACTTGGTAAGGAGGACAGGCTAATCCCAGCTGGACTTGCTTGAGTCAAGCAGGTGGTGACGTAGGTATTGTGAGTGAGGAGAGCAGCTCTCTGGGGTCTGGGCCATGCACGGGTCACTCTGACTCAGTGCACCCCAGAAATAAATGGGGATGCTGGTGCTCTGCAGGCTGGTTGGAACCTGGATTCTGCCCTGAACTGGCCTGTTCCCAAGTTCAGCATCTTCTGAAGCTCTTAAACATGGCTAATTCTGCTCTTGGCCTGGCAGCTTTGATGAAAATGCTGACTGTAGTCCTTGATCCTGGTTGCACATAAAGGTCACCTGGGGAACTTTAAAAATACTGATGCCCCTCTCCCCTGCCCAGAGTGAGGGAAGTAATTGGTCTATGGTGAGTCCTGGCAGGGGGAGTGTTAACAATCTCCTCAGGTGTTTCTAATGAGCAGCTACAGCTCATAAGAAAGTTCTAAAAGCTTAAGCTGGAAGTCTCTGTTGCAAGCAAGTATTATTTTAGCAATCAGGAAGGAATTTCTCACTTCTTTCTCAAACCCCACCCACTGAGTTGGAGGCAGAGTAGAGGGCTGTTTGCCTGCAGGCCGCCCAGGGAGTAGACTTACACGGGAGTAATTGATGAAGTGATCAATTAAGATTGCCCAATGCCAGAGGTGGTGGGTTCAAGCCCAGTTTAGCCAAAAACCACACACACACACACACACACACACAAAGATTGGGCATCCTCAGCTCTGTCATCTGCCCAGAAGCTTCCGTTTCCACATTTATAAAATGGGTATATTTGTGTTACCTGAGCGAATGCCAGTGAGCTGGGCACCTGTTTTCATGGGGGACCTAATGCAGCCCCTACAAACCCTTTCCCCCTTTTCTCCTCCTCTCCTCCTAAGACAAAGACGCTAAGGATCTGGCCAGCCCACCCCCCTGAGAAGGTGGTACTGAAAGACCCTAATCTGCCTGGCAAGCTGTAGGATTTTCCCCGCCATATATTGCCCCTTTTTAAAGGGGTCTCTAATTGCCCCTGGGCTCAGATGCCACCTTTCTACTGCCCAGGCAGGTCACTGTCCTCTTTCAATAAACCTGGCCGGAACATCTCCTTGGGGGCCTCATCTCTGGGCGCCATCGTTTACACCTTCTGCTTATAGCAGGGCCTAGGGTGGCTGGATGGGCCTACGGTGGTTCCATGCTCTGGGCCATGGCACAGCTGCTATAGCCGACCAGGGGAGGCTGGATTTTCTGTGCTGTGTTGTGTTGGTCAGCCGGATGCCATGGCAGGGAGACATTTGCTGGTCCGGACTCAGGAGGAGAGGTCTTTCTTCCTCCAGCTTTTTCTCCTTGCTCACTCAGCCCCAACCGCAGACTCTGAAACCTGGCAGTAAGGCAAGTGCTAACTGAAAAGGCGCCTTCGCTCAGAGAGTGATGGCTGCGGTAATTAGGACCGAAGAATGTGTAGCCGGGCCATTTACAAACTTCACAGGATGCTTTCCCTCCCAAACAATGAGCTAAGCAGGAGCCCCCTGGAGGTGTTTTTAATGGGGCTGAGCAGCAGGAGGGTTCGCAGAGCTGTTTTCTCTGCTCCCAGGGGTTCAGTTTCTGTTTTGGTGTAGGCACTGAATGTATTGGTCTTCCAGAACCCCATTTGTTGTTATTAATAACACAGCATCATCAGAGATGGAGCAAAGGCAGGCAGTGAGGAAGCAGGAATCCTGCTATTTAGAGGGGGCAGCTTGTTTAGAGATATCCTGCCCAGCCCCCACAGTAGGTCAGTTCTGCAGACATTGGGGGTGCCAGGTCCTGACAGTGCAATCACAATCTGAAGCCAGTTCTGCCTTGGAGAGCTTACTGTTTAGCGCTCAATGCCAGGGACGCCAGCAGTTCATTTCACTACATACAACACCGGGCGTAAATGTAGCATGTCCCAAGAGTTGCCCCTAAAGTCTCCATACACATAGAAAATGGGAAATTGTAGCTAAATGTATTTTTATTTACAAAATATCCATTATAAAATTTTATAAAATATTGACGAAACATTCCCTATGTGTTGGCTACCTCTTTGTAAAATTCTGTAATAAATATTTTGCAAATGAAGGTCTTTGAGCTTCAGTTTTCCATTTTTTTCTACGTAGGGTGACTTTGGGGGCAACTCTTGGGCCACCCTGTGTAAGGAAGGTCGACACCTGAGCCTGAAGGGAAGGAGGAATGTGCAGGAAAGGTACCTGCCCCACAAAACATCTCTTGTCAGGGATGGAGTTTAAAGGAAAAGAAATGATGGTGGAAGGATTTTCATGAACCATGGCAGAAAGGAGAGAAAAGGGATAGTGTGGTGAAGAAACAGCAAAAGGTGATGGGTGCGGCTGGAGCCAGGGATGAGGAGAGACGGAGCAGGGACCAAACACCCCAAGCCCTTGCCTGAGTTCAGGAGCCAAGACCTGAATCCACCTCTCTCTAAGTTTTTATTTTGAAACATCCCAACCTATAAGGAAGTTTCGAGAATAATACAGTAAATAACTAGACACCCAACACGTGGATTCCCGACTTGCTGACAGGTGCCACATGGGCCTTCTCTCTCTTCTGTTTTTTTTCCCAGAATTTTGAATGTAGATAACAAACATCATGAGTCTATAGGAGAAAAAGACTTTGTTCTACATAACCACAAGGTCATCATCACACCCATGGACTTGAACACTGATATTATATTGGATGTGTTATATGACACTTGTTCTATGGTTAAATTTTTGGAATCATCCCCCAAATGAACTTTCTAGCTTGTCTGTTCTCTACACAGAATCTGATCAAGGAAGACACATGGCATTTGGGGACATTGACACTTTAGTCTCTTTTAACATAGAACAACCTCCACCTTTTTCTTGTTCTTTTGTTTATGTTGCCATTAATATTTATGTGCAGGCCTGTCACTGTAGAATGTGCCTTGGTGTGGATTTGTGTAATTGTTCTCTCAGCATTAGATTCAAGTTAAACATTTTTGGCAAAAGTAGCACCTAGCGGAGGTCACGTCCTTCCTGTTGCATTGTGTCACGGGGCTTGTGACGCTCTCTAATGTCAGCATTGCTGTATCAAGTTGCTCACTTGGGTGTGTTCCCACCATCTCTCCACCTTCAAGTGCCCATTCCTCTTTATAATTTAGGGTAATTTTACAGTTCTGTCTGTCATTCTCCACTTGTAGAGAATGGCATTCTTCTCTAAAGAAAAAACTCCCATCCCTTTTTAAAAAGTATTATCCCCGTAGACTTTAACTCAGTGCTTTAGGATTCATTAATATGGTTAAGCTTTCTGATGCTCAGATCATCCCAAGTTGGGCCAGTGGAAACTCCAGCCAGCCAGCTTGGGTGACCTTGACGGGCCCTTATTTACCTTTACACCTCACTTTGTGCTTTCCTTACCCAGACATGGAACTCAGCACTCCTTTAAGGAGCTTTGGTTCCTTTTAATGAGGAATAATAATTAGAAACCAAGGTCCACGTGCCAGACAGCTTCATCACTGTCGAATTGTTTCTAGGCCCTGTACGTTGAGTGTGCTAAAAATGTGTATTTTTTAAACGTAGCAGTTTACGTCAGTAACACCAATTCTTCACAGAATCGTTCTTCACTTCTGTCCATTCCATATTCTCACATTGATTCTCAAATATTTCCTTACTTGCTCTATCCTACAATATGCATGAAGTTATTCCCAGATTACTATATAAGTAACACCACCACCAACAGCAAACTTACTAAGTAAAGTGTAATATTTGGGGGAGTTATTTTCTTTCTTAGAATATATTCCTCTAAGGGTACTGTGTTAAGAATTACTTGAATTTATTATTTTTTGTACAGTTGTGTTTTAAATGTGTACAGATTCATTTATTTGTATACAACTTTAGGGATGTCTTTTCATCTTCAATTTCATTTTTTAGACTTTAAAATACTTACATTTTAAAAGTCAATATGGCATAAAATTGTTTACCTGGCCACTCTCCCAGGGATGGGCCCTTGGGTGGTTACAGTATTTTGGTATCCCAAGTAGGGATGTGATGAATTATTCTAATCAGGGATGTGTCTTTGGGATAAACTCCTTGAAAATGCAATGACTGCATTAAGCTGCTTTGTCACATGCCCTTCCACATCCTGTGTGCCAGTCGAGTTTTCATTGGTGCTGTTGGAGAAGGGATTTGAGAAGAGGGAGGTCAGACAGAGGAGGATGGGTGAGGAAGCCACCGCGCCATCCAGGCGGGTGACGGCTGGTATCAAAGCCAGGAACAGCAGCATGATGTGGTGGGTAGAGACTTGGTCCTGGATTCGACGTGAGCAGCAAAGGGATAAAAGCATCAGAAGGACACAGGAATAAGAAGATTCCTAGGTGATTGGGCACAGGGAAGCCGGCGGTTTAGTGTCTACATAAGGGCAGGAAATAGGAAGAAGTAGTTACGTATGTGTGTGTGTACATGTGTCTGTACACACGTGTGCCTGTGTGGATGTGTGCATGGGCATGGTCAGGGATGAGTCTGAGCAGGAGACCTCAGGAAGCAGACCCTCAGGAGGCTGGGAGCACCAGGCGGGTGGGGCTACAGCAGCAAAAGCCTTGGCAAAGTTCACAGATACCCAGCAGAGCGTCCCCAAACTCTGGGCAGGCATGCAGGGAAAAGGGTGCATTTATTTTGCTCTTATAGGATGAAAAAGTGAACTCATTGCTTTACATTTAAAAGTATAACCTGAAGAGGCTTCTGGAAGTTGGAGAAAAACATATTCCATATATAATGTAAAAAGGCAACTATTATTAGGGATGAAATGGACTTTGTGTTTCTCAGCTTTTCAGATGCCATGCATGCTTAAGAATTGCACTGGGGTTGGGGGAGCTAGATGCAGCCTTGTCCCCAAAATAGGTGTCATGACTGTCACCATGAAAAAGCTGCAGTCAGAGCCTCAGAGACCATTCCCGCCAGGCCTCTGCCTGGTACAGGCCCTGCCCTCCTACATGTCCTGCTCATAGGCCTGTGCTGGGTTGACCCAGGGAGGATAAAGATCTCTCCTGGAGAAGGTGTCTCTAGAGGCCATGAGGACTCAAGGCAGAGGGAACCCATGGGACCTACAGAGTTCTCTGGAAAGGGCTGTTATCTGCTGGCAGGGAACTGGCTCTTCACCCCTAGAGGGCAGTTTATGTTTGGCTAACGGTGCGGTCCTGTGTGTTCACACACAGCTCTAGTTTCAGCACATGAATCCACACTTTTAGAAGCTTGTCAAAAATTCTGCTGTCCACACACAACGAAATGGCTGTTTGCAGTAGCACAGTGGGGACCTGGCCTTGCCATGCTCCTTGCATTTGAATTACTCAAATAATTGAGGAACCCCTTCAAATACCAATTCAACAATAATAAAACAAATACCCTCTGGTTTTTGTTAATTTCAGCGTCACCTTTTGACCATCCTTTCCTGCCTCGTTACTCTGTGTGGAGTGTACATTACTGAGCAAAGTCCTCGCCCAGCAGCGCTGACAGGAGCCACCCCTGGCTGTGACGACTGTGGCTGCAGTTTGCTCCCTTCCTGCGTGGCCACCAGCATCTTCTCCACTAGCTTCTAGTTTGCCTCGAGCAGCTCTTCTTATTTCCTGGCTTGAGCAGTCAGTAGGCTCCAGCACAGCGCCCTGTCCACACAGTGCTGATACTCTGTGTTAAGTAGGAGTCACCAGGCTATGAGACAATCCCCACACATAACTGACAAGAGCTCAGGGCACTATGAGCAAGGGCTGAGAATGCGGGTGTAGAGGAACTTGACATCTGGGTGGTAGGGTCTTACCGCTGGCACTTGCCAGCAGAAGTTCCTCCCCCCAACATAGGAAGCCTGCAGTACAGCTGCCCAAGGCCAGCTACAGTCTTAGCACTCCTGTGGGCCCTCTCCTCTGAGAGGGGGGATGGCGTGGACCATCCTTAGTCGTTGTCTGGGGAGCAGACGAGGAGAGGCCCTGGATTTTCATCTGAGCTCTACTTTCTCCAGAGTCAATCCCTTCTTGGCCATGGTTGTGGGCAAGTTGGACCCCCTTTATCCACAGGTCCTTTGATCTAAAAAATGGAGCTGTTACCAGCCCTGCCCAGATGGTGGGCGTGAGAAGGCTTTATACAAGCAATGCAACCTAGAAACATAAAATATCTTTATCAGTATCGAAGATACACACCTTAGGGACATGGCAAACATATAAGCAACAAGCTGTGGGTTATGTCTTTCTCATGTGGGGCAATCTTGGGATGGTTGCTTCCCAAGTTCAAGTTCATTCTTTTACCATCAGTGTTTCCTCTCCCTCCCTCTACCCCCAGGAACATAAAATATAATGCTGTTTTTTTTTAAAAAAACATGAAATAATTTTCTCCCTGTGCACTGCAGTTATCAGAAGCCAGAGTTTCATTTTCCAAGGGTTACCCAGTGCAGGAAGAGGTGTGAACAGTGTTGACAAAACCAAGCGACTCAGCTGTCCTCCACTATTCTTACCTTTCTTATCATTAGTAAAAGAAATGACATATCGGGTTGAATCAGAGGAAGCTGGTGGTATTTGATTACTTTTGATAGGCAAACATGGGAATTCCGTTCGTTCAACCTAGTAACTGCTGAGAAAAGAGAATTATACTCTTGGTTTCAAGTTATCCAAGCAGCATAATGCTATGGCCTCTCCTTTCTGGTGGGACTCTGCGCAGATTCCAGAGAGGGCCCATGAGTACACACACCCAGGTGATTCACGCACCATCCCTGTTGCTCAGTCCCCTATGTCTTTGGGAGATGCTGTTCTTTAATGAGTCTAGTTTAGCCCAGGAAAGAGGTGAATTCACGGGAAGACGATGGGAATTGGACTTAAATTGACTGTGTCGTTTTAATAGGCTGCTCCCTCTACATGACAGTGAGGTTCTTTGAGAACTGTCTTCAAAGCACCACTGACCTGCTAAACAAATAATGCCCTGGGCAGGCAGACCCTGCATGTAAATCTGTGCTCATGGTGGGCGGTGGCACGGTAACCTCTTTATTTCTGCCTGACCCACGAAAGGTGTCTTCATTGTTGCAGGTTATGTGCCTGTCATTTGGTTCAAGTTATGTCATCCTAAAGCAGGAGAATTTCCTCACAATAAGGCTCCCCTTTCTAATCCAGAGCT